>NC_089505.1:142819070-143419070 GCF_036850995.1 Saccopteryx leptura
CCACATTGGTATTTTATTTTATTAATTAATTTTAATTTATCGTGTCAACATGGATTCAAGTGTTCCACTCAATACAACTGCTTTACCCCCCACCCTGTGTCCCCTATTACATCCTCTTTGCCTCCATCCCCCAGCTTCCTCCCCTCTTCCCTCTGGGATTTGCTGTCTTGTTATCTGTATCTATGTGTTATATATGTATAATTTCACTAATCCCTTCACCTTCTCTGATCCCATCCCCTCAATCCTCTTCCCTTTGACAGCTGTTTCATGCTTTTTTCTCTTCGGAACTTTCTCACATACTATTCTCTACTTGGACACAATGTTTTCTTAGCCATCTTCTCTCACTCTGATCTTTGCAGAGCGAATGCCTACTCTTCCTCCAGGCATCTCCTTAAACAACTTTTTTGAGGAAGTCTCCTTTGCACACTTTAACACCTACTGCCACCCTGGGCCGACTATATTAGAATCCAGTTACAACCTATACTACTTCATTGCTCTTATAACAATTGTAATTATTTATTTAATGGAAAGTCCTAGATACATAGTGAAGTTCAGGAAATCAGACTGCATTTATTGCTGCACGAATCCCTAGGGTCCAGTACAGTGCCTTGCATTTATATACTAATAAAAATTTCATGCCCAAGAAATTTACAATTTTTAACTGCAGGCAAGAAGGAGAAAACAGGAAATGAACAGGGTTGTGGTGGTAGAGATCAAAAGATGCTCACTCAAATTCATTTTTTCTTTTCCTTGGGCACAAGGCTAAAGTATATGTTATGCCTCCCATGTAGCTAATTGTGGCCATGTGACTGTGTGTTTCAGCAAAAGCAAAGAATGCCCTGTGTCCTTCCAGACCTGACCCATATAGAATTCTTACTCATGGTTCTCCCTATTTTTTCTCCATTCTTTATGACTGAAAAGAGGTGGATATATTGATTCAAGAAACCACGTTTTTGAAGATTTCAGAGGCGTCTTTGGCCTGGGACACTGAGTATCCACTGGAAAAGGGCTATCTTGCTGACAGGAACACTGCCTTGGACCATCACGAATGAGGAATAAGTCCTCTATTATTTGAGCTATTCTGTATTTTGGAGTATAATTGTTATAACTGTTGTGTTATGCTAACCAATACAATAGCTACCTTAAACTATTCAATGGACCATGGCAGAGGAAGCAGACTTACTCTGTGAAGTAGGTCAAATATATATTAAGGCTGTTGTCCTCAAAGTGTGAGCAGCAGCCTCACCATTCCACTGAGTCTTATTTAAACTGCAAATTTTCAGACTCCAACCCTACTGAATCAGAAACCCTAGGGAGGGGCCTGTGGTTTGTTTCAATAAGCCCTTTAGGTGATTCTGGTACATCTCAAGTTTTCAAGCCATAAGACTGAGTTTAGAGAAGCTTAACTCTTGGAAGCTTTGTGACTTTGGAAAAATTAGTTAATCTGAGTTGTAATATTTTTTCAGTAAAATTGAAGAGATATTTACTTTGTGGTGATGTTCTGAGAGTTTGGATGAGTGCTTTTCATAAAGTATTTATACCTAGCACAGAGTAAATTCTCAAACTATGTCTGCTCTCTTCCTACTATTTCGGTGTGGCTCCATAGGAAATTGGGTCATGTGATGATTCTAGGAATCAGGGAAACAGGAATGAGTAGAACGACATTAGTGTAACACATGGAAGTCAATGTGTCCTGAGCAATTATGCCAAGCTTAAGGGAAGAGGAACAATATGTGATTGATTAGAAACGATAGCTCTGCTTGTAAGGTTAGGTTTACATGGTCAATGTTTAATATCATGTTTTAACTTGATAATTTTTTAACCTATTCTTTCACTGCTATTTTTTTCTTGTGAACTATACATGTAAAGGGCTTGGAACAATTATTAATACCTAATAAACCCTTAGTATGAGTTAGATAGTTATTATTAGAATAAATTCCATGAGATTAGAGATTTTTAAAAATTATCTACAGTATCCTCAGCCCATAAAACAATTTTTTACCTATGGCATGTGCTCAATAAACATATGTTGAGTGAATAAGTGAAATAGCATTTTATAAAAATTGCACAGTTCTGTATGTAATGGCTTCTCTTCTCTTTTAACCACCCACTGTGACTGTAGCTTACAACAATGCTATGGAAGTCTCCTAGACCTGAAGCCCACTGAGCCCCACAGTTTAATGCGTACATCAGTCACAGGAAAGGTTGTTAAATACAAGTTCAGCCGCAGAGGTTCTGGGGTGGGCATTTTTGACACACTCATAGATGATGGCACTGCTGCTCTTGCCTGTACTCAATTCATTTCCACCTGTTTGGACTTCTAAAATTTTACCACTTTCATTTATTGTTGCAAAAGTCTTAATAATCCCCCTGCGTTTGCAAAGTTCTCTGAGACAGATATTGCTTTTTGAGTGGTATTGATGTAATGTATTTTCAGTGAATGAGTTACCTATTATTTTTATGGCAACTTTATATTTTGTGAATGTTTCAGGTTTTTATTATAGAAAACCTCAAATGTAAACAAAAGTGAAGAAAATATGATAATAAACTCCCACATGCCTATCACACAATAATTTGATAATTATTAACTTATGACTGATCTTGTGACTCTGTAATATCCTCCCACCACTTGGTATTTTGAAGATAATCCGTGTATTATTTAACTTGTAAACAATTCAGTAGTCTCTCTAAGATATAAAAGAAGACTTAAAATGCAACAAGAATATTATTCTTATGGCCCTTGAACTGATAATTTCTTAATATTATCAAATACATTTTCAGAATTCAAAAGTTGTTTTTTTTTTTCAGGAGTTAGTTAGTTTGTTCAAATCAAGATTCAAACAAAGAAGTCACATTGAATTGGATGATATATCTCTTAAGGTTATTTTAATTTGCTGATTTCTCTTCCTTTTTTTCTTCTTACACATTTATTTGATCACAAAATGTGTTATTAGTTTTGTAGACTTTTCCACATTCTAGATTTTGATGATTGGATTGTCATGATGACTAATAAAATATTACTTTGTCCTCTGGGATTCTTGTAAACAGGTAGTTAGATCTAGAGGCTTGTTAGCTTTCAGATTTAACTTTTTTGGCAAGAAATAAAGGTAGTTTGTATGACAGCTACCTCTCTGGACACTATTTTTTTCCTCTCCTTCCTTTGGAAACTCTAGTTTTTCATAATGTGAAAATGGCATCTTTTTCAGAATCTACCTGATTTAGAGAACTCTACTGGGAAATGCTTGTAAAGTCTCATTTATTTTTTTAATGTATTTTTTTTATAAATTTTTATTAATGTTAATGGGATGACATTAATAAATCAGGGTACATATATTCAAAGAAAACATATCTAGGTTATCTTGTCATTAAATTATGTTGCATACCCCTTGCCCATAGTCAGATTGTCCTCCGTCACCGTCTATCTAGTTCTCTGTGCCCCTCCCCCTCCCCCTAACTCTCTCCCTCCCTCCCTCCTATGTCCTCCCTCCCTCCACCGCTGGTAACCACCACACTCTTGTCCATGACTCTTAGTCTCGTTTTTATGTTCCACCAATGTATGGAATCATGTAGTTCTTGTTTTTTTTCTGATTTACTT
The DNA here is from genome assembly GCF_036850995.1 of Saccopteryx leptura. Taxonomy (NCBI): domain Eukaryota; kingdom Metazoa; phylum Chordata; class Mammalia; order Chiroptera; family Emballonuridae; genus Saccopteryx; species Saccopteryx leptura. Next base: position 142,822,666 of record NC_089505.1, read on the forward strand.
ATTTCACTCCGTATAATGTTATCAAGATCCCACCATTTTGCTGTAAATGATCTGATGTCATCATTTCTTATGGCTGAGTAGTATTCCATAGTGTATATGTGCCACATCTTATTTATCCAGTCCTCTATTGAAGGGCTTTTTGGTTGTTTCCATGTCTTGGCCACTGTGAACAGTGCTGCAATGAACATGGGGCTACATGTGTCTTTACGTATCAATGTTTCTGAGGTTTTGGGGTATATACCCAGTAGAGGGATTGCTGGGTCATAAGGTAGTTCTATTTGCAGTTTTTTGAGGAACCACCATACTTTCCTCCATAATGGTTGTACTACTTTACAGTCCCACCAACAGTGGATGAGAGTTCCCTTTTCTCCGCAACCTCTCCAACATTCGCTATTACCTGTCTTGTTGATAATAGCTAATCTAACAGGGGTGAGGTGGTATCTCATTGTAGTTTTGATTTGCATTTCTCTAATAACTAATGAAGTTGAGCATCTTTTCATATATCTGTTGGCCATTTGTATTTCTTCCTGGGAGAAGTGTCTGTTCATGTCCTCTTCCCATTTTTTTATTGGATTGTTTGTTTGTTTGTTGTTGAGTTTTATGAGTTCTTTGTATATTTTGGATATTAGGCCCTTATCTGAGCTGTTGTTAGAAAATATCATTTCCCATTTAGTTGGCTGTCTGTTTATTTTGTTATCAGTTTCTCTTGCTGAGCAAAAACTTCTTAGTCTGATGTAGTCCCATTCATTAATTTTTGCCTTCACTTCTCTTGCCTGTGGAGTCAAATTCATAAAATGCTCTTTAAAACCCAGGTCCATGAGTTTAGTACCTATGTCTTCTTCTATGTACTTTATTGTTTCAGATCTTATATTTAGGTCTTTGATCCATTTTGAATTAATTTTAGTACACGGGGACAGGCTGTAGTCGAGTTTCATTGTTTTGCATGTGGCTTTCCAGTTTTCCCAACACCATTTGTTGAAGAGGCTTTCTTTTCTCCATTTTGTGTTGTTGGCCCCTTTATCAAAGATTATTTGACCATATATATGTGGTTTTATTTCTGGGCTTTCTATTCTGTTCCATTGGTCTGAGTGTCTATTTTTCTGCCAATACCATGTTGTTTTGATTATCTTGGCCCTATAATATAGTTTAAAGTCAGGTATTGTAATGCCCCCAGCTTCATTCTTTTTCCTTAGGATTGCTTTGGCTATTCGGGGTTTTTTATAATTCCATATAAATCTGATGATTTTTTGTTCCATTTCTTTAAAAAATATCATAGGAATTTTGATGGGAATTGCATTAAATTTATATATTGCTTTGGGTAATATGGCCATTTTAATTATATTTATTCTTCCTATCCAAGAACAAGGAATATTTTTCCATCTCATTGTGTCTTTTTCTATTTCTCTTAATAATGCCTTGTAGTTTTCGTTATATAGGTCCTTTACATTCTTTGTTATGTTTATTCCTAGGTATTTTATTTTTTTTGTTGCAATCGTGAAGGGGATTATTTTTTTGAGTTTGTTTTCTAATATTTCATTGTTGGCATATAGAAAGGCTATGGACTTTTGTATGTTAATTTTGTATCCTGCGACATTACTGTATTGATTTATTGTTTCTAATAATCTTTTTGTGGAGTTCTTCGGGTTTTCGATGTATAGGATCATATCATCAGCAAAAGGTAATACCTTTACTTCTTCTTTTCCGATATGGATGCCTTTTATTTCTTTGTCTTGTCTGATTGCTCTGGCCAGAACTTCTAGCACCACGTTAAATAAGAGTGGAAAGAGTGGACAACCCTGTCTTGTTCCTGATTTAAGGTAGAAAGTCCTCAGTTTTATGTCATTTAATATGATGTTGGCTGATGGTTTATCATATATGGCCTTTATCATGTTGAGATATTTTCCTTCTATACCCATTTTGTTGAGAGTCTTAAATATAAAATTGAGTTGTATTTTATCAAAAGCCTTTTCTGCGTCTATTGATAAGATCATGTGGTTTTTGTTCTTTGTTTTGTTGATATGGTGTATTACGTTAACCGTTTTACGTATGTTGAACCATCCTTGAGATTCTGGGATGAATCCCACTTGATCATGATGTATTATTTTTTTAATATGTTGTTGTATTCGGTTTTCCAGTATTTTGTTTAGTATTTTAGCATCTGTATTCCTATAGAGATATTGGTCTGTAGTTTTCTTTCTTTGTGCCATCCTTGCCAGGTTTTGGTATGAGGGTTATGTTGGCCTCATAAAATGTGTTTGGAAGTATTGCTTCTTCTTCAATTTTTTGGAAGATTTTGAGTAGAATAGGAACCAAGTCTTATTTGAATGTTTGATAGAATTCACTAGTATACCCGTCTGGGCCTGGACTTTTATTTTTGGGGAGGTTTTTAATAGCTTTTTCTATTTCCTCCCTGCTGATTGGTCTGTTTAGGCTTTCTGCTTCTTTATGACTCAGTCTAGGAAGGTTGTATTGTTCTAGCAATTTATCCATTTCTTCTAGATTGTTGTATTTGGTGGCATATAGTTTTTCATAGTATTCTACAATAATTCTTTGTATATCTATGATGTCTGTGGTGATCTCTCCTCTTTCATTTTGGATTTTATTTATTTGAGTCTTGTGCCTTTTTTCCTTGGTGAGTCTTGCCAAGGGTTTGTCAATTTTGTTGATCTTTTCAAAGAACCAGCTCCTTGTTTTATTGATTTTTTCTATAGTTTTTCTGTTCTCTATTTCATTTATTTCTGCTCTGATTTTTATTATCTCCTTTCTTCGGCTGGTTTTGGGTTGTCTTTGTTCTTCTTTTTCTAGTTCCTTACGGTGTGAAGTTAAGTGGTTTACTTGGGCTCTCTCTTGTTCGTTCATATAGGCCTGAAGTGATATGAACTTCCCTCTTATTACTGCTTTTGCTGCATCCCAGAGATTCTGATATGTCGTATTTTCACTTTCATTTGTCTGTATATATCTTTTGATCTCTGCACTTATTTCTTCTTTGACCCATTCATTTTTTAGAAGTATGTTGTTTAGTTTCCACATTTTTGTGGGTTTTTCCCCCTCTTTTTTGCAGTTGAATTCTAGTTTCAAGGCTTTATGACCAGAGAATATGCTTGTACAATTTCAATTTTTCTAAATTTGCTGATATTGTCTTTGTGGCCCAACATATGGTCAATTCTTGAGAATGTTCCATGTACACTAGAGAAAAATGTATACTCTGTCGCTTTGGGATGAAGTGTCCTGTAGATGTCTATCATATCCAGGTGTTCTAGTATTTCATTTAAGGCCACTATATCTTTATTGATTCTCTGTTTGGATGACCGATCTAGAGCCGTCAGCGGTGTATCGAGGTCTCCAAGTATGATTGTATTTTTGTTAGTTTTTGTTTTAAGGTCAATAAATAGCTGTCTTATATATTTTGGTGCTCCTTGGTTTGGTGCATATATATTAAGGATTGTTATGTCTTCTTGATTCAGTGTCCCCTTAATCATTATGAAATGACCATTTTTGTCTCTGAGTACTTTTTCTGTCTTGTAGTCAGCATTATTAGATATGAGTTTTGCTACACCTGCTTTTTTTTGGGTGTTGTTTGCTTGGAGTATTGTTTTCCAGCCTTTCACTTTGAATTTGTTTTTATCCTTGTTGCTTAGATGTGTTTCTTGTAGGCAGCATATAGTTGGATTTTCTTTTTTAATCCATTCTACTCTGTGTCTTTTGATTGGTAAGTTTAATCCATTTACATTTAGTGTAATTATTGACACTTGTGGGTTTCCTATTGCCATTTTATGAATTGCTTTCTGTTAGTTTTGTATCTTGTTTGATTCTTCTCTTTTGTTTTTCTATCATTTGTTTTTGTTTGTTTGTATTCCATACTTCTTTCCTCTGTTGCTACCTTTTTTAAGTCAAGTGTTTTTGTGGTGGTTTTTTCAAGGGTGGTTACCATTAAGTAATGAAAAGGGTACCTACCATATTCATTGTAGTACCCTCTCTTATGAGTATTTCTGCACTTCATCGTCCTTTGCTACTGTTAATCTTCATCCTCTCCCCCCTTTTTTTAATTTTGTTGTCACAGTTTAAGTTTGGTTTTATTGTGTTCTTGGTGGAGCTGTTACTTGTGGTTTTGTTTTCTTTTGTTCTTTGAATCTGGTTGGAAAACCCCCTTTAGTATTTCCTGGAGTGGGGGCTTTTTGATGATAAATTCTCTCATCTTTTCTGTATTTGTGAATGTTTTTATATCTCCTTCGTACTTGAAGGATAGCTTTGATGGGTATAGTATTCTTGGCTGAAAGTTCCTCTCTTTCAGGACTTTAAATATTGGGGTCCACTCTCTTCTAGCTTGTAGAGTTTCTGCTGAGAATTCTGATGATAATCTAATAGGCCTTCCTTTATATGTTGTACTCTTCTTTTCCCTGGCTGCCTTGAGAATTTTTTCTTTGTCATTGGTTTGTGTCATCTTCATTATGATGTGCCTTGGAGTGGGTTTGTTGGGGTTAAGAAAACTCGGTGTTCTGTTTGCCTCTTGAATTTGAGGCTTTAGTTCTTTCCACAGGCTTGGGAAGTTCTCATCTATTATTTGTTTGAGTATATTCTCCATTCCATTTTCTTTCTCTTCTCCCTCTGATATACCTATTACTCTTATGTTATTCTTTCTGATGGAGTCAGACAATTCCTGTAGGGCTTTCTCGTTTTTTATTATTTTTTAGTCTCTTTCTTCTTCTCTCTGTTGTGCCTCAAGTTGCTTGTCTTCTATTTCACTAATCCTATCTTCTATCTGGGCTGTTCTGTTAGCTAAGCTTGTTACCTCGTTTTTCAGCTCGTGAATTGAGTTTTTCATTTCTGTTTGATTTGTTTTTATAGTTTCAATTTCCTTGGTAATATATTCTTTGTGTTCGTTGAGTTGTTTTCTGATCTCCCTAAATTGCCTTTCTGTGTTTTCTTGTATATCTCTGAGTATTTTTAAGATTTCTATTTTAAATTCTCTGTCATTTAGCTCCAAGGCTTCCAATATGTTAAATCTTTTCTCCATAGATTTTTCCACATCTATCTGTGTTACCTCTCTATCTTTTGTATCCATAATATTCGATTTCCTCTTTCTTATTGGCATCTGAGGGTGGTCTTGTTGATAGCACTAATTAGAATTAATAAAGAGTAAAAAGTAAAAAAAAGAAGGTAAAACACCCCACAAAAAAAATAGTAATAATTTATTATTTCCCCCTTTTTTCTTTCTTCTCTTCCCCTCCTCTCCCCTCCTCAGGGAAATATCGTGATGACCTGTGAATTATATTATGCCAAATAGAACAAAAACTGCCTATAATGGAGGGCCTGATTTGGGGTGAAGAGTTCAAGTGCAAATAAAGGGAGTAGGAACCTACTAAATGCAAAAAAAAAAAAAAGGAGAAAATCTTAGACAAGCATAAGATGATTTGCTTGTAAGTGATGGTTGACCAAGAGATATAATGAGAGGGATAAGAGGGAACCAGAAAAAAGGAGGAAAAAAAATAATAAAGAAGAAAAAAAATAAAAATAATAAGTAAAAATCTGTTGTATTAAGTGGAGCGAAAACTAAACACAATGGATACCTTGGGTTGGGAGGAATGCTAGTGAGTTAAAAATCAAAGTAAAAAGTACCCAAAATGCCACAAAAATAAACAAACAAAAAAACAAAAGCAAAAAATACCAAACAAAAAACAAACAAAAAAAACAACTTGAGTCCCAAATTAAATAACTTGTTCATGATTGAGGATTAAATGGGAGGAAAAGTAAAAGGAGAAAAGAAGAAACGAACAGAAAGGAAAAAATAAGAAAAAGAGAAAAACGAAGGAAGAAAAAAAGGAAGAGAAAAAAACAAAACAAAACAAAACAAAAGGGGAGAGAATGAGAGTTAAGTGTTTTGGAGTGTAACCCTAAAGGAGGGTGAGGATGAAGAAAAGAAATAAAATGTAACACTCATGGGTAGTGTAGTTCAAGAAAAGGAAAGCATAAGATGGGCAGAGAATAAAAGGACCGAGGTGGAGGAAATAGAAATAATAATAATAAAGGCAATAAGATAGAAGAAACAAACAACAACAATGAAAAATTAGTGGAACAAGTTATAAAATCTGTGGATTTTTCTTGATTTTGAGAGGTTAACTTCTTCCTTTTTCTTTTCTCTCCCTCTTCCTGGTCGGTGACTCTGTACCCCAGGCTCTGCCCCTGTGTCACACTTAGGTAGGGATTTGCAGTTGATGGGATTCTATGGCAATGTCACATAATTGGCTTTAGTCTCGCTGGTAGTCAAGGCTTGTTGGCCTTTGCAGGGTCCAACAATGAGAGTGAGTTTCCTTTCCTGGAGTCTCTCTCCTAGTCTCCCCTTCCTGAATTAGCAGCCTGGTGATACAGCTATAAGGCTGCTACTGCTTCTGCCTGGGGAGTAAGAGGCTCAAAGAGCTAGGAAATCCCCACTCTATCCTCACTCAGTGCAAGGCTTTGGGAAAGGCTCTGGCAGTCAGAGCCTCCAGCGTAATCAGGCGGGGCTGGGAGTCAATTGTTGTCAAGGTGACTGTTCAGCGCCTAGCATTCAGTTGGACCACTCAACCCAGGCTTTCCACACTTTGTAGCCTGTTTTGGCTGGGAAGAAGAGGCACTAGTCGCTGCTTGCTGTATAGATCTTATTATCTGCCAAGTCCCTGTTGTTAGCGTATATCCCTGAATATGGAGGCTCTGTCAATCAGAAGTTGCCCCCGCCCCTTTAGCAAGAGGCACTAAAAAATATCACACCTCTTGTCTTGGATCGCTGAACTGAGAGAGATCTTATCAATTAGAGACCCATGGGTGCACAGATTTCGTGGGTTAAGCTAATTTCAGTGACTGGATCCGCAGCTGTGCTCCAGAAGGTATTTCAGGCTGCCCGTGCGCCCCTCCCCCAACGCTTGATTGTTAGCTTGAATGGCTGGGTGAGGTGCCCCGCCCATGGAGAGAATCTCCCAAGTAGGAAAGACAGCCCTGGCGCCTCTCCCGCTCACCCCGCCACTGGCGGCTGGGGAGCACCGGGCACGCGGGATAATGGGGCACCCTGGGTGTGCGGCCAGTGGGGCACTCTGGGCGCATGGGATGCCCAGGGCACGTGCGCGAATGGGGTGCTCTGGGCACCGGTGGCTGGGGACTCTCACTCACAGTGCGCGGGCCGCTGGGGATGCTGGCGGTGCAAGGGAGCTCGCTCTGCGACCTGACCGGGCGCGCGCACGCGCGCGGTCCCTCACCGCACGCCGGCGGCTGCTCACAGCGCCCAGGCGGCCACTCCCCGAGTGTGGGCCAACTCACCACAGGCGCACTCCCTCCGCAGCTTGAATGAATGTCCGTGTGGTAGTTAGCTTCCTCCACACCCTCGTCTCTCAAATTCAAGTGATAACAGTCCTTTTGCTTTCAGTTTGTGTGGAACTCCGGAATGCTCCAAGGATAAATTTTTCTGTTTCTAGTTGATAAATTTGTTGAGATTTTGGGGAGATCTGTCGGATGCACTGCTCATGGCGCCATTTCCGTGACGTCCTCATTTATTGTTTTTTTTTAAGAAAGCGGTGTGACTCAACAGAACTATCCTGGATGCAAAGAATGGAAGCATGTTTTCACTTGCCGTTAGATAGTTGAAATTATCAATGGTTAGAATTTAAGTAAGAAAGGGATTAATTACATTGGCTTTAAGCAAGATGACAATAAAAAGTGCTACCCCCTTTATTATGAGGGTCACATAGTGATTATGGAATGCCAGAGGTTAAATAACTAGTCCTAGGACACACAGTTAATAAGTTCCAGAGGTGGGGATTGAACCCCAGATGTCAGATAACAGGGTTTATGGGTACAACTACTATACTATATTACTTTCCAAGAAATTATTTCAGTCCTCTGCTAAAATCCTTTAATGTCTCCCAATGAAAATGTCCCAATTTATTAATTGCTATACAAGGCTCTTCATATTTGGACCTTGCTTATTTTGACTGCATCATCTCTGGACACTATCTCCTTCCTCTCCTGCCCCTCTCTAGAAACACAGGCAATACCTGACCCAATTATACTAACGTTCTTTAAGTCTTTGAATGCACCATGCTTTCCCAATTTTTGGCCTTTGCATAAGCAATTTCCTATCCCTGAAATAATCTCTCCCTCTAGGTCCTTTCTTCCACCACCTCTTTATTATACTAGTGCTTACTTATTCTACTGACTTCAGGTTCAACTTTCTTCTTTCAAGGGTCTTCTATGACCCTCGCTTCTAGATTAGTGGCTCCTATGAGGTCTTATAAAACCTATGTTTTTGTTATGGGAGCATTCAGTGTACCATATTTTCATTCTCCGTCTTACAATAAGATTGCCATGCCAGGCATGATACCATTTCCATCACATTCACTGTTCCATCCTAGGCCACATATTAGATGCTTGAATAATCTGGTTTGAATGAAGGACAAACTAAGCTAGTATCCTTAAGCAGAAATAGGCTTAGCCAGAAAGAACTGTCCCAATGGACATTCAAACTCCACTTCTCAGATTACACCCAGTTCCTTCAACTGAAGATTACAAAACGAGATTTTCAGATCATTGCTTAATCCTGTCTTTTTTCCTGACACTTATACCTTTTGATGAGCTAATTAACTTTGCCTCAAACTCTGCCCAACAGATAGGCAGACAGAGGACGCACATAGGATCTGCATTCCATGAGTACTGAAACCTCCCTATAGCTGAGCATTTTTTTTAAATAAGGCATGTTTGTACATAAAATTGCATTTTATAAAGTCCCATTAAGGGCCGGGGAATAGCAATCTGTGGTAATCATTCATCACCCTGCCCACACAGCAATTTTAAGTTACTTTGAGGCAGCACTTTCTTTCATCTACAAACTGACAGTTCGCCAGGTGGCAGGCAGGCTGACTAAAATATATATATATCACTATTTGGTGGCCACTTAGAAACCCCGTTTTCTTAGAATCATGTAAATTGTATTATTTTGACTCCCACTGATGAGGTATGACTTCTGTTAACTATTCTTGCCAATTTCTGTTCTTCTCCCTTTGTCAAGTTCTCCAAGCACTTACTTCTCAGCAGGACTCAGAAAATTACTAAGGCTGTTGTTAAAGCATATGTATTTTTATGAATAATACAACCCATAAATAGCATATATATTACAAGGAGAAACTTAGCTTCCCTTTTCATTTTGTTTGAAATTATATATGAGGCCCTGGCCGGTTGGCTCAGTGGTAGAGCATCGGCCTGGCGTGCAGAAGTCCCAGGTTCGATTCCAGGCCAGGGAACACAGGAGAAGTGCCCATCTGCTTCTCCACCCCTTCCCCTCTCCTTCCTCTCTGTCTCTCTCTTCCCCTCCCGCAGCCGGGGCTCCATTGGAGCAAAGATGGCCCGGGCTCTGGGGATGGCTCCTTGGCCTCTGCCCCAGGCGCTAGAGTGGCTCTGGTCGCAGCAGAGCGATGACCCAGAGGGGCAGAGCATCGCCCCCTGGTGGGCAGAGTGTCGCCCCCTGGTGGGCGTGCCGGGTGGATCCCGGTCGGGCACATGCAGGAGTCTTTCTGACTGTCTCTCCCCGTTTCTAGCTTCAGAAAAAGAAGAAAAAAAAAAAAGAAATTATATATGAAATATTTAAACATAAGAAGGCATTTTATAATTGTTAGTATTATAATTTAGCTACCACGAACTTACTGATACGACATTCATTAACCACACTACTGGGCCACAGCTGCAGAGAAAGATGGTTGTTGATGCCTTGCTACAGGTCATAACCCTGAGTGATTGGATGTTCAGAAATCAAGTCCTTCTTTAAAGAGTGGAGATAAGGGAGGATCAATGAATTTACTTATTCCAAAATGACAATTGATTGGATTGATTGATTTGGTTCCAAATTTCATTTCTTTTTGGAAAGTTATCTTCTCAAAAACAAAAACAATGTTTTATTCACTGTATCCCCCTTTGGTGCCTAACATGAATAAACTAATATTTCAAAATGTGTTAAATTTAATTGACTATTCATTGTGAAAGTTGATCCTTATTAGAAAGCTTTAAATCATGAGTACCTTTTAAGATAGAGCATGCAATTATGAACTGAGCTTTTAAGATATTAAAATATTTAGCATTAACACATCAATAAAAATGTTCTTTTAGGTACTTAGGGGTACAGAGATGATGATAATATGAAATCAGAATGCAAAATATATTATAGTCAAACATGGAAGTAGACATACAAACAAATAATAACAGTGCAGTTACTCTGAAGACCTTCACATTTCTAAAATTACTAGAGGAAGAGAATTGGGCACTATTGAGGATGCTCATAAACTTGTGGTACAGATTCTTATGTTTAAGACAGCTATCCTTAAAGTCAAGAATGATTTAACCTGTTATTGGCATATAAATATCACCTTGCAAAATGCAGTAAAGAAGAGAGTTTTTGCATTTAAAATAAGACCATGTTCTGAAGAACATTTCAGCTTCATTGGCAGTAATAAAGGGAGACCCAGAACTCTTCTTGCTCTGGGAAATGTTCTCCCTACCCCATCCTTCCCCTATACACTCATAACTTTTCTATAACTATCTGGGATCTTTAGGACAAATCTCTGCATGCCTCTTATTCAAATCAAGGCAGTCATCCTGAGAAAACCACAGTCATATTACATACCCAGGACTCTAATACCCAATGACTTTTCTGACTCATTTTTTTACCTTTGTTTCCTAAACTTTACTGACTACTGAAATTCTCCCCTCCCTCACTCCCCAGAATCCAACATTGATACAAACCTCTAAGCTCACCCATTTTATGAGCCTCTACTATAATTATCTTGCTCTAACAGAAAACTGACTCTCTTCAAAATTTTCCCCAACATTCCTCTCAATCACAGGCTGTTTTATCACCCAAACCTTCCTAACTATAGGCCCTGAAAGTTGAGTGGATGGTATCCTTATTTTTTCACACCATTCTCCTTTATTAAAAGCACCCAGCTTTGTTTCTCATGTCATCAGGCTACACCAACCACCATTCAAGTTTTCTACAAAGTCATTCACCACCCCCTGGGTCATGTTCCCTCATTTTTGTTCTTGGCTCATTGTCATGTTCTGACACTAACCCTGTGTTAATTATTCTAATTTTAACCCTTTAAGTAGTGAGTTTTTTTCATGCTTGCTAACCCCCAGGAGTGAGTTTTTTCAAAATATGAAATTAGTTCCAGTTACAGTTTTATTAACTTAAAATTATGTTTTTTGATACGCAACTTAGGGAAACAAGAAGAACATATATTTGTCTTTTTTTAGTGTTGCCTCACACATTTTTAAAATAAATTGATTGTACTCTAGATAGTCAAGAGACATGAGGACGTACTTGAACATTCATACTACTCAAAGGGTTAATATATGTAATGATGATTGTCCCAATACTGTATCTTTTCAGTCCTTAGAAATCTTCTCCTATAGGCCCTAGCCAGAAGCTTAGTGGATAGAGCATCAGCCCAGTGTATGGATGTCCTGGGTTTGATTCCCAGTCAGGACACACAGGAGAAGTGTGGAGTGGATCTTGCTCAGAGCTCATGTGAGAGGCTATCTCACTAACTCCCCTCCTCTCACCTAAAAAAAAAATCTTTTCTTACAATGATTTTATCCTACATTACCTTACATACTAACATGGCCATACCCTACACCTTGTCATTAACAAAAAGTGCACCCCCTGAACAACTGTCAATTTATATAATGTATAAGCAGCAGCACTTTTTAGCTCAATGGCTTACAGCAGTAAGCCATTGAGCTAAACCCAAACTATATTCCATGCTCATTGGAACTTTCAATCCTATACACTAGGTCCTATTCTTAACTGTTATTGCATTTCTGGAACACTTTGAATAAATCACTTTATCTCTCTCTGTATCAAAAGTGATAATGATGATAAGAATATAGTCAACTTTTACTGAGTGCTATCTACATATTAAGCAATATGTTCTAACTATTTTTTATTCATTGACTAATTAAATTCTCACAATGACTTTTCAAAGAGGATGCTGTTATTAGTTTTCCTCTTTAGATGAGAAAACTGAAGCAGAGAGTGAATAAATCCTTATCTAATCTAGGTAAACTATCCTATGATTTATGAGCTAATGACTCATAAGTATGTCAATTTATTTAAGAAAAGTCTCATTTGAAGGTAATCTTTAAAGTAATTTTTAATGTTCTTTGTACCATTCACAAACTACAAGGAAGTAGACAAAGAAGTAAACTTCCATTCTAGACTTTGATTACTCTCAGATATTATGAGATGTAGTGGATATGCTTTATATTCCAGATAAAGAAGAAGCTGTCCATTATAATATGGTGTTTACAGCCTAACAGATGGGAGAGGATGAGAAATGGATTTTTTTTCTATGTTAAAAGAAATGATGACAAATGTGTAGTACATATTCACTTTCAATTCAGAGGCCTTCAGGAGCCAATGACACAGTTTGGGTAGGCATGGTTTTCTGTCTACTTATAAACAAAACACAAACAGAGTTAAGGGACGTATAAAAGAAAAAACAACTACAACTGGGCTTTGAAGTAAGCAGTCAGCATTTAGCATCCTTTTTATCATCCTCAGGATAAAAAGCCAGCATATTTGATGTCTATTTAAAAATGCATATGAGCCAGAATGCCCACCACACTATTTTCTCAGGGATCAGAGTTTCTATGCAATCCAAACAGAGGAAAACATCCCAGTGGGAGGTTTATGTTTGGTAGGTGAGAGTTTTCTTTTCCTAAGATATCCTTTCTTTCTTCTGTCTTTTTCCTACTTTTCCCTAATTTGATGCTTATCTTTTCAATGTCATGCAAGTGAATATTCATGATAGACAATAATTAAGTTCATAGAAAGGAACACGGGTCATGATGATCTTCCTGATTCAGAGGGAATGGAGCCCATATGCCACAGGGCTTCTTTTTCCTGGGACCTTAGGGGTTCCTATTCCCTGGGGAGTTGATGGGTGGATTTCAAGGTTCTGTGAACGTTTGGAAGTTATTTTTCAAATTGTTGTATATTTGAGCTTATTTTTTGGGTAAGAGTATCAAAAATACTCAAATATCAGCAATTTCCCTTGCTCCAACCTAATTAAAGGTTAAATTTCCCTTGCTCCAACCTAATTAAAACATGACATAGTTTTTGTCATGTTATCAAATGAGTCTGTAACTCAATCAAAAACTTTTTTTGGACTCTCTCAAGTAAAGCCATCATCATCTGTCCAGTGACCAAGCTGAAACCCCACCACAGTTTGTGTCTGTGTGTGTGTGTGTGTGTGTGTGTTCACACTCTGGTTCTCAGCATTTCTCTCTGCCAATACATTTGAAAGATGTGCTCATTTTTATAAGTAACAATGGCTTCTAACAAAAGTAATCCTCAATTCTAAATAGAGCAAGCCTTCTTACAACATAGTATCTCAAGTGAATACAATTTACTTTTTAAAATATTTTAGTTTATTTTGATTTGTATTTCTGAGGGTATGAAATAGGTAGTCAGAAAGCATAGGTCTCACTGACTCAATTCCTTTACTTTATTTCCACTGCCATTATCTTCATCAAGGCTTGTATCATTTCATACTGAGAAAATGATAATTTCTCCCTACCTGGATTCTCCAACTCCAGTTTCTCCTCTTTCCATTCCATTTACCATATGTAACTGAAATGATCCTTTAATTAGGTTGGAGCAAGGGAAATTGCTGATATTTGAGTATTTTTGATTATCAACAACAAAAAAAGTCACATGGCTCAATTTACTATAACGTGGATACAATTGTGTTATTACTTGGTTTAAAAATTTTTTATGCTCTTCTGTTATCTCTATTAAAAAGTTTATATTCCTCAGAGTGAATTATAGAAGTATGCTCTGTCAACAATAGACCTTGAACTTTACTACCTGACCAGGGCTTGAAAACTTAAATGAGTACTGTGGTCAAATGAATAGTATAAATGTTTGACATGACTTAGAGCAAGACCTAGGAATGGTGCGTCTGGGGCATGGTGATTGTGAAGCAATATGCTCTCTCTGAAGGAGCTTCTCCAGTAGATTGCTTTAATGGTTGCATAGTTGCAATTTCTCAAAAAAAATCTGGAAATCCAGAGTTACATTAGAAATACTTTTATTTTTTAATATTAGTAGTAAGCATGTATATAGCGTGTATTGTGGAATAGGTATTATTCTAAGCCCTTTTCATTGTGGCCATCTAATTCAAAATTTTAATAATCATTGTACAAACTATAGTACATTTATGAACAAAATTTGAACTAGCTTCTTCCAGTCGATTCTAACAACATATCAAACTATTCCCAATATAAGAACAAATGAGTCATTTATGCACATTGAAGTTTTTGTTCCTGTGGTGCTCTTTGCATTGAATTCTTATTTCTTCTTTCCCATCTCCTTTGTCCACTTAAGCTTTAATCACCAACTTTCTATTCATTCATTAAAGATAAATTCATGTGTTTTCTTTTGTTAAATTTTCCTGATTTTCCTTTTATTTTTAATAGTTTCCTCCTTTCTTTCATAGTATACCCCCTTACCCCCAATTTTCCTCAGCACACATATCACACATAGTGGGCATTCAAAATTGTTTATTATATAAGTGAATGACTACTTTACTTAAAGCTAATTTATTTATTAAACAAATATATTTTGTCATGTATTATGCCAGGCAGAAATTTAAAAGAATCTAAAATGCTATTGTTAAAACTAAAAATAATATATTATATACTCTTCAAGTTTGTACTTTCCCAAAGCATCAATTGTGGTCTGGTTTCATTATTTGTCTCAGCCCTTTACAAAGAGCATGGTCCTTGGATCCTCTATCAGCAGCCACTGAATACTGGATTTTGTTACCTCTTGAAAATGGCAGTTAGGTAGCAAGATGCAATTTTTGAGAGGTAATCCTTTCCAATAACTCAACTAGCCTTGTGTAGCAGCTTCTACTAGCTAGCTGTATGGAAAAACAAGGAGAGCAAGAATTACAACAAAGTCATTTATTGAACACTACATGACAATCTAGTGATGAAGTTTATTTAACAAGATAGTCTCTGCTTTGTTTAAAACACACACACAGATGAACATACTCATGAACACACAAAAAAGCTAATGAACGTATAAAGAGGAAAACTAGGCAAAGAGAAAACAATTGTAGAGCTATCACCAGAAATAAGAATGAGGTTCCTAAACACACACAATTCTTAACATTCTTTAAGATTGAGTGACTCGGTGTCTGAAATCACATTTCCAAGTTTCCAAATTGCTATACCTCAAATGATAATGAAAAGTCATTATAGCTGTCTGTTAATTTCTATTGCTGAATAACAACTTATCACAAATTTAGTGATAATATATATTTAACAACACATATTTTTTATCTAACAGTTTCTACGAGTCAGGATTCTGGATGTTGTTTGGCAGGGTATTCTGCTCAGGCTGTTATAAGTCAATATAATAAAGATGCTGGCTGGGGCTGTATTCTCATCTGGAAGCTAGGTGAGGGTAGAATCTATTTGCAAACTTAATTAGATTGTTGGCAGAATTCATGTCCTTGCAGCTGAATGACTGAGGGCCCTAGCAGCTATTGGCTGGAGGATGTGCTCAGGTCCTAGAGCCCACCTACATACATTCTTGTCAAAAGGACTTCTTTAATATGCCTACTTCATGGAGTCCACAAGGAGAGGTTCTCTTCCTAGAAATTCCAGTCCCCCTTTAAGAAAGGCTTAGGTCTAGTTAGTTCTGCCCCGTTCAGGGTAATTTTCCCTTGATTACCTCAGAATTAAGTAATTTGAAACCTTACTTACATCTACAGAATCCCTTCACTTTTGCCATATTCTATTGGTTAGAAGCAAGTCACAGGTTGTTATGGGTTGAATTGTATTCTCCCCCATCACCAAATTCATATGCTGAATTTTGAACCCTGAGTATGTCTGAATGTGACTATATTTGGAGATAGAACTTTAAAAGGTAATTAAAGTACAGTGATGTCATTAGGGTGAGTCTTGATCCAATGTGATTGAGGTCCTTATAAGAAGAGGAGATTAGAACAGAGATGTTCAGAGAAAAGACTATGTAAAGACAGAGAGAGGAGACAGCTATCTACAACAAAAGGAGAAAAGCCTACGAAGAAAACTTTTGGTCCACACCTTGATATCAGACTTTTAGCCCCTAGAACTATAAAAAAAATTGTGTTGTTAAAGCCACGCAGTCTTTGTGTTTTGTTGTGACAGCCCTACCAAACTAATACACATGCCCTACCCAAACTCAAGGAGCAAGGGTAGGGGTGTGTGAGGGTAGGAACAGAGGGGGTAGGAACAGAGGCGGATTAAGGTCAGTTGAGGCCCCAGGCAAAGCAGAAAATATTGAGCCCTTTTCATTAGAAAAAAAGTGTAAAGTTGGTTTTGCGGGGCCCTTCAGAAGTCGGGGCCCAGGGCATGCACCCGGTGTGCCTGCTGTTAAACCCGCCTCTGGGTAGGGATGTACACAGGGCGTGAACACCAGGACACAGGAATCACAGAAGCCACCCTAGGATCTCCTTACTTTCAGGAACATAGAGGATTATACTTCTCTATGTTGACTTAAAAACCTTTGAAATGTGAGCAAAAGTGAACAGTTACCACTTCCAGAATAAACTACAGTATTTAATGCTGGGCAACAGTTCTCTAGCCTCCCTTTCCCCTGCTAGGGCAAACACCAAAACTTCCTATTGCAGCGGTAGCATCTTACCATAGAGAACCTCCTTCACCTGGGTCTCCCAAAATTGATCGTGAACAAAACCCCACCTACCAGCCCACACCAAACCTGTGCCATGAGCAAGAAATTAGTCTATATTAATTTTAAGTCACTGACATTTATTATAAGAGCATCATTTAGCTTAACCTAATAGACAGTTGAGATAAAGTTTTATACCATTAATGAATTTAAGGAGTTAAAATAACTCAACAGTAAAACCAAAGCACTTGCATAAATTTTTGCAAAATTGTGAAGTGAGGAGACTACTCCCTTTACACCTAATGAATTGCTGCTGTAGGTGGTTATAGGATACCAACTGGGACTGATGAAATAATGAGTTCAGATGGAAAATAAGATGTGCCTCTCTGGAAGATTATTCTGATCAAACTTCATATAAACAAACTAATCTTAGTCATCAGCTTCTATGATAGAGCTGCATCTAACTCTCTAATACTGTGATAGAAGGAAACTATATAAGATAGGCTTCGGAAATTCACCAGAGCTTTGAAATGAATGATCCTCAAGGTGAATTAAAATTCTGCACCATATGGCCTCAAGCTTGCTTTAACTCCACTTTTTTTCCTCTCAATCCTCTTGAATCTTTTTTTCTTTTCATTTTTTTACAGTGGTTTCTATCTAAATAGATCACTGGAAAAATAATTGCTTGCTTTTCTTTTTTATGGTTTGAGAACAAGAAAATATAAAGTTAAGGAGGATCTACAAAGATATGCTTTTGTATAACTGTGAAAAGGAATTGCAGTGAGACATAACTGAAGCACTGAGAAAAATATTAAAGGGGTGAGGTGGAAAAAGCTCTTCCAGTAAGATTAATTTATAGTTTCTAACTAGCATCCATGAATGGAGCAGACAGATCTATTCTATGGAGTTATCTTTGCCTTTCTGTGCATGCTGTCTTCAGATAAATGCTTTCATGTAGCAATACTTTAGCTCAGATAAAAAGGGGGGTGGCTATCCTGCTTAATGGGTGGGCAGTCATGCAATTTATCTACTTTTGGCAAGTGACATAATACTATGTCAAATTTTGTGGCCTACGCCCTTTGCAAGAAGCAGTTTACTTTCTCTTTCCAGTCCATCATGTCTACTGAAGCATTCCCTGGAAATGTCAAAGCCACTCGGAAAAGATCAATCTTTTTTGGTTAGGAGACTGTAAGACAAGACCTAGGGGAAGCAGAGAGAAGAAAGAACAGTCGGGGGTTTTCATCTGTGAGTCCACAGATGGGTGCTGGTTGGTGAGGAATTTCCTGCTGTCAGTGAAACAGTTAACCACCAGACCTGCATGAAATTTCTAGGGAACTGGGCTGAAAAACACTGGCTTAGGTAGCGGACTACTTAAAGAAAGATCTTTTCTCTCTGTTAATATTTCTCTTAAATACATATTATATACTCTTATAAAAGTATTTATGTATAATATTTTAAAATTTATTTATTTATAGTCAATTAGCAGACTCAGGCCAGTAAGTATTCTGGTTACCATGGATACCAAAGTGGAACCTACAGAAAATAAGAATTTTCACTTTGGTACGTTAACAGTTTTGCTACCATTCTTGAATCAAAATTTTTTTTTCTTAAATTACTTTAATTGGAAGCATTTAACACCTACTGTGAAATGGGTTTATGTCTAGACAAGCATGGAATATTTAATGAGTGTGTCTTTGCTACCCCACAGATGTGTCTATTCTCCCACTCTGAAAGCATAGAGTCCATTTCCTGAATACTCACAAGAACAAAGGATTATATGCTATTTGAGAGTATTTATACTCTTCAAGTTTGGGTAAACAAATAAGGTAAAAACAAAGAGAAAGCCTTCCCCCAAAGAAAAATACTAAAAAAAAAAAAAAAAAAAAAAAAAGAGCAATGAAATTACTTCTATGTAATGAATCTACGTATATGTGTGCTCCTGCGTACATCTATGTATGGGCTGCTCTTGGTTTATGTCACAGCATAGGAAAATGAAATGAAGTGGAAATGATCATATTACATCTTAAAAATTACCTGGAAACTTAAAACTAGCTTTTAACTTGCTTGCTTATCTGTAAGACAATTAATTAACTTTAGCTCCAGTAATTTTAGAACATTTTTAAAAATTTAACCTTATTATTTTAGTGAGATGAGAGAGAGAGAGAGAGAGAGAGAGAGAGAAGGGGGAGGAGCAGGAAACATCAACTTCTGTATGTGCTTTGACCAGGCAAGCCCAGGGTTTTGAACCTGTGACTTCAGCATTCCAGGTCAATGCCTTATCTATTGTGCCACCACAGGTCAGGCTTCAAGCATTTTTTAGATAAACTGCTTTCAAACTTTGAAATATAAATTATTATATTTGGGAAGTCATGTGAAATATAATCCATGATATATTTTCTGATCTTCTCAAGATTAATTCTATGTGTATGAGAGAGAATAAAGTGCTTTTTTTGTTTTAATTAATAGACTTTATTTTTATTGAAATATAATTAACCTATAACATTATATTAGTGTTAGGTACATAACTTAATGATTATATATATATATATACATATTGTGAAATGATCACTACAATTAATCAAGTTAACATTCATATCCATTGCAGTACAATTTTTTCTTGTGATGAGTGTTTTTGATAATATGAACACTAAGTTTTAATAAAAACAAAATCTTTTTTGTTTCATCATAATTTTTCCTCAAATTTACCCATGCCTTTGCACCTCTATGCCTCCCTTTTTGTATTATCTCATCCCTTTCCCACTGCAATAGCTACTACATTATCTCCATGCTTTCTCTTTTGCCCATCTCCAATCCATTCCCTACATTTTGGTAGAATACAGTTTGCAAAACAAATCTGACTGTGTCACTCTCTCACTTGAAATACTTCAAAGGGATCTTTTCATGCTGAGCATGAAAAGCAAGATACGTAACATGGATTACAAGTTGCTACAGGACCTGGTTATTGCTGGTCCTCCTCCCAACCCAAACGCATGCATCAGTCTCATCTCCCAGGTCTCCACATTCTCTGTCATGAAGCTGAGGGCTGACTTTCTCTTCATGAATATATCATGCTCCCTCCTATCTTGAGGTCTTTGCACATGCTCTTCTCTGTGTCTAAAGTGCAGCTCACGTGGTCCATGCTTACATGTCTGTACGGCCAGCTCTTGCGGCCGTCATGGCAATTCCCATGCAGGTTCTCACTGGATTCGGACAGATGGTAAAAAAACAGTAGAGCCAAAAAATGGTAGGCCATTCCTTTATTAAAGTCTTGCACCAGCCGACTAGCAAACACACAGGGAAAACAATTCTCTCTTCATTCAGAGCTCACAAAGCCCTGTCACATCATCCACAACCAGGAGAATCTTCTCCGGTTCCTCCTAGAATCAAAGGTCCCACCAGTCTCAGAGGAGCTCACAAAGCCCTTCAGCTCTGGTTCCCCATCTGCACACCTTCTCCTTTCTCTGCCAACATGGCTTCTCCTTCAGCACTCTGCATTCTCTTTGCTTTCCCTGCAAAACAGGGCTGATCTCCTTTTTCCTTCTTCTCTTCTTTCCAAAATTTTCTGGTGCAAAAACCTTTCCTCCAGCAAACATTAGCAAAACAATAGCCCTTCTCAAGCAGGACGGGAATTTGTAATTTCACTGACCACAGTTACCTGGCACTGCCCAGCTCCCAATGCAAACTATAAGTGAGCTGTAAAATCATATTTTACAAACTTATTTGACCAACAACATCTTTTTTGCCTCATCTCAAATATTAATTCCACAGGTAAGCCTTTTCATAAACTCCAGACTATACCTCCTATAGATTTGTGTACATTCTATACTTTTCCTTTATAGTACCGTTCATAGGTTGGAATTATAAATTGTGCTATTATGAACTTTCATAGACATAAAATGTAAATGCGTACAAAGATGCAATCTTCTTTATTTCTGTCCAGTAGGATTTAGCTCCTGGGATTTCACTGCCATCCATGATGCAACTAAATCTTGCCACAAGTCACTTCCAGAGATTTTTTAGTCTCTTTCAGATAAATACTGTGTATTTTAATTTTTTTTCATTTCACAAGCTTTCCTTTCCCCATCTCCTTCAATTCTCTCAGGTGCATACGAGTCCCTGTACCTGAGTGGAGATGGGGTTTCTGTGCATAATGGTTTTCTATTCTCTAGGACCTGTGCTGAGATCTGCCTATTTTCCTTTGTTCCTTCCTGTGCTGACATTTCCTGCTACAGCTCCTGATCCTGCAGTGGTCTCTGATTGTCACGTCAGTGCCCTCTGTCTAATTCTAATTTCCACCACAGAGGCCTGCTGATCTGTTTTCAGGACTTGATTTTGCTCTTGGTGGCAGGGAGCAAGGGTTGCTTTCAAACTCAGTTGGTTTTCTATACCCTGCTGGGTCTGCTGCCCTCTGTGAGGCTGACCTCAGGCTCAGGTATCTAGGCTACCTCTCTGAGCCATAGCTACGGAGCAGTACTGTAAACGGCTATAGTTGAACCTGACTTTTCTATAAGCCTTTCCTTCTTCCCCAAATGCAGCAGGGGCGATGAAGCCTGCCTCTGTCTAGCCCAACTCTTTTGTGGTTTTTCTCAAGAGGAGGCAGAGCCAAGGATCCTTTCTCAGAAATCCACACCAACCACAACACATTCTCTTGCTTTCCCCCCCCACTTCTGAAGGGCTTATCTTAGATGAAAGCTGGCTGTTCGTGATTACATTTCTAATATAAAGTTATAAACTTTGTATCCACTTCCTTAAGACCTTGCTTTCTCATGATATTCAGAGTTAAGCTTTTCTTTTTAAATGTTTTCTCATTGTCTTTTAAGACAATTGTCCTTGCAGTGAGATTTAAAAAATCCATTCAGAAACCTAGTTGATTTATTTTTTTCCAGGGTGATTCACACTTTCCCAGGACATCAAGGATAATTTTGAGAAACACTTGTTTATTTTCAAATGTTATCCTTCCACATGTTGTTAATTTTTGTGTCTTACACAAAATTGTAAACTCTAAAGTTTGAGAGTTAGGTTTTCATATACTGTTGTATTACCTAGCTCTTATTAGAGCTTTCTAGTAATAGATATTATTGAAAAAATGAATGAACAAATGTAAATGTTAGCAAACATAAATAAAATCATACTGCACTGTTAATTGATTGGAACCAATACTCCAAGTAGAAATCTCATAAGGTTTGTTAGAGTAGATAGTCTGACCTGGGATCTACCTAACTTTTACCATCTGTCCTAATATGAGTATCTAATCTCACTCTGGTCCTGCCCTAAGTGGAGAATGACCATGGATTTTTTTTCTCTCTCTCTGGCTATGTGGCAAGAAGAAGAAGTAAGAACATGTCAGTCAGTCAGAAAAAGCTCACGATTCACAGAAAGGGTGCAGAAAAGAAAGGCAAACATCAGAGGTGTGGCTGAACTTCTTTTCCGGTGAGAAAATGCTATGGGTCACTTTGTTGCAATGGTTGTGTAGATGACAAGAAAAAAGAAACTCATTCACCTATTTCATATTGTAATGCACAGTGACCTATCATTCTTGAATGCTTATTGATTGGTAACTTGGAATATGACTAGTGTCCCTTCCTTTGGGTGGAAGAGGAAAGAGAGGGTGGAGAGAGTGTTTCCTGCTTTCTGACCTCTGTGCTCTCTTCTTTTAACCTTTATTGTAAAGGTTAAGCCTAAAGGGGCCCAAAGAACAACTAATCCTTTTACTGTATGACAGAAAGCAAATGTTGGAGCATGACCTGCTGATGCAAATATACGGTATAAGGAGTTGGAATCCAAACTTAAAATAGGATTCCATCTTCTTTTTCCACCTGCTTTTTGTTATTGGCTTTTATAGTCAGAGAAATTTTCCAGTGACATTTTTATTTTAAAAGTCAAGTCCTTCTTTGCTTTATTTTGACCACATTTAAGACTTCACAAAGAAGAACAATACAGAGTAAAATAAAACTAAACTGTTTTGAGCCTTATGGCACAGCACAGTTGAGAAAGAGATTTGGAAAAATAACCGAAGAAACATTCAGGAAGTTTCTTTTCTATTTTTAAAATTAAAAAAAAATTCCATTGATTTAAGAGAAATGAAGGGAGAGAGAGAGAGAGGAGTATAACTCATTGCTTCACTTAGTTGTTCCATTTAGTTGTGCACTCACTGTTTGCTTCTTGTAAGTATGCTGACTGGGGTAGAACCCGCGAACTCTGCCATGCTAGGTCAATGCTTTATCCACTGAGCCCCCTGGCCAAAAAATTCAGGACATTTCTCAATACCACCATAAAATCTAAAAAGCCTAAAATTCTATTTACATTATAATTTCAGAGCTACATCATTTTAGTAATTCTGTTCATCATGCATAGCAATCACTTTCTTTAGTAATTTGTTCAACGGCAGATTCTAACTCAATACCAGTCCTTTTGTCTTTGATTTCCAACTTAGCCAGCTAGACTCCCTATTCAAGTAAAGTAAAGATAAATATAGGAATGGAAGAGAAGAAAGCTGGAGCTAAGATATCTGATAGACATGGCTTAAGGAAAACCCATGAATTCTTGCGGAGATGCCCAGATCTACCTTGACTGACTTCTGTCTTTCTAAGGGACTCCCTTATTCCCGAGCTCTCTGTGTGGTATTGTTCCAGCAAATTCCTTTGTTTAAGTTAAGCTGAGTCCATTTCCATCGCTTCCAAAGAACCCCCAGACATTCATTAAGCATCTATTTTGTATAATTTTGTACTAAAAGATTTCTCCTCTTTTCTTTTTTTTGAACTCTCTGCTTTTTATTTTATTTTATTTAGAAAATTAAATTTATCAAGAAAAATTAAGTTGATCAGGGAAAATTAAATTGATCAATGGACATTAACCAATAAGAGTACATAGGTTTCAGGTAAATACTTCCATAGCATTTGAACTGTTGATTATGTTGTGTACCCAGCATCCTAAGTCAAATCATTTTCTGTCACCTTATATTTATTTGTCCCTGTTTACATCCTTCCCTCTACCCCTTCCCTCCATCCCTTCCCCTACATCCTCCTTCTCCTGGTAACCACTTCAAGATTTCTCAAAGTCTTTTGTTTGTGTAAATTTACAAAAGGAGGTACAACATATATTTATACATGTGCTGCTTCTTATATTTATTTGACCTTTCTCATGGAACTTTATTTGGGATTTTTTTTTGACAGATCACACTTTGGAAAACACTGCATTCTAACATGCTGCAATGCTGTTCCTTAAGACACTGCCTTCACCTTGCAGCTAATTCTCAGCCTTCTTAGAAGAGCTTCCAAAACCCTTCCTATGTATTCCCTAAATAAGGGTTCTGCGTTTGCTTCCAAAACCCTTCCTATGTATTCCCTAAATAAGGGTGTGGGATAGTATGGCCTCTGTTGTATATTACAACAGTTAGAATGCTGGTAGCAATTTTAATTGAGGCATTCTGATTGAACTCTCTGGTTAAGGTTCCAGGGTTTCTATAATTTCATTTTTGTTGAATTACTGACTCCAATATATTCCAGGCAAGGTTTTATGCCTCAGTTTTCCAAGAGTTAAAGCAAAAAGAAATGATATTTACCCTAATATCTTCCTGAGCTCTGGCAGGTTGAATTAGGTAATGCCTACAATGTGACCTGAATTCAGCAGAGACAAGACTTCTAAAACACCAACAATAAATTGTGTTATAGAAAAGACTGAAAAGCTCTTTTCATGTATTTTAATCCAATGTTTAGGTAATTGCATAACCAGTCTATTAAATCCTTTTGAGAAAAGATAAAAATACCAGTCAGAGCAGCTCACACTGAGTGCCGCACATGGTTAAGAAAGTCAGAACTCGTGGCAGGGCGGCTGCTTCCCACCGATCCTGGGAGTGGAGGCACAGGCTGCCCTGCCGTCAGCACAGGTGGGGGATGCATTGGGTAAAGCAATGCTATGGACCATTGCATGGCATGTCTCATCTCTACTGCATGACTAGTTAGGAAATGCATTAATTGTTCATTGTATTTGGTTAGTATTCTGTCCCTTACCAACCCCCTTTTTGCCACAGTTGTACAACCTGAGACAAAATTATTGGGGAAAAGCATGATAAGTTTGAGTAGAAGCCAATGATATATTTCACTTATTTATCTCCGGAAAATCTCTCACATGTAGCCTTCCTCCTGAACAAATGTGGTATCAAATATTTATAAGAGGAATACCACTCCAAAGTCAGGCCCTTTTTGATGATCTTCACAGAGAGGCTTTACACAAATGGAAGAATTCTCTTGAAGGGAGTGAATCTGTTTACTTTTCTGGTATCTTAAGCGCCCAGCACAGGGCCTATAAGTGGGAGCTTGATGGACTCTGTCCCTCACAAGGGTGAAAGCAGTGATAGGTGCACAGCTTGTCTGCATGAGGGAAAGGACAATGACAATGACACCACTGAGCCTTGAACGAGTGGCGTAGGTTGGAGGTTGCTGGTAGTGGTGAGTATAAAGCCCTGAGTTATTGTCCTCTGTGGGAATCTTGGCCATCCGTGGAATGGAAGGCACAACAGAAGCTCATGCTTGGGCCATCCCTTCAATACAGTTTCAAAGCCTACAATTAGCTGTTGCTGCTCTGCTTCGTGACTCTCAGCTGCAGTCACATAGTTAATCAGAAACACTCTTGAATAGAAATGAGTACATTTAATGTCAATCTGAATATATTAATTAGTGACATTTAGATGGAACTTGCTTCTGCCTTCCTTACAAAACTACATTTCTGAATGTGCCTCACGTCTGAGGTGAGGTGCTGTTTCACGATATTTGTTCAGTAATTCATTTATCTAACAAGTATTTATTGGACACTGTTGCATGCAGCATTGTCCTGTCTTTTGGTGATAGAACAGTGACTAGGACACATTTCCTTCCCTAAGATATCTCCTGCACTAGTTGTAAATTTAGACAGTAAAAAAGTGATTTTAACTGCATTGTATAATCAGAATTTCCCAAGAGAGCATAACTTAAATGTTCACATACATGCATAAATACACACACACACACACACAAATAATCAAATATAGTATGTGAGGTGATGGATGTGTTAATTCAAAGGGAAAGTGTTTCACAATGTATATGTATATCAAATCATTATGTTGTATATTCTAAACATCTCACAATTTTATTTGTCAATTATAACTCAATATAGGTGAAAAGTAAAATGAAATGCAATTAAGAAAAAAGGTGATTTGAGTACAGTAAGATGCATCTCATAAAGTTAAACATGACTGGAAAGGAGAAAAACTTGAACTAGCCTAAAGCATATTAAATGATGTGTTGCAGAAAAGAGCTGATCTGAGAACTAAAAGATAAATAGGAATTAGGTAAAGAAGGAAAGATGAAGAAGAGAAACTTCCTTCTTGCAACCCTGGAAGTGCAACCATTATGTCCAACAGCTTTGAACACTTAATAAGCCTATGCTTTACATGTATTTTATTTTATTTTATTTTTTATTTTTATTTTTTTTCATTTCTCTGAAGCTGGAAACGGGGAGAGACAGTCAGACAGAGACAGACTCCCGCATGCGCCCGACTGGGACCCACCCGGCACGCCCACCATGGGGCGACGCTCTGCCCACCAGGGGCGATGCTCTGCCCATCCTGGGCGTCGCCATATTGCGACCAGAGCCACTCTAGCGCCTGGGGCAGAGGCCACAGAGCCATCCCCAGCGCCTGGGCCATCCCTGCTCCAATGGAGCCCTGGCTGCGGGAGGGGAAGAGAGAGACAGAGAGGAAAGTGCGGCGGAGGGGTGGAGAAGCAAATGGGCGCTTCTCCTGTGTGCCCTGGCCGGGAATCGAACCCGGGTCCTCCGCACGCTAGGCCGACGCTCTACCGCTGAGCCAACCGGCCAGGGCCTGTATTTTATTTTTTTATAACAACCTTATGAATAAAGTACTATTTTGTCTCCATTTTTAGGGTAAAGTAGAGCCTCATGATGATTGAGCTGTTTGCTCAGGGTCACACAGTGAATAAATAAGTAGAGGAATCTAGATTCAAACCCAGATTAGTCTGACCAAAAATCCTGAGCTTTCCTAAAGATGCATGCTGGCACTTATGTCTTCCCAACTGTTAGTCTGACATGGGATGGAATTTTGATCTGAGGCCACCAAATGATCGACTGGGTAGGATCCAGTCAGATTGTCTGTCTTATAAATTTCACCAAAGAAAAACATAAATACTGTGGTAGGCTAATGGTTGGCACTGGGACTGAAAACTATGATGGGTGGCCAGAATGGGGCATGTATAAAAATAACAAATGGAAGAATCTATTTAACAGAGAGTGAAAAATGGGATTGTTTGCCCAGAGAGGAACAGAGAGAAGTCTTCTGAGAGAGAGAATAGACTTAGAAGTTGTGTTTTTAGTCTTAAGTGTCTATGAAGCCATTATATTTTGCTTTCCTGCCCTCCAGTGTCAATGACATCTTTATAATCCATGAATATGAGTCAGTTTCTGTTTCTGGCAGCCAAAAACTTCCAACTGGAACATATCCTATGAACTAGAAATTGTATATATGACAATGTGAGTCTTCATAAACTTCTCCAAATTCAGTAAGTGTCATCGTGAATTTTATTATTGTTCCTAGTTAACAAAAACCCATAGAGAGAAGCCAAGGAACTTGCTCAAAATTAAACAGTTGGTAAATACTGGAGTTAGAATTTGGATCCAAAGCACTCTTACTCTGAGGATACTGCCATACTGTGTGCAAAATCATAAATCACATTGTTAGTGCTTAAAGAGACCAGAGTCCTTGATATGTCCTTTATCATTTGTAAAATAAGGGTGTTTAGTCAAAGCAATGAAAAAAAAGTTAATATAATCATATGTTTAAACAAATTTGTAAATACTTTTAAAATAAGT
Organism: Saccopteryx leptura; assembly: GCF_036850995.1. Taxonomy (NCBI): domain Eukaryota; kingdom Metazoa; phylum Chordata; class Mammalia; order Chiroptera; family Emballonuridae; genus Saccopteryx; species Saccopteryx leptura. The sequence goes on from NC_089505.1 coordinate 142,850,222, forward strand.
ATGCTTGGTACTTCATTTCTTTCTGTACCAGATCTTGTTTTTTAACAATTAGGGCAATAATACCATGTGAAATATGATGTCAAGATGGTGTGACTTTTTTTTGCACATTTTAACCTTTCTGAGCACGCATATCATGTTTTCAAACAAAAAATAACAGTATATACATTACAAGATAGTTGAAAGGATCAAATAAGATAATGCAAAAGTAATTGTCTTTCACAATGCCCGAAACATTGCACCTCCTCCCTTGGTCTCTTCTTTCATTACTTCGTTTCTTCTTTGCCTTCTTCTCATACTCCTTTCTTTCCAAGAGTGCTTTTAGTGAATGGTCAAGGCTTGTGTTTGAGGAATAGTTTTTAAAGGAAAATGAGTGACACATTCCAAAAAGTTTAATGGTAAGAGACCCAAGAAAAAGTAAGAAGGCAGGAGGTCCTTTACAGGACCATCGTTTCTGCAGAGCAGTGCCGGGAAATGGAAGAGAGAAGATAATGTGTCCTTGCTGCCTCCGTCTCCAAGATCATTGCTTCTGGGTCTGACATAGGGCCAGATGTAATTCAGAGAGATGTTGCACATTTGACTCTGGAAGAAGGCCTCAGAGCTTTTAACTAACCCTTAAGAATATTTGATTAACATTAGGAGGTTTCCAGGAGACTCCAACAGACTTGTTCTGTGTCATTTAGCTCATAAAGAATGTTTTGGAAGTAGGAAAGGGAATGTAAACAAAGTGTCAGGATGGTTTATTTAAAAGGTATCAATCTCAGATCAGAATTTAGAGGCCTTCCTAATGAATCCAGAGTTGTCAAGTTGGCTATGAAAGACTAAGAGAGCATAATGAAAATGGCTGACACTTTCAGAAACATGTGATTAAAATATTTTATTGTCCACTTAAAATGGAGACTATCTAGAGTCAGCCTGTTGGGCTGAAGTTTCCTAAGATTTGTTGCATTGTATAGGTCCTAGGAGCAACATTTGCATCATAGTCCATGTAGCTCTCACTCCAAGGATTGAGCAGTTGTGTAGTGCAAAGCCAGACATAGAGGTTTTTAATCCGTTACCTCCTTTGTAGGTGAAAGATCTGTGAGACTCAGAAAGGGCAAGTGCCTGGTCAAGGTGACATAGACAACCAGAAGCCAAATTTCTCTACATTCAGTTTAGTGTTTTGTCAGTTGAACTTTGTAGAGGCCCTGAATAAGAACATAGAACAGACAGAGTTCAGTGCCCTGAGGCAAAAGCCACAGTGGCTTTAGTGACAAAAGTACTAAATGCAGTACTGTGCTGAACACAACACAATAGGTATATCATCAGCAATTCTGATTAATCAATAGGTGGGGACATTTGAGCTACTCCCTTGCTCTTTAATCTGCTCTAAAGAAGTTCCCCTTCCTGATTTCCTGTCTTGTCCCTGCTTCTATTTGTGTGTATCAATAAATACCCGTAAGGACTGGGGGTCAAGACCATCTCATGAAACCTGTACAGGGGATTGTGAAGCAGTCTCCCTTATGCCCCTTGGTGCATTCCATGTAGTCTCCAAGTAGTCATTGTCTCCACAACAGACTTGTAACTCCAAACCTGAGGGCTGCAATTTTCTAAGGACTACTAAATTATTACAAGAAGTAATTGATAGATATATGAAATTCCAACTGCCCTTTTCTTGTTCCACCTGGCTGCCTGACCTCACCCTTACTGGACAATCGCCCCTGAGGCAGAAGAGTTCCAGAAAAGCTGATCAACCTCTCAAGGAGAAGCGTTCCAGGAAGCAGAAACCATAAAACCATAAAAGGGAACATACCAGAACTTTTAACTTAGTACCTCCTCAGGATCTCCCAAACTCTATAAACTCACCTCATAGTCTATAACCGGTGCCCTTCTCCCTGGAGAAGTGCCCGGCAGGGTTCCTTTCTTCCTTTCAATAAAGCCTGTTACTCTGGTCTTTTTGGACTCCCATGGATTTCAACATTTGGTGCCGAAACCCAAGACAGGGTACTAACTGCCTGGACGATCCCTCTTTGCCATCCAAACTTACAACCAGGGAAGCAATGGGCAGTGGCAGTTCCTCTCGGGCTTACTCCCTGATTCTGTTTGGACGTGTAATTGTAGGTAGATTGGCCGACAGTCTAACCCTGTCCTGAACCCCTGCTGGATCAGAAAGGTAAGGAGTTTCTCCCTTCCCCTTCCCTGGGTCGGCTTCTCTTTTCCACAGAATTTTCTCTGGTTGGACGGTTTTCTCTGACACGCCTCACGTTTTGAGGGATTTGGCTTTCAGTCTCAGTAGACTACATGAAAGACTAGGTGCCTAGCCAAACCTTTCCACAATCTCTCTCAGAACTCCCTGACAGGTGGTGACAACCTCTATCAGGTACGACTCCCCCACACGGAGATTTTCTCCTCTTGGGACAGTGACAAAAGGGAGGGACACCACCTCTTGCTCACCTGTCTCCACTATGGGCTCCTCAGAGTCTAAGCCTTCTGACCAGACCCCTCTAGGATGTCTCATTAAAAAAAAACAACCTCACTATGTTGGGCCTCTCTGACCTTAAGCCAAAAAACCTCATTTTCTTCTGTAACACGGTGTGGCCCCAATACAAATAAACAATGACACTCATTGGCCTGAAAATGGGACATTCGATTACAATATTCTGAGAGACCTTGACAACTTTTGCCACCAGACTGGGAAAGCTTCTGAAATTCCTTAAATGCAGGCTTCCTTCTACCTTCTCTCTTGTCCTTAATTTCTGTGCAGCTTGTTCTACACGCAGGCCGTTTTTGGCCAAAGAACCCTCACCTAAAACCTTGGCTCCTAATCTCTCCTTCTCTGCGGACTCCCAACTCTTTTCCCCTCCTGCCTGACCCCTGGAAACACCCCTCTCTCAGGACCCCTCTTTGGTCCCTCTGCAAATCTCTTTTGCTTAAGTCTCTTCCCTCCAAGAGCCCCCTACCTTCACAAGAACCTGTTTCTCATTCACCTGCAAATACCAGTCTCTCTCTTTCTCCTCCCCTGCTGGCTGGAGGTCCCTCCCTTCTCCACTGTGTTTTTAAACACCTCCTCCCTCCTTACAGACAGGTGGCTCTGTCTCTTTTTCTTTGACCCATCCCTCCCTCTCTTCAGAGACTGACTGTCCCTTTCACTACCCCTCATCCTCTCCCCTCTCCGCAGAGCTTTAAATCTTTTTGACTCCTCTAACCACATGGCATCACCACTAATACCTCAACCTCCTCCTCCTCTTGCAGATTCTGACCCTCCTTCTTTTCCATCCATCTGCTCACACTGTCCATCCATCTGCTTTCTCTTTCCTCTTCTCTATGCTGACAACTCCCTGCCATGTCAAAAAACTTAAAAAAACAGAATTCTCTATTAAGCTGTGTGAGTAAGTAATCCGTCTTGTCTCTTTGTTTGTCAGAAAATATCTCTAGTATAATTTGAATAGAAACAAGTAAAGCATGCTCATTTAAATTCCTTAATTCATAATTTGTATGCGAAGTTTTTGTTTAGTGTAACTGTGTCTGCTTCTAAGGCCTTAAACCAATAATTACCCACCTCTTAAATCAAGGCTTACTCATCTTCATGGATTCTCCCTGCAATACCTCCATCATTCCTATTCAAAAAAACCTTCAGGGGCTTATCACCTCGTACAAGCCTTACACCTAATCAATAAGGCAGTAATTCCCCTCCATCCAGTAGTTCCTAAGCTTTATTGGTTACTGTCACACATTCCCTCAAACACCACTCACTTCATGATACTAGACCTCAAGAATGCTTTCTTTACCATTGCTCTACACCAGGGGTCCCCAAACTTTTTACACAGGGGGCCAGTTCACTGTCCCTCAGACCATTGGAAGGCCAGACTATAAAAAAAACTATGAACAAATCCCTATGCACACTGCACATATGTTATTTTAAAGTAAAAAAACAAAATGAGAACAAATACAATATTTAAAATAAAGAACAAGTAAATTTAAATCAACAAACTGACCAGTATTTCAATGGGAACTATGCTCCTCTCACCGACCACCAATGAAAGAGGTGCCCCTTCCGGAAGTGCGGTGGGGGCCGGATAAATGGCCTCAGGGGGCCGCATGTGGCCCGCGGGCTGTAGTTTGGGGACCCCTGCTCTACACCCTGACTCTTACTTTCTGTTTGCATTTACCTTTATTTAAACTAACCCAGACACTAATGCAGCCCAGCAACTTACATGGACTGTCTTACCCCAGGGGTTCAGAAACAGCCCATAACTTTTTGGGAAGGCACTAGCTCAGGATTTAGCAGCATGTAATCTCAAAACTAATACTCTCTTACAATATGCAAATAACATACTCCTCTGCAGCCCCTCCCTGCCTGCTTCAAGGAGACACACAGCCACCCTTCTTAATTTCCTCACAATGAAGGGATACAGTGTCTTCTCTGCTAAGGCTCAACTTCACTCCTAGTCTGTAGCCTATCTAGGCATCACCTTAACCCCCACAACCTGAAGTCTCACCCTAAATCGAACTCAGACCCTCCGCAGTCTCCAACCACCTACCACCGCAAATCAAATCCTTTCTTTTCTTGGTCTAATAGGCTACTTTAAACACCGTATTCCCAATTTTGCTCTCTTTGTCAAGCCCCTCAGTGAGATCTTCTGAGTATGGCTTTTAAGGTCTATAATGACCAAGGAAGCAACAAAAAAGACAAATAAGGTCCAAAAGAAGACAGGAAATACCAGCTTTTGTCATACGCTCTTAAAGGATCCAGCACCCTAAAGGGCTTCATAGGATTCCATCAGGGCCCTGCTCCAGAGTGGAAAGAAAGGTCATTGAACTGAAACCTGCAGGGCTTCCCAGCCCCACCGGTTGACACACCTGTGCTGTGGAAAGAGGGACATGAGAAGGTAAGCTGCCCCCTTGCCCCATGGAGGGAGGGTTCACTTTCTTCTAGCCCTGCTACAGCCACCTGTGACCTGACCTTGCTGAACTTACTGGGAATTGCCACTGAAGGCCCAAGGACATCATTCACAAGCCTAAGGTATTTCTTCCAAGTAGCAGATAAGCTAATCTCATTTCTTGTAAACACAAGGGCCATCTACTATGCCTTGCCTAAATATTTGAATTTTATTTATCCCTCAAAGATCTCTACTGTGGGTATTGACAGTCTGTCTTTGTTACTTTATTTAATGTATAGTATCTCTTTTTTTTCCTCTTCTCTCAATACCCATGCCTATTGTAGGCTGGGACCTGCTGCTGATTCCAGCTAAAAGCAGTGGTCACCAGGATTTAAACTCTAACTGCAAAGTGTAGAAATGTGACCAGTCTTTCCCTAAGTACTTGCAGGATTTACAGGTTACTCAGCAAACTGTTCAGAGTCTGTCCAAGAGGCACTTTCAGCATTACATCACCTAAGGACTGACTTTCACGTGGACAGGTACACACACTGTGATCCTGACAACTTTCACTGCTGCTAAGGGTGACTATTTTCTTCACCCTGACCATCTGGAGCTCAGAAACAGAGAAAAAAAACTGACCCCTGGTCCTTCTATTCTCTATTCACCTCTCAGCCTGCCTCACCTGATCAGGGGCTTTCTACTCGTGTGGGACCAACACCTATATGTGTCTCCCTACTAATTGGACAAAAACCTGTACCCTAATCTATCTCACCCCAAATGTTGACCTAATCCCTCCTCATGAGCCTCTTCTAGTTCCTAGTGCACTACCCATCAATCTAAGGACCAAACGAAATATACAGGTAATTTCTCTTCTTGTTGCTTTAAAAATTTCTATAAAAGTAGGTCTAAGGGCAGAGGGACTGGCCACTTCCCTGTCTTATTCCTACTCTCTCTCTCTCTCTCTCTCTCTCTCTCTCTGAAGCCCAGCAAATTCATAAACATGAAATCAGTGGTTGCACACAAACTGGGTGTCTTGACTATTGCCTTTCATTGGTCCACTCACTCTCCTATTTATTTTTCTAACCTTTGGACCCTGCCTCTTATGTTTGTTCACTAGTTTCTTACAGAACCGCATGCAGACCTTTGCCAATCAGAAAATTGGAAAAATCTACCTAGCCCTACACACCAACCTTGAAACCTGCCCTCACAAAACAGAAAAATCTAAAATGCTGTATCAGCAAACCTCCTAAATCCTATCTTTCAACCCCTCCAGGTCCCTAAAGCTCTCCTGTATCCCTGAAAAACTAGGAGAATGAATAGCATTCACCTCTTAATGCTTCTCAGTCTTTTTACCCTTCACATAGTAAGGGGACAAGATCGCTGGGTCTTTTTGGCTGAAGAAGAGCCTACAAATGGACATAAAACATTTCTTTTAAGACATGGACAAGAGTGTAGTGGTTACCGGGGTGGAGAGTGGGGAGGAGAGGGAGGGAGAGGATAAGGGGGAGGGGCACAAAGAAAACTAGATAGAAGGTAATGGAGGACAATCTGACTTTGGTTGATGGGTATGTAACATAATTGAATGACAAGATAACCTGGACATGTTTTCTTTGAACATATGTACCCTGATTTATTGATGTCACCCCATTAAAATTAATAAAAATTAAAAACAAAACAAAACATTTCTTTTAGCTCAAGCTAACTGCTCTCTCCAGGGCTGCCAGGAAAAAATATCTCTAACTTTACCATGGAAGAACTTTCACCCCCTGATATACAACCCTCCTTATCTCTGCATTCCTGATCTCCAAATACTTACCCCCTTTTTTTATCAAGTTCCTACAGGCCCGGATGAGAGAACTCTCTAGGATTACCTACAATCAAATGCTCCTACACTCCTATTCCCCAATACCTCAAGGAGAACTTCATGAGGAAAATATCAAATAGGTAAGAATGACAGCAGGAAGAAGCCGCCCCTCAGCCCGAGAAGTTTCCTCCTGAATGTTCTCCAAACCTCCTTCCTTTTAAACCACACATATTCAGTCCTTCTAAAAACTTACACCAACAGGTTCCCTGTCTCTAAAAATCTCCACATGTCCTCCCGTTCAAGACGAACCAGACCAGCCCATCTCATGAGGCTCATCCAGGAGACCATGTATCACCATGTCACTCTGTCCACTTGGCACTCGCAGCAAGCAATTCACAATTATTACCTCGCAAATTTTTTTACTTCCTCACTCAGGTTTTCGAAGACATCGCCTGGTTCATAGCACAGAAATCGACAACCTCCTTAACTGGATGGGGGACTTGGCTTGGCAAGGTTCTTTTCTTGAGTTCTTTCCAGAAGAAGCAATAATTTTCCAATTTTTTCTCCTCTTTCTCCTTGTCACCCCTCACTGCATATTATAAAATTAATAACTGCCTTTCTTTTATATGTAACCAGAGAGTTGAGAAATGATAGATACATGAATTTACCAGGAGTTCCAAGCTGCCCTCTTGATGTTCTGCTTATCTGTCAGACCTCACCCTTACTGGACCATTGCCCCTGAGGTAGAGGAATTCCAAGAAGCTGGCAAGCTTCCCCAAGGAGAAGCATTCCAGAAAACAGAAACCATAAAACCATAAAAGGGTACATACCAGAACTGTTAACTCAGTACCCCCTCAGGCTCTCCCAAACTCTATAAATTTGCCTCATCGTCTGTAACCGGTGCTCTTCTCCCTGGAGAAGTGCCCGGCAGGGTTCCTTTTTTCCTTTCAATAAAGCCTGTTACTCTGGTCTTTTCAGACTCCCATGGATTCCAACAGTAATGTGTGTGTGTGTGTGTGTGTGTGTGAGATCATTCTGGTTATGTCATATCAGAAGTATCATTTGAGAATTATATGATATATGGCATTAATTTGTAATGGAAAACAAATATTTTTACCTAATAATTTGGTAGACAAAATTCTCTCAACTGTAGTACAAATAGAGGCAGATGCAATTAAATACATGGGGTTTCACACCCAAGTATTTAAATATATTAGCTTTTAAGTCCAAGTTTCATCCAGTCCTCCAATTTGAAATACATGAAGCAAAAAATAGATACCAAAAAAATATAAAAATATCTACATCTCTTAAAACAATTATAATAAAGTCAATAAGAACTCACATATAACTACATTTGGCTTCTGCATATGGTAAGGATACTAGAATATTCTTATCTAGGGTAAGGCTTCTGTCTATTCTGAATTGCAATTCAATTTAATGACAGCTTGCTTAGATTACAAAATACCTAAAATTTTATGACACAAAACCTAATTTAAAAGGATTTGTAATTAAATTAGGTATAAATAAGTACAGATAAAGCATTTGAAGAAGAAAAACTATATAGTCATGATGCCCTCTTTTCCCATCTCACCTCCAATTTTCCAATTCCCTTCAAACAGAAGCAGATTTCAGTTTGGGCCATAACTGCACCAAACCATCACTTCGCCATTTATACTACAGCCTCTATAGTACTGTCTCATTTCCTTATCTGTAAAATAGGAATAGTAATGTAACACTAACTTCGTAAAATTTGCATGAGAATAAAATTAGGTCACATGTGTAAAGCATCCAATACATACAACATGTATTAAACTATTGTTACTATGAGGTAGGCAGCAAAGAGTAGTGTGGGTGGCCTGAATTTGAAATGAGAACAATTTGCACACTTTCTCTTTGCTTGTTATCAGTTTTGTGTTCTTAGACAAGTCAATTAACTTCTCAAACTGCTTTTTCCCAATGTGTTCAGTGAGCATAAAACGTTTTTCCAGAATTTATGTGAAGATAAAATTAAGTATCTGTAGCATAGACCTAGCACAGTTCCAAGAACATAAAAATAATACAAAGCAGAGGTTTTCTTGCTCGCATGCTGGACAGCGAGGAATTCAGAAGCCGAGGCTTTCACTGAATGACTCATCGTTTTATCTCCAGGGTCTGGCACACAGCTTGGAACCTAGCTTAATAAATGTGTTGAACTGAACTAAATTTTTAACACATCTATTTAGTTTAGCTTATTTAGTCCCTAGATTAAACAGTCATTCAATTCAAGATTTCTCAAACAGAGGTATTCACAGATTAGGAATATGAGAATTCGGCAAATGTAAATCCAGAATTCTAATGGTCAAGAACTCATTGTGCTGTTTTGTATCTAAATCAGACGCTGTTCTGTGCATATGGTAAATTATGATGCATTAGCAGCAGAATTTTGAGATTTTTGAGAGTCTGTCCTTGAGCTCAGATGTTATAGGATTCAGCTGTCCTCCAAATGCTTCTTGATCTCTCTTTGTTCTAAACCAGAAAATTCTTTCTTTTTTTTAATTTACATTTTCCATGAATGGACACTGAGGTGTCTCAACTTATCTTTGAGAGCAAGTTATGAAACATTTCTCTAATCAATCTGTAGATTACCAGCCTTCTGGTCATATGGTCACCTGTGGTCTACAGAGGCCACACCTGCCTCCCAGAGAAGGAAGCCTGGGAAGTGCAGTTGCAGCTAGAAGAAAGAAGCTGGGCTTGTTAGTGGACTACACCCTGTGGCTCCATCCACTCACACCCCTAATTTCTTAAAGTTTGTGGGTGGTTAACTAATCTTGGTCAGAGGAAGGAATGGTAAGTACAATATTCACCTCCCTATTGTGGGGTCCATTTAAGGAATGATGTTTTATTCTTCACCTATACGTCCTTGAAGAAGAGATGCATTGCTGATGCTAATGTTCTTGTTTAAAATATACAGTGGATAAAAGATGATGAACTACCTGCTCAGCATGATCTTGCCAGAGAAATGTTTTCATTTTTAATGCAACCAAATTTGGGTAAGATAAAGTAGTTGAGCCAATGAAAGAAGAAGCTTCCCACCTTGGGGGAAAGAATTAACAAGATGAAAAGTTATCTTTGTTCTAATGGGCATGACTGAGGGAAGGGGAAGGAGCACATTTAGGAAAGGCTGAGGCTCAACCAGGTGTGGTTGCTGCGTGACAAATCTTGAGATGATGCTTTAAGACCCAGTGGATCCCACTAAATTTCTTTCATACGAACAAGAAATGCAGTTGGTAATGGAATCCAAGCAAAAGTCATATCTTGGTTCTAGAGGGGTCATTGTCAGACTATCCTGAGAAATTATTACCAGAACAGGAAACTCTATCTTGGGATCAAGGGTTTGGAATTAAGTACAACTGATGACTTTCCAAATATTTTTCCCTTTTGGATCACTATATCCAATAAATAAACATTTTAATGCATTCTTTCAAAAGGATGTTTCATTTGGGTGGACCATGTAGGTTGTCTAGGGAGAATTGAAATAGGCTGTGCAAATTAAGGTGGTTAAAAATTATTCCAAAATACTTTTGTTCCTAATAGTTCTACAGATGTTATCATCTCACATGATCCAGCAATCATGCATACAACTTTAATGCATTTACCTTAATCATAGTAAGAAATTCAAAATCATATAAGCCACTGCATTCAATGGCTGTAATATTATGAAGGCTCTTTAAAGACCTTCTTTCTCATGGCCCACAAACTCCAGGTGATGTTAATTCTTTTTTTAGTCCTATCATGCTTTTATGTAACTATCACTCCTCAGTATTTCACAATCTATAAACTAAATCATAGCCAACAATGTCAGTAATACAGACAAAATCTAACAGTGAAAAAAGAGAAGTTTAAGCTAGTAATGGCTTCCTCAATTACTTTTGGGTTTAAAACAAAAAAGAGAGGGGAGCAGTATCTTTTATTGTTATACATTCTGCATTCCTTCCGGCAACACCTCAGCTGCACAGGGATTTTACTTCAGATGTAATCTCATTCTGATGGAATCTGAGTCCTTGGTAGTCTTTCCAATATGAAATTGAGGTCATTTTTCATTAACTTGCTTTTTTGGGGTATGATGATGCATAGAGTTTCCCAGGAAACATCCAAGTTTCAGGGCTTTACCCATTTTCCTTGCAGGTACAGAATATAGGAGAAGCTCGTTACCTCTTTACATGTAGTGTCAACAATATGGTCAATACTGCACTGTTTCCAATGGCTTCATCAGTTGCTCAAGAAGCTATAAATATCCACATGGCAATCTCAACTGCAATTTAGCATTTTTGTGCACCTAACTGAATGCATCTTTCTTTTGGGACTAAAAACTACAGACCAGCAGGTTTCAGAGATATTGGGATAGGAAGCAAAATTTGAAAATGATTGATTATCAAGTTTGTGGGTCAAATAAGTTTGCAAATATGATGTATATGTTTGCTCACTTATGGTTTGCATTGGATGTGGGGGACAGGCTATAAGCAGGCAGGGTCCTTATAGCCTAAGGACCCTACCCTGTTAATCTTAAAATCTTCTCAACACTAAGCTTTTGACTGTTGCATGATGTGGGGTGGTGCACTCTTATGAGGAATCCCATTTATGTCTCAGATAAGTGACTTTGTATCAGAGACTTTCTTACTTGTATACTGGCTTAAAGGTTTTGATTTCTACACTATAAAATGGGGCAGACTGGGGGCTTGCATATGCTCAGTTCCTGAAATTAGCATTGCAAGGAGAGGCAGCCAAGATGGCAGAGTGCTGAAGGAGAAGCCAGTTTATGCAGAGTTTGAGCAGAGAGAAGGAGATGGGGAACAGAGGTGAATAAGGCTGGTGAGGTAGAAACCTTTAGTTCTAGGAAACTCGGATAAGTTGATGGCTTTGGAAGTCCTGAATGGAAAGGGAAGTGTTTTCCCACTATGTGTATTTCTTGCCCGCCAGGTGCAAGCTACGATTAAAGGTAATGGTCCACCAGTTCTTGGCTCCGTTGTTTCATTACCATCTGTCCGAATCAAATGTGAACCTGCACAAGCCAGGCAGCTGTGATGGTGGCCATGGCTACTGCCTTTACAAAAACCTATATAATTTGGCTATGCGAGAAAGAACACACCATAAATGGGTCACTGGTTCAAGGCATGCACCTTTAATATCATGAAGCAACTGATAGGTTGACGTCTTATAGCTGTTACTGAAGGAAAGTTTTAAATAGGACTTTTACTATTTAGAAAAGCTAGCAGTGTTTTTGTTTGTTTTTTTCATGATAGGCTACCTAGTAATTCCTGTTATTCCAAGGGTGTCACCCCATTGCCTCCCTACTTTCATTGTCATGGTTATGGTGCCCTTTGGTTAGAGACAATGCTATGGCTTTAAAGCATTTAACAAATTCATGGATAATAGTGCTCTCAGAAGCATGATGGGATGGGAAAGAAAATCCTGGATAACAGTTTATTTCAGTGGCAGGTGGGGCAGGAGGTATGCCGTTAGAAGAAGCTTGATGTAATTGGTATAGCACAAGGTAGCAGCAGAGCCCCTCAATTTGGGTGCTAAATTGGGATGGTGGCTAAAAGTTGCTCTCTACCACTGGAAAATTGCATATTTAGTTGTGTGATATTCAGGTTAGCTGAGGTAAGGTGCCCACATATGTCTCCCATTTCTTCTAGCTTTTAACTTTAAATTAAGTTCTAATTTTGTCTATGGTTTTTCTTTTGTTTTTGTTTTTAAGAAGGGGGAGACTAGGGGTAGAAGTCACTAATTATCATACTAAACAGAGGTTTCTCATCTCTATGGAACCATGTGTGTTTTTTGAGTGAGGAAAATATCGCAGTAAATTCTGTTTTTCTGGTTTGTAGTTTTGAATTACATAAATGATGTGTATTCCTTAAATTGTCAAAAAAGATCTACTTGGAGGCTAATTTTAATACAGGTGGAAAATTATGGAAATCAGATTATAAGAAAAAAATGGAATGAAGAAATAATGGTATTTGGCCCTGGTAGGTTGGCTCAGTTGTGGAGTGTTGGCCCTATATGTGGATGTCCTGGGTTTGATTTCCAGTCAGAGCACACAGGAGAAGTGTCCATCTGCTTCTCCATCCCTCCTCCTCTCGCTTCTCTCTCTCTCTCTTCCCCTCCTGCAGCAATGGCTCAATTGGAGTGAGTTGGCCCCCGGTGCTGAGGATGGCTCCATAGCCTCTGCTGCAGGTGCTAAGAAGACCTTGGTTGCTGAGCAACAGAGTAAGGTCCCAGATGGGTGAAGCATTGCCTGTAGTGGGCTTGCTGGGTGGATCCCGGTCAGGGCACATATGGGAGGCTGTCTCTCTGCTTCCCCTCCTCTCACTGAATTAAAAAAAAAGAAAGAAAGAAATAATGGTATGAGTATTTATCATTAGGGAAGTCTGGCAGTGGAAAGAAGCAAAATGGAATTGAACAGAGGAACTGGTTCATGTTCAGGCCCTTGAAAATGAGAAAATAATTTCATTTAAAGGCAAGGGCTAAGTAGATGGAAAAGAAGGAATGGATCGAGAATCATGAGTCCTAGTCTTAGATCTATGGTTACCCACATGACCTTCAGCAATTTGTTAGGTGTCCTTCTGAGTCAAATTGCTCATTTGACGATGATAAATGAACTCCTTTCTCCAAAGCATATCCGGTTTATTGCCTCTGATTTGAGCCCATACAAGTTATCTGTGTGATTTGTAAAGGGTGACAGAATATTGCTTCTGTTGTAGATCATGTTGTCCTTGATAACCCCTGGAATTCTGGCCATTTAGGATCAGTGGTGAAATTCAGCTGGTTTGTACCAGTTCGGCAGAACCGATACCTACCTAATTTTTTGTTGAGTTTGACAAATCGGTTGTTAAAATGGCACTTGTAATCGGAGTTCTCTCTAAGATAAACACTTGGACAGCTGTCCAATGTGGAAATCACAAATTCACATTCCTTACTGTTTTTTAACATTCATCTGTGCCACAGTGTATTCTAAGCGCCCTAGTAATGTTTATTCTGTCCATAGGTGAAAAAAAATTGACGAAACTATGCTTGTAATATTTATTTATTCATTTCATAAAACTCATTATACCTTTGATGAAATACTACATTTTAATTCCCTCGCATTTGTTACTTCAGTAAACAAACATATAACATAAAGAGAAAAATTGCTAAACAATCAGGGAATGACAACTTTTATTGTTTTTTTTGTCAGGTATTTTAAATATTTTTTCATTAATATTTTAAAAGTTTTATAACATAATCTAGTTTTGTGTACCTCTTTTATTGTTCTTATTTAAATATTAAATGTATAAAATAATAAACTACAGTTGGTATATCATTTTTTAATACTAAAAATGGTCATTAGGGCAGAGAACCAGTTGTTAAATTATTTGAAACCCACCACTGTTTACGATTAAAGTGTATAAATAGCTGTGTGAAATGTCTCCTTGGCTCAGAAGGCATATATTTGATGGCCTTTGCAAACCTTAGCACCTTACACAGAGAAGTTCCCACTGCTGCCAGCCTTGCAAAGACAGCACTGTGTGGCCGAACAAAACGCAGTCTGCTCCGTGCCATGCATCATCAACAAAATTGCCACTTAAGTCCCGATTCCAGAATCTTTATTGTTGGGTCTAATTTATGGAGCAAACATCAGAACACAGCTTGATTTTTCAGATGCCAAAAATGAGTTGGCATTTGCTAAAATATTCTTTTGACTTGCAAACTGATTGTATGTGAGTTTGAAGCTATGGGAAGGGCACAGATATGAAACACTAATATCATGTGAAAAGCCTGCATTTATTGTTCTAGCTCTAAAACTGTTGGAAATGGGGTTTGTGTTCGAAAGGGATAATGGGTGGGGAATAGTCTCATTAGTTTAACATTTGACTACATGTGAATACATACATAAATAAATAGTGCTAGCACCTAAATGTACATTTAATTGACTCATTCTTCAGGATAGGAGGCTATTAGAAAGCTAAGAGCTTTATTGGAAAACTAAGAATATATTTAGGTCAAACTGGCTGGAGTTACTCCAGTATGAGAAATATCAGGGTATCCTGTAGATTGTATTGAGAGAAAGCAGACATCTATGAATTTGATTTGAGAGAGTCATTTGAAACACTGCCCATCTTCCAACTGTTCATGAAAGACTTTTGGTTTAAAGTGAGCTTTGAGAAATAGTTTGAAGAAGGAGAAGACCTCTTTAAGTGTAGGGCCCATAAGATCTAGAAATGAGGGCTGCCTGAGAAATTCTCAAAGTTTGACTGCAGGTACCATACTACCTTTCTATGTGGTCATTCAAGGCCTTTTATAATCTAATCTCATCTCACTTTCCTAGCCTATGCCCTCATGTTATCTTTTATGTGTGTCACATGCTTAGCAATATAATAACAATATATAAAATTCATTGACTCTTTACTATCTAGCCTGCAAGGAGCATTCCAAATATTATCTCAATTGATTTCCATAAGAAACTTTCAAGGTAGGTATTATAATCTATTTACAGAAGAGGAGAAATAAGACATAAGAAGAATAATTCACTTGATAAAAGCCACACAACGTATTCTTGGAATTGCCAGGATTAAAAATTAAGCTTGACTCCCCAGATTACAAGTGGAGGATAGAAGTACTTTAATACTATTAGTGTTCCAAGCGACTGATAGATAAGGCAGCCATACTTAGTCGCCTAACACAATAGTTTCAACACTGGTGGAGCCCTAGCTGGGCAGCACAGTTTGAGTGTTGTCCCAATATGCCAAGGTTGTGGGTTCAGTCTTCAGCAAGGGCACATACAAGAATCAACCAAAGAATGTTTAAATGAGTGGAACTATAAATTTTTTTCCCTCTCTCTTGCTCCCCTACTCTCTCCTTCTAAAACCAGTGAATAAGTAAATAATTAAAAAATAATTTCTTTAATTAAAAAAAAGAAAACATTGATGGAAAGGTTCTCTTCATCTCTCATGTAAGCTTGAGCAATATATGTAGTAATCTGGTGCCAGGCTTCCTAGTGGGGATAGCAAGTAAGTAGGTTATATGTGATGATATTATTAACAAGGCTAATGAGGTAAGAAAAGACAACAACAATAATGAGAAGCAAAACAAAACAACATGCTAAGGTAATGCCAAGACCAGTTCACATCATTGCTCATTACAGTAAGGGAGCAGAATAGAATAGTTTAAAGCCCTTTATGGTACAAAATAGAAAGAATATCTCTGATGGCCATAGGAGAAATCAGTTGTGGCTGTGGTAGATAGACTAATAGTCCCCCAAAATGTGCATGTCTTAATCTAAAAAATGTGTGAATACGTTATTTTACATAGTAAAAGAGATTTTACATAGAAAAGGAGTTTATTCTAAAAATCTTGAGACAGGGAGGTGATTCTGAATTGTCTGGTGAGACCAGTGTAATCCCAAAGTTCTGTATAAGAAGGAAGGTGATATGACAATCACAGCAAGAAAGAAAGAGAAAGAGGGAGAAATTTTAGAAAAGGTATGGAAATGAATTTTCCCCTAGAGCCTCCAGAAGGTACCATCAACACCTTGGTTTTAATCCATTAAGATCCATTTCAAACTTTTGACCTCTGTAAATGTAAGAAAGTAAAGTTGTGTTGTTTTAAATCACTAAGCTTATGGTAATTTATTATGGCAGCCATGTAGGAAACTGATACAGTGGTCAACAAGAAGACTGGATGAGATTCCAGAAAAGGGGACATTTGTATGTGGGGACACAATAGAGTTAAACACTATTGATTGTTGAGTGAAGGAAGAATGAGGGAAACAGACTAATAAAAATAGAAATCTCTGTGCTTGTTTCTTCTAAAGTAAGATAAGTGAAGTGTTGGTTATTTGTTTTTCATTCTCATTCTAAAGCCTGAGAGAACGGTAGCTATTTGCTTTAGAAGTCACCCAAGTGTATTCCACAGTTAGGAGAATTCAAAGGATTGGCTTCCCGTGGGTGTGTTTATTAATCAAATGAAAGGTTTCTCTGTGTAGCTTAAGCATGAATCCTGAAATGATAGTTTCCATGCCTGTGGATTTCACATGTCAATACAGATGCATTTCGGAAGTTGCATTGATTTTAGGAGACAGAGAAGACTTCCATAAGTTAATGCTAAGAGGAAATTTGATGAATTAATAAAAGAAAGTAGGTCAAGTGCAAGGGTCTAGGTGAAAAGGGTATTACAACAGAGATTTTAAAACATAGAAAGCTCAGAGTCAGAAAGTTCCTGTTTGAGGCTCCACAAGTTCGTAAGGTTGTTTAGTGTGGCTTGAAGTACTGAGCACTAAGAAGGAAATGGTGGTGACTGATAAGCCTGAAGGGTGAATTAGGGGTTTGGATACAAAAAGCAGCTGGCCGTTGAAGCCTTTATGCTTTAGAAGGCTCATTCCTGCTAACCTATGATATAAATCTCCTGAAGGCAAATTTCATGTTGGTCTCATTTATCATAGGATTCTTAATGCAGAGTAGAGTTCACTAAATATTTATTAAAGAGTGGAAAGAAAGGATGGAAGGAAAAAGAGAAGGAGTGAGGAAGGAAGAAGAGAAGGAAGAAGGAGATGGAGGGCGGGGAGCAAGGAAGGCATAGGGCAAGGGCACATTCCACCACATGAAGCCTTGAAAAATTGGTAGGTCTATTAATTACATCAGCAGGAAGAACTTGCTGCTTGATTTTGTCTCTGCCCTGTATATCAAGGTCTCAGTTTTTTTACTCCGCTTTTTACAAAGAGCAGTGAATGTAGACAAACTCTCAAATTACAGTCCTAGCAAATTCTGTGGTCTGTGAAAGTAATACAGGCCTTATTTCTTAGTGTTGTAGTACAAAGGGTAATATCTCTGAATAGAATGCTGATTTATTTTTCCCTTTTCCCAACTTTTAAAGCTTCAATATTTTCTCTGATGCTATTAACCATGATGCACACAGAAGAACAACACAATTGACAGGGCCAGTTGGAGAAGACCCTGGTAGATACAGGGTCAGCTAGGATTCCATCTATCCTCTCCCTTAGAGAGGAAAAAGGATGTGGTTCTAAACTGTGATCTGGAAAGCTGCAGAATGTGCGATTGTCCCCAGTTGCGAAGCAGATGTGAGGCTAGTAAGTTTCTGGATTTGGCGTCTTCTTTGAAGGACTTTAGTTGATACTGACGTATACTATATGGCTGGCATTTAGATGTATTTTTGAGATACTACTCCTGTCATGATGCCTGAATGAATGAATGATGATAGGATTCTAGAAACTTGAAACTTAAAATCAGATACTAGAGTCACCATAGTACCTGTGCAGGAAGGAGTAACTCAATAGGTCTGGGTTGCTCGAATCCTGTTCATTCCCAGGAAATGCCTGGTTTTAAGCTTGGGCCTTGGTCAGTCTATGGGAGCTGAGCTCTGAACCCTTAGCATGTCTGCCTGGTAAATGTTTTTGTATGCCTGAGACTGTGAAGTATGCTGTACCAGTTTGACCATAGAATTTATGTTAACAATGTGATTTATGATGAAGCCCTGTTTTTGCTTTTGGAGGTCTGGAGTATGAGTAGTTGATCTAGTCCTGAAGGTGACACCTGCTTAAGTGATCAACTAACCCTTAATAAAAAAAACCCTAGACTCAAGGTTAGAGTGAACTTCCCTGGTTGGGGAAGGCTTCACATGTGTTGTCATGAACCATTGCTGGGAGAATTAAGTGCATCCTGGTGTGACTACCAGGGAGCAGCATTTGGAAGCTTGTGTCTGGCTTCTCCCAGACTTTGCCCCATGTGCCTTTCCCTTTGCTGATTTTATCTGTATCTTTTTCCTGTAATAAACCATAATCATTTGATTACTAGCTTCTGAGTCCTGTGATCTCTCCTAGTGAATTATGAAGCCTGAGGGTGGTCTTGCCAACCCCTGGCACAGTGCTTTTATCCAAAATGTAACAATGCCTTTTTTTAAAAAAAACTTTTTATCTGCCTGTTCTTGTTCTTTCTAGTGTCAAAAGTATAGAAATCAGAAATATTGCATAATTTCTTAATCATAAATGTCAAATAATAGATGTATTAATTTTTTCCCAGAATGAATTAATCCATCTCTATGTACTGAAGATGGAAAAGAAATTATCTTAATGGCTGGCCCTAGAATTTCTTTTAGAGATGGCTGTCTTTGTTTAGGAGAAAATCTTGAAAGCTGTGTGGGATACAAAAGAGACTCTGGGTATATGAGTATAAAAGGTAACAGAGAGCCTTACTGCCTACACAAACAAACAAATGGGAGGAATATGCTCCTGAGAGAAAGGAAGAAGAGGAAAGAAGAGTGGTGAATGGTAGGAAAGAAGATAGAGAAGGCAAATGCTAGTAAAATTGAATGCGGCTGACACACTCCCTGGATGAAGTGACCATGGAAAATATATGCTGATGGGAAGGTCAAAGGAAAATTTAAGACTAGCAAAATCTAAAACTCAATTGAAAATATTGCCTTGTTGAAATATCAGCCTCTTTTTAATATCCTCAGGTATTCAACAAAGTCTATTGTAATCAAGAATGAGTGAGGTATTTATGAAAATTGAGAAGAGTTTTTTGTCTAGAATGATATAGTTCAAAATAAAGAAACTAGCCAGGAAAATAAAATGTGTAAACTAATTAAATGGACAGTGGAAGCATGAGAACATTACTATTTCTATTCCTCAATAATTTATAGAAATATCACATAAGGCTTTTGATTTTTAAGTGGAATGAAATGAAGAGGGTCTGAAAATGGTCTTATCTCTTCCTCAAGGTCCAGGTTGAACCTAAATCATATCTAGGTACAGCTTTACCACAAACAATTGACTGAATGAACTGTGTGTGAATAAAGAAGGAGTATTGAATATTATTATCTCCTTGACAGCCAACTTCCTTGTTTGAATTCACCATATAAGGTAGGCAGTCAGATTCCCCAGAAAACAGATTCTGAGGCTGAGATTTGCTTTCAGGAAGAGGTTTACTGGGCAGTGCCCTCAGCAATCACACAAGTAAGGAGAGGACAGGGAGAACAGAATTAGGCAGAGAGAGGATGTGAACTAGGGTACAGTTGCAACAGTGGTCTCAGCATGTCCCACGGGATGCTGTGCAGCTAGAATGCTATTTAGAGATGTCTTGCATGGAGGCAAGAAAGCAGGTTTTACTATCCTCTCTGAGATCAGTTATTGAATTTGAGCTGCTGTGCTTATAAACTAGCTTCCTGGCAAAAGGCATTTCCTTAGGTGGCACTCATTTGTGAGTCTTAGCAAGACCACTCCCTGTAGCTGTGGCCATGAATGCTTCCATTTTGAAAGGAGGTTCTAAGATCCAATTTTAGCAAATTTATGAGTCCCTACTATGGGCCTGTAACTGCTATTGTTGAGGCCAAAGGAATTGTTGAGCCATGCTGCTCGCTGTAATGATGCTCATAGCCCAACAGGGGGAGATAGATATGTAAAAACAAAGAAAAACAAATTATAGCAATAATAAAAAATAGATACTAGTAGGATGAGTGGAAGGCATAGAAGTATAAAAAAGGTGGGATACCACCTGACTCAGCAATAAAACTTTAGATATCTCTCTGGGGGAAATAAAAACATATATCCTTGCAAAGAATTGTACATGAATGTTCATAGTACCATCATTCACTATAGACAAACACTGGGTTGAGCCAAATGTCTATCAACTGGTAAATGGGCAATGAAAATTTGGTGTATCAATGCAATGGAAAACAATTAATAAAAACAATGAAGTACTGAAATATGCTCAAACTCAGATGACTCTCAAAAGAAGATATAATGCTCAGTGAAAGGAGCCATATACAGAAGTCATTTATATAAAATGTCCAGAAAAGGTATCTCTTAGGAATATGAAAAGGAGATTAGTTGTTGCCCAGAGCTTAACGTAAGGAATGGGAAAGGACTATAAATAAGCATGAAGTGATTTTTTTTTTTGATGTTCTAAAATTAAGGTGTGATGATGCTTGTATAATTTTGTAAATATACTAAATCACTGAATTGCAAAGTTAAGACAGGTGATATTATGTTATGTAAATCATTCCTCATTAAAGCTATTAATGATAGAGCTTTCAAAATATATGGGAGAGGCTCAGTTAGCTAGACTGAAGTGAGAGAAGCTGGAGAAACTACAAGAGAATTAATGCCACTTGGGAAGTTTGTCAAAATAAATATATTTTTTTCTTTGTAGACATGCCAGGAAAGAGTATTTCAGGTAGAGGAAATAACATATGTAGAAGTATAAAAAATCCATTCAGTTCAGGAAATGTTTGACATGTTTTCTTTGAGTGTGAAGGGTGGACGGATGAAGAGCATTTGGTATGTAATCTGTACTTGGAAGCCACTTCATGGAGTACATTTTATGGCATGATAAGAAGACTGAACCATCTTATTTTAATGCCTTTGCATAAGTCTGTTTTTATACCTGAATGCTCATTTTTGTTTTTTTTTTTTTTTTCATTTCTGGCTTTCTCATCCTTCAGACCCTAGCTTAAAAATTACCTTTCCCATGATCACTTTATGTCAAAAAGTTCTGCTTTCTGCTCACCGTTTTTCTCCATCAAAAAACATTACCTGTTCATTTATTTTGGTTTACAGCATTTCAGTGCCTCATCAGGCAGTGGGGACTATCTCTCTTTTACTCACAGGAATTAGGACACTAAAAATTGGACTCTGACTTTCCCACTCTTTAGCTGTGTGGCTGTGGAACATCTTACTTGACCCATGACTTTCAGCATTTTCTTCTGTAAAATCTGATAGATTTAATATCAATCTGTCTATCTTTTAGTCCTAATGTGAAGATTCAATATCATAATAGATGTGAAAATGCTTTGTAAATGTTAAATCTCTCTGAAATTTTATTAAATTATTGTAATTTATTAAAGGTTAACTCTTCCTATAAATTTATTGAGTTATTGTAACTGCATAGTAAGTTATTATTAATAAATAATAAATAACACATTAAAATATTTATTTAGGATTCAACATATATTTTATGTATATTAGCTATTCCACTGACTTATATCATACTAAGATCCTCAGGTATATAAGAATAATTTGCTCCTGTGTAAATGGTACTAGTGAGCTGTAGTTTAAGGGAGGCTTGTGTTCGCTTTTTATATTTTCTGACATCTTATTCTTTCAAATCTAGCTTCTCAAAATTGTACATAAACTATAAGTTGAAAGACCTAAAGGACAATCGAAGGGATTCTCTTATAGATAAAAAACATTATTTAAAAATAGATATTTATATATAAAAAGTACTACACAAGATATTTGTGTGAAACAAATGTGACTCAAATGTGGATCCTGTCTTTAAGGGGTTTGTAGGCTGGGAGGAATGATAAGTTGTAAAATGTTAGAATACAAGGTAGAAAAAATATCATGTGAGAGCTGAAAATAAAATGTGTTTGGAGCCGGGAGAAAGAACCATGGTTGCTGGTAGAAATGGTGTTCTTTTATGAAGTTGCAGGGAAGGCATTCCACAGGATTTACATATGGAAGGGATGAGGCTTTGGTGGTAAGATTTATTCAGGGTTGAAGTAGAAGGCTGCCCCCAATTTCCCAATGTCTCATTGCCATCTGTCCCACCAAGGAAAAAGTTCAATCTTGTTTTCATTAAGCCCAGCACAAAGACCAGAGTTCAGACATTCTGTGTCATGGTTTAGTCCAGCTTGTCTCTGTCCTCATTTGGCCGGCATAGTAATCCCACGCTTGGAGCCCCGACTTGGAGCTTGCACCACTGCTGGGCGCCAGGCAGCTGTTGGAGCTCCATGCCTGCTTAGAGAGCATACAAACAGGGCGAGTGTGTTTCCAAGCAAGAGAAGCGACAGAGAGACCCTTTTTGTTAAGTTTGGATTTATATTATCTTGGGCTAGGAAGGACTAGCTGTCTTAAACCAATCAGCCAGCTTCTTAATCTTTTGCGGGCTTCTATTGGTTCTTCCACCTAACCAATCAGAGCCTTTTTCTAGGCTAGACTAACAGGTGTCTATGGCTGCCATTTTGGCTTTTTTACTGCGATATCTTAAAGTGGGAGCACAGAAGCACAGATATGGACTGATTGTACCTGGGGACATTGAAGAGCTGATCCTCCCTCCCTACATGGGGGAAGAAAGGAGTGTTAATCCCCTTAGGGAGGACAAGGCTGTGATCTTCTGTGATGTCTGGAACTATAAATACTATAGTTTCCCAGTAAGTGGAATGCTCTAACTTCCTACTGAAGTAGGCTTCCCAGTTTTATTGTTTACTATTTGATTCCCTCTTCCCTAGTTTGCTATGCTCAATGTATGATTCTTTCTGCTTACTTCCCATTTAATATTAGGTACTTACACTAACTCCATCAAGGAGAGTTAACAGGGGTGAGGGTGGGCTTTAGTTAAGTACAGTGTTTGGAGTGACACTTCAATGATGGATTAATTTTCCACCAGGCTGAGTGACAGGCATGTGGTTGGTAGGCATTCTAAGCAGCAGGGATATAATAAACAAATGAAGAGATGTTAACATTGTATGGGATCTCTGTCCTGGTATATCTCTAGCCATTGGCTAGGAATATGGCAGATAGAAATAAAGATAAATGTCAAGGACTAAAAATAAATCAATGGATTGTTCTGTAAGGAGTCAATTGATTACTTAGGGGTAGCAGTTAAAATGGATGGCTTCACTTATTTGACAAGCATTACTGAGTGTCTAATTTATAACATGCAGAAGCCAGATTGTACTGTTGTATGTATTAACTACATTGTGTGACCTCTATGCCAGTTACATAGCATGAAAAAGATACAGGTGTTATATATTAAGCATTTTAAAAATAGGAAAATAAAATAGAGAAACTCATCTCTAACCACACAGGTGTGCCATTTAATTGATTGAAGACAGAATGATTGAAAGGTAATGGTGCTTTCACAGAGATCCATACTGTTGTTTTTTTGTTTTGTTTTGTTTTTTTTTAATTAACCATGGATTAGCACCTGGCCATTTAGCACCTTTCAATAGCAAAAACAGCCACTTTAACTATTTTTGAATTCATTAATATGTAAAAAAGTTGAAGCTTCCATTTGCACACTATTTAAGGGTATCAGAGGCTTTTAAAATTACATTAAAAATGGACTTGTTTTAGAGAATCCTTTTAGGCTTTTTAACTATAGCCTTTTCTAAATTTACTTCTGAAGGAATATTGTATTTTTTTCAATTAATATTTTAGAACAAATACTACTTTTCAACATTTGTACAAACTTCTGTGTCTTAGAACAAAGTGCTTGTGGTAGAGTTTGGTTAGGAGTGTGTTATTTTGTCCTTCTGCCATGTTATTTTTCATCAGTACATAGTCAAAGTAATACTTTAAGTCAGGGGTCTCAAACTCAACTCAGCATGTGGGCCGCAGAGCAAGATCACAGCCGTTCGGCGGGCTGCACTAGGTCTACAAAAGGCAACTGTTACGCAACACTTTTCTCACTGCAGTTGAAAACAAAAAAAAAATCAGTACAACAAGCACAATCGTACATGCAGTTTACTCAGTGTCACAAAACGACCAGAAACTGTAGTTCGCATCACAACTGCTGTTAACTAAGCTAATATCTAGCTAGGATGCTAGAGAAATGAAAAATACAAGTAGGCCCCTAGGCTTACTTAATTTTATCCAAAATATTTTGAACTTCGTGGATTAGTCTGCGGGCCGCACAAAATTGTTCAGCGGGCCGCGAGTTTGAGACCCCTGCTTTAAGTGTTGTGGAGAGAAGCAGTTTTCATAAATTTCCTATAAACTATTAAGCACAAACATCATTTCCCCATCTTTACTTTCCTCAGCTCCAATAAAAATAATAAATAAGCTCAGGACATACTTGGTTAGGGTTGATTGTGGAACATCAGAATAGAGATGTTAATAAGCAGCTAAATATTTACATTTGATAGGAGATTATAGAAAAATATTTGAGAATCATTGGTTTATGAGGAATTGAAGCTATATATATATATATATATATATATATATATATATATATATATATTGATGGCCTCCCTGATTACTGACTAGGAATATAGAACATAAGGAAGAATATGATTATAAGAATAACTTTTGGGCCCTGGCAGGTTGTCTCTGTGGTAGAGCGTCAGCCTGGTGTGTGGAAGTCCTGGGTTCAATTCTTTGTCAGGGAACACAGGAGAAGCACCCACCTGCTTCTCTACCCCTCCCCCTCTTGCTTCTCTCTCTCTCTCTTCCTCTCTTACAGCCATGGCTTGATTAGAGCAAGTTGGTCCCAGGCTCTGAGGATGGATCTATGGCCTCTGCCTCAGGCTCTAAGAAGAGCTTGGTTGCTGAGCAATGGAGCAACACCCTAGATGGGCAGAGCATTGTCGCCTAGTCAGCTTGCCAGGTGTGGATCCCCATCTGGATGCATGAGGAAGTCTGTCTCTCTGCCTCCCCTCCTCTCATTGAAAAAGAATAACTTGTGGATAGATGTAAACAGAGATATAGATATAGAGATATATGTGTATATGTAGACAAAACAGATAGAGAAAAAATAAGAAGAGGATCAATCAAAGACGATGATGAAATATTTGGTTTTAAGATATCTGCCGTATATATTTCTGGGCTAATCTCATTGAAACCCTTAGCTTTAACCACCACTTAGTCACTAATAATTAAACTCTGGTGATCAGTAACATGACCTCTATGTTGTTGTAACAAGATTTAAAATAATGGCCTTGGAAAATAAAGAACTCACATCCAAGTCACACGGATCACTGAGACATAGTTTTATCTCTGTTCATTTTCACTGCCCATCTTCTATGCAATATACTTAGGTTATAAATTACTTAGTCATAACTGGATTATTACAGTAGCCTTTCATCTATGACCATTTTCCAGAAAGCTGTTAGATTACTGTTTCTTAACAATGGTTGTTATTCAGTAATTTCCTTGCTCAAACAGATTCACTTGCTTTTCATTCTCTACAGCAGTGTTTTTCAACCAGTGTGCCGTGGCACACTAGTGTGCTGTGAGACATGGTCAGGTGTGCCATGGGGAATTTAAACATGGGTCCCCAAACTACGGCCCGCTTACATACAAACAATGAGAAACGGGCAACTTTTTTGAGAAAAACCACAAAGGTAAATGAGAGAGCCCTCAAAGCTAGCTACCTTGTTGCTGAACTCATAGCTAAATCAAAAAAGTCCCACACTGAGGTAGAAACATGATACTGCCAGCTTGGCCCTACCGCAGCCAAAGAGATAGCTAAAGTGCCTCTCTCAGATAACACAATTGCCAGACGTATTGATGACATGTCTGCGGACATTGAAACTGTTGTTTTGGAAAAGGTGCGCATCAGTAAGAAATTTGCCTTGCAACTTGATGAGTCGACGAATATTAGTGGACATGGTCAGCTCTTGACCAATGTGTGTTTTGTGGATGGAGAAGCCATTAGAGAAAACTTCCTATTTTGCAAGGCACTGCCAGAAAAATCAACAGGAGAGGAAATATTTCGGGTCACGTTGGAATATCTTGATAGAAGCGGGCTTAGATGGGAAAACTGCACAGGTGCACTGATGGAGCCGCAGCCATGGTTGGGCGCATCAAAGGCTTCCTAAGTAGGGTCAAAGAAAGAAACCCCGATGTTATTGTTACACACTATTTTTTGCACCGTGAGGCCCTCATTGCAAAGACCTTACCAGCAGATCTAGCTCCTGTGTTGGATGATGTTGTGAGCATAGTGAACTTTGTGAAGAAGCGACCTTTGAGATGTCGCTTATTTGCGTCTTTGTGTAAAGAAATGGGAGCGGAACATAAAATCTTATTGCTCCACACGGAGGTCTGGTGGCTGTTGCACAGCAAAGTGCTGGCCCATGTGTATGAGTTGCGAGAGGAACTTAAAGTATTTCTGAAAAATGAGAGGTCCGATTACTCAAAGCTGCTTGCAAGTGATGAGTGGTGTGCAAAGCTGGCATACCTGGCTGATATATTTCATTATCTGAACGAACTGAACACACGGATGCAAGGCCAAAATGAAAACCTGCTTACAAGCACTGATAAAATGAATGGATTCTGTTCAAAGGTGCAGCTCTGGCAACAACATATGCAGTGTGGCAACCTTGAGATGTTCCCGCTCACCGAGAAACAGCATGATGGCAACACTGCTGCAATGTGCGAGGTGATTGGCAGACATTTGGAAACTCTTGAGAAGCCATTGTCACTTTATTTCTCTTCAGCCTTCACAGAATGCCTTGACTGGGTTAGGGACCCATACAGCTCAGTATCCATTGCTGGAAAGGACATGACTTTAAAGGAGCAAGAGGAACTAATTGAACTGAAACAAGATCGTGGTTTAAAACTAAAGTTTGCTGATCTTCCTTTGGAAAGTTTTTGGTTATCTGTTGCCAAGGAGTTCCCCATTCTGGCCAACAAAGCTATTTTGACATTGCTCCCGTTTTCAACCACATATCTATGTGAGCTGAGCTTCTCAAGCTTGACTGCGATAAAAACTAAAAACAGAGAGAGACTGAGAACTGTTGAGGAAGAGCTTCATGTGTGTCTTTCTACCATTCCTGCCAGGATATCCCTTTTGTGTTCATCAAAACAGGTCCAGGTTTCACACTAAGTGAGTATAAATACATTTAGAAACTATATTATTAACTATATGTATAATATGTACTGTGTTAGAGTGTCATTCTGTGTCATTTTGGTAGGTGGTGTGCCCCAGGATTTTGTAAATGTAAAAAATGTGCCGTGGCTCAAAAAAGGTTGAAAGTCACTGCTCTACAGAATCAAATCCAAAATCTGTAGCTGGCATTCACAGTTCCCTAGTAGGCATTTGAACTTTGTTTTCAATTAGCTTAGCAAACACTAAGCAGCTTTTATTTATCAAATACTGTTGGACACTAGCTATAGAGAAGTATACAAACCAGTTAACCCATACCCTCACAGATCATAAAGTAGAAAATATAGACATTGAACAAATAATCATAATTGTGATAAGTATTATGAAAATAAAAATATAAGATGATAGAGCATACATATCTTGAAGATCTAATCTGGAGGGAAGAAATTATCCTTACTATCATCATTTTCAAGGAATAGTTGTTTCTTCAATAAGGAGTTCGTCGGACCAAACTGGAGAAAATCATGATTGGGGTTAAGAGTTCAGAATGACTAAATTTTAGGGAAGAAAGATGAGATAGAGAAAAGGTAGAGGAAACTGAGACTTGAGATAGAAGCAGCCCCAGGAGCCAGAAGGGCTGCCTAAGGCACATCTAGGGTTTAGAACTTGAGAGAAATGGAAAAATCACTGCAGAAATATAAGCTTTTGGGGCAATTGATCAGAAATGCATCAAAAATAGTACTTTGGTTATAGTATGAAAAATTAGGAGTTTATCTGGAGATGTGGTAGTTAGGGTGATTTTTAAGGAATCCAGATATGACTTAATGTTGACCTTCATTATATTTTTGGAAATGAAAATAGAAAAAAGTTAAACAGATAAAAAAAAGATATCCTGAAAGAAGAAATGGCAGGACTATTGTTGATTGTAAGTGTATTTCTTGATTGTGCTTTGTTCATTGTTCATTCGTATAATCTTACTTGCTCTCATATTCTTTATGCTGACTAGAGAGACATTTTCAGCATGGCTGAAAAAATGGACTAAATCATCTATACTTTTTATTCTTCAGATTTTAAGAATTCTTACTTTCCTTTTTGGGATCTAGGTTAATAATCTTGATATTTCAGAATATCATCCTGCTAGACTATACTCAAAAGGTAGATTTCTATATATACACCCAGGCATTTCTCAGTTTGAAAAAAATCCTTTTTTTTTAAATTTACCTTAACAAGTGTCTCACATATTTACATTTTAATTTTAAAGTATACGTCTCCACCCCACTGTAATAGAAACAACACAAAACTGCCATGTCAGGGACACCAAATTAATAGTATTCTCTCTGGGAAAAATGACTTTAAGCAAAGAAGGATGAGTACATATCAGGCATGATAAATACCTATTTTAGTAAGTGATTTTTCATTTTGTCCTTCATAAATATATTTCATATTATATGCTTCCCAGATATTATTATGAAAGCTTCATGACCTATGTGCACTATTGATGCACGAAAATTATTAAGGTTTCTCGTGAGCACAAGAAATACCATCAGCATTCTTCACTGTGAAAAATTGCATTTCCATTCTCAGAAGTGTTACACATTAGAGTAGATATGTCTGACACATTCTTGAATGGGTTAGAGTGTTAGATCAAGTTCAGCAGGTAGTAGCCTTGTGCCCACTCTGAGTTCTGTGAAATTACACAGAGACATTCAGATTTCCTTTTCATATTTGCTTTGCAGTTCATTGACTTTTCATGCGGTAGAGGAAGCTGTTTAGAATATGAGTGGTCCTGAGCCTACCTCTGAATAGTTATCTGCATATTAATATGAGTTTTTTTTCAGGAAAGAAAAATAACCTTAACCTTATGAATCATACCTATTGGCAAAGGCTATGGATCACGAATTGCTAACTTATTCATATTAATAAACTGTGTGCCAGCAAAATCATATTCATTTGCATAAGCTTCTTCTCTCTGTAGCCCATGAAATTAATATTGTTTAATGGCTGGAAATAAGATCACCTTTGGCTGTACCAGTCATACTTACATCTTGAAAGGAGCAGATAAAGGGGTCTTGACTCAGTAAGCAGAAAAATTTTAAATTACAAGTGCTTTCATTAGACAGCAAGTACGAGTCCAAGTGACATAAGCAGTGCGAGCCCTAGGTGAGTGTAAGATTCTAGGACAAATCTTAGACTATAAAT
The DNA here is from genome assembly GCF_036850995.1 of Saccopteryx leptura. Lineage (NCBI taxonomy): Eukaryota > Metazoa > Chordata > Mammalia > Chiroptera > Emballonuridae > Saccopteryx > Saccopteryx leptura. Next base: position 142,879,660 of record NC_089505.1, read on the forward strand.
CCCTTTTCCACTTAGCTTCCTTGACTACCATCTCACGCAATACATTTTTAAAAATTGAATGCCTAGTTATGTGGTAGATATTGTAAGAGTTCCAAAGCCCCACCTTCAAAGGCCTCATAGATTATAATGAGAAAGCAGTACCCAACTCTGTCTTAGAGGTTTTGAGAATTTTTTCATAGAGAATGTGCCATTTACATTGAACTTTGAAGAATGAGTAGGGATTTTCAGGTTCAGAAGGAGAGAAGTAATGTAGGTAGAAGAATATATGTGCTGTGAAAGGGGCTTAGTATTTTGAAGAGCAAGAAGTTGAGTGATCAGGGCTGGCTACATAATTTTCAGAGCTTAGTGACAAAATGAAGATGTACAACTCCTCCCCCCTTTTTTTAAAGCAGGAAAAATGCCATTAAAGTTTTGTTCCACTGTCTCTTTCTTGAATTGTCATGATATTTTTACTTGCCATTTAATGCTGTTCTAAGAAAAGAAATATTAAATTTTTTGTTAAGAATTTTACCATTCATCTTTCTAATGCACAATGCCAGTTTTAAATGCAAATAGGACTACAGTATTTAACTCATATGCAGAATCATCAAAATTATATTTCTTCATAAAAAAACATGCATATACATTTTGCTCTTACCCTAGCAATGAAAAATGCAACACAACTAATTCAGTTGTTTCTATTTCTCATCTTGATATGGGCACATTCTACCACCACTCTCAGTAAAAAAGACTGAAAGGAAACTATAGGTTTTCTTATTTCTTCCTTCCTTCTCCATCATCATGTTCAATAAGTAGCTGGTTAATACAGGAAAGTAACACAAATAGGATTTTTTTGGTCATTAGTGTTGTTCAGAATGTTATTGCCTTGTTTTTGCAATGAAAGTAAATTCTTGTTCAAACAGAAAGTGTGAATTCTCAAGGCTATCAGTAAACCTACTCACTTAGTTGTAGATGTAACACTCATAACCTGAACTTGCTTGGAACCCCACTAAACTCCTACATACTGTAAGTTCAGTGGACTTTTGTGTGCATTGGGACGTCACAAAGCTATTTGTGGCTAGAGCAGCCAAGGACTGCAGGTGTGTATTGTAGGTGTACCTACCTCATCTGCTCATGCACATACTCCATGGTTACATTCTACTTCACTTATAAAACACGAGTTCAAAGACAGAATTATTAAGAATTTTAAGAAGTCAACAACAGAACATTAAACCAAATGAGGGACTCTTCTGAGGACAGGACCCAGTGGGACTGCATAGGTTGAACAACCATGCAGCTGGCCATTCGTAGCAACATAACTATAGGGTGCATGGAAGAGAAAGAGGTTATGTCGGGCCCAGATTACAAATGACCATATATGCAAAGCAATGAATTTTGGAATTGATACTGTTTTATATAAGAAACCAAAACCCTTTTTTTTTTTTACAGAAACAGAGAGAGAGTCAGAGAGAGGGATAGACAGGGACAGACAGACAGGAATGGAGAGATGAGAAGCATCAATTATTAGTTTTTCGTTGCACATTGCAACACCTTAGTTGTTCATTGATTGCTTTCTCATATGTGCCTTGACGTGGGCCTTCAGCAGACTGAGTAACTCCTTGCTCAAGCCAGCGACCTTGGGCCCAAGCTGGTGAGCTTTTTTGCTCAAACCAGATGAGCCCGCGCTCAGGCTGGTGATCTCGGGGTCTCGAACCTGGGTCTTCTACATCCCAGTCCGATGCTCTATCCACTGCGCCATCGCCTGGTCAAGCGTAACCAAAACCTTTCAATGCATGGCAGTACTATGTCATATTTAGGTTTTACAAAGCTAACCCTTGAGGCACCATGGACAATAGAATGGTGGCCACGATGATGGGGGACTAAATGATGCCAGTGGCAGAAAGACTATAATGGTAGATGTGCAATGGTGTATACAGATAACAGCTCTGAGAGAGAATTCTTAGGATTTGGTACCAGAATTTAGGAAATATGTATTGGGAGAAGTATGTGAATGAAACTGGTTCCTCGAGTAAGCTTAGCACTTAACTTTAGCCTACAAATTACACCTTCCAGCTCCAAGACTCCTAAATTATAATCAGTAATGTGTAGCATTATATGTTTTTCTGTCCTTTCAAACTTTTGAAAAATTGGTAACATGTTCTTAGATTATATAGCAGATCTCATTTAGCAAGAACTCTGTATGCTGTGAACATGTATTGTAACTGAGCATATTGGAACCTTTTGAAAATAGTGGATCAAGAATGCCACTGTGACTCTGAGCTTATAAGAGGTGATAAATACTTTGAACACCAATTGCCCTTGGTGTTCAAAGTGTTTATCAGTGTCATATTCAAAAGCCAGAAAATATATTACATTTACAAAACAACACAAAAATCTCATGATTTCATGTAGTTCACTTATAATTTGAGATTCAGTTATCAAGACATTTCAAACAAAGAAAATTCACTTTTTTGTCTTGAGTCAATGATTGAGAATGAAAAATATGAAAATGGTTGACCTTTGAGCTGATAGGATCAGCTTATTTTTCACTGGAATGGGTAAGATGTGTTAATCACTCAGTTGGTACTTTACATCAAAGAAAGTGTTAATTGAAAAGGTGACATATTCAATTTTTTATTTTATTAGCCAAGATATTTTCCTGGGCCTTTTATTTCAAGATTAAAATTATTCTTAATTTATTATTATTATTATTATTGGCAATCTCTGGTAAGGATGGTAGTTTTCAACCCTGGGTGCATATTAGAACCACCTGGAGAGCTGTCTTACACTACCTTTTCCACAGCATTACCCAGACCAATTAAATCAGAACTCCTGGGAGACAGGCACATCTTTTTTTAAAAAAAGCTTCCTGGATGATTCTAAGCATATCCCAAGTTAAAAACAACTATGGTACTCTTCTCTCACAGATGCAATTTTCACCCTAGTTCAAAGTATCTCGTAAAGAGCCAAAGAGTGGAAATAATTGTTTCAATCAATTGGAGGTGAAAATAATTGAACTAATAAAGAAAACAAAGGTTTTTTCCCCCCTTTGGTTGTTGTTTTTTCTTTTTCTTTTTTTTTTCAAATAAAATAATTCACAAATGTGTTTCTTTGATAATGGTCAACCTCGTCAAGGATCAGTGACAATGCTCTATTTTCATGATTTTAAAGGGCATTAGTCACCTGATATCTCAATTTTATTGTATTCCTATTAAAATATTTTTCCTCTTTTTGTTTTCATTTCTTAGAGCCTTATTTGTCCTTAGAAATACTGGCTTGGATGATATAATAACACCATTCTCCAAAACTACATATTCTTCTTATATTATTATTGAGCTGTTTCTGGAGTTTTCTCTGTTGTTTCAATAAATTTTCAAAGGTGTAAACATGGAAATTCTCTTTTTCACAGAGGTGATTATAACAGTACTGTAGTCAGGAATTGCTGCAATAATACTACATGACAAACAACCTCCCTAAACCACAGTAGCTTATGTCAGCAAGTATTTATTTTTCTCATTCATGGACCTGTGGGTCATATGCACTTCTGCAGATCTTTTTTTTTTTTTTTTTTTTTTTTTTATTCATTTTAGAGAGGAGAGGGAGAGAGAGAGGAGAGACAGAGAGAGAGAAGGGGAGGAGGAGCTGGAAACATCAACTCCCATATGTGCCTTGACCAGGCAAGCCCAGGGTTTCGAACTGGCGACCTCAGCATTTCCAGGCCGACGCTTTATCCACTGCGCCACCACAGGTCAGGCCACTTCTGCAGATCTTGACTCAGTTAGTTTGGGCTTTGCTCTAGGCTACAGGTCAGATGTGGGTCTGCTTGACATGTCTCCTTCTGTAACTAAATAAGGAGCAGAGGAGAATGGAGAGATGCTCCTCTTAGGCAGATCACATGAGGTCAGGAGAAGAAGTGGAAACATATAATGCCCCTTAAGCCCTCAGCTAGAAAATGGAACAATATCACTTTTGCTCTCTTTTATTTGAGGAAAAATTCATTTGGCCAAGTCCAATATCAGTTTGTTAGGGAGCTATGTTCTGACAACAATGGAGGCCTTACAAAGTCACATGGTAGAGAGCTTGATGTATAATTTCATTAAAGAATGGGATCAATAATCCAGTCTATCACAAACACATGTTTTGGCCTTAAGTAGTGATTTGGATATATCAATATATTAAAAGATAATTTCCAATGAATATAAAACATAGACTCCAAAAGGTGATTATTCTGGGGTAATTGCCTGGGATTATCAGTGAATTTGAAAGTAAGGTGGGCAATTTAAAAGTGTTGGAAGAACAGATCCATTAGTAAATCAAGACCTAGTTTCATCATGTATTTGGGTGACATTAAAGCAGGTTTCACAGTTATTTTGGATTCACTTTCCTCAGCTATGAAAACAATATCTGTGAGAAAAATCTGAGACAATGTACTTATTAACACTTGGCAAAACTTAAAATATGATAAAAAAGAAGTTTGATATAATTCTTAGTTTTACTTAGTTATTTGAATTGCATTTGGAAATTACTCATAATTATATAATTGAGAGTGCCAAATTTGGCCCTGGCCAGTTGGCTCAGTGGTAGAGCAGTAGAGCATCAACCTGGTATGTGGCAGTCCCAGGTTCAATTTCCAGTTAGGGTACACAGGAGAAGTGACCATCTGCTTCTCCACCCTACCCCTTTCCTTCTCTCTCTCTCTCTCTCTTTCCTTCCTGCAGCCGTGGCTTGAATGGTTTGAGTAAGTTGGTCCCAGGTGCTAAGAGGACTCCACGACTTGCCTTTGGCACTAAAATATAATGCTCACAAAAATTAGGGGATATTTCAAAATGAATATGAAGCTTGGTTGCTTGAGCAATTGAGCAGTGGCCCCAGATGGGCAGAGCATCCCTCCTAGGGGGCTTGCTGGGTGGGTCCTGGTTGTGATGCATGCAAGAGTCTGTTGTTGATCTGCCTCCCTGCCTCACACTTAACAAAAAGAGAAAGAGAGAGAGAGAAAGAGAGAGATAGAGAGCCAATTTTTTTCTCTGGGCTTGCTTCAAGTATGACAGATGAAGAAGCTCTGACAAAGTCACAAAACCTTCATGTTACCTAATGTCTAAGTCACAAGTTTACAGTCCAAGGGCCACGTGGTTTGCTTTGGCTCACACAGTATTCTGTAAACATCTATAATTGTTGTCAATGTTAAGAAATTGAGAAGTTTACAATTAACCTCAAAATTTCTGGATTCTCTTGAAATATAAGAAAATTTAGCACCCTCAGCTACAGTCCCATATGACCACAATCTTCCACAGCTATCTAGTAACTTCTTCTTTAAGGGCTATATGCATGCCAGTGTCCCACATTTTTAATTACCTCCTATTGTATCACACCCACCCATTTGATTCATTTTTATTTTCTTCTGGGTTCAAACAGAACTACTATTCAATAGGTTTAGCTACTAAAGCCAGAACCAATCAACCAGAAGGAACACCTGTCATACAGTGATGATGCTGTGTCCTAGAGCACATCCCATTGTGATGTTATACAGTAATTCTCTAGGTGCTGGCATGTAGGAAGATTTAGAGGCTCCTGGGGATGGTGACAGAGTGGTCGGTCATAGTGGTAGTACTCTGGGGCTTTATCAAACGCTAAAGAGTATTTTAGCATTTTAATAACAGGTATGTTCCTATTGTAAATATCTTTGAATATCAGTCCCATTATAAACTTATATTTCTATCCTAGAAGGCCAGGCTATAGATTAGGAAGGGAAATTATTGAGAACCTAAGTTCAGAAAATTTGACCAAGTTCCTTGGGAGTATGATTAGAATGTAGAAGATCAAATCTGCGTATTCTGAAAAAGCTGTCTGTCCTATAATGTCAATGCTATTAAGCTATCTGTCTTAGGACTGTCCTGCAGTCATGTATTAGATGAGCTTCTTCTTGGAGCTCAGAATTCATCTCAAGTTTATTTGAGCCTCACTCCTCTTGCATTAGGAGTTTAGATGGTGTCATTGGAATTCAGGTATTTGGAAAACTTCCTGACAGCCTTTGATCTTTAAGAGAAAATATAGCACCGATTTATGGTATCTCTTAATGACATATAATGGGTTTCTGTAGGTATCTGAAATATCCATTTCTGGCTTACAAGTTGTTTAGCCTTGTCATCTAAAAAGTAAAATAAGTATGCTATTTCATTTATGGGATAGAATATTTTTCCCATGATCATCTTGAAGATTTTCTGCCTGTGGTAGGAGAAATTAGTTTTTTTTTTTAAATGTCAATTTTATGATTCCTCAAATAGCATATTTCCCTGAGTTTCCATTTTTAGATTGAGTAGAATGTTCCATTTAAACAGAATAGTCTCTTTTATGGTGAAAAAAATTTTGATGAGAGAATGGAAAAAGAGCAATAATTCAATACCACAGCATAACATATGCTGGAGACTACAGGATAGGACAGTCTGAAGGACCTCAAGCTGTAACTGTAGTCAGGTCTTACTTCATATGCCTCAAACCTGGCACCTGCTGGCTTACCTTTTTTAGAACAGCACAGTCTCGGGGTTCTGAGCTCAATCAGTCCTTTGTATGGTAAAAGTGACTTGCAACATTTCTCTGGAAGCCCCTTAAGAGACAAAGCTTGATATATATATATTTAATTATAGTAAGGAACTTGTGTGATGTAATCTGTTTTGTACTGATTTAGAACCTCCATAAGATCAAAGAAATTCACTGGCAGATTAAACCCATCCCACCAAGACTTAAAAAAGGATAGGGATAGTGGGTTTTGGGGACATACCACAGGTGATAACAAAGGTTTCCTGTGGTTTACTTACTCTGCCAGCACAACTTTTTTACATGTAAGTGCATCTGGGATGATTCTCCATGTTACTGAGGTCTCCATGCTATATGGGGAATGTAAAATGAATAAGTAACCCTATACATCTGTGATTATATTTTATTTTCTTCCCCCCCCCTTTTCTCTTTTTCTGATCTTTGCCTCTTCTCTTCCCTGTTCCTTAACAATCTTTCTTTCCTTCTCATTTACTTCTTACCTATGTTTTAAATTCTTTTGATTATTATTAAGCAAAGTTTGAAGCACTTGGAAATGAAATGAAGTTCCAGGACAATGCAGGGCAGTGAAGCAAAAGAACACCATCACTGCGGAGCGTCTTAACCAGGTTGTTCATCCCCCTTAACAACTTGCGTGACAGCCACTCTGATTGCTTTCACTTTGCCCCTAAAGGAATTGAAGTCATAGGAACCATAAGTTAAAAGGATTTGACCCTAGTATGTGTATCTAGTCTATTTTACATTAAATCTCCCCTTTCCCCCTTACCAACATGCTGAAAAGGAATTGGATGAAAAAAAATCATTTTTTCCTGTGATATTGCTTTCATCTTTTCTATCTACAGTCCTTTCCTCTTTCCATTTGGCCTTCTTTATCCCCTAGCTTGAGTGATATAGAAAAGTAAAATCTTGGCCCTGACTGGTTGGCTCAGTGGATAAAGCTTTGGCCCAGTGTGCAGATGCCCTGGGTTCAATCCCCGGTTAAGGCACACAGGAGAAGCAACCATCTGCTTCTCTTCCCCTCCCTCTCCCTGTTCTCTCCCTCTTGCCCTCTCACAGCCAGTGGCTTAGTTGATTCATTTGAGCACTGGCCCCAGATGGGGCTTGCCAGATGGATCCCCATTGAGGTGCATGCGGGAGTTTGTCTCTCTATCTCCTCTCCTCTTACTTAATAGAAGAAGGAAGGAAGGAAGGAAGGAAGGAAGGAAGGAAGGAAGGAAGGAAGGAAGGAAGGAAGGAAGGAAGGAAGGGAGGGAGGGAGGGAGGGAGGGAGGGAGGGAGGAAGGAAGGAAGGAAGGAAGGAAGGAAGGAAGGAAGGAAGGAAGGAAGGAAAGAAGAGAGAAAGAAAGGAGGAAGGGAGGGAGGGAGGGAGGGGAGGAGGGAAGGAGGGAGGGAGGGAAAGAAGAAAGAAAGAAAAGAAAAAAAAGAAAAATCTTATGATTAGTAGGGTGGCAGAGACTTCAATTTAGATATAAACAGTGATCTATCTGATGTTATAATATTTTACTTTAGAGAGTAAAGAGTAAGTAGGTCATGGGTAGATAAATCTGTTCCCAAGATAACTTTAGAATTAATTGAATCAACTTACAATTGAGCAACTATCATGTGCCAAATACTTTATTGATAATGTGGAGAAAAAAAAGATGATTAATACAAAGTTTGTCTCTTTAAGGAGTGTCTTCAAATAGACTATCACAAAAGGATATTCTACTATATAATACAAAGTGAATTAAAACAGATGCTATTGTTGAGATACAAATAATGGGTAGAGGAAACAGAAGACAAGAGAAATTCATTTTCATCAGAACTAATTGAGGTCTGTGTGTCCAAAAGGTAGCATTTGAAATTGTCCTTGAAAGATAAGAAACTTGATGGAGAAGATGAATATTAACATCCCCAAATGATAATATAGCATGAAATAGAAAATATAAGAATTTGTTTTGTTTTGGCTAGAACATAGCCTTTCTTGAAGGATATAATAGAAGGTTATATTTAAAAAAATGGATTGAGATCAAATTCTGAAGATCCATGTTAAAAGTCTAGATGTTCATAAAGAGACAGAAATTATTGAAATGTTCAAAGTTAGAAAATAAAATGATTTGACCTGTGCCAAATAATTCTGACATGGCATGAAGGATGTACTAGGAGGAGTCTGTGGGCAGAGAAATGTTTTAGAAGGCTATTGCAGTAGTGTGGGTGATAGAATAGAGATGAGTTATTGATTGCTGTATAACAAATTACCCCTAAAGTTGTGCTTTACAACAGCAAACACTTATTATCTCAAAGTTTCTGTGGGTCAGGAATCCCACCATGGCTTCACTAGGTGCCTCTAGCTCAAGCTTCTTAATAGTCCTGAAAGCAGGTTGCTGGCCCGGTTGTAGTCATTTCAAGGCTTGATCCAAGGACAGTCCCCATCCAAGCTCAGGTACTTGGTGGCTGTGAGACAAAAGCTTTCCATCACAGGGAAACATGCACATGCCTGTTAACTTCTTCCTGAGTAAACAAGCAAGAGAAGGTGCCCAAGATGAAGCCATAGTCTTTTTGTAACGTAAACTTATAAGTGATAGCTTATTGATTATGCTATATTTTGTTCATTAGAAGCAAGTCCCCAGGTCTAGCACACATTTGAGAGGAGAGGATTATGTAAAGACATAACCTTGATTTTGGATTTTCAGCCTCCAGAATTGTGAAGAAATAAGTTTCTGTTGTTTAAGCTACCCTGTCTGTGGTACTTCATTACAGCAGCCTGAACCAACTAATACAAGGATGAAAGTCCAAACCTGAGCAGAGAAGTAGGGATGGAAAAGAGGGGAAGGGTATAAGAAGCACTATGCTTTGTTCAGCAGGCACAATGTTAGTTCTTTGAAAAGAAATTGATAACTCCAAGGTAACAAAAAAAGGAATTCTTAAGCAAAACTCAAGTTAAACAAAACTATTTGTCTTTGCTTATGTATGTATGTATGAATGGATAGATGGATGGATGTGTTTGTTTTTATTTGTTTGGTAGAGGTACAGAACCAATAGAGCATAAGCATTGTGACTTGATTTCAGCTGCACATTTAACAATACTATCTGTCACAGGTTTAGTTTTTCAGAAGCAGATGCTGAAACAAAGATTGAGATGCAAGAGGTAGGGATTAGCACATGAAAAAGAAGCAGGACTGGGCAAAGGAAGAAGTCAAATTCTAATAAAAGCCCTTGTCAGGAGCTGTGGAAAAAATATTGCCTGTTTAAGTTGTCCCATATTGGACAGAAATGGCAGGGTCTTAATGATCCTCCACATCCAGTCACTTCATGTAGGCTGTCCCGAAGGGTATGACCCAGGACAAGGGGCCTCTGTAGCTGAAGCTGAAAGCTGGAGATGTGTAGAATCTGCTCCTGTTCTCCCTGCAGCTAGGAAGAAAGTTCCTTCTTAAAGTGGAGCAGGTGACTCTTTCATTTTACCAAACCTTCTGGTATAGGGGAAAATCTGTTGTTATATAACATGGTTACCTGAACTCAAAACTGGCCTATATGTAAAATATTGCCAATTAGAATAATAATACTTAACATTTAAAACAATTATTGTATTTATGGGATAATATTGATTAATAAAATTACATACGTTCCAAGTGCACAATTCTATACTGCATCATCCGTATATTGCATTGTGTATTTAACACCTAAAGTCGTTTCCTTTCATTATCATTTATCTTCCTTGTTACCTTCTTCTACTTTCCCCCACTCCCCCCTTTTTCTCCTGCAATCACCACACTGCTGTCTGTGTCTATGAGTTTATTATTACTATTTTTTGCTTAATCCCTTTACCTTTTTCACCCAGCTCCCCAATCCCCCTCTCTTCTGACAGCTGTCATTATGTTCTCTGTATCTATGAGTCTGTTTCTATTTTGTTTGACTGCTTATTTTATCTATACTCTATGTTGATTAATAGATGGTGTCAAACTTAATGTATTTCTAAAATCATGTGCTATAGGATTTTGTTTCTATACCTGTACTATTGGATAACACTTCAAATGACTGAATAAAAGCATAGCAGACAAGCTTGTCAAATCTTGATGATGAAAAGCTAGGAAGGATAAAAAAATGCTTTGGGCATAAGTCAAAGGGATTTCTAGATTGCAATAATGTTAAAAATTATCAAGATATAATTTTGAAGGGATGCACATTAAATTTTACACTTGGGCTCAACATTTAACTACACAAATTCTGAATGAGAAAAAACCTACCTAAAAGCAATTCATGTGAGAAAAAAAGCTCTGGTTGGCTCAGTGGTAGCACATTGGCCTGGCATGTGGCTGGCCCAGGTTTGATTCCTGGTCAGGGCACATAGGAGAAGTGACCATCTTCTTCTCTCTCCTCCCTCTCCCCCTCTCTCTCCTCCTCCTGCAGTCATGGCTTGATTGGCTTGAACAAGGTGGCCCCAGGCACTGGCATGGTTCCCTGACCTCTGACTCAAGTGCCAGAAATAGCTCAGCTGCCAAGCAATGGAGCAATGGCCTAGAGATGGGCAGAGCATGGTTTTCTATAGGGGATTTTCCAGCTGAATCCCTGCTGGGGCGCATGTGGGAGTCTGTTTCTCTGTCTCCCCTCCTCTCACTTAATAAAAAAAAGAAAAGAAAAGAATAAAGCCTTAGGAGATTTAGCTGACTTGACTGCAACTCAGCACAAAGGAAAGAGATTAAGCTTGAATGCCATATAAACATGAATTTGGATTCTGGTTCCAACATTTATACTTGGTTAGGGACTTTGATTCCCAGAGACTGGGTTTATTCATCTAAATGGGAATAGTAGTAACGTTTGCCTTGATTACTTCAGAGACTTCTCAAGTGTGTTTTGTGGAAAACCACAAGTAAAAAGAGCTCTATAAACTCTTATATAGCCTACAAAGCCAATTGTTTGCCATTATTTGATTGTATCCTGTCAGATATTTAGTAGATAGGCAGTGCGAAGAATGAGCTTAGAGCAGGGTTGTTCTAGTATATGCCTAATTTTCACTGGGCTAGACCCATTTCAGTCTTGGCCTGTGTGATTTGGGGTCTGGCTCTGATTGAGAACATCATTTCAAATGTGTAGACTTGGAAAAAAATGGCGTTCCTACCATGTTTGTGTTTTGATTTAGGTAACATTTTGTGGAAATATAGTAAGAGAAAGAATAGCTACAGATTCCAGTAGCACTGAGAGAGGCAAAAAAAATGTTTATAACAAAATTTTATACTCAGAAAGTCAACGTCTTTGGTAGGCAGTAACCTTATCCACAGATTTTCTGAGAATAAAATTTTACTTTTGCCAATTTATCTTTGCTCTTTTTAGTTCTCCTGGAATATGTAGCTATTCTTTTGATTATTTTATTTCCACATAAAGTTACCTAAATAGAGAAAGAATAAAGAGAAATATTATAATATATTGAGTATCAGTTTTGTAGTAATCATGGTGCTAGATCCCTGGTTGGCAAACTGTGGCTCACGAGCCACATGCGGCTCTTTGGCCCCTTGAGTGTGGCTCTTCCAAAAAATACCACGTGGGGGCACAAAGGCCAGAACAATGTACCTACCTATATAGTTTAAGTTTAAAAAATTTGGCTCTCAAAAGAAATTTCAATTTTTGTACTGTTGATGTTTAGCTTTATTTTGTCTCACCCTTGTGCTCGCTTTGTGGCTAGAAAACAGCACTGGTGTAAATAAATATTTTATAAATAGATAAATGAATTATTCAGTTGGTAATTAGTGGAGTTGGATTAGAACCTAGATTTCTGACTCCCAAACCTTGAACGTCTTTCTACCCCAACCATTACAACAACATTGAACAAAGTATTATTGTAATTCATCACCATTTGTGTTAGTGTCATCTTTGCCTCTCTGAGAGAAAAGGGATAGTTGCTCCCAGAAGGATTGTCAGAGGTAGTGGCAACCTTTTTTTCTTTTCTTTTTGCAATGACTTCTTCTGTTGAATGAAATAGCATATGTGAGTTCATTCCTACTCTCATCCTTATAGCTGTGACTTCCATGGAATTCCAAAGACCATCAGGTTCAAACATTCTTAAGAATAATTTCTGGAGGCCATAAATCATTCACATAAGTAGTGTAATATCTCAAGTCCAGGCCCGAAGCCCTGAGGAGTTAATTACAACATGGACATGTTATAGATCTTCTTGGACCCTCTAAACTGCAACCATATTTATTATACTCTTTTAATTCAGTCTCTTATCTATGCCATAATTATCCATATTCTAGATCAAAATACCAGGGTCAGTTTGGGGCAAGGGTTTAGTTGAAAAGAGGGAAGAACTTACCTGAATGTTTAACTTCCATTCTCAATTCAGAGGGTCAAGTTCTCTTCGGATAGCATGGTAGGACTTTAGGTCATGGGCCAATCAGCAAGTCAAACATTCTCACGTGATACTGGATACAACTGACACTCACTATCTGAGTCAGTTTGGGCTGCTATAACAAAATACATAGTCTGGGTGATGTAAGAAAAAAAATATTTATTTCTCACAGTTCTGAAAGCTGGGAAGTCTAAGATCAGGGTGCCCATATGGTAGGATTCTGGTAAAGGGTCCTCTTCCTGGTTTGCAGATGCTGTCTTCTTGCTGTGTCTTCACATGAAGGAGAGAAAGTGAGAAAGAGAGACAGAAACACTATCTCATGTCTCTTCTTATAAGGTTATTAATTAAATTTATCAGGGTTATACTCTCACTACCTCCCAAAGGCCTTACCTCCAAACACCATTACATTAAGGGTTTAGGCTTTGACATATGAATTTTGGAGGATACACGTGTTTAGTCATAGCACCCATCTACCAAGAATATTGCTTAGATCTATAAATTATTTCCCAACACTTAACTCCCACCAAAAGTGCACAAATCTGGAGAGTCCTAGCTTAGATTCTCTAACTCTACATGTCTTAGTCTATTCAGGCTTCTATACTAAAATACCATATATTGGAAGGCTTATAAACAACAAACATTTATTTCATACAGTTTTGGAGCCTGGGAAGTCCAAAATCATGGGGCCAGCACATTCTGTGTCTGGAGACAGGCTACTTTCTAGATGGCTGGCTTTTCATTGTAACTTCACATGGCAGAAGGGGCCAAGAAACTTCCTAGGGTTTTTTATAAGGATACTAACCCCATTTGTGAGGGCTTTAACCTTATGACCTATCATCTCTCAAAGGTCCCACTTCCTAACACCATCATCTTAAGGGTTAGGTTTCAACATATGAATTAGGAAGGGGGGAGGCACAAACATTCAGACCACAGCAATACCCTAATCATAAAAGGACTACAAAATGTCCTAACATAAAAGAGAATGTGAGATGACACCAAATGGCACTATTGATAGGCACAGAAACAGAGCACAGCAGAGAACTATACATAAAAATACTCTCCCAGGCTTCAAAGGAAGAAAATTCAGGCCTAGGCAAGTTTGAAATAACTTCTAATTTACCTTATTCTGGGTAACAAGTGCAGCCCACACTTATTCTATCTTTTTAAAGCATTCTGTGAAAGAGCTCTATAAATGTAAAGTGCTATATAACATTTTGGGGTTGTTATTATTTTCACTATTATATTTTTGGCCAGGAGCAGAGTGATATGGTATTAGAATCAAGTCCTACTGAGAGAAGGAGAGCGTTCCTCTCTGACTGATTCAGAAAAGTCTTCTGAAAGAGGTTAATCATACTGGTGAGCAGCGTCATTATTCCATGACCTCCATAGGCATTCCTGGCATATCAGATAAATGAACCCCGGGGAGCAAAAACAGAGGAAGAATACAAGCCTTCTCTCCTGCTGCTAAGAAATTTAGTGCCAATGAATGTGACTTCTTAGAATGAACAAACCAGTTGAAGGTTTTAATTTTAAATAAATGCTGTATACATAAGCATAGACTGCTCTTGAGTTTATGTTTAAAAACCCATACACAGCAGCAAGCTTCTCTGTTGACAGAATAAACCTTTAGTGTTGGGACAGCATAAATGAAATTATGAATTAATTTTATCAAACCTGAAAATGAGCTGGTGTGAAGTTACTTCAATGGTTCATGAGAGACATTAGAAATGCTTCCTCTTTCTTATGTAAGGTAAAATGACTTACCAGTGAATTCAATATTTTTTTTAAGATTCCATATATAAATAATACCAGGCAGTATTTATCTTTCTTTGGTTGCCAGGGGTTGTGGAGTGGGAAAAATAGGAAGAGGTTGGTAAAAGAGTACAAACTTTCAGTTTTACGATGAGTAAGTTCTGAGGATATAATATATCAGTGGTGACTATAGTTGATAAGACTGTATTATATGGTTAAAATTTGGTAAGAGATTAGAACTTAAATGCTCATGACAAAAGAAAGAGAGAGAGAGAGAAAGAAAGTAAAAGAAAGGAAAAAGAGTAAATATATGAGGTGATGGATGGGTTAATTAGCTCATCTATTGTACACTTTAAATATCTTACAGTTTGTCAATTATACATCAATAAAGCTGAAAATTAATAATCAGAACCCAAACAAATAGAATATTTGAGTAAACAGAATATCTTACTTCTTCACAATCATTTTTGTTTAATAAATAGATAACACTATAGTTGTCTTACCAATGAGATAAGAATTTCATAATAAAAATGAATTAAGGATACAATAAGTTGTCTAAATGTTTCCTTGATCAGAAACTCACTCTTCCTCTTGCTAGTCCACTCAGGAGTTGAGCTGTTAGAAAAACTATCAAATGCTGAAATAAAATCTATCTCCTTAAAAGCTTCTGTGCAGTGGACATAATTCTGCCTTCTTCCATATGGTGTCATGAACCCTGGTCAGGCTTTGGTATCCTCATTCTATTGACATGGCTAATTTCAACATCACCAGTGACCCCCTTCTCACCAAATACAGTAGCCAATTGTGTTGGTTGGCCAGGGCTGTCACAACAAGGTACCACAGACTGGAGTCTTAAGTAATAAAGTTTATTTTCTTATAATCTGGAAGCCAGATGTTTAAGATCAAAGTGTTGGCAGGCTTGATTATTCCTGAGATTTTTCTCCTTGGCTTGAAGATAGCCATCTTCTTTCTCTCTGTGTCTTCCCTTGGCATTCCTTCTGTGCATGCCTGTGTCCAAATTTCCTCTTACAATAAGGACATCAGTCATATTGAATTCACCCTAATCACTTCATTTTCACTTACCTCTTCAAAGTCCTACCTCAAAATACAGTCACATTTTGAGGTACTGGGAGTTAGAAATTCAATATAAAAATTGTGAAGGGCCCAGTTGAGCCTATGACACTATTTTTCTTTAATTTCATTTTATTCAACTTTTTCAAAAAACTTATTTAATTTTTTAACTTGACTTCTAGCTATGATACTCTCTCTCTGGCCTTCCTTATGTATTTTTGTGTTTTTGGTTGCTCCTTTAACTTCTTCTTGCCTGATTTCCTCATCTTTGTCATTTCCAAACAGGAGTGTACCAGGGCTTTTTAATCATTCTTTCTATGTCCATACCTATGATGATCTCATCCTGTCCCAGAGATTTAAAACTACTGTTATAGGCTAATTACTATCAAGTATATTACTTCAAGCTGAGACTTGTCCCCTGATACTCATACATCTGAGTCATATATCTAACTGTCTACTTAATTTATTCAAAATTAAATTCCTTAATTAAATCAAGTCTGCTCCTATGTATTGATATTTTCTCCATCCCAGTAAATAGCATGCCTATTCACCTAATGGCTTAAGTCCAAAATTTTGGGATTATTCTCAACTCAGTTTTGTCTTTCATGTCCCACATCAGTTCCAACAACAAATCCTATTGGCTTCACTTTTAAAATATATTCAGAATGCATTTTCTTGTCAATATCTCCACTGTGACTCCTTATGCAAATACCTCTCAAATGTAAGATAGCTCTAGCTTCTTACTTCACCACCTTGCTCCCACTATAAGCCTTCCTTTTGGTCTATTCTCTACACAGAAGTCATAACAGTTCTTTTCAAACCCACTGAACAAATGTAACTTTTCAACCTCCTAATGTCTTCCTGTCAACAGAATAAAAACCTCAAGTCTTTACCATGATATACAGTTGCCCAATTACTCTCCTCCTTACTTCCCCTTACACCGTGCTGTTGTTCAAGCTATTTCTTAACCACTTAGCTCTAAGCTGTGCCTTGAACATGCCAAGAATACTGCCATGTCAGAGCCTTTGGTGGTGGTTCTTTCCTCTGTCTAAAAAGACTTTCCCTGGTTATCTACATGATTTTCTTCTCACTTTATGTAAGTCTCTGCTCAAAAATAATCTCAACAGACATGGCTTCCATGACTTCATATTTAAAATAGGATTTTCATGACTCTTTCCATACTCTGCCCTTTTTCCTTTAGAGTCTTTGTCACTTTTATCTGTGTATTTATTTGTTTACTGCTTATCTCGCATCTCTAGGATGTTAGCTATAGGAGTTAGGATATTCATTCATTCTGTATGCATTTTTTCCACTCAACAAATAGATACTAGACAATCTGGAAACAGGATAGAGTACACTATTGAACATATATATATATATATATATGATATTATGGATTCATTAGTGTGTCAAAGACTGAGTACACAATGGCCTTTTATGTACACTCTTTGAAGATCATGCATTTATGACCCAGAGTCATTTTTACACACATCAGTAAAAGACAGAGAAAAGTATATTCAATCCAGGTTATTTGTGATAGTGAGATTTGAAAGAAATCCATAGGCCCCCAACGTGGCAAGTGAATAGGTAAAATATGATAGCTGAACATTATGAAGAACTATGCCACAGTTAGATACAGTAGATTAATACACAGAGTAATATAAATGGATCTCAAAGGCATAGTTCTGAATGAAAAAAAAACTCTATTTAATAAAATACCCAATTTTACGTGAATTTAAAATATATGTGCACACAACACCAATATAGTCTTTGGCAGGAGAACATAAAAAGACAGATATGTATCGCATATATTAGAATACTACCATTAGGAGAGAGGAACGAGAATGGAAGATGAGAAAAAGGCAATAAAATGAATCATCAAATCAGTGAGCAAATGAGACTTAAAAGAGCAGCACTGAATGGGCCAATGAAGCTAATAAGTCATGATTGCCTTAGTCAACACCTAAAGCTTCTCATTTCCAGCACAAGGAGGACTCATTGAGCAGTTCCTCTCCTGTCACAGTTGTCAGAACCCATTTTAACCAGGATCATCTCTTCTGAATCACTTTCTTCTGTTTCCAGTTCGTCTGTTATCCTGACACATTTCCCAGATTTCCTACAGCCATGTGTGGAAAAATAATTAAGATTTAAGAGGATGTCCTTGAGAATCTAAGAGATTCTAAATTGGAAAATAAGGATTAAATTATATTCTGGGCTCTGGCCGGTTGGCTCAGTGGTAGAGCGTCAGCCTGGCGTGCAGAAGTCCCGGGTTCGATTCCCGGCCAGGGCACACAGGAGAAGTGCCCATCTGCTTCTCCAACCCTCCCCCTCTCCTTCCTCTCTGTCTCTCTCTTCCCCTCCCGCAGCCAAGGCTCCACTGAAGCAAAGATGGCCCAGGCGCTGGGGATGGCTCCTCGGCCTCTGCCCCAGGCGCTGGAGTGGCTCTGGTCACAACAGAGCGATGCCCCAGAGGGGCAGAGCATCGCCCCCTGATGGGCGTGCCGGGTGGATCCCGGTTGAGCGCATGCGGGAGTCTGTCTGACTGTCTCTCCCCATTTCCAGCTTCACAAAAATACAAAAAAAAAATTATATTCTGTATTCTGTACTTACTAAGGCAAGGGAATGGTTACTAAAATGTTAATCAAAAAATTCAATTAGCTAAATGCTCAGAGCTTTCTAGTTGACTGATATTTCATTCTATGTGATTCAAATACAGTTATAGAGCAAAGTCAACCATCATGGACACCTTTAAAAATGAGTCATGTAGTGACCTAGACCACCAAATATTAATTTTTTAGAAGACAGTTTTGTGAAGTGGTTAAGAGCAGGATTTCCAGATTCAGCCTGCTAATGTCTGAATTCTGTGTTTTCTACTTGCTGTCTGTTTGTCTGGGGTATGTACATAACTTCACAAAACCACAGTACCTTCCTTTATTTTTAAAAGAGAGATAACATACTAGTTTAGAGAGTTACTGTAAGGTTTAAGTAAAATATTTCATATAAAGCAGTGGACCCCAATCCCCGGGCCACGGACCGGTACCTGTCCATGGGCCATTTGGTACCGGTCCACAGAGAAAGAATAAATAACTTACATTATTTCCGTTTTATTTATATTTAAGTCTGAACGATGTTTTATTTTTTAAAAAATGACCAGATTCCCTTTGTTATATCCATCTAAGACTCACTCTTGACGCTTGTCTTTGTCATGTGATACATTTATTTGTCCCACCCTAAAGGCCGGTCCGTGAAAATATTTTCTGACATTAAACCGGTCCGTGGCCCAAAAAAGGTTGGGGACCACTGATATAAAGCATCTTAGAACAGTGCTTAGTACCTGATGCACATTCAATAGATATTAATTAGCTTTTTCTATCTCAGTAGTTCATCTTAACTTTACCTAAGTTAAGATGTATTCATATTTCACCACTATACCAAGTGTTATGCTAGATGTTGCGAGAAAAGAAAAGTAACAGCTCAATTCTTTCTTTGATACTTGGATACTCTAGTGGATACAGTACAATTTGGTAAGAACTCAGTATGTACAAGATGTTGCACATAATGGACTAAATCTGTATGAAGGAGTCAGGAAAACCTTTTAGAGATGGTAACACTAAAAGATAAGACATTTAGTCATTCATTCAGCAATTATTTGTTAGAAGTTTACTATGTGATAGAGCTTATAGTAAAGTCAAAGAATATCAAATTAATGAACATAGTTCCTGCACTTAATAACATCTCAGTTTAATGACAGAGGTAAACATGTAGACATACAGTGATACAAAGTGTATAACTCCATGGTACATGGTTTAATAAAAGTATAAGTAAAATACTACAGGGTGTTATATCATGATGTCACATCATGACAAGCATCTCCAGAGATGAGGTCATATGTGAGCTGCGTATGCAACAATGAGTAGGAATATAGCAGACAGAGAAAAGGAAGGAGAGACTTTCAGCCAGAACAATACCTGAAAGAGAACTATGGAGAAAGATTTGTACAGGGGTAGATCTATCATGAAGCATATGAATTTTAAATTTCAGGACCTCTTGCTTGAATGTGTCCCTTTTCTTTCTTCATGTGTTCCCCAAGATTGTAAGCATCAATAGAAAAGTGGGATATTGATGAGATGGAGCCCTGGCTCTGATGGTGGTCCCGGGACTGAGTGGGACCAGCAGGCTGTCAGCACTTCTTCAACTTCTGCCATCAGCACCTTGCCCTCATTGTACCTTATTGATCATTCCATGTTAGATTCCAAGAAGGATATGAATAAGATTCTTCTTTGCATCCTGCTTAAGGGCCACTGTGATACATATAATGGCAACCTGCCTTCCCTCCTCAATTCCCAAATCATCCTGGTAGGGATAGTATGGGAGTGGGGAGGGGTGCTGAGTTAAGTGAGGAGCTGCCGGGGCTGTGCTGGACCTAAACACAGTGAAGAGCTGGAGTTCGCTCGGCACTTGCTATTGAGCCAGAAATGGCACCTGAGAAAAAGCACAAAGAATGTAACAGATGAAATGAAAATAAACTCTTCTAAACTATCAATGAAGAAAAAAAATCCTGATCAATCATGGTAGAAGATATTAGAATAACCTTACTATTTTGCAGAAAATATTAAAAATCATTGTATAAAAAGAGGACATCAAAGAATTTTCAGGCCCCACAAATGTAAAAAAATTGATATTAAAGAAGGAAATTAGCACATTAGTTAATAAAAGAGTTAATATTTTGGTTTGGTCTATCTATCTATTTGTATATATATTATATATATAAAATATTTGTCAGGTATATATATATTTATATATATATAAAATATTTGTCAACTTTATAAAATTTATAATTTATTATGATTTTCTATTTATAATTTTGTAATTTTTTTCTTAACAAAAATTTTCATAAAATTTGGCCTCACAAAAACTATATTCCATCCTGATGGCTGGTGCTAAATCTAAGATGAAATTTTCTTTATTTTAATTTTTCCTTTTTTCTATGTAATGTTTAACTAAAAGAACAATATAAAAGATAATAACCAACTGTATGTATGTATTTATGAACACTCACATATACACACTTAAAGTTTATTAATAACTGGGCCAAGATTGACACCTCGCAGTGTAATACTTTATTACAGCTATTTCCAACCCTTTTCATCTCATGGCACACATAAACTAATTACTATAAATCTGTGGCACACCAAAAAATATAGTACAATTTTTGCCATCTAACAAAAAAATAGGTATAATTTTTTTTCTTTTTATTGAATTTATTGCGGTAACATTGGATAACAAAATTATCAGGTTTCAGGTGCACAATTCTATGTACAACACATCTTTGTGCACTGTATTGTGCATTCACCACCCAAGTCAAGTCTCTGGCCATCAGCGTTGATGCCCCCTATACTCTTCTTCACCCCCCACCTCCTCCCTGATCACCACACTGTTGTTCATGTCCATGAACTTTTTCTCTTGGTATTATTTTGATATATTCCCACTGTACAGCTATTTCTGTGTTGGCTATTATCATATTTTTATTTGATAATCTAAAGGAAAAGAGGTTAATGCCCCTATCTAAATAGTCAGACACTGCATGTTTTAAAAATTCTTGTGGTGGCCCTGGCTGGTTGGCTCAGTGAATAAGGTACAGGCCTGGGATATGGACGTCCCAGGTTTGATCCCTGTCAGGGCACATTTGAGAAGCTACCATCTGCTTCTCTTCCCCTTCCTCTCCCTCTTCTTTTCCTCTTCCCCTCCCACAGCCAGTGACTCAATTGGCTCCAGTGTCAACCTCAGGGGCTAAGGATAGCTAGGTTGATTTGGGCAATGGCCCCAGTGGGGGTTGCTGGGTGGATCCTGGTTGGGGCACATGCAGGAGTCTGTCTCAGTGTCTCCCCATCTCTCACTAAATAAATAAATAAATAAACAAACAAACAAATAAATAAAATTCCTGTGGTATATCAGTTTAAAATTGCTGCTTAGTACTTTCTTGCAAAATCTGTTTTGGGAAACATTGTATAAGCTAGGAGTAGGCATCCTGCTTTTCCCCCCTTGAATTTGCTATTGCTTTATCTATCAACCAAGGTCCCACTTAACTTACCCATTCAGTAGCAATGCAGAGAATCTGAAGCACAAGACCTAGCTGGGTCCGAAAAGTGAGGGGCAAGAGAATGACTGTTACATCTAATACATTCGTATGCTAGTAAATATGTTCCAACCACACTGTTCCACACTCTGATTAATCTAAATTGTCAGCTACTCTTTCCTCAGCCAGTGGTGCTGAACAAAGGAAAATGGGCAGAGGAAGATAGTTCTTATTTAGTGAAGGCAATTGTGAAGGGTCCTATATAATAAACATGATTTTTATACTGCTTACAATTGGGAGTAATTGCAGGTTTTTAAAACATAGAACTCAATGGCATGGACTTATGTTTGAGGAAAACAACCTTGAGATGAGTGGTTAAATGATTTGAAGTGAGAGGAACTATTCAGAGATGCAGTTGCCACACTTCAGGTGAAAGGTGGTGAAGATCTGGGCAGAGACAATAGGAGAGAAAATGGAGAAGAGTGTGGATTTCATAGACCTTCCAAATGGATATTTGAAGGTAGCAGATGATTCATTTGATTCTGGGACTGTACAATTCGGAGAGACTTAGATTTTTTACCAGGCTTCTAGTTTTAGAGAAGCTTATACTATTGTTTGGAGAGTATGATAATTCATAAGAGTGGTTCTTATGGGGAAAATAATAGACTCAGTGGGTAGACAGAAATATGAATCTCACCTTGGGTGAGATGTCAGGGCTGAAAATGAAGAGGTGGTTGTTGTCGACACATAGGTAGTAGTTGCTGTCATGAAAAAAGAGAAGATATCTAAGGATAAAACTGGAGAACAGAAGAAGGGAATTTTTGTACAGTTAAAGTGGGAAAGTAGATAAAGCCAAGGAATAAAAATAAGAAGAAGCTCTCACAGAGCTTGAAACAGGAAATTTGTATAACCTGAAGGCCAAGGGGAGAGAGATTTTGAAAAGGATCACAGGGTAGCAAATTTGAAGAGTTCTAAACAATGAAAGAATATTATCAAATTTGCTTTTAGAAATTGAACTAAATGGAAGAAAAACTTGAGGCAGGAAAGCCAGCTGGAAGTTATTATAATACTCTGAAAAAAAGGGCAATGATCTCCACCAAGCAATAGAAGTTGAGATGAAAACAGAGAGAAGAGTCATTTAGAGGTCACTTTGGCAAAAAACTGATGGTAATTCAATATGAAGAGAAGGGAAACGAGAATCCTGGCTGATTTTGAGGTTTTTATCTTCACGAATGATGATGCTGTTAACTAAGATGAGGAATAGCAGAGAAGCAGATTTGAGGAATTTGGGGGGATGTAATGAGTTTTGTTTTAAATCTATTAATTGTGACATGCTTTAAGTTACTCAGTGGAGATCTTCTGAATGGGCATAGAACTGAGGAAGAAGTTTTGAGTAGGAGTTATAATTGAGAGTTGGAAGAGCATAGATTCTTGGTTGAACCATGAGAGAGACTAAGATCGCATCAGAAGAGTACATGAGTATGTGAGAGAAGTGCTTAGGACAGAAAACTGACTGATGTGTGACAGAAATGGAGTCAGTAAGTAGTCCTAAATAAAAAGTTTACTAAATACCTTACAGAAGGTAAACAGCAAAGTCAGTGAAAAGTGAGTTTACACTAAACATTTGGCAGGGGATGTGTTATGTTTATTACTAACTTATAAACTAAGTGGGAGGTTAGAAGAAAGAGTATGGACCTATGACTATTGCAGAATTGGATTCAAATATTGGCCCTGCCAGTTATGTATTGTTGGACTTTGCATAGAGTAGATGCTCAGTAACACTAACTCTACTATCTCTGACTCTCTTATCCTACTTTTGTTCTCTTTTCTCTCTCCCTTCCATTCCTAGTGTGAGTTCAATCATTTGAAATAAACCCTTCCTTGGTTTTAATAAGCCCCAATTGAAATACAAGAATTCAATTTTGTACTGTGCTAATAAAAAATGATATCTTAGGGATGTAACCACAATTTAAAATAGCTATTCTGATTCCTCTGTAAGCAAAATTTACTTGATAATATTAATTGAACAGGTTTTCTTTCTAAGAAGGGTCACCAAACACACAAGAAAGCAACTCAAAAGAGAAATGGGAGAGAGAGAGAGGTGATAATGTTAAGACAGACTAAATAATTTCTACTTTCAAAATAAAGACAAGAAATACTCTGTCCATAGACATATTTTAGAATTATTGAAGGAGCTGCTAAGGATTTGAGAGACCATTGAATGAGATTTTCCATTTTATTTTCTCTTACAGCAGAATCTTCCTTCTGCAAATGAAATCATATACAAATAAGGGTTATTTGTTAAGAAAGTTAATGAAGTTTTTCAGATTGATGTAAGAGTGGGAGACCCTGAGCCCTGATTTCTTAATCCTTCCTAACCTTCTACTTTAGCTGTTTCCTAAGGTATCCCATAAAACTCTAGGGCTCTATAGATGACAGTTTCTAATCACAGCTTTAGTCCAACTGCCTTATTTAATGAAGGGGAAACTAAGTCATATGGTGAGGTTAAATAGGTTGCTCCTCTAAGTCCTGGTGGTGAAGTGGCCTGACTTGACATGTTGTCTTTCTTCCGGGACTTTGTTGGAGAGGCCTTTTAAAGTCTGCATATTGAGCAAATTACTATCTTCTCATTTTATTTTTGTATCCAGTGTTTCATAAAAATAAAAGATTCAAAATGTTACTCTAACCCCTCCATATCCAGGCAGGGTCCCAGGAGTTTCACAGCCTCATGAAAAAATATGTAAAGCTTTCATTTGGGGGACTGACTAGCTGCCTGCCAAATTTGATTCAGTAGGAGTGGTAGTTGGCCAAGGACATGAAGCTGAATGAGTGGATTCCTTGAGGGCAGCCAAGAAACAGAAGTCTTCCATGTGGAGATGCAGCACAGAATCCTACTGGGACTGAAATTCCTGTCTGGGAGCCAGGACTTAAGAAGCACATATTCATCTCTGGTGCTCAGAGTGGAGGCCACTGCAGCGCTTGCTGAAGACCATGTAGGAATGTATATAGGAGGTTGGCTGAACTCTGCCATGGCCAGGAGGGTGTCAAAGACAATTAGGGGCCTTTGAAGGGATTGTTTGCTAGTTTTAGGAGGAGGAAAATGTAATTATTGCTTCTTTCTGAGTTAATATGCACTTTACACCAGTGGAATATTAAGTTGATTTAAAATCATTTTCGCAACATTTCTCCAAACCTCTACTATGTCCAAAAAGTTGTGTGGATGATCAAAATAAATTACTCCCCTTAAGAATTATATATTCAAAGGAAATAAAAGCATTATCTTAAAGAGATATTTGCCCTTCTGTGTTTCTTGCAACATTATTCACAAAAGTCAAGACATACATTCCTGCATTCGTGTATAATGTAGAATATTATTTAGCCATTAAGAGCAGGAAATACTGCCATTTGTGACAGCATGAATGGACCTTGAAGGGATTGTGCTAAGTGAAATAAATCAGACAGAGAAAGATAAACACTGTATGGTCTCACTTATATATGGACTCTGAAAACATTGATCCCTTAGAACAGGGGTCGGGAACCTTTTTGGCTGAGAGAGCCATGAATGCCACATATTTTAAAATGTAATTCCACGAGAGCCATACAACAACCCATGTACTTATGCATTATCCAATAAAAATGTGGTGTTGTCTGGAGGACAGCTGTGATTGACTCCAGCCACCCGCAACCATGAACATGAGCGGTAGGAAATGAATGGATTGTGATACATAGAATGTTTTATATTTTTAACATTATTTTTTTAAATTAAAGATTTGTTTGCAAGCCAGATGCAGCCATGAAAAGAGCCACATCTGGCTCGCGAGCCATAGGTTCCCGACCCCTGCCTTAGAAACAGAATAGAATGGTGTTTGCTAATAGTTGAGGGGTTAGAAAATGGGAAGATGTCAGTCATAGTATACAAACTTTAAGTTATAAGAAGTTTGGATCCTACGTTACAGCACAGTGACTATAAATAACAATACTATATTGTATAGTTGGAAGTAACTGTGAGAGTAGAGCTTTAGTGTTCTCACCATAACAACAAAATTGTAATTATGTGAAGTGAAAGATGTATTAAATTACCTTATTGTAGTAAACATTTTGCAATATATATGTGTGTTAAATTATTACATTGTACATCTTAAAATTCATAATGTTATATCTTGGTTATATCTCAACAAAGCTAAAAAAATTCGATGTAGTGAGTGAAACAAACATGTATGTAACTTAACTGAAATAATGGTATATTTATCATTTATTTTGATAATCAAACCAGATACACAGTTTAATGTATTTTTTTTACTGAGTGAATTTTTAGTCCATCTGTATATGAAAAGAATTGGAAGCATTTGCAAAATGCTTAATAAGTGCATTAATAAAATGGAAAATCAGAACCAGAATAGAATAATATAATTTTAGTCAGCAAAGGAGAATTGCAATAAATTGTTTCAAGCTATGTGAACATTTGTTAAGTTATTTAACCTCTTTATGCTTCATTTTCTGCATCTATAAAATGGCGATAATAATAGTTCTTACCTCATGTTCTTGTAAGGATTAAGGGACTTAATATATGTTAATAACTAGTCAATAAAGCCTAGGTAGTATTTTGCTTTGCTTCTGGGACATTTCTTCCATATTATAGTGATATTACTTCATGGAGTTTTAAATTGCTATTGTATCTTGATGATATAGTTTAACTTCCAAGGACTCTTTTGTTAAGTATCCTTTTTGCTCTTTTATAACTTGCTTCATTATTACAATTGTAATTTCTCTGAATACACTACGGGTCTTTATTCACAATTAATTTTAGTTTTCTTCTACCTGCATAGATTTTGATTCTTTGGGTTTTTTAAAATTAGTTTAAAATTTTTATTTATTTATTAATTTTAAAGACAGAGGAAGGGCGAGACAGTTATACATTCATTGGTTGATTCTTATATGCGCTCTGACTGGAGATTGACCCCACAACCCTGGTGCATTGGCATGATGCTCTAACTAATTGAGCTACCTGGCCAAGCAAAATTTGTTTTGTTCTAGTTATTGTTCAAACTAGAGCTTTGAATTTTAAAAATATTTGATTATGACTCTCAATAAAAAGTAAGTTTTATATCAGAACTCACTATAAATCACACACACAGAGACACCTATAAAAATGCACACATTCACACATCTGGGATTAGAAACTCATTTAATAGGACTCAGCCTTACTTTGTGAACTATTAGACATCTGATAATCTAAGATTTAAAAACCTGTTTGAGAGCTCTAATTGTGCAGGGAGACATTGTTGACTGTTAGTTTCACTAAATTGTCCTGACTGGGCTATTTAGTTGATGATACTTTGATGTTAATATCATTAAAACTTTCGCCTCAGGCTGGACAGATTCCTAGGGAGATTGCTACCAATTTTCTGTCTGGAGAATCAAGGCACTATAATGGCTGTCAGCATTGGGATCTGAGTCAGGAAAGAATGATCAGGGCTCTTAGCATCCAAATGTATTTTTATTTTGCAGTGCAGCATATCTATTATTCAGTTCTACCTTGTCAGCCATTACAAAGATTCTGTTGTTAAATTTTCAGAAAATAAACTTTCAGTTTTTTGCCAGGAGAAGGGAGGAGCAGTCTCTTGGCTGCATGAAATACTGTCAAGAATCTGATCTTAATAATCGATTCTGAACAGACTTTCATCCACCTAATCCTTCTAACTTAGCCCATATTCACCCCCTCTTTCAGAACACTAATGTTGCCAATTCCTGAGCCCTTTGAAGCTTCTGCAGCCCCAGATTGATTAGGTTCTCAGCTTCCATTTCTGCTATGACTTAGTATTTTCAAATCTCCTAAATTATGTGATCCTCATTCATTTTTTTAAAAAAAATTTAAATTTTTTAATTTCTATTTTTTAAGAGTTTACTTATTCACTTTAGAGAGGGGGAGAGAGAGAGAGAGAAGAGAGAGGGAGCAGCAGGAAACATCAACTCTCATATGTGCCTTGACCAAACAAGCCTGGGATTTCAAACCAGCCACATCAGCATACTAGGGGGATGCTTTATCCACTGCACCATCATAGGTCAGGCCTTCATCTGCTTTTTAAAATATTTTGTTGCTAATGTCCTCTCTCCTTTTCTCCCCATTCTTTGTGTTTATGCCAAAAGAATCCTTTATTTTCTGTTCAGTGGAACTTTGGAAGGAGGTGACAGTAAATAGGTACATTCAACTGACCATCTTTGCATGAAAATCCTGGATTTAATTTCCATATTTATACTTCAGTAGCACTGTGTGTTTGAGCAAGAACATGACAATATTAAGATGCTGTAGAATAGTGAGATGC
Organism: Saccopteryx leptura; assembly: GCF_036850995.1. NCBI lineage: Eukaryota > Metazoa > Chordata > Mammalia > Chiroptera > Emballonuridae > Saccopteryx > Saccopteryx leptura. The sequence goes on from NC_089505.1 coordinate 142,907,732, forward strand.
CTTCTTTAGATATGGAAAGCACTTTGCAGAGTTCCTGGAACATCAAAAGCAGAGGTGATATTCCAAATACTTAATAAATATTACAAAGTAGACACTGACCACCAAGGTTCTCCATGATCTTTGTTTTCTTTATTTCCAGGCTGTTGGGGTCTCAGGAGTAAGAGGGTTATTTCATGTTTCTTAGTTCTTGCCCCTTGTACATGCCCAATGTTAGGTGTCAATCAATACTTGCATGAATCTTGCATATACATACCTTTTCACTAACCCTTCTTGATAATTCCTGTAAGTTTATATTAAAAAAAACCCACATAAATTCAGTTTGGCTTGTGATTGTGATTTTTTTTAAATGCTAGTCTCCTACACTGCTATCTCATTAGGACAGGGTGACTCAGGTCGAAAGCAAAGAGGGCATTTTGGGATCAGAGTTCGCTCCTCCCTAGCCAGAGACTTGAGAGTGAGAAATTCCTTTGGTTGGGTCAAATGGAGATCAGTCTTTCTCTGAATTGAGTGAGGAAGTAGGTGAATTTGACCAGGAAAAAATGTGGCCACTTCTCTGTCCTTTCATAAACAGTGCAAGCTTTGAAAGGCTGTTAATGAGAAATAAGAAAAAGAAAATAATTTCAGTCACTGTGATCTTCTACCTGACAGCTTTGGGCTTTGCCTCACAGTTTTTTTCTGAGTAGAGCAGAATACCATATCCCCTTTAACAGGTACTTTCTGTTCTAGATTTGTTTTTCTTTTTCTTTTCCATGTTCACAGTTGTACAAGTACCTTACGCAATTTCAGTGAATTGCAGCTAGGCATAGATCAATACTAGTTTTGGGACTGAATTTCCCAAAGCATATAACCCTTAAAACCACGTTATGAATAATTCCTTACAAGTCTTATTTAAGACTCCTTCAAAACCTAAGTACCCTGTAGGGATAGCATCTAATTAGTTTTCAAAGGAAATCCACCCCCTCAGACCTTGGGCAAGATTCGGAACTTGTAATAATAAAGTGAAATGGGGGCCCTTGGGATAAATGGTTGTGGTTGGGGAGAAGGTTCACAGGTGCTGACCTGAGTTAAAAAATGCTGATTAATTCATCTTCCCCACATTATGAACACTCTCATAATGTGTGAAAGCCCTAATGCCTAGATTCCTTCTTTTGATGAAAACTCCAGATACTTTAATTCACATTTTTTTTTAGTATTTTCTCTTTGGGGTAAAGAATATCACCAGGTATGCTCATCATATTTTTATATTTTTAAAGAAAATAACTTTTTTCATAAAAAAAATGTAAAGTACCAAAGAAGCAAGAAATCACCATCTTGATACGTTCTTAACCCATAGAAATAATCATCATTATGTGTATATTTTTTTTTGGGGGGGGTCTTTTTCCTTCCAAATATAAAATGTTGAATACTTGAAGACATAATTGTAATCCTATTATTTCTAAAATTTAATTTATTGAGTCCCCCACACATTTATCATAAGATAAAAGCATTTTTAATGATATTAAAGATTAGTTACAAATATATTTAGAGTTTAATATGCTATTGAGTAGATTATTTAATTATCTCTTACTATGGAATATTTAAGTTATTTCCAATCAAATTTATAATATAATAAAGGTAAATTTTTATAGTAGTGAAGAATAAAAAGCTATCTCAACATCATATTCCTATAAGTTAGAATACATTTCTTACCTTATTTCTAAATAAATTTCAGGGAGATTTAATATTTAAAATGGTATCATAAGAAAAAGTAAGAGAAGATAAGGGTGAATTGTTAAATAATCATGGTGTGGAATGGTCTAAAGAAGAAAATAAAACATGTCACAGAGAAATAATTGGTAGATTTAAAAAAACAAAACAAAACAAAATTACCTACAATATTTTGGAAATCAACAATAAGGCAAAAAAGGTATAAAATAGTCTAAATTTGATGTATAGAAGATTCACTACAGAAAAAAAGACAAATTTATTTAAAATACTTACATTACTATTAATAAAATGTATGTAAATTAAAATAATGACATCATTTTTCCTATCATACTTAAAAAGTTTAAAATGATTAGAACACTTTGTATCATCATGAGTGTAGGTATATAGGCACTATTAAATGCAAAGAGAAGTTGTAAGTTGGTGCAACTTTCCTGGAAGACATTTTGACAATATATATAAAAGTTCCTAAATATTGAATATTGACAGAAATTATTGGAATTTATTCTAAAGGTATAATTAAATGTGTCCATAGATATGTGTGCATATATATTTATCTCAGTTTTCTATATAATTATGAACAGTTGAAAACAATCCAAATGTCAACAACAGTGGGTTGTTGAAACATTTTGGCATAATCATACAGAGAAAAGAAAATGTTTCCTGAATAAAATGATATAAATTTATGAATAGTGTTATAGAATTGATGGCAATTATTATATACTAAGTGAAAAAAACAAGTGAAGAAAATATGGTATTTTACTTTTGCAAATAATTATTGTTTCTGATTACTTAGAAGAAAATCTTATAGAGTAGGTGAGAAAATCTATATTTCTTATTTTTTTTCCTATGAGAATCATGTACTACTTAGTCTGTACTTCAAAATTTTTTTTGTTATTTACTGATATTATAGAGAGAAGAGACTGGGAGAGAAAGAAAAAGGGAAATATCACTTATTTATACATTCATTTGTTAATTCTTGTATGTGCCCTTATGAGGTCTGAACTTCCAACCCTGGTGTATCAGGATAATTCTCTAATCCACTGAGCTACCCGGCCAGGGCCAATCTGTACTTTTTCTCAAATAACAAAAATATATAATTAATATTTTTATAAATACTTAAGTCTGTATGTCCTTACATGCATTTATTACTTTGTCCCTTAGGAGAAATGACTAGAAGTGAGAAAGTTTGTTTAAAAGATGTGAATATTTTTGCAACTCTTGACATCATACAAATTATCCAGTATTAATATACCACCATCATGGGCATTAGCATAAAAATGCCATTTTCACTATACTTTTTTCATCATTGGTAAACTGATTATTTGTAAGAGTACATTTTTAAATTTTAAATATTTGTTTGTTTGGGTTTTTTTTACAGAGACAGAGAGAGAGAGTCAGAGAGAAGAATAGATAAGAACAGACAGGAACGGAGAGAGATGAGAAGCATGAATCATCAGTTTTTCGTTGCGACACCTTAGTTGTTCATTGATTGCTTTCTCATATGTGCCTTGACCGTGGGCTTTCAGCAGACTGAGTAACCCCTTGCTTGAGCCAGCGACCTTGTGTCCAAGTTGGTGAGCTTTTGCTCAAACCAGATGAGCCTGTGCTCAAGCTGGTGACCTCGAGGTCTCAAACCTGGGTCCTCTGCATCCCAGTCTGATGCTCTATCCACTGCGCCACCGCCTAGTCAGGCTAAATATTTGTTAATGGGTCAAATTTTTAGTGCAAATTTTTTCTTTGAAAGCGTATTTTAAAAACCATAACAGAACTTATACTGCAAGCAGTTGGTTTTCAGATAATCATAAAGTCAAGCTGACTTTTCATAGGCCATGAAATTGCCACAGAATTACTATAACCCTTTTTTTTTCTTTTTAAGCTATGGGCACACAGTGGTAGGCAAATTCACTGTTATTAGTCATCTTGTTATTGTCTGCTTTTTCCAGTTGAGCTCTGCCCTTTGGAGAATCTCATGCCTTTTTTTTTTTCCTTCCAAAGAATGAGTCAATATTGAGGTAAAGAATATTTTGCTGAATCCTGTATCTAGGAGACAGTGTTTTCCCTGTACTGAACAAAGGAGTTTAAGATTCTAGACCCTGGTAGCAATTGTCTGTTTTGATTATTCTTTCCCCTTTAAATCATTCTTATACAGCTGCTGGAAAATATGAACTCTATCTTGAGAAGATTTATATAAGTTGCCTTTAAGATTTATATTAGCTCTAGACACTGGGGCAAACATCTTTCTTTTCTTTTCCTTTCCTTTCCTTTCCTTTCCTTTCCTTTCCTTTCCTTTCCTTTCCTTTCCTTTCCTTTCCTTTCCTTTCCTTTCCTTTCCTTTCCTTTCCTTTCCTTTCATCTTTCTCCCTTTTCTTCCTTCCTCTTCTCTTTTTATCTTCTCTTGTACATGTTTCTTCTCATTGACTACCTGGATGTTCCTCATCCTGGCCATTGCTCACACTTGCTGTTGGAATATACAGAGGATCAGGTTTAGGGTTAGGTATGCATAGAAAGGAACTAGGAAGCTACTTGGCCTTATTTAGTTTATATCACTCAGTTAAAATTATTTCTCTCTGAGGTCTACATTGGCTCACAAAAGGATTTTACATTTTTTACATTTGGATTGTAAGCAAAAGCCTCAAAGTTCTATAAAGCATGCTTTTATCTAGCTTGTCCTTTGGGCAGTATAATTCACGGGACATTAGGTGTATTGGGCTATGCTATCATAGTAGAGAATACTAGCTGCTCCCAAAGACCAGTACTTTTCACTTCTTGTTGGTCACAAAGCAGACTATATTTTCCAGCTTCCTTTATAGTGAACTGTGGTCATATGACTGGGTTTCAGCTAAGGCAATATGAGTGAAAGTGATTAGTGTCACTTGTCGGCCACACCATAAAAACTCCTATATGTGCTCTTTTATGAATTTTTTACTTCCACGTGTTGGGAATGGACACATCACTCATGGCAACCTTAAGATCCACGAGTTAATGGTACCATAGCCTCTATGTTGGATAAAGAGTGTACATCAATGCAAGAACAATCTCCTTTGATATAGGATTTAATATCTGCTTAAGTATTTTGGGTGATGTTGCTAATATACTGTTAGGATGGCCCTTTAAAGTATGGAGAAGGCAATGGCCTGCAGTGAGTGGGTAAGAAGGGCTCCATGGTGGAAAGGGATATTCAAAGTGTCCGAAAGTGGGCATGCTGGAGTGACTATAAGACAACCATGGTGGGTGGGAGAGTCCAGAGCCTACTCCATTTACTAAAACAAAAAGAATTATGCAGGTGAGAGGATGATCAAAATCACTAAGAAACTCAGTGGTGGCTGTTCTTTATAGGCTAAGACTGACACCAGGAGAAACTATTACAGAATTGGCTTTCCTATAACAATGGAGACAATAGAACCTCAAAAATAACAGAAACCAGATGGAGGCACTTAATGAGCAGATAAATCATCAATTATTATGATAGCATGGTCAGAGTAACATAGAAAGATGACCAAGCTGCAAAGAACTATGATAATGATTTAATAGAACATGGCATCCCTAACAGCAAATACATGGGTAGCCAATAGGGAGTTGCTCATCTATTCAAACAAAAGAAATTAAGAATGAGTGATCAGGAATGTAATGGCAATTTCCTTTATAGCAGTCACAGTCTTTTGTATGGTTTCTGGACATGAACATTTTTAAAAATTGGTAACACAATAACTCAAGGAGATGCTTAATCTCTAAGAAGAAAGACCCTGCAACACTATGGTACATATACACAGTAATGATTTCCTCTGTTCTTCCTCAAGGGACCTACCATTGTTTACTTAGATACCCATATGCTGAGGAAAATGGTAATATCTAGTCATTTCAAGTGCTACTGAACATAGAGTCCAAGCTGGCACTGATGCCTAGGAACCCAAATCATTATGCCCCCCTTGCAGAAGAGTGGGAATATACAGTGTCCAGATTAAAAATGGAGTCCTGTTCCAGGATCTGTTTGCAGTGGCAGTACTGGCTCCACAGATTCACATAGTGCTTAATTCTCTGCCCTGAAAATATAACTGGAATGAACATATTTGACAGTTGACAGAACTCCCACATTAGTTCCTTGGCCTGTGGAGTAAGAGCTATTCTTTAGGGGAAATCCAAATAGAAGGCTCTGGAACTCCCATTATATTCACCATTCTCACCATGAGAAAGCAGATAAGTCCTGAAGGATGCTAGTTTTCTCTAATAAATTTAAATAAGCACTAGTCACAACAGCAGTTGCTGTGCCAGATGTGAGCAAACCGATGCTGCCTCAAGACAGCATGTGTCCACTGACCTGGCAAATGCATTATTTTCCATTTCTAACCAGAAGAAGGAATACAAGTAGTGTGTTGAGCAACATTTTACATTTATGATTTTATCCTAGGACTATGTTAACCACAGGGCCTGTCACAATATAATCTAATATGACCTGGAGCTTCTGAACATTTCACGGAATATGAATTTTAGCTGAACCAGTGACATCATTTCTATAAGACTAGATAAGAAAGGCATGGCAAGTACATTAGAAGCATTCCTATATGTATAAAGAAGGTGGAAGATAAATCTTATAAAATTTTAATGCTAAATCAATGAAGTTTTTAGAGGCTTATTCTGGGGCATTCCAGGATACCTTTTCTACATTAAGGACATATAATTTTATTTTGGACTTTACACCACTAAGAAGGAAGCATAATATTTGATAGATAACTCTGCATTCTGGAAATACATGTTCCACACATACAGCTCTAACCCATTTGCCAAATGATTAGAAAGGCTACTAGCCATTTATAAGCCCAGAGCAGTAAAGCCTACCGCATTTAATACAGGCTACAGTGTAGGCAGCCCCAGAATTTGGGCCATTTATGGGACAGTTCCTATAGTGTGACAGATAACTGGGATGAGAAAAAAAGATGCTATGTGAAGTTTATGGCAAACTGCAGGAAAAAAAGTTACAACTTCAACCTCCAGTGTTTTGAAGCAAGACCAAGCCCTCTGCAGCAGTGAATTGCATACCATTTAATAAGCTGCTCGTGCCATGCTATTGAGCACTGATAAAGATATAGCTCCTGACTGCAAGTCCTTAAACAACCCTGAGGATAGGACTGCTTGTTATAAGCTGGGCTCTTTCAGATCCACCAAATTATATTATTAGACAGGTCTAAGTAGGAATAAGGTCATTCTGAAGAATGTCATGCTAAAAGCCCAGGAGTCATGTTGGAACAGAGGATTAAGAAAGCTTGGCCAGAGTGGGCCAGGCCAATGATGGACTGAGAACATCTTCTAGTCATGCTCCAAGACGAAGTCTATCATAAAGTTACAGTTCTCTCATACAATGAACTAGGGCAGGGGTCAGGAAACTTTTTGGCTGAGAGAGCCATGAAAGCCACATATTTTAAAAATGTAATTCCATGAGAGCCATACCTTGACCCGTGTATGTTACACATTATCCAATAAAAATTTGGTGTTGTCCCAGGGGACAGTTGTGATTGGCTCCAGCCACCCACAACCGTGAACATGAGTGGTAGGAAATGAATGGATTGTAATACATGAGAATGTTTTATATTTTTAACGTTATTATTTTTTTTATTAAAGATTCATCTGCGAGCCAGATGCAGCCATCAAAAGAGCCACATCTGGCTCACGAGCCATAGGTTCCCGACCCCTGAGTTAGGGTGTTGTCCTGCCAATGTTCATAAACTAATGCCAAACTTCTAATATTCAAATAAGTAGGATCATTTTTCTAAAAATACTTTGAGACTTAATATTTTAAAGAACTGCACACACCATGAAACTGACTCTTAGTTAAATCTCAGAGCTTTCATAAATGCTGGAGTGCTGCTGTGGGGACTTCTCTTTAGAAAGTGTTGACTATTTCCTCACTATTCCTTTATATCCTCCCTTGAGAGTGGGTCTCAGAAGCTCTGGTTAACCATATACCTGGCTCTAAACCATTTGTCTAAATAAAAGGGAAACCAAAAGTAAGAAAACGCTTGCCTCTAGGGATAGTTTAACATTTTTCATTTGGTGAGGGAAGAAAGGTGCAGAAGTTGTGCCCACTGGCTGGGGGGCTTCCCCTTCAAAAGCCTTGATGGACAGCCTAGCCTTGCTGAACTCCAGGCATTGTGATGTTTTCTCTTCTTCTTGCTTCTTCTTCTTGTGTGTTTTTATCCTTTTAAAATTAGAATAGCCCTTCTCTCAGAGTGATACATACAATGGGTCAAGGTTTCGGGTTGATAAATAGGGATTTATAATTTGGTCAGCAGATGAGCAGGCCAAAAATGGCACGTGGATTTAACTCAATTCACCAGCAAATACAATGCAGAATGGAAAAACAGAAATTATTTTTATGCCCCATAGCATGCCTAAAGGCAAAAGGGTTTATTGTGATGGTGATACTGTGTCTCAGAGAAAAGGGAGTTAAAAATGATGCCTCTGTACTTTTAAAATCACACTTGCATTCAGTGGTTCCTGGGGATTCCAACAGCTAGTTCTCCTCAACATTCAAACTGAATTCATATTAGTGTCAAGCTAAGAAAAAGTGTATCTGCCAATATATTCCTATGGACTACCACATATCTGCTCTCTATCTTATGGAATTTATCACCTAAAACTCCCCTGTTGACACATGGCAAGTCATACAAAGCAGGAATCATAGAAGCCTTGCCATGGCACAGTAGTGGGGACATATTTAGGTGAGATAATTTAGCTAATTTTGCATTCTAGACCCAAGTGAACAAATAAAAAAATAATTTAAATTTACCCATGTTTTTGATAACCTCTTCAATATGCTTACATTAACTTCTGTACTGTTCCATTAGAATATACTTATTTCAAATTTATTTTCCATTGAGGGTGCATTACAAATGATGAAACTATGCTTAAGTAGTATCACTAGGCTGAGCTATAAAAACATTTTTAAATGGGCTTTTGAAGCTTCAGTGTCAAAAATAAATACATATATTTTCAAATCTGTCAAAATGTCAAGTGTTTGTAGTACGCCACTTGAGGGAGTTCTATCTAGTACAAAAACCCTGACTTTTGCATCCTTTGAATTTTAGCTGAATGCACTGAATACCTTGAAGGAAGTGTCATGTGCTCTGAGCTGCATTCCATTCCATCCGGATTCTAGCCATCTGCTTACTGAATGACCTGATACCAATAGCAACAGCTACAACAACAGCTGCTGCTAGATTGATGGCTAAAAGGAAGGATCTTTTCTATTTTTTTAGCAAGAGAGAGACAGACAGACAGGAAGTGAGAGATGAAAAGCATTAACTCGTAGTTTCCTCATTTTATTTGTTCATTGATTACTTCTTATACATGTGTTGACTGAGGGGATCCAGCTGAACCAGTAACCCCATGCTCAAGCTAGTGACCTTGGTCTCAAGCCAGTGACCACAGGGTCATTTTGATGATCCTACACTCAAGCTTGTGACACCAAACTCAAGCTGGTGAGCCCATGCTCAAGCCTGCAACCTTGGAGTTTTGAACCTGGGTCCTCAGAGTCCCAGGTCAATGCTCTATCCACTGTGCAACCATTGATAAGACAAAAGTCAGGATTTTATTGAGGGGGCTTATATCAATTTTGATACTTTATTCCTGATAAAGTCTATTGTGGATGCAACTGTGAACAGTTAGTATTAGTATGTCCATATTATAGGTGGACTCAATAAATTTAAATAATTTTATCCTGAATGTTATATAGTCAGTAAGTGGATTGGCACATATTCCAAAGCAGATTTGTCCAACAACAAAGCCCATGCTAACCACCATTATGTTGGTTGCTTGTTGCTATTGTGGTGAAGTTTTCTGACTATTGTTTAATGTTTACTTAGAACTATCTGAAAAGGTGATAGAAAGGTGCCCAATTACTTTCCTGTTTCTTTTTCAACTAGTCTCTGTATGCTATGAGGTAAATGTTTTTTTTTTTAAAGTACAAACAATGAAAGCAAATATTTATTTAAGATATACGACATACAAAGAAAGAACAATGGGTTCACTTGAGAGATGTATAACATGTTAGAAATACCAGGTCTAGAAGTGTCTTGGAGGTATACAGTCCTGAGTTCAATTACAAGTTTTCCATTTATTGGCTGAGAGTCTTTGAATAATACTCTGCTCACTTCTATTTGCTCTTAGATTGATTCTTTGCACTTCCCTTGATCTATTCTGTATTTTAGTGCACTGTCTTCAAAAAATTGCATTTCACCTGCTTTTTCACCAATTGGATTCTAGCTAGGATCAGCTAATGGAGGGCCTTGGGAGAAGATAGAACTGATAGGAAGCTGGGTTCTTTCTCTCCCATTCTCTCCGTTGTAGGTAGCACCTTAGTGGTAGTTCTATCTGATAGGATCAATCGGAGTCTGAAAGACCAGTGTAACAGGCTTTAATGAAAGGAAATCTGTTGGGCTGTCTCGTAAGGGAGAGCAGCCCTGGCTACAGACTCAGACCATTTTTTAAGGGCTATGTTTAGGGAATTAGGAAGGGTAGCAGGGCATTTGCTGTCGCTATCGCTGGGTGCAGGGGTGCTTTTTACCAATTATGGATGTTGGTGCATTTTCAATCATCAGCAGTTTCAACTGTCCATGACTTCATTGGACATTCCTTTGTGGTTGGTCACCTGCCGCAAGCCCTGAAACGAAACTCATGCTGGCAGCGTTAAAGAAATGAAACCTAAGATTCCCGGCTATTTGATATATTTATATAAAAAGGAAAGAGAATGATTCCTAGAGAGGCTCAAGGGAAAGGGGATGGAAGTCATCATCTTCTGTAACTTCTTCCTGCTGAGTAGGGGCGGTGAGGGGTTATGGCCTCTCTAAGGATTTCTCCCAGTGGGGAGTAGAGAGGTGCAGTGATGGCTTCCTGCCAGGTAGGGGTATATTTACAGGGGTCCAGATTTTTCTGTTTTGCGAGGGCAGGTTTCAGGGTTGGTGTGTAGGGCTAAGTAGATTTCTCCAATTTTCTGATTGGTGAAGGCCTGCATGCAGTTCTATAAGAAACTAGTGAATAGACATAAGAGGCAGGGTCCAAAAGCTAGAATAATAAATAGGAGAGTGAGTGGACCAATAAAAGGCAATAGCCAAGACACCCAGTTTGTGTGAAACCATTGATTCCATGACTCGGTTTGTTTTTCATGAATTTGCTGGGCTCATCTCTAACTAGTCCTGACTGATTAAGGTAAAAGCAATACTCTTCTCCTAGAAAGACACAAATACCTCCTTTTTCTGCTGTTAAGAGATCAAGTCCTTGGTGGTTTTGTAGCATGATGGTGGCTAGGGAATCAATTTGGTTCTGGAGTTTTACTAGGGTGAAGGCAATTTCTTCCAGGGAGCTTTGGAGATTTTCAGAGAGAGTGGTAATAAGACAGGGCAGTGGCCAGTCTCCCTGCCCCTAGATCTACTCCTGTAGAGATTCCTAAAGTGATAAGAAGAGGGATTACCTGTACAGCTTGTTTGGTCCTTAGATTGATGGGTAGTGTACTAGGAAGTGGAAGAGGCTCATGAGGTGGGATTAGGTTGATATTTGGGGTGAGATAGACTAGGGTACAGGTTCCTGTCCAATTAGTAGAAAAACACATATAAGTGTTGGTCCCACACCAGTAGAAAGCCCCTGATTGGGTTGGTACAGGCTGAAAGGTGGATAGAGAAGAGATGGACCAAAGGTCGTTGTCATTTCTCTGTTTCTGAGCTCCAGATGGTCAGAGTGGAGGAAAGAGTCACCCAATAAGTGGGGAGATATAAGTAGAGGATTGTTTTGAGTATTGCAACCATATGGTAGGGGTAGTGAACCAGGGATATAGCTGTGTGGTGGGATAGGAGCATTTATGTTGTGAAGCTGTAAGAGTAGGGGGTCCTGTGAATTGAACAGGATTAGAAAATAATCCATTTGCTTCTGGAGAGACTTGATAGTTAACTCGGTGATTCTGATGGTCTTTGGGAAATTGGATAGTTATTGTGGTGTTGCAGAGATTACAAGGGAGGTGACTAGCTGAGATGTCACCCTGAGCCTTGAAGCATAGGGAAGTAGGTAAAAGGAGAGGGGTATTTAAAGTGACTGGTCCCTAGCAGGGGGAATTTAGGGTTTTAATTTTTTGAGCTGGGAATTATAGGTTTAATATAGCTTATTTGCTCGATTGGTGGCTGGAGTGGGATAATTCCCTATAAGAGTGTCAGCTCTCTCAAAGAAGGAAGTCATTTTTGGGTTTGGTATATGAGAACTGTCCATAGAAAGTGGGTGTTGTTGTTTGGGATATGGAGGGCAGAGTACACTGAGGAGGACATAGACATACACATCCAGAAATTAGCTGCATAGGAAGAATTAGCTTTAATTAAATGTCTTTGAGTGAGGTTAAGAGAGCATTCTATATATGTGGCTTTTAGGAGAGAGGATATGGGGTCAGAATTTGTGACGCCCAGTAAGAGAGAAAGCAGGACTGGTGTTAAGAGATCAAGAACTGGGGACATGGTGGTTGGGCTTAGAGGTGATTAAAAGGAAGAGAAGAAGAAATTGAAAAGCTGCTGTTTCTTCTGGAGAAAATTCAAATAGAGAACCTTGCCAGGCCAAGTCCTGCATCCAATTGAGGAGTCTGTCAATTTCACTGGAGTGAGGCCTAAATTAAGAGAAGTCCTCAGAGGCCTGAAGAAGGAAGTAGAAGAATCTGGCAAGGTGGTAATTGACAGTTGCCTGTTGTGAATGCCTGCTGAACTGGGCAGTATGGCTGGATATGGCCTCTTGGAGGAGCATTATGAGATGGACTGGTCTGGTTCTTCTTGGATAGGGGAACATGTGGAGATTTTGAGAGACAGAGGACCTGTGAGGGTGGAGATGTAGGTTTTAGGAGTATTGGTGGTATAAGGCTTAATGTGGAGAGGTGAGTCCAGTATGAGTCTCCTTCCACTTTGATGGTGATAGCACTGGACAGGATAACAGTATGGGGCCCTGTCCAGGTAGGCTGGAGAGCGGTTTTTTCCTGTATCCTCTTGTAGACCTGGTTCCCAGGAAGGATTGATTGATGTGAGTCCATGGTTGAAAAGGGCTGTGGAAGGAGCTTGTCAAGCTGGGAATAGTAGGTTTACTATAGCTTGTTTGCTCAGTGTGCAGCTGAAGTGGGGTAATCTCCTATGATAATGCTGGCTCTCTCAAAGAAGGTGAATCTTCTCCCTTTCTGAATCTTGTACATAAGAGTGGTTTGAGGGCCCTGGCCGGTTGGCTTAGTGGTAGAGCATCGGCCTGGCGTGCAGGAGTCCTGGGTTTGATTCCTGGCCAGGGTGCACAGGAGAAGCGCCCATCTGCTTTTCCACCCCTCCCACTTTCCTTCCTCTCTATCTCTCTCTTCCCCTCTTGTAGCCAAGGCTTCATTGGAGCAAAGTTGGCCTGGGCACTGAGGATGGCTCCACGGCCTCTGCCTCAGGTGCTAGAATGACCCTGGTTGCAACAGAACAACACCCCAAATGGGCAGAGCATTGCCCCCTGGTGGGCATGCCAGGTGGATCCCGGTCAGGCACATGCGGGAGTCTGTCTGACTGCCTCCTCGTTTCCAACTTAAGGAAAAAAACAAAAAAACAAAAACAACAACAACAACAAAAAAGAGTGGTTTGAAGGTGATGAGTATTATTAAGAGGAATAGAGAGAGCTAAGTAAGCTGAAGATGACATGGACAGACATATCCAGCAGTTGGCTGCATAGGAGGAGTTAGTCATGATTATGAGATTTTAAATAAGATTAAGAGAGCTTTCTAGATGAGAGAATTCCAAAGAGGAGGGTATAGGGGCAGAGTATGCCTTTAAGGGTAAGGAGATAAGAAAGAATAGAGCAAGCTGGAATCTCCAACTGTCTGTTATCAGGGGGGTAATCATAGTTACTCATGGTTCAGGATGTTCTTTTTCTTCTGGGATTTTAGTCAGGTTGACCTTGGTGGGCCCTAAGGGGGAGCAGGCATATCTAGGTGATGATTCAGGTTGACTGGAAGGGTCATTCGTAGGCATGTGTGGAGATGGAACCTCTGTTTTCTTTAACCTGGAGACATGAAACTAGGGGCTTTTACCTGGAGTTTTGCAGCCATGGGGGTGGTGAGGAGAACCTTGGGATTCACTATGCTGGGTGGTAGAGGTAAGCTTATAATAGAATTGGGCAAATCTGGCTGGCCGAGAAGCAGTAACAGGGCCAACTCTGAGGACAGAAAGTGAAAGGAGAGAGAAGCTCTGAATTTGGAGAGTAGGTTCCGGCCTGAAATAGATATAGGGCATTGAGGCAGGATGAGAAAAAAGTGTGCAAAGGAGACACCATGTATTAGACAAGGCAGTGGATCCATGGCCAATAGGGAAGAAATAAGACCATCAACACCCACAACAGAGATCTTTAAGGGATGAGCAGGACCCAAACATTTGGGCAAGGCAGAGTAAGTGGCCCCTGTTTCTATAAGAAATAAGATCAGCTTACCTGCTACTTGGATGGCTACCCTAGGCTCTTTGATGATGATGTGAGATGGGGGTCAACAACCTTGGGCACCTTTAGTTATTAGTGTCAAGTGCCAGCAGGCTGGGCAAGGCTAGGTCACAGGTGGCTTGGGTAGGACTAGAAGAGACTGAACCCTCCCTTGGAGGAGTGAAGGGGCAGTCTACCTTCCAGTGTCCCTTTTTCCCACAGTGAGGACAAGGCCTTGGTGGGGGCTGAGGAGCTGGACAGGCTTTTGCCCAATGACTTTTCTTTCCACACTTGAAGCAGGACTCTGGTGGAGTTTTATGAGGCCCCTTAGGGGCATTGGAGACTTTAAGGGCAGCCACCAAGAGCTGGTATTTTGCCTGATCTCTTTTGGGCTGTCTGTCTTCTCCTGTTTCTCTCAGTTATTATAGACCTTAAAAGCCATGCTCAGGAGATCTCATCAAGGGGTTTGACTAAGAGAGCAAAGTTGAGAATCCAGTGTCTAAAGAAGCCTATTAGACCAAGGACAGAAAGGATTTGATCCACAGTGGTAGGTGGATGGAGACTGCGGAGGGTCTGAGTTCAATCTAGGGTGAGACCTCAGGTGGTGGGAGTTAAGGTGATGCCCAGATAGACTACAGACTGAGAGTGAAGTTGAGCCTTAGCAGAGAAGATATGATATCCCTTCATGGTGAGAAAGTTAAGAAGGGTGGCAGTGTGTCTCCTTGAGGCAGGCAGGGAGGGGCTGCAGAGGAGTAGGTCATCTACATATTATAAGAGAGTACTAGTTTTGAGATTGAATACTGCTAAATCCTGAGCTAGTGCCTGCCCAAACAGGTGTGGGCTGTCTCTGAACCCCTGGGGTAAGACAGTCCACATAAGTTGCTGGGCTGCATAAGTGTCTGGGTCAGTCCAAGTAAAGGCAAACAGAAAGTAAGAGTCAGGGAGTAGAGGAATGGTAAAGAAGACATCCTTGAGGTCTAGGACCATGAACTGAGTGGTGTCTGAAGGAATGTGTGACAGTAATGTATAGGGATTAGGGACTACTGGATGGAGGGGAACTACTGCCTCATTTATTAGGTGTAAATTTTGTATGAGGCTATAAGCCCCTGAAGGTTTTTAACAAGAAGGACGAGGGTATTGCAGGGAGAATTCATGGGGATGACTAAGCCTTGGTTCAGGAGGCAGGTAATTATTGGTTTAAGGCCTTAGAAACAGACACAGTTACACATTAAACAAAGACTTCACATATAAATTATAAATTAAGAAATTTAAATGAGCATGCTTTATTTATCTTAATTAAAATTACATTTGAGATATTTTCTGGAAAAGACAAAACAGATTACTTATTCACACAGTTTAATAAACAACTCTGCCTTTTTAAGCTTCTCGAGATGGCAGGGAGTTGTCAACATAGAGAGGAGGAAGACAGGAAGCAGATGGACTGATAGCATGAATAGCTGGATGGAAAGAAGAAGGGTCAGCATCTTCAGGAGAAGGAGGAGGAGGAGAAGGTTGAGGTGCTGGTGGTGGTCCATGTAGTTAGAGAAGTCAAAAAGATCAGAGCTTAGAGGAGAGTTGGAGGAGGACAGGGGAGAAGAGGTTTTTGCTAAAAGTATTTGGTAGGTTGAGCAAGAGGAACAGAGGGAGAGTAGAGATTGGAGAAAGAAGAAAGCCCTACATAGAGAATTTTTGAGGCCTTCCCAGTCTGATGGCAGAAATTGTGTAGGTCCCAAAGGATGTTTATGTCAAATGTGCCGTTTTCTGGCCAATGGGAATCATTGTCGAGTTTATATTGGGGCCAGGCTGTATTGCAGAAGAAGAGGTCTGAGAGACCAAGTTTAACGAGATTTTTAAGAGACAGCCTGGGGGTGTAGCCTTTAAGGATCATGATTGGGAGAAGCCCATACTGGGTGAGCAATAAGGGAGGGGACAGGCGTCCTTGTCCTGATCCTTTATTGTAGAGAGCAAATGAGAGACAAGATACTGTTGATTGTCACTGAAGGTATCGAGTCCAGAAGGTCCAAAGACTGAGAGTGACCTGACTAGGTGCCTAGATTTCCGAGAAAATGAGAAATGAGACAGGCCACTTAACAAGAGTCCTCTCAAAGCATGACCCTGGACCAGGGATGAATGGGAGGCACAAGGACCTACCGGGGATAGAAAGACCTCAAAGAAATCATCTACCCTCTGCTCTGGCAGGGGTATGGGACAGGGTCAGACCATCGGCCAATCAACCTAAAATTACATGTCCAAACAGAATCAGGGAGTAAGCCTGGGATGAGCTGCTGCTGCCCACTGCTTCCCTGGTTGTAAATTTGGACGGCAAAGAGGGATCGTCCAGGCAGTTAGTACCCTGTCCTGGGTTTCGGCACCAAATGATAGAGTCAATCAGAGTCCAAAAGACCAGTGTAACAGGCTTTAATGAAAGGAAACCTTTCATTAAAGGGAGAGCAGCCCCAGCTACAGACTCAGACCATTTTTTTTAAGGGCTAGGTTTAGGGAATTAGGAAGGGTAGCAGGGCATTTGCTGTCGCTATCGCTGGGTGCAGGGATGCTTTTCACCAATTATGGATGTTGGTGGATTTTCAATCATCAGCAGTTTCAACCGTCCATGACTTCATCAGACATTCCTTTGTGGTTGGTCACCTGCCACAAGCCCTGAAACGAAACTCATGCTGGTAGCATTAAAGAATTGAAACTGAAGACTATCTCCTTATAGTTCCTAATTCCTGCAGGATAGTGGTTCTAGGTTATACTGGACCACTGTAGTTCTTGGGTTCTGGTAACACCATCTATACCTTATCCTGCTAGTCCTAGAACTGGTGGTTGTTTCGTGCTACTACTACTCAGCTCAGGTTACTTTACTGTTTATTTGCTCTTTCAGCTCCTCCAAACCCTTGATGAATAGTTCTGCATGTTAAATATCTCTTATTAAACAACTTAATATGGTTTATGTTTTGTTGAGTGACATAGTATGACCAAGTACTTAAGTTTACTGAGACTCAATTTTTTTATTTATAAAATAATTACTTGCAAGTTACTTGAACACTCAGTGCCTTGGTTTTTACCATGTGTGAAATGTAGATGAGAACACTGCTAATTATTAGGGTTAAATTAGCCCATATAAAACTCATATTCCCCTCACCCAAACATTTTGTAAAGATAGAATTAATTTGCTGCTGTTCTCTCTCCTAATAGCTGCTTGGCATTCACTTTGAAATGTAGCAAAAGCTTACCTTCACAAAAATTTCTTAAAAAGCTTACATTGGGGAGGGACCTGACCATTAGGGGCGCTTTAAATCACAATAGTTGTTTGTGAAAGCAGACTCACAGACTCAGTCCCCCAGCTGTTCTTGAGAGATTTCTGACCTCTTGGCTGACTTCAGAATTTACCAAGGACACCAAGTCTGTGTTACATCAAAGAACTTGTGTCTCTGCAGCAGAATTACCCTCATTAAGTCAGTAACCAAGGCCACAAGAACCCTGATATACTAATCTAAGTTTACCCAGGTGCACGAATCCCATGCCAGCAAATTTTCTATATCTAATGCCTCCTCCCACAGCTCAGGGCTCACACCTTTTTGCTGGTCTCAGCCCACTTGTAGTGTCTAGTCTCCAAGCATTTGTAAAATAAACTTTCCTTTTAGAACACACCAGCCTTGCATTTTTGGTTTATCTTATGGTTTCTGACTCACTAACCTGGGAAATAATTAGCCAACTACTATAAAAAAAACACACCATCCACATTCAGTAGCTTATCCTAGCAAATAAGCAGTCTAATAGAGATCTAGGTAACAGACAGTAGAGATGTTGGGTTGGGGTCAGGTTTCTAGTACAGTTATTCAGAGCCTCAAGCTGATGGCAACTTTGGTGTCTTCAATACTTGGCTTCCAATGTTGCCTCAGCAATCATGGTTATTATACTACCCAGAAAATGAAAAGATCATATGGGTGAGTTTTACAGGCTCAACCTGAAAGTGGTTCATATCACCTCCACTCACAATTCACTGACTAACTCAGTTACATCACCTCATCTAACAGCTAAGAAGACTGGGGTATATAGTCTCGGTAAATGTCAAAAAGAAAAAGAAGATGACTTTGGTGATCAGCTAACAATTTCTGCCATAGCTTCATAGGGATTTTATGAGGATTAAATTAGTTAATAATATAGGCTGTTTAGAACAGTATCTAGCACATAACTAGTATTATAGAAACATGTGGTATTACTGTTATTATAATTATTAAATTAGGTGATGTTTATAAAGAGTTTAGCAATGAGTCTGACACATAAATGCTCAAAAATGTAATATATAGTTTTTATTGTCATCGATATAATTTTCATCTGAGAATTGAGATCTGAATATAAAATTTGGGTTTACTACTAACTTGGACAATAATTTTTTTGGTTTATAGTTTTGAGTTTATAAAATATAAATATCAGTTTTTTTATGATGAAAAGGATAATGATGAATTATAAAGTAGCTTGGAATATAAAATAAGTTTTGATCTGAAGTTGCCTACAGCAATATTTAGTATGATATGACACATACTAAAGAGTTATTGTCTCATCTTCCATAGATTCCAGGGATAAGAGAAAGGTGGGAAGGAGCCAAATATCAATAAGAATTGTTGTTGTCCATAAAGCCAGATATAGTCTGGAGGGAGAGAATAAATATCACACAATATTCTAAGTACTTTGGCCTTCATGGAAGATGCATTCTAGTTGTGAAAAAAATGATAAACAAACAAATAAATATATACATGTATATGTGTAGGTGTGTATACACACATATAGGTTCAGATAGCAAAAAGTGCTACAAAAGATACCAAAGCAGGGAGAAGGTATTTATACAGAGTAATGTGTTGGGGTGGCGTACTAGCTGAGGCTTTCTGTAAAGATGCATTTGAGCAGAGATGTGAAATCTGTAATGGAATTGGTAAGGAGGGAAAAGGAAAGTGAAGTGAGGGCTAACACAACCTTATGGCTTCAGGATCAAAAGTGGAATGAATACAAGCATGGTGAAATGTCATGATTTGAAATTTTAGACCACCAGTGTTTACTGTCAGAGAGTCTTCTCCTGACACACGATAGGAAAAGAGGTCAAATAGAAGGAACCATTTTTAAATTCTAACTCAAAGACTTGGTCAGTGATAGGGATCGTTCCTAGAGTTAAGAGACAGAACAGTCCTGGCAGATTCTAACCCAGATTAGTCCCTTGGCAAGACTCTTCCTAGCACTTGGGGAATGACAAAGCTGAAGTAACTGAACGGAGTTGGTGTGGCCAGCATAGAAAATTTGAGTTTAAGAAAAAAGCTGGTTTATGGCGAGGATGTTTAGGAAATCTGCCTATATACTGAACTGAAAATAAGCATGTCTGAGATCCTCCAAGTACCATGATCCTATCTGAATTTTATATAAATGTGGCAACCACAGGAAAGAATGACAATGATAATAGGCCTATATGTTATAATGATAAAAATCATGGACCAAAAATGGTCTGTGTCTTTGTCCCAACTCTAACTGGTTTCCTTGGTGCTGTTTTATTTCTCCATCTGCAAGTACTCTTACCCACAGGGCTAGCTAGCCTCTGGTAATGTGAGATTCAATTCAATAAATACTTATTGACCTTTCTTATGTGTCCAACAGTACTGTACCTCTGGGGATGCAGCAGGGAGACTGTGTTTCTGTGAGGAGTCAGACAACAGAAAACAAATAAATGAGTAGAATGAATAGTACGTTTGGTGGTGGAAAGTATTATAAAATAAATAAATAGGAAGTTTGTAGGAAGGGTCAGATTTTAAATCAGATGATCAAGGAAGGCCTCAGTGAAAATATGAAATATAGGTAAAGTTCTTTGGGCAATGAGAAAGCAAGCTGTTGGCTTTTTGGAGATAAGTCATCCTAATAGTAGAGGCAGAAAGAGCAAAGGTCCTGGTGCAGAAATGTGCCTGGGGTGTTACGGAATGACAAGAACAGCAGTAGGTGAGAGGCAGAACATAGGGGATAATTCAGAAAAATAATGGAGAGAGATGGCTGGAGCCGACCAAGGGGTGGAGCTAAATCTGTATGATCTTGGAGGCCACTGTAAGGACTTTGGCTTTAGTCATTCAAATGGTTTGAGAAAGGAATTATATAATTCATGTTTTAACATGACACCTTGGTTGCTATTTGTTGATAGAGTGAAATAGGGCATGGGCAGGTGAAAAGAGACTATTTAGGAGAACTCACCTTCTGCTCACCAAGTCCTAGGATGTCCAGGATGTCAAATTAAAAACAGAATTGTTTACAAATATGAAAACAGAACAAAAGAAAAAATAGTTGAATGTAGATGGTATAGGCTATATGGTGCCAGAGAATGGCCATTATTCCAGAGTATATCAGTTTGATGAGCAAAATGACAATTATTCATATAATGTCTCTGTCCCTGTTTCTCTCTCTATTCTCTCATTTCTAAAAATGCGTGCTAATCAACCTCTTACATCAACTACAAAATTTCTTTATGATAGTCATTCTCAGGTTTTTATATTTGTTTTGTTTAAAATAGATGTTTTCAAACAAGATTTACTTATCTTCCTGTCAATATGAAGAAAACATCTCAACCTGCCAAATAATCTTATATTTTGAAAAATTTTGTATTATTTCCAAAGAAGATGATTAATGGTATCTACATTATCATTCATTACATTACCTTATGCTCAGAAAATGACATTTTCTATCCTGTCTTTTAGTTCCAGGAGTTTTCCTGATTGGAGTTCTGCTCCCCTATATTACCTGTTTAAAAATCTCTATTCTTGGGAAACTTTCTAATGTTTAGGCCCAGTAATGAACTAAAAATTGACATAGTAATTGTTGTTCCAATGGGAAAAAACATTCAGAGGGTGAGGAGTATGGTTTTCTATGGTTTCATTTCAATAGTTGCAATCAAACTTCTAATTAAAATTAGTCACTCAATTGCTTTCTAAATGATTCTGGTGACTTCATTAATCTTCAGTGATGAGCTACCTCTAATATTTAATATCCTGACAAGAGAAGCCACATATTATCAAAGATGAGTCAAATTTCAGTCAGTCCCCTGATATTTCTGGACACTAGGAATCTATTGCTTCTCTTTTATGATAAGAGCATATTTCCAGACACAGTTCATGTCCTAAATAGACTGAACACTTGTCTAACATTGTAAACTCCCAGAGGGCAGATACCAGTGGCAGCTGTAATGCATTTTAGCTCACTTGAAGGAGTACTAAGAGGAGGTGATAAAGCTGCTCATCAATTCTCTCAGTCACTCAGCTGGAACTCCCTTGGCTTTGAGAGGGGAGAGGTTGTTCTCTGAGGTTAGCAAGTGAGAGTTGCCCTCTTGTAGGTATCATGTCTCTTAAGAACAATGTTATTATAACATGTCCAGAAGTTTCTTTTCTCACTGTAACCTAGTGAATGCCATCTATAATCCCATCATGCTCCTAATATTTATTTCCAGTCCCACCCCTTGCGATCTAGGCTCAAGCATCCAATTAACTTCTATACATCATTTGAATAATTAAGAGTTAGGGTCACTGAACATGTTCAAAAGTCAATCCATTATTTTCACTTCAGAATACCCTTGTCCTCCAGGCCTTGCAGTTAACCTGATCAGAAAGTTGAGAATCCTTTCCTCAGCTCCCACATTTAAGCAATGACGAAGTCTTGATCCTCCCATGTCTTTAACAATTTTCTGTCCCCTCCTTTACTTTATGCCTGACACTTCTTTTATCCAGGGCATCACCATCCAAGGTGGATCTTTTTTTTTTCTTTCTGAAGCTGGAAACGGGGAGAGACAGTCAGACAGACTCTCGCATGCGCCCGACCGGGATCCACCAGGCACGCCCACCAGGAGCGACGCTCTGCCCACCAGGGGGTGATGCTCTGCCCCTCCGGGCGTCGCTCTGCCGCGACCAGAGCCACTCTAGCGCCTGGGGCAGAGGCCAAGGAGCCATCCCCAGCGCCCGGGCCATCTTTGCTCCAATGGAGCCTTGGCTGCGGGAGGGGAAGAGAGAGACAGAGAGGAAGGAGGGGGTAAGGGTGGAGAAGCAAATGGGCGCTTCTCCTATGTGCCCTGGCCGGGAATCGAACCCGGGTCACCCGCATGCCAGGCCGACGCTCTACCGCTGATCCA
The DNA here is from genome assembly GCF_036850995.1 of Saccopteryx leptura. Classification (NCBI taxonomy): domain Eukaryota; kingdom Metazoa; phylum Chordata; class Mammalia; order Chiroptera; family Emballonuridae; genus Saccopteryx; species Saccopteryx leptura. The sequence continues at coordinate 142,930,032 of NC_089505.1, forward strand.
AGGTGGATCTTAATGATTGCCCTCTGAACACCATTTTCCTCCTCCTAATAGTAATCTGAATCTTGCTAATATACAAACCCCACCTCTATGGAGTGAATTATTCAGGGAAAGCTGATCCAATTCCTAGCTTCTGGGGTAGGTCTGATTGATCCACTGGTAATTCTATATTCCTTACTCAAGTGATTAGCTCAGGAACCTTGGTTTCCACATTCTGTAGACAAAAGGTTGAATCAAGAACACATGATTAGCATTTTGCTAACAAGATGCAAAGGGATTATTTCTTGGGTATTGTATTGATGATATAAAGCCTGTATCAATTTACCACCACAAGGGAAGCCAGCTAGAGGAGGAAACATAGCCAAGGAAAAAAGAAGATAGATGGAACTAGAGGAAGCCCATTAAGCCATACTTGTAGTTCATCCTACTTCATTTTGTCCACTGCATGAATAAATTTATATTATATATAGATTAACTGCATTTCATTAGGAGTTCCTCTCATTTACAACATAGAAGTCTTAACTGATACTTTTTCTCTTGCCCGAGTTATCACAGTGGTCTAGCAACTCATTTCTCTATCTCTGCTATATACCCCTCCAGTTTCCCACCCACTCTCCTGAAAGGGTGATCTTTCAAAAAATCCCACAGATCCACTCATGTGCTTCCTAGTTAATCCCCTACCATGGTAACCTATTATCTTCAGAATAAATTAATCCTCATCAGCATGATACACAAGGTCTCACATTATTGGATTTTTTTCCTGCTTTCCCAGCCTCATCTCATTTCTTTCCAAAGTGAATTTGATGCACAATCATGGTTAAGTAATTTTGACTCCTAGAATAGAACGTCTTTATCACTCACCTCTCTGCCTTTGTACATGCAGCTTTGTCATCTTAGAATTCAGCTAATTTCAGTCTATTCAGTAGCCACCTACTTTGAACCTACAGTGCACCTCAATATGTGCAATATGCTGGCAAAGCTTCTCCCCTCTCTGTTTACCTGATGAGGTTCTGCTATAAAACCTGTCTGCTCCTCAGAAGTTTTTCTGCTGTCTCCCTTGTGTTATGACTTTCTTCCTGTTAACACTTATTACATACTCTGTTTCAGTGGTTTGTTATAATTGGTCTCTCCTTAGTTTCTCCCTTAAAGGCAAGAGGTATTTCTTATTTACCTCTATACTCCCAGTTCCTAGTATAGAGGTTCGTATGATAACCTTTTTATGGACTTCAGTAAGTAGAAAGCCAGATTATTCAAATTGTGAGGTACATTAGATATCAGCAAATCCTAAAGTTCAATGAGGGAGATAACCTACTCCTGATGATTAATGGCACTTGTTACTTGCTTTTCATGAAAGTGAAGGAGTCTCGAGGGACTGACAAACACATACAGACACAGGGGGCATCCACGTCTCAGCTCAGCCAATCACTATCAGGAGGAAAAATAGGGCCTGGCTTGGCAACACTTAAATAAGCCCACCATGTAAGCCAATATAGGTGAATCTCACATCTGTGGCCTAGTTATGCCAATCGACTGATGGTCAGTATCCTTGGATTTAGTTACAACCCTTCTTTTTGTAGGTAAGGAACCAAAACCAAGACTAAAACAAAATTTCTCCAAAGAGATCCCTCAATCTCATATTAACAGGTATGTGCCTCCTCTATGAGCTCCCACAGCCCTCTGTGCTCTTCACTCAATGTCTTAGAGAAGTCTGTGGGGCACCCTCATTCGTCGCAGTGCATGTTCTCTGAGTACAGAGAATGCCCTTTCATCTTTCACAGGATCAGGTGCTGAGTTAGGGCTCAGTAAATACTACTTGAATAAACGTTGACTGGAAACCATGGCCCTAGCAGATTGCATTTGACTTTTGACATCACCGTCAACTTTAACACAGAGATTTGTAGATTCACCTCACAAGATATTTAATAAAGCATTTTGTGCTGAGCCCTTAGAAATTGGGAGTGGGATGGAGAGGGGCTACTAAAATACTGAGAGAGTTAGATAGATATAGCATCTATACTGTACAACATAATTGTCAAATAGTAGAATAATGTGATAGGCAAAGAGGAAGGAGCATCAGTTATGAAAAAGAACATGAAAAGTTTTCTAAACTAAGTGAACAAAGCATATGTAATATTTTGGCAAAGAGAAAAACAGCTGTTGGCCTGAGGAGTTGGTGTGCAGTCTCCATTGAGCTCTAGTCAAGCACTCAGTGCCTTTCCACTTTTATTTTTACCTCTTGTATATTTACCTCTATTTGTACCATCTTTGTACTAGTTAGCCTTGATGCGGAGTCCCTCCACCTTCCAGAGCAAGATCCTAAAGCAAAGGGTCTCCAAGAGCCATTTTATTTCCAGTCTATGGTTTTGGACCTGGGAAAATGTAGTCAAGACAAATAAAGCATAAACACACAAATAAAATGAACAAAAACATCACCAACAAAATGAAGTCCTGGCCCTAGCCAGTTAGCTCAGTTGGTTAAGAGTGCCATCCTGAAACAACAAGGTTGCGGGTTTGATCTCTGGTCAGGGCACACACAGGGAGCAACCAAAAAATGCATGGTTGAGTGGAAGAGCAAATCCTTCCCTTCCCTCTCCCTTCTCTCTTCCTATTACTCTCTGGCTTTCTAAAAATCAATAAAAATTAAACCCTGACTAGGTTGGTTGGTTGGAGCATTCTTCTTGAGTGCAGAGGTTGCCAGTTCAATTCCCTGGTCAGGATACATACAGGAGCAACTCCATGTTCCTATCTCTCTATCTCCTTGCCTCTCTCAAGAAAATAAAAAAATAAAAAAATAATAAAAATAAAAAAGGAAGTCCTTAGAGATTCTAGGTGAGTTTTTTTTCTTTTTAAATTTTATTTAGAAAATTAAATTTAACAGGGTGACATTGATCAATAAGAGTACATAGGTTTCAGAAAAAAAATTCTGTATCATTTGAACTGTTGATTATGTTGTATACCCATCACTCAAAGTCAAATCACTTTCTGTCACCTTTTATTTGTCCTTCCTTACTCCCTTCCCACCACCCCCTCTGATTTACCTATTTCAGTCAGTATAGTGTTCTCAAGGTTCATCCATCTTGTTGTAAATGGTAATACATCATCATTTCATATGGCTGAATAATATTCATTTGGATATATGTACCACATCTTCTTTATCCAATCCTCTATCGAGGGACACTTTGGTTCTTTCCATGTTTTGGCCACTGTGAACAATGCTGCAATGAATATGGGGATGTATGTGTTTTTACTTAGCAATGTTTTTGAGCATTTGGTGTAGATAACCAGTAGAGGGATTGCTGGGTCATATGGTAATTCTATTCTCAATTTTTTGAGACACCACCACACTTTCTTCCATAACGATTATACTAATCATGAATGAGGGTTCTTTTTTCTCCACAGCCTCTCCAACTTTTGTTATTACCTGTCTTGTTGATAATAGCCATTATAACAGGTGTGAAGTGGTATCTGATTGTGGTTTTGATTTGCATTTTGTGAATAGGTGAACATCTTTTCATATATCCGTTGGCCATTTGTATTTCTTCTTGAAAGAAGTGTCTGTTCAGGTCCTTTCCCCCTTTTTAATTGGATTATTTGCTTGTTTGTTGCTGAGCTATGTGAGTTCTTTGTATATTTTGGATATTAACCCCTTATCGGAGCTGTTGTTTGCAAATATCATCTCCTATTTAGTTGGCTGCATATTTGTTTTGCTGTCAGTTTCTTTTGTTGTGCAGAAGCTTCTTAGTTTGTTATAGTCCCATACATTCATTTATTTTTGCCTTTACTTCCCTTACCTTTGGGATCAAATTCATAAATTGTTCTCTATGGCCAAGGTCCATGAGTTTAGTACCTATGTTTTCTTCTATGTAATTTATTGTTTCAGGTCTTATATTTAGGTTTTTGATTCATTTTAAATTGACTTTTGTGCAGGGGGAAAAACTGTAATCAAGTTTTTTTTTTCATTCTCTATTTCATTTAGTTCTGCTCTAATTTTTACTATATATTTCCTTTTTTTCTGCTGGATTTGGGTTGCCTTTGTTCTTTTCCTTAAGATGATGTAATGTTAAGTGTTTATTTGAGATCTCTCTTGTTGTGTTTTGTGTGTGTGTGTGTGTGTGTGTGTGTGTGTGTGTGTGTGTGTGTGACAGAGACAGAGTCAGAGAGAGGGACAGATAGGGAAAGACAGACAGGAAGGGAGAGAGATGAGAAACATCAATTCTTCGTTGCGGCTCCTTAGTTGTTCATTGATTGCTTTCTCATATGTGCCTTGACTGAGGGGCTACAACAGACTGAGTGATCCCTTGCTTGAGCCAGCGACCTTGAGCTCAAGCTGGTGAGTTTTGCTCAAACCAGGTGAGCCCGCGCTCAAGCTGGTGACCTTGGGGTCTCGAACCTGGGTCCTCTGCATCCCAGTCCGATGTTCTATCCACTGTGCCACAGCCTGGTCAGGCTGTAATCAAGTTTTATTCTTTTGCATGTGGCTCTCCAATATTTCCAGTACCATTTATTGAAGAGGCTTTCTTTTCTCCATTGTGTGTTTTTGGCTCCTTTGTCAAAGAAGATTTGTTCATATATATGTGGTTTTATTTCTGGGCTCTTAATTTTATTCCATTGGTCTGTATGTCTGTTTTTCTGCCAATACCATGCTGTTTTGATTATCATGGCTCTATAGTATAATTTGAAGTTAGGTGGGGTGATAACTCTTGTTTCATTCTTTTTCCTCAGGATTGCTTTGGCTATTTGTAGTTTTTTTTATGGTTCCACCAGAACGTATGGTAATTTTTTCCTATTTCTTTAAAAATGACATTGGGATTTCAATGGTGATTGCATTAAATTTGTATATAGCTTTGAGTAATATGGCCATTTTAACTATGTTGATTCTTCCAATCCATTAACATGGAATATTTTTTTTATTTTATTGTGTCTTTTTCAATTTTTTTCAATAATGTTTTATAAATTTCAGTATACAGTTCCTTTGCTTTCTTTGTTACAGTTATTCCTAGGTATCTATTGTTGTTGCAATTGTAAAAGGAATTTTTTTTTTTAGTTTATTTTTTTAAGTTTTATCACTGGCATATAGAAAAGCAATAGAGTTTTTTACATTAATTTTGTATCCTGTGACTTTACTGTATTGGTTTATTGTTTCTAAAAGATTTTTGGTGGAATCTTTGGGGTTTTCTATATATAGGATCATATCATCTGCAAAAAGTGATACCTTTACCTCTTCTTTCCTGATATGGATGCCTTTTATTTCTTTCTCTTGCCTGACCATTCTGGCTGAAACTTCTAGAACTAGGTTGAATAGGAGTGGAGAAAGTGGGCAGCCTTGTCTTGTTCCTAATTTTAGAGGAGAAGCCTTCATTTACTAACCATTTAGTATGATATTAGCTGATGGTTTGTCATATATGGCCTTTATTATGTTGAGGTGCTTTCCTTCTATTCCAATTTTATTGAGTGCTTTAAACATAAAGGAAAGTTGCATCTTATGTGTAACTCGGTGAAATTCTGCCTCCAAGTGAATCCTAGACAATTGTAAAAAGAGGCTGCAGGAGCAGATTCTTGTCATTGAATGGAGAATTCTATCTGTCTTGAACACTGAGGAAGCTGACGTTAGTTGCATTTACCAAAAATCTTTTGAATGTAAGACTTGATACCATCCTTAGAGAAGTTGTGAAGCGAGCTGGTTTTTTACTCAGTAATAACAGAATGCCATTATTCTGTACCTCTTGTGTGCCAGGATTCTTCTATCATTATTTCTATTTCACCTAAAGCTTTTAGGGCAGGTGCTCTTATTTTCCTTTTACAGGTGAATAAACAAAAACTCAGAAAGGTTGAAGGGCTTACTAAGTGCCACATAGTCAAAATATAGAGGAGCTGCAAATCACATCCAGCTGTAAATGACTTCTTGAAACTGGTTTTCTTTCTATTTCATTTGGTATGGGGTAGGTATACAAAGATTTCAGATCAAAACTTCAGTGTTTGAGAAGGATTAGTCATTTGTTAGAAGTAAAACTCTGCTCATGGCAGTTATTCTCTCTGATCTTAATACCTGAAATGTGGATAATAATAACTGTTTTTTGCTATCTACTTTACTTTGTGCTCGAATAAGGTCATATAGTGTCAGATTAACAATGAAAATATTAATCATTTAGTCTTTGAGGGGGCTATACCTGGTGGGAATCATGGGGAACATTCTCAGTCATTGCCTTTTGAAGTTCAAGATCTGATGTTTCTTTCTGCAGTTGTTTGGTATTGTGTGATGGGTAAGAGCACAGCCCTCAGAAACAGATATATTTGGGTTCCAATTCTTGCTGTGATGGGCAGAATAGGGGCCTTCCAAAAAGAGCTATGTGCTTACCTCCAAAACCTGGAACATGTTAGGTTATCTGGCAAAAAGATTTAAGGTTGCAGATGAAATTACAGTTGCTAGTCCACTGGCTTTAGAGTGGGGAGATTATCCTGGATTATTTAGGTAGGACCAATGGAATCATACCTGTCCTTATAAGTGAAAAGAGGAGGTGGAGAGCCAGAGTCAGAGAAAATGGTGCGGCCATGAAAGCAGAGGTCAGAACAAGGAAGTTGCTGGCTTGAAGACTGAGGGAAGAGGCCATGAACCAAGATATATAGGAAGATTCAACAAAGTGGAAAAGGCAAGGTCATGGGATCCTAGGGCTTCTTTAGGAAATGCAACAGCTCTGTTGACTCCTTGATTTTAGTCCTATTGCTTTTGGAATTCTCATCTTCAGAACTTGAAGGAAATAAACTAGTGTTGTTTTTACCACATTTCTATAACATATTAACACAGACTTAGTAGCAGCTACTATGTTTGTGCTAATGTGTTAAAGCAGCCATAGAAAACTAATACACTAGTTATGTTACTTCAGGAAAACTACCAAACCTCTCTGAGTCTTACATGTTTGACACAGTAAGTAACCGACCAGTGAAGAGCAACTTCATTGTTAGGATTAATATCATATAGTTGATACCACTGGACTAACAATAGTTTTAATAGGGCATAGGACTCTGTGTTTATCACAGTTAGGGTCAACCTTAATTTTCCTGTTTACATGGCACTGAAGCCAAGAAGCTCTGGGCAGAGAAATCTGGCTGACTCATTGCAAGCATAGCTCAGCACCCACTGCACTGTGCGTTGCCACGTTAACTGACTGAGGTTTCTGCCAAAAATATTCGTTGCCTAGTTAAGGGAGTGTTCCCTGCTTTGGAAGCCTAGGCAACTGCATATGGGAAAGTTTCTGGTTTCCTGGGATTGCAAATGAAATGTCAGGAAAGATAGAAATGCTGCAAAAGGATTCTAAGAAACAGTGCAATGAATTAGATAAGGAGAAAGATTCTTGTTTGCCTCAGAAAACCCTTTCATAGAAGCCATTAATGGGTAAACTTTGGATGATGTCATTTGCCTTATCCACAGTACAATACCTTACATATCACGATGAAACTGGAAGTACTGTTAGATGGAAACCAAGCACTTTTCCTCTCCTGCATAAATCAGGAATCGGGAATACGCTGAGTTTGTCCCCCTAACAAGTTACTTAACTTCTCTTTTAGATTACCTTTTCTCTTTTGTACTGTGACTCAAATAGAGGAATAAAAAGCATTGTGAAATTTAAGCATGCTAATAATAACTAATATTTGTTGGTTGCTCAATATATAAAAAGAATTATTTTAAGTACTTATCATGTAAAATCTCAGTTTGTCTTCACACAACACCATGAGACTCTGCAGTTTCACAAATAAGAAAACTGAGGCACAGTGAGACTCGTTTCCTGAGGCTACACAGCTAGTAAACAGTGAAAGCGCTTGACCAATGCGCTCAAAAGGGATTAAGATTTAGTACATGGCATGGTAATGGCTCAATAAAATAAGCTGTTGTTAAAGATACATCTACCTTGAAGGATAGTTTTTAAGATTAAATAGGAAGTCTTTGGAAATTAAAAAAAATAGCATTTAAATAGCTCCTATAAGCGAAATGTTTCTTCCTTTTTCATATGTTTTTAACTTGCCTGGGATTTTGCAATGGCCTCTTAACTATTCTTTCTCCACTGTGTTCCCTGACTTCACCATGCCATGTTAAGTGGGCCTTCTAAAATGCAAGCCAGAGCTTCTGTTCTCTGTCTGAAAGTATATATACAATACATTGAGTCTTACATGTTGTGTCATGAAAACCTCTCAACATGACGGTTAATGCCCAGCTTTTTAATCTTGTCCAGTACTCACATGTCCACAAATCAAGGCTCTGTCACAATACTTACTGGTCCCTCCTGATGTCTTTTTATTCTTTTATTCTGGGCACATTTGCACATGTTTCACCCAGAATATCCCTAGTCCCTTTCACTGCCAAGTGAATTTATACCCACCATCAAAAATTACTGCCTCAACTGGTGCACAATTTTTTTTTTGTATTTTTCTGAAGCTGGAAATGGGGAGGCAGTCAGACAGACTCCCGCATGTGCACAACTGGGATCCACCCAGCATGTCCACCAGGGGGTGATGCTCTGCCCATCTGGGGCATTGCTCTGTTGTGACCAGAGCCATTCTAGCACCTGAGGCAGAAGCCATGGTGCCCTCCTCAGCGCCTGGGCCAACTTTGCTCCAATGGAGCCTTGGCTGCGGGAGGGGAAGAGAGAGACAGAGAGGAAGGAGAGGGGGAGGGGTGGAGAAGCAGATGGGTGCTTCTCCTGTGTGCCCTGGCCGGGAATCGAACCCGGGACTCCTGCATGCCAGGCTGATGCTCTACCACTAAGCCAACTGGCCAGGGCCTGGTGTACAATTTTTAATGAGTATTACATGCATCATATAAGTTGCCTGTGCTGCAAATAACATCTTTGCAGAAAGGAATCATGTCTACTTTTGTTGAATGTTCTCAATTAGTTTGCTGGGTCATCCAAATTTCTCCACACCATCTCCTGCCCCTTGCTTTATTCATGGAAACCCCCATGGCCACTTCCTCTATCATCCTTATCTTTCTGCTTGGAACACGTTCAGGTTTCCCCAACTCCGGGGTCCAGCTTCCTTCCCAGCTACATGATTGCTCCTCTCATTCATGGACAAGCATCATCGTAAGATCTCTCCATGCTTCCCCTGGCCTCAGGACCTTCTCTTACTAAATGTTGGAGTTTCAGACCTGCCATCAAGAGTAACCTTTGGAGAGGCTTTCTGGACCTCCCCAAGAATAACTGCTCTCTTCTCCTAGCTTCTATAGAACCAGTTCACTACTTTACCATGGTGTCTGTCTTGTTGGGATAACTATTTTGCCTTGAACTAAAATATCTTTTAATTTTTATTTTATTATTATTTTTTTTTAAGTAAGCTAGAGTAAACTAGGCATTTGAGCAGCAGGAATAATGTTCTGGTTACTCCTGTTCCCAGCCTTGCTACTTAGTCATTAATGAACCATTTAACCTTCTCTTAATTTCATTTTTCTAAACTAAAACAAAAAGATATAATACTTATTCTTCAGAGTTATGGGGATTATGGTGTCTCAAAGTGGTCCAGAAAGAGTATCTGGTATATAGTAAGAACTAATATTTGGTGGCAAATATTGCTATCTAAATTCATAGAGATTGGATAATTTGCTCAAATGGAGATGAAGAGGAGGAAGAATGTCAGCTTTTGCTTTTTCCAGCTCACCAAAGGACCACAACAGATTCAACATCCGGTACAATATTAGCCCTAATTGCCAGGGTAAGGGGTGAATGTTTAGGGTTATAAATTGGTCTCTGTCATTTAACCCAGTATCTGGTATGTCTGAAGTGAATCCTGGGCACTTATTAACTCATTGATGTTCAGCCTTCCCCAGCCCATTTTTGTGATAGTAACTAACTGCTCACCTTGCTGTCTGGCTGGCTCTCCAGGATATCCTCCAACCTGTCTATTTCCTTACCGGTAGCATACTTGATACTTGTTTTGGAAATGGTAACTTTCTTCTTTGAGTGCCAGGTTTGGTCTCTCCCAGGTCTAGGCTGAGGCCTCCCAAAAGCCCATGTTTACCCCTTGAGCACCATCAATTGGACTACTTCCTAAAGATAACATAGATCTTCAACCCAGTTTGGTCCCCCAGCATTGGCTGCCTCCCACTGCTCACCTACTGGTACTTCTAAGATTCCACAATTTCTTGCAACTCAGAATACACATGAGTTATGTGAGAGGATGACTCGTGTTTTTGCAAGGGTAGCAAGACTGATGACAAGTAGCTAGATTCTGATGTTCTATTCCTTCCTTCTCAAGCCACTTTGTGAATTCTGGTGATACATTTATTGGCAAAGGTTCTTCTTCACTATTTATGTGCTCAGAGACCTTCAGTACATGTTGCAAGAAAGGAAGCTGTTTGATCAAACTCCTCAAATTGCTTTGTTCTTTCAAATGCCTTTTTAAAAATTTAGAGAGGAAAATGTATTTTCTCTGAGACCTAGATACTGATACAAACTATGAGTTTGAAAATAACTTATTGCAAGTATTGTTTATTAATGCTATTCTTCAAGTCCACCTGGTACCTAAATTCTTACTGTTAAATGTGGTTTTGTGACAAAAAAAAAAACATTCTAAAAGTGTCTTTATGTAACGGAAAGGTATGTAACTATTAAATCAAAAACAGTGAGTGTTTGCCCAGGCCCACCTTTTCTTTTCTTTCTAAAGACATCTTTGAGTGAAGCAGAGGAATTTATCTTTTGCTATACTTTTCAATTCATAGATTTTCTCTTTACATTCTGCCAAATAGCACACCTCAAGTCAGGGACCAGATCGCATCTGTAGAAATTACGTTACTCCTTCATTTATAAGTTAGCTGAGAATTCAAAGGAAGTCTTTCCTCTGAGTACTGAATTCCCAAAGACCTTAAAAGATAGCTCTTTGAATGTTTTCCTAGTGAATTAATTCTGAATTGGAATACAGTGACTCATTATGGTTCAAACAGGTCAGCTTGTGTTCTTATTGATAAGAACTGAAGAAAACTAGCAATTATCAAAAATAAAAGACTGCAGATTTAAGTAGGCAAGTATAGTTATAGGTAATAATGCAGTCCTACAGTAGATTTATAGACTAGATCAGGGAACTTTCCCTCTATACATTGGTCTTTTTATTCTTAGTTTACGCTTTAAATATTATTAGAACTGTGTTCCACTTGAAATTGAATTCTGAATTTATATTATCATTTCTCACCTTTAAGCTAATTTCTCTTTCTTGATAACTTTGATTTCCTGATTGCAGGGAAATGAGGATTATCTTCGACTCTTCCCTCTCTCATGTCTTCTTGCCAGTTAGTCAACACATCCTGCCAAATTTGCATTTGAAATGTTTCTCTAGTTTATACCCACCACCATTGCCACTGTGAGATACACAGGCTCTTCCAATCATATCTCCATTGTTCTAGTTCAGGGGCCAGCAAACAATTGCCCATGGGCCATACATAACCAGCCTGCCAACTCTTTTGATTAACAGAAGTTTTATCGGAACACGGCTATGTTCATTTCTTTATATATTATCTGTGGCTGCTTTGGTGCTCCAATGGCAGAGTTGAGTAGTTTCAAAGCCTAAAATATTTACTATATAGCCTTTTATAGAAAATGCTCTTATAACTTCTCACCTGAATAATAAACTGCCTTCCAATGGGTTTCCTTGGTATTAGTTACTCTAACACCAGTCAGTCCACCAGTCCACCACAGTGGATTGCCTTTCTATCTTAACCCCTAGCAAATGCCTTCTAATCCTTCTTTTACTCTGACACAAGTTTGAGCTCTAGAGATTCAATGGTAAGAAGATAAATAAGATTCTTGCCCTCAAGATTTTGTTTTTTATTCTAGAAGAACAGATAGGCAATTAAACCAGCAATAATGTTACAGTGTGATCTGTGTTTTAACAGGTATGCTAATCTAGTTTTATTCCATACTCACTGTGTGACCATGAGAGATTTACTAATGTTTAGCCTCAGTTTTTGTATCTCTGCTCTGGTTCTGGTGACAAATGAGACAATCCATGTGGAGTACATGGCCTTGTGTCAGGTACACACTCACCAATATTATTAATTTTGGGGAAAGAATAGCTCTTTGGAAATATTGATCAGGAAAATTTAAGATAGTCTTAAATGTCAGGGTTTGGCTGTTATAACTAATGTTTATACTGAGATTTCAAGGCTTTTGTCAATAAGAAAAGAAACAGTTTCTAAGCAACAGGGTACAACACATGTTAAGAACTAAAGTGGAGAATTTTCCCAATTCCTCAAATGTTGAATAACTGTTGTCATGTCTTTGCTCCTCAAAGTAGTTTGTTTATTCTCCTAATAAAGCTATCATCACAAAATATTAGAGTGTATATTTGAGGGTAGAAGGGACCCTTATTTTTTTATCTTTACTTTCTGATTTTGCTGGCTTTGAAGATGGAGGAAAAGGCCACAAGCCAAGAAATGCAAGCAGCTTCTAGAAGCTGGAAAAGGCAAGGATACTAATTCCTCCCTTAGCCCTCCTGAAAAGAATATCGCACTATGGACATCTAGATTTTAGCCAGTGAAATTCATGTTAGACTTCTAGCCTATAGATAATATAAGAAAATAAATCTATATTGTCTAAGCCACTAATCAGTATTGCTATTGTGACAGCAAGAGAAAACTCATATACTATCTCTCTAAGGCACAAAATGACTTAAAATTTTATGCAAAGAAATGATTAAGGGTTATATTTTATCACCGCCCTGGAAAGGAAGGACTTTAGAATAACTGAACTCAGAACCAGACACATTCAGTGTCAATGTTTGCTTATAGGTAAGACTTCCTGTAGAAGTAAAAAAAATTAAGACAAATTTAATTGGGACTTATTAAGAATGTGATTGCATATTATGGCTGAGAGTTATTTCATGATTGAAAGGAGGAAAGAAAGGGAAAAAGAAAAAAAAGAAAGAAAAAGAAATCTTTAGACTGTGAACTATTAAAAAGAAAGTAGATTTAAAGATTTTAGTTTTTTAATTATTGAGAAGAAAGCAGCCTGAATACAAAAAATAATCTAGCAGGAAACATCTTTTATCATTTCTTTTAGTTCTCAATCTTTGTATTAAACTAAGCCAATGGAGAAGTTTTTATTCTCTCTATACTTTATCTAAGGAATTATTTTACCTTTGTAAAAAATAAATAATACAAATAGGCTTCATGGAGGTTTTGCATTCATTCATGAAAATAATAGAACTGAATTATTTATAAAGCCAATTATTTTTTACAAAGACAGTGAATGACAAGCAATGGTGAGTGAATGCTTTGCTGGTAATTATAACTTTTTAAAAATATTGAAGAAATCTGTGCCAGGTTTTAAAATGTAACAGTGTATTTGCAATGGATTAATTGAAACTCTTAGAAAGGGGCCTGTTTGTGACTTTGATCAGCCTGGGAAAGCTGCAGGCCAGTCCAGTATCACAATGTTACCTCCAAGAGGCCATAAGGGTTTTGCAGTTTCCAATGGAATTTGGTATATAAAAATCATTCATAGCCTAGAATGTTTTGTCAGAGGCTCATAGCTCATATTCTCTCTCTCTCTCTCTCTCTCTCTCTTTTTTTTTTCAAGTGAGAGGAAAAGAGATAGACTCCTGCATGCACTCCAACTGGGATCCACTGGGCAATCCCCATCTGGGGCCAAGATGTTCAAATCAACTGAGCTCAGTGCCTGAGGCCAACGCTTTCGAACCAACCAAGCCACTAGCTGCAAGAGGGGAAGAAAGAGAGAAGAGGGAGAGTGGGGAGGGCAGGCTATCATCTCCTGTGTGCCCTTAGCGGGTATTAAATTTGGGACGTCCGCACACTGGGACAACACTCTATCCACTGAGCCAACGGGCCAGGACCATATTCTTTTTCTTGGAAAAGATGAAGTGCTGCCAAACGAGAGTGGGTAAGATAGATAAGAGGTCAGTTTCTGTGGACATCTTAGTATTGAGTTACAGAAGGCAAAAGCAAAGAAATATTTCTTTTTTTTTTTTTTGTATTTTTCTGAAACCGGAAATGGGGAGAGACAATCAGACAGACTCCCGCATGCGCCAGACCAGGATCCACCCGGCATGCCCACCAGGGCCAACGCTCTGCCCACCAGGGGTCGATGCTCTGGCCCTCCGGGGCGTCGCTCTGCTGCGACCAGAGCCACTCTAGCGCCTGGGGCAGAGGCCAAGGAGCCATCCCAGCGCCCAGGCCATCTTTGCTCCAATGGAGCCTTGGCTGTGGGAGGGGAAGAGAGAGACAGAGAGGAAGGAGGGGGGGGGGGGGTGGAGAAGCAAATGGGCGCTTCTCCTGTGTGCCCTGGCCGGGAATCGAACCCGGGTCCCCCGCACGCCAGGCCGACGCTCTACCGCTGAGCCAACCGGCCAGGGCCCAAAGAAATATTTCTTGTGAACTGGTCCATATTTTCCAGTTTAGCATCAGTGTGTAATAGAGCTCAAAGTAGCCTTGGCTGGATGGCTCTGAAGCAGAGAGTTTGTTGGTTCAATCCCCAGTCAGGGCACATATAGGAACAGCCAATGTTTCTCTGTCTCTGTCTCTCTCTCTTTCTCTCTCTCTCTCAATTTTGCTCTTTCTTTCTCCCTTTTTTGCTCTCCCCCTAAAATAATAAAATAAACATTTAAAAAATAAATAAAAAGTAGAGCTCAATGTAGCTAAGAAATGTGTAACAACATCTTCTTGCTATTTCTCTTCTTCATTTTATTTACTAAAATATAATAACAAAAAACATTTCAAAGACTTAATAATTATTCTCAGATATATTACCTCTATGTTAGTTCATCTCATGTGTTTGACATTTACAGCCTAAATAATTCCAGATGAGAGGGTGAAGGTTGTAAAGCATTTTCCTGTTCAGTGTTTATTTATTTATTTATTTATTTTGCTTATAGTAGGTGTTTTAGACTTCTGCTGAAAAGCAGTGTAAAGATGTGCAATGGTATCTACACTGTTCTCAGTTATATTCCATGAGAAAAGCGGAGTCCCAAAGACTAAGAGCTCCTGCACCTGGAATAAGTTCACTAAACTAGTAAACTTTCCTGCTTTATCTTGAATTCCAGAGATAATTGTTTTCCCAGTTGGAAGTTTCCTTAGGCTATCTATTCTTTGTTAGAGAAAACTTTTTCTGAGGTTAAGAATTACAGGCTAGTAATTTTTTTGTAATAACAGTTTTTTTTTCATTTTTCAATGTAAATTTAAAACTTTGGTTGTTGAAAAAAATTTTAATCCAAAGTATAAAAAGCATGGGGAAAAGGAACTAATATTACAAAAGCATATTCAGTAAAAAGTAATTCTCCACCATTCTGGACCACGAGACCACCTTCCTGTGGCAACCACTATCGCTAGTTTTTCATCAGCCTCCTAGAACTAGTGTGCTTATACTTAAACCATATATCCATTATTTTACACATAATTTTACATGGGCTGTTTCTGCACCTTGCTTTTCTCATTTAACAATGAACTTCAGAGATAGATTGATGTCAGCACCTATAGATTTTACCTTATACTCTTCAATAGAGGCCAATTATTCCTTTGAATAGACATATCATAATCTATTTAACTGACCTCCTACTGATAGGCATTTATATTATTTCCAGGCTTTTGCCATCACAAACAATTCTGCAGTGAGGGAATATACTTGAGCATGTATTCCTGTACACATGTGAGTATATCTTTGAAACACATTCCTAAAAGTAGCTCAAGCATGAGTAAGGGGAAAACATGTATTTAAACCTTTTTTTTTTTTACAGACACAGAGAAAGGGAGTCAGAGAGAGGGACAGATAGAGACAGATAGACAAGAAGAAAGAGAGATGAGAATCAATTCTTCATTGTGGAACCTTAGTTGTTCACTGATTGCTTTCTCACATGTGCCTTAACAGGGGGGGGGGTTACAACACAGAGAGTGACCTCTTGTTCAAACCAGTGACCTTGGGCTTCAAGCCAGTGACCTTTGGGCTCAAGCCAGTGACCATGGGGTCATCTCTGTGATCTCATGCTCAAGCCAGAGATCCTGCGCTCAAGCTGGTGAGTCCGTGCTCAAACTGATGACATCAGGGTTTTGAATTAGGGTTCTCCGTGTCCCAGTCTGGGGCTCTATCTACTGCGCCACTGCCTGGTCAGGCTGTTTAAACTTTGAATAGAGATTTTTATATTGTTCTTTAAGAAGAATGTGCCAATTCATATTTCCACCAGTGGTATCTGAGAGTCTTGTTGTACTGTCATCTCTCTTACATGGTGTTTTCAATCTTTCCAATCATTGTTAATATGACAGGAGTGGTGGAGACTCATTAATTAGACATTTATTCAACAACTTGTTAATTAGTCATTTATTCAACGAATACTTTTAACAGGTATATTTTTCTTTTCTTTTTTTTTCTAAAGTTGGAAACGGGGAGGCAGTCAGACTCCCGCATGTGCCTGACCGGGATCCACCAGGCATGCCCACCAGGGGGCGATGCTCTGCCCATCAGGGGCGTTGCTCTGCCACAACTAGAGCCATTCTAGCGCCTGAGGCAGAGGTCATGCAGCCATCCTCAGCTCCCGGGCCAACTTTGCTCCAGTGGAGCCTTGGCTGCAGGAGGGGAAGAGAGAGACAGAGAGGAAGGAGAGGGGGAAGGGTGGAGAAGCAGATGGGCACTTCTCCTGTGTGCCCTGGCCGGGAACCAAACCGAGAACTCCTGCACGCCAGGCTGATGCTCTACCACTGAGCCAACCACCCAGGGCCAAGTATATTTTTCAATAAAAAAATTAAGAAAGATTTTCCCACATATTTATTGTTATGAACAAACTATTCCAAAACTTAGTAGCTTAAAACATATTATTCCTATTTTACTTCTGATTCTGTGGATTAGGGATTCTAATGGAACATAATGGAAACAGTCTGAATCTGTTGTGTGATTCCTGGGACCTCAGCTGAGTTCACTCTAACGGCTGGGGATTGGAATAATGAGATAGCCAGGAAGGTCTTAATAGCTGTCTCTCTTTCTCTCCTTTCTCTCTGTGAGCAGAAAACTCTCCATTTGGCTAGCTTGGACAAGGCTGAAAACAACAACAACAACAACAACAAAGAATGGCTGCAGAATAGATTGCTGTAAAAAAAGGCACAACATGAGACCTTTCACATGGGCCGTTTTAAGGATTTGATTCTTTATCTTAAGAATAGGAGGTAATAAATAACTAGAAAATGCCTCTCAACTCCAGGCTCTAGGTTCATTGTTGTGCCTACTTCTAAGCCCTAAACTTCCTACAAATTAAGTCAGAGACTGGGAGGGAGTGAGAAAGAGACAGTGTCCCAGGGGCCTAGACCTTGGATGGAGTCTTGGGAGCTGGAAAAGAAAGTGTGGGGGTTTGGAAGAAAATATTTTAGATTGGAAAGTTTTTACTTTAAAATGGTAACTGTAATAAGAGTTAGTGAAGGAAAGAGAAATAATTCTAAGCTTTTCTAGAAGGAAGAAATTTAATGTAAGCTATTCGGTGCTTACAAAATGATTTGTAATGCTTTAGAGGAGTAGAAGTCAGGAATTCTCTTTACAAGATTATTGATTTAAAGATCCAACTCTTGTTGTTGCAAACCAGATGTCAGGATGCAGCTATCACCACAGTCACGATTACTTCACATTCGTGTAGCTTGTGACTAGACTCTAGAATGAGGTGTCTGGATAGCTCAAGCACTGACATCTGTTGGAACTTGAGGGAAATGACCCCTACCACATTTTCACCTCTGAAATCTTGAACGAGTGCATCTTGGTAGAAACTAAGCTGTGTATATATCTTCATTTGCAATAGAGCTTGTGTTAAGTTGTCTTCAGGCTTGTTGTAATTGCTCTAATATATAAAATCAGTGGCAATGGATGAGTCAGTAGATAATATCTACTGACCAAACCTAACTCTCCTGAGAAACACTGGCTAATAAGCCAGGGAGGAGAAATGAAGAATGAACCAGAGCAAACTGTCAGTGATCTTCAGCAAGAACTGGATGGCTCTGATCTGAGGAGATAAAAACTTTAAATTTCTGATACTATGCTGGCCATTAAATATATACTTCTCGATGGGTGCCCCCAACACACAGGACCTATTTTCCCTGATCTATTTGTGAAGAAGTTGAAAAAAAAATTCTAAAGATTAAACACGGTGGTTGACATGCTTCACTCACAGCTCACTAAAAGCTGAACTTTCATGTGTAAGATATTTTTTTACAGGTAAAGCGTGTTATGTGTGACAGTTCTTTTAAATATGACCAGAGTTCTGATTCAATATTACCCTAAAAGTAATATATGTAATTGCCTTACTTGGTTTTACAAAATAATGTAAATTGTCTGCAACTGGCTATGTCATAGTGGCAGAGACATGGTAATTAGTATTAGAAAATGTGTGTTCTAGTTCTTGTCTCTTTCTTGGAAATGTTACAGCCTCCTGGTGTTCCAGTTTTTTCAGATGTAACATTAGGAGTTTGATATTAACAAATTTCCCAAGTGACTCTGCTTTAAAATTTTGCTTTATTATTTTATAAATGGACTAACTCGAGTTGTATGCAGACATTACCACAGTGACACTCAAACAGATGATGTATCAAATGATTGAGACTCTCTTCCATTCAGCTTGAAGTCTTAGAGCTAGCTTAGAAACTTTGATCTATATTTTTTCCTCTTCTTGCTTTAAAGAAACAAGCCTTTATGGGGCTTCTTTTCTCTTCACATCTCACCAAAGGTATCTTTTCATTTCTGAGGTAAAAAAACCAATCAGCACAATGTACCTTTTTTTTAAGAAGAAAGTCTGCAGTCAAGGAAACATTCCTTTAAACCACCCTGTGCAACCTTTTATGATGCTCAGAATGTCCAAAACTTCAGCTTTCAGAGCACAATCTGTTTAAAATCTGTCCCTAGTAGTTTGAAAATACCAGGGGAGCAGCTGAGGACCAAGTCCTCATTGGAGACAATGTCACAATTTTGACCTACAGTGGACTCCAGCCACATCTATTCATTCAACTCTCTTGGAAGCCTCTCGTGCTGCTGCCAAACAAGTGAACCCCTCCCTTAGATGGGAGGCTTCTTATTTGAAAAACCAATTTCATAAACAATAAATTTTTACTTTTTTTTTTGGTCCTTGCTGATTGCAATTGCTGGAGATTGAGCTGGGTTTTCATGGGCTCCTTTTTGAAATATGAACAAAAGCTTCACAGGCTTTGCCGGAGGTGCCAGCTGTAGCCTTGCTGTGAGGACTTGTAAAATGCTAGTTCACTCCATAAAAGAAAGTGGAAATTTGAATTTGTATTGAGCATTTTCCCCTCCCAGCTGCAGAGTTATTTTATTTTCCTAATATGAAGATATTTTACTTATGCTGATATTTCTTCTATTTCTATTTGGCCATTGGGGGCAATTTATTGAATGCCATATTTCTAGAAAGATCTTGCTGGATCAGAAGATTCTTCAGGAAAAAGCTCCAAACCGCTGGTTACACCACGCTTACCCTTTAAGAGGAAGACATGGGTCTGGGATGCTTACTGAGGTTCTTCACTCCTTTCAAAGAAACTAATTGGGCATCTTATTTTTCTGCTTAATATAGCATTATTGAAGTAAGAAAGCACAGGATTCAGGGACAGACTTAGAAGGGTTGAAGAGAGAGTGCTACAGTTAAAGGGGAATAAAAACATTGATGAGACATACATATAAGGACAGTGGAATTTTCCCTCATTTTTCCCTCATTGCTTCAGAAGCTGTACTGGTTCTTGGTTTTTTTGTTTGTTTGTTTTTTTTTTGGTTTGTTTGGGTTTTTTTTTTTTGTATTTTTCTGAAGTTGGAAACGGGGAGGCAGTCAGACAGACTCCCGCATGCTCCCGACCAGGATCCACCTGGCATGCCCACCAGGGGGCGATGCCCTGCCCATCTGGGGCGTTGCTCTATTGCATCCAGAGCCATTCTAGTACCTGAGGCAAAGGCCAAGGAGCCATCCTTAGCGCCCGGGCCAACTTTGCTCCAATGGAGCCTTGGCTGCGGGAGGGAAAGAGAGAGACAGAGAGGAAGGAGAAGGGGAAGGGTGGAGAAGCAGATGGGTGCTTCTGTGTGCCCTGGCCGGGAATCGAACCTGGGACTCCTGCATGCCAGGCCGACGCTCTACCACTGAGCCAACCGGCCAGGGCCTGTACTGGTTCTTGTTTAATTGAAGACTTTCTTTTTTTTATTCCACTTACTTTTCCTCACAAAATCACTGATATAACCATTAGATCTTAAAACACCTTATTTTTAACTTTGATTTTTCAAGTAGATCTTTAAAACATTGATTTATTAAGATGAATGTGGTGATGAGAAATGCTTTTTAAGGAAAGGAAACACATATAATCTGTGACAGGCTGTGGGGGAAAAGACCCACGGTGGGTGGTGGTGGGTGGGATCAGTGTTGAGAGTGGCTCAGAAGGAGCCAGAAGTGAGTTTTCACATAAAGTATAGAGGTGCCCTGGAGCTACCTAAAACAAGTATTGGAACTAATAGGAAAACAAACTGAGACTCTTTTTTTTTTTTTTTTTTTTTTTTACTGGAATGGTGATGTTCTGCAGCTGGAACTATAGAGACAGGATAGGAAACACATATGAGAATTTCACATTAGTAGATTATGGACTGAAGCAGAAGTTTATGCCGTCATGGAATCAGGGGCAGGGATAAATGGGAGAGGAACAGGTTTAAGGTTATGGGTAAGGCTTAAGGAGAGGTTTTAAAGCTCAGGAAGAGATATAAGTTGGGTTAAGGCCCAAAGTTGGCTAGGGACTCAGAGATCAAGAGAGGAATTGGGACAGTAATCAGGGATGTCTGACTCCTGTCTTCTTGGTGCTAGTGTAGCTGTTGTGATGAGTCCTTATCAAAACTGCTGCCTTCAAGCATTGCATTGGAATGTTCTTCTTTGAGCTAAGAAATATCAGTGCTGAGGTGGGGGTGGTGCTGTGACCAGAGAGGCTTTTTATCCTGGAATCTAAATTCAAGATATGTTTTCTGTGGAAAAGACATATCACTTACCCCAGAAATCTGGCAAAGGGAGGAATACAGCATATGCACTGGAGGCTTGGGAGACTAAAGAAAGTAGATCTCAAATTTTTATCCAAGAAAGGATAAGCATTTTCAAGATAAGTGATTAGTTTTATAGTCTAGGGTCACTAGAAATTCTCAACATCTGAATGCAGTCTTCATACTGAGTGTTGATAAATGTACTTTGTAACATTTCTGTTCATTATACTTAATATAAATTTATGTTAAAAGTGGTTCCCAAATATTCATAGATATTCCCAGGGGTTCTGGCTAGTGATGAGGTGGAATGCCATCCCCGCTTATATGTGAAAATACTTGTATAGAGAATTCATGAAGAATTTTATTGTTGAAACTGCTATACAATTTTAGTTATCATGTGAGTAAATATACCATATTGCTATGGTTGTGAGCAAACATTTTGTATAAACAGGAAATCATGCAATAAGAGTTGCAGAAAGTTTAGGTTCCAGTCCTAAGAGATTTATCAGAGTTCACAGGTAATGTGTCAGTAATGGAAAATATGAAGAGGAGTTAACACAATGGGTTACAAGAGGATGACATGGAAACCAGAGTTCTTGGCAAAACTGCTCACCACTCAGCACAGCAAGATAATACCTGAAGTTAAGGGAGGTAAACCTGATCAGGAATCTGAAAGCATTTGTATAATTGTATTTAAACATAGTTAGGATTCAAACAATATAAAAGGCATAAACCAACAATCATTGTAGAGAAGAACAGGGCAAGGGGCAGGATGGGCTTCAGTGCATTTCTACAAATGTGCTGTTATGATTCTAGCTTGATTTTAATATCTGCAAAAACAACTGAGATGTAACACAGAGCAGCTTTGTACCCTCAACTGTTTACTCCTTTATGCGGCCTTTTTGAAGGACCCATTCAACAAAGATCCAACCTCAGGCAGGTTCTCTGTGGACATTCCAGGTGTTTTCCTGGGTAATATGGAAGCCAGGCAAAAGATCTGCTGTTCATAGGCTATGGATGACCAGTCAAATGGGCAAGGTGGCCTGTGCCATGAAGAGGAACTAGGGAGAATGGACACAATGATTATTAACTGTAACCTGTCAATGATCGAGGAGCACAGATGAACCGAGAACTTTCATCTAAAATTTCACAGAGAACATAATGTGCAGCAATTCAGATTTTATCTCTTTTGAAATGTTATCACATCACATATTTATAAGGAGGAAAAATATTTTCAATGTAGTAAACAGTAAAAGTGTGATAGACTCTTGAAGGCATTAACCAGTCTCATACAGCAATAACTCTTAAACATTAACACTGCAAATGCCTGGCCAGAAAGCACTTCATCACCTGGAGGAGGATTTTAAGCTTGGCATCTCCATCGACGTTTTGCTTTGATTAGGGCTCCTGCCAATAAATTTGATCAGTGTTCTGCTTGCCTGGTGGAACCTCCTAAATTCTCATTTGCAGCTGTCACTTTTCAGGGACTTGAAAACTCTCAGATCATTAAAGTGGCATGCCACGTGACTTGGATTTGACAGACAATCACTTACTAAAAATATCTGTCCCAATCACTGCTGATGTTCTAAAGGAGTATTTTCAGCTTCTTGTTCTCTCTCTGTTTCTGTGATGACACTGTACCCGGTGAGTTGAAAGCCGCAGAAGAGACAGCATTATTAAAGGCAGCGGGTTCTTGCGGTGCACAGCCTGCCCATGGGATTTGGGCCAGAAGCAGGAGCCCACGCAGTCCTCTGAAGGTCTAATCTCTGTTGACCCCTGCAGCCCATTGACCTGTCACTACACACTCCTGTGCTTCTCAGACAGCCATAACCCTTCTCTCCCAATGGTCTTTAATGAGAACTGCTGTCCCTGCTGCTTGGTTGGGTAGGTTTGATCTGACTTTGCTCGAGGCCTTTATAATCTTTCCTGCTTCACGCTCAATTGGGGTGTCAGCAATTAAGGCCTTGGCTGATTTCTCAAATTGACAAGTAGTGATAGTTACGGGCTAGCTACGTTTTGAGAAATAGATCTCAAAACACATCATTGCATGGTTAATCTGTGATCTCCTCGACTCTTCTTGACATGTGTCTTGAGTTTTTGAACAGGATAACAGAAAGCAAAGGATAAATTGGGTCTTTAAATTGTATTCTTTTGTGAATGCTACTTACATGATCAGCCCACTCTGGGCTTTGGAATTTTAACTGCAGTTGTCATTGGGATTTATCTCTTCCAGTGTAGAGCTTTGTTCCTGAAGGGGCTGCTTTATAAATAGTCTTGACATTTCTGTTAAGAAATACCTTTTTCCAAGCTGAGTACCACCTTAATAAAGACTCCCAAGCTGAACAGAAATAAGTTATTTTTCCCTATGTCATAATTTCAAAGATTATTTTTTTCTTACTCCAAGTGTAGATGCCAAAGGTTGTGCTGTTTAAATATTTCACCCTTGTTCTGTGCATGTTATATTTGCTGACAGTTGCTTTTACCAAATACTTTTTTTGTAATTGAACACAATGAAAATATAATTGGTAATACTTCTCTTTCTGCCTGTGACTTCTCCTGCACTCTAGAACTGGATTGAATGGTGAGCTCTATTAGTAAGTCAGAGCCCACAGATTTCAAAGACCTCTGAGCTAATTAAGGCAAGGACAGATAAAATATAATCTCTAGGTATCAGTCTCACAATATGATTGTGTTTGGATTAAAGGTTTGTTTTTAATTGACCCATTATCTGGTGGGTTATATGTAAGGCCTATGAATAATCTCTTGAGTTAAAGAAACTTCTTGTGCTCCTGCTCTTCTGGTTTGTCTTGGAGTGTAATTTTAAATTGGATTCTTTGCCCAGAATGTCCCAAGAGCTGCAATGCTTTCTGAAAATTCATGTCTCTGTGTGGAACTTTTGTGTGGCTCCACTCTACTCCCTTCTTTCAGGATCTGTACTCTGTCCTTGGTTACTCTGTGAGTAGCTGGAATCTCTCCACAAATAGTCTGGAAGCTCTCCCCACAATATCCTCCCATGAAAATAGTTTCCCTCAACCCCTGCCACTGACGAAAGCCCAAACACCCCTAAGCTTGTGAAGCTGTTGTTCTCCTGGCTAACTGTTTTCTAAACCCATCAAATAATCTGTAGTCACTAATGCTATATCTAATACTAGGGTCCTATGCTCCCATTGGCTGGTTGTGCTAAATTTCTATGAGACTTCATATGCAAAAAAAACCCCTAATAAACACAGACAACAGTATGCTGATTACCGGCAGGAGGAAGGGGAGGCGGGGAGGTAAGAGAGGAAAAAATGGAGGATAAATGGTGATGCAAGAAACACAATACAATATACAGGTGATGTATTATAGAATTGTAGACCTAAACCTATATCATTTTACTAACTAATGTCACTCCAATAAATTCAATAAAAATTTTAAAATAAGTAAGTAAAACCAGATTCCTTTACCTAATTCTCCTTTTGTCTGAATTTCACTCCACAGGAACAACACTTTTAAGTGCCTTTAGCTGTTTCATTTAGTATTTATCAATAATTCCATATTTCTAAAATAGAGTGCATATTATTATTTTGAAGGGTATTTTTTCAGTGTTTGACCTTACCTTTGCATTTCAAACTTATGGAAGAAGAGGTAGCATTCTCACTCCCTTCTCCTCTCTGTACACACAGAAGTTTCCTTCAACTCATCTGCTGAGTATGTCTATATCACCATTTAGATTGAATAAAAAATTAATATTTATATTATCTTTACTATTTATTAGTTCTGTTCATATCTTGGCCATGGGGTGTACTATGATTATGTTTCTTTTTCTTTAAATTTTTTCAGAATTATCACTTGTTTTTTTGGTTGTTTGTTGCTTAGTTTTCTGCTTATATATTACTAATTTATCTGTAAACTCTCCAACACACTTATGAAACTCCTCCCAACACTGTCAAAATGGTTGTGTAACCTATTGCTCTTTTTTCCCCCCCATAGAGCTATCTCCTGGGGATCCCTCTCTTCTCGACTTCCAGTCTGGACCCCTTTTCTTTGGGGCTTGCTGCATATCTGTTACCCTGAGATTCTCTTCACCTTCTATATTTCCCTAACTAATATCCTGTTTTCAAGATCTTATTTTTTTGTTGTTTTTTTTTTACTTTTCTCCATTCATTTTGGTAAAACATATCTGTGGCAGGAGATTCTAAGGTTTTTACCATGATCCCCATATCCTGGTCTTAATGCCTCTGTGTGTGGGGCGGTGGGGGTGGGGGGGAACCTAGTGTCTTTCTAGGCAACAGAATATGGCAAGGATGATGGGTTGTCATTTCCCTGATGATATTAATTACCTAAGATTGTGATGCTGGTCTTGCTAGTAAGCCCTTTCCTTTCCTGGTTTAAAACAACAACAACAAAAAGCTGCCATGTTTTGAGCCATGCTAGAGAGGACCACACAAAAATGAACAGATAGCAGCTTCCGGCTGACAGTCAGTAAGAAACCTAAGTCCTTAGTCTGGTGTTCTGTGATGAACTAAATTCTGCAAACAAACAAGTGAGCTTGGAAAGAAAGCCTCCACTACGCAAACCTTTAGATAAAAACCCAGTCCCAGCCATCACCTTGATTGTAGCCTTGCTGAAGACACAGCTGTGTCATGCTTCCAGATACCTGATTTAGAGAACATGTGAATATTATCTATATGTGTGTATGTTTAAGTCACCAACACTTGTGATAATATTATTGCACAACAATAAAAAATGAATAAAATTTTTGGTACCTGGAAATGAAGCGTTGTTATAAAAAATACTTAAGAATGCGAGAAAACTTTGGGATGAGGCAGTGACAATGCCTGACAGAACTGGTGATCAGGAAAGCTTAACTTGCTTCCAGATTTTTCTCCTGAATTCTCATAGAATTAACTTTCCTTAATATCCATTTTCCTTTTCCTTGTTGTTTTATATTGTACTTATTTATATGTATATATTCTCTGCCTAACTAGATGTGAGCTTACTAAATGACCAAACCCTACCTTATTTATTCTTTTGATCCCTTTACTGTACCATTTTCTTTTGCATGAATCAATCAATTAATCAATTAATGCAGCTGGTACACTATCATACTTTCTGACAACTTTGATTACTAAACTCAATGTCAAATCTCTTCATAAACCCAGGTGAACTCAGTATGGGAGAATGCCTAGTAGGGATTTCTTTATTTTGATGGAATAATAACTTACTGTCTGAGTATGGGGAATTATTTTGTCCTTTAGTGAAACTTCTATCAGCAGCATGAGTTGTTTTTTTTTTCTTTCACTGTCCTCAGAATGTAAAAATCAATGTAATTCTATCAACTGTGATGATAATTTCTTTAGAAACATTTTTTATTTCTTTCAGATTATAATTTGTGATAAAAGGAAAACCAGAGAATTAAGCAGAGCAGAAATCTGTGCCATGCGTAATTTCACCTTTTGTTTTCTTCTTCATCAGAGCTGCATGTATAATATATTTTGAAACTACCAACCCACTTATATTTTCCTCTGAAGCTAGCCCAAAGGCTTGCTGTTCTTTTCTACAAGATGCGCCTTGATTAGTTCTCTCTTCAAACCTTGTCCATCCAGGCATGTTTATTTGCTTTGTTCCTTAGTTCACAGAGTGTTACATTTCCACGGCCGTAGTTCTAGAGTTCTTTGACAACTTCTCTTTGTTTTTCCACTTCTAACGTCTGTTTTCATCTGGTTCCAGCCTTTGACCTGCATGCTGGTAAGGCAAAGGGTTAAGCAATGTGATGTTCTTGGAAAAGTAAGGGCATATGGTTAAAAGCATTAAGTTTGGATTTTAATTCTACTAGTTTTCAGTCAGTAACCTCTGATAAACTGTGTGCTCTTTCTGGACATTTCCTCTCATCTAGAAAGTAAATGATTGAGATCAAACTAGTGGTTTCCAAATTATCATCCTTAATGACCTGAGATAGTAAGGGGATACATGCATGGCAAGGCAAATAGAGAAAGGCAAGCTGTACACATGTTCACAAAATAGTTGTTCCAGCTAAATCTAGAGTGGGTAAATTGGGCTTCACAAGAGGATGAAATTGCACCATCACATCCCCTACCCACATCCTTAATGTACAGAAGAGTATAGGAGTCACCATGGGCAGATAAAGTCGTTTAAATTTGTGCTAAGATATTGCTTTAAAGTTTGACAGTGGCAGTTATCAAAGAACATGATACAATAGTATCCACTTTCATTTTTATTTTATATATTGTAAATCTTTCCAAGAGTTTATTTAAAATAAGTAATAGGTATCTAAAAGTTCAAAATAAAGTTTATAAACCACTGGACTATCTGATGCTATTGTTGCTTTCAACCCTAGACACTGTGCCTGACTCACCAGGCAATGCAATAATGACTGGCCCAATGGGATCTGGTTGAAAGCATAAAAAGGGCATTGCAGAGAGCAAACTAAGGGACAGCACATGACACCTCTGAACCTGTGTAGTATGAAGTTCTGTGGTATGGTTTCACATGCTTTCTCACCTCTGATTTCATTTGATCATACCAAGTGTTCTTCCAGGTCACCAAGGATAAAATTCTTGGTTACAAGAATGGAGTTTGGGAATCAGTTAGATCTGGGCTTAAGTCCTGGCTTTGTAATTTAATTACTGTGATGTCTTGGGAAAGTTATTTTAGCTTCTGCATGCTTCACTTTTATCATCTATAAACCAATATGTCTTCTTCAGTTGGTTAGCCTTAAGTTACAACTATATAATTAATATTAAATTCTTATTATCATTTCTAATAATGATCCATAAATGTATCTATTATTGCTGCTGTTGTTATTACAACCTTTTCTGTAGCATTAGCAGAAGGAATGCTTCCTGGACTGTGTTCATCATAGCCTAGGACCTAGGCCCTAGGTCAGTGGTTCTCAAAGTGTGCACCAGTGCACACTAGTGCACCCTAGAAGATTTCCAGGTGTACCCTATGGTATTCCAGAGAAATATGTGCCTGTTGGGGGCCAAAAAACCAACAGGATTTTTGGAGTTTAGATTCTTGGGAGGTGTGGAAAATTGGCTGTAAGCTGACAGTCTGCCCAACCACCCACCTTACTTGCCTTATTAGGTTGCAAAAGGCTGTTAAGCTGTGGTGCTGGATTGTTTACACTACCCCATGTTCCCAGAAAGACTGGAGGCAAGTTTCTTTTATCCTTTGTTTGGTGTAAAGTTAAGATGATATGTATGGTGGGGGTTTTCTGCACTCAACACAATTAAGAGTAAAAAAAGAGGAATTCTTCAACATATTGACAAGAAAATGAGAGTTTGCCTTTCAAATATATGCCCAAACATTGAAGAAATCTCTAGGACATATCAGGCTCATGTTTCTCATAAAACAAGAATGAAAAAACTTAACACATTCATGCCGGGACCTGCCAAATTTACTAAACCTTATTAAGAATGTATCTATATATAAAAAGATAATTTTTTGTTGTTTTTTATTTTTTAACCCCTCTTGTTTATGAATTCTAAAAAGCATAACTCAAAAACTGTAACATAAAAATGTTTTTTAATGTCAGAATAAATTTAATTTTGTAGTATTTATTTTGTTTAAATACCATAAAAGCATGCTTGGACTTTATATTTTTTTCTTTAATGTTTGACTTAATTATTATAACATATTTCTCAGAAATTTGTATACAGTGCGCCTACAGTTATTTGTAGGATTTTAAATGTGCCCCAACTTCAAAAAGTTTGAGAACCACTGACCTAGGTGTTTGTTTCCCTGAGTTTCTACTGTACTAGTCCATGTCCTTTTTAGGTAACAGTTTTTCTTCTGTATTCCAGTTTTATACTGGAATCTTCTTGATGGAAGCCTTTATGTTTTTTCTTTTATTATCATTATTATTTTTCTCTCTCTCTTTTTTCCCCCAAGTTAGAGGGGGAGAGATAGACAGAAAGACTCCTGCCTGTGCCTTGACTGGGATCCACCTGGCAATTTCTATCTGGGGCCAATGCTTTGCCTATATGAGGCCATGCTCACAACTGAGCCATTTTTAGCACCTGAGGTGGAGGCTCAACAGAGCCATCCTTAGTACCCAGGGCCAGTGTGCTTGAATCAATCAAGCCATGGCTATGGGAAGGGTAAAAATAGAGAGAAAGAGGAGGGGGAGAGGTAGAGAAGCAAATGGTCGCTTCTCCTGTGTGCTCTGACCAGGAATCAAACCTGGGATATCCACATGCTGGGCTGATGTTCTGCTACTGAGCCAACTGGAAAGGGCGGCTTTATGTCTTTTCATTCATGTATTTCAGTGCCTAATACAGAATGTATATTCTAATAATGCTCAATAAATAGTTTTTGAATGAATGAATAAATCCTCAAACAAAACTTACATTGTTTTAACTGAAATTTGTTCTTAGTCAATTTTTGCTCTGTGTTGCATCCACTCTGATCTGAGACAGTAGAGGCATTGTTGATATAAATAGCTTTTAGCAGCTTAATATTCTGTAAGCCACAGGGAGATAACTCTAAAGCCAAATTGCATGCAAGCACAAATTTCGCTGAAAAATTTGTTCACCTCAAGGGCATAATTTCTTTCTATTCTTTGGATATACGAAGTTGTAGATGAAGCAAATAGCCCATTATATTAAAAAATAATCATTCTTTTAGACCTAACGAAAGCCTTTCCTCTCCCAAAAGTACTTTCTTGGTAAAGCAGACACAAACAGATTTCCTTTCCTTCTCCAATCCCTCTGTTGCTTCCCTGTATATATAATTTCTTTTACATATATTTATTGTGCACTTACCCGCAGGGTGCCTGGCATTATGACAAACGCTGGATATGAAGCCATAAACTAAGGATAGACATGATCTCTGTCCTCATGGAATGCACCTTCTATTGAGGGGCTCAGTCAAATTCTATCTGTATATGGGTCAGAGTGAACTCTCCTAGGCAAGCATATAGGTAGACCCACAGACCCATGAGAGTTGTCAGCATGCTTGCGTGCTCTGAGCAGACCAGCTTCCTGATTTTCAGAGAATGTTTTGGACACTGAGAAGATGCCTATTTATCCATTGGCTTACATAGGACCTTACAGACCTTAGAGCCAGACAGAACATGGATCTGGCTAGCATGGATGCTTAGGCAAATAGAGGAAGAGAAAATGGAGAGAGAATGTTACATGAGGAGAAAATACCTGTTAAACAGGGCCTTCTCTGTCCCCTCACACTCTCTCTCCTAAAGTCTCTGAACAGCAAGGCCTAGAGACAGCTGTGTTTTCTGAGACTCTTCTCTCCTATGTCCAGGAATTCTGAGAAGGAGAAGGCAGTGATGTGAGATGAGCACTGTATCACTCATTTCCTGAAGTAGCTGGCCTGCAAAAGCTGAAGGGATTTGCTGCTTTTTAGCACAGGAGAAGAGCACTAGGGGCCAGCACTCTAGGCAAGGCCTGCAGTGGGACACACAGCAGCGACTTGTTAGGATTGAGTTGAGAGAGACCATGGGAGCAGCAGCCATTAAGCAGAAGGGCCACAAAACCACTAGCGCCACCTCTAATTGTGGGGAATCACATCTTTCTGCATCCCCAGAGGTGCCTGCTGAGGGATGAAAGATTATGGAAAAGGCAAATCTTCTTAATAGTCAAGAGAGTGAGGTCCTAGACCATTGTGATTTGGAGTATTGCTCTAATTTTTATACAATTATACTCACAAGTAAGACCAGGGGACCTATGGGTTACACCATTAAATACACAGCTGCAATGAAATGCAAATGCAATAATACCTGATATTTGATGAATGCTTACTATATGCAAGGTACTTCTGTAAGCATGGTGCATGAATGATTCAATTCTCATAAACATATGAAGGAGTTACTATTATACCAAGTTTACAAATGATGAAATTGGGACTCAGGGCAGTTAAATAACCTGCCAAAAGTCACACAGCTAGGTTGTGGCAGAATTACAGTGGGAACCCTGGTTTTCTGATCCCAGCATGTATGCTAAGTCTGTCCCACACATTCAGCACTTTTCTAATCATCTTCTCTGTGAAACCTTGTCTTCTGATTAGATGTAAGTGCTTTAAAGGCTGAGTGCCTTGTGCTCATTTTATACCAAATCCAAAGGTATTGGGCATATGATACCCTTCTGGGCAATACTTTTAATAGGTAACTTGCACTTTCTCACCCTAATGTGCTACCTGCTGTATTCTTCCTTTATACAATATTTGCACTCATGCATCTTGGATGGTTACATTGCCTAATACTGTTTCAAACTTCTTATCCTGGGTAGTTATCTACCTAGCCCGATCCCATAGTCTCATATTCTAATGTGTTCCTTCTTGCCTCCAAAAAAGTATTCATCCCTTTGACCCAAAACATTTTGGTCAAGCATATAGAGAAAAGAAGTCCAATTAAGATAATACAAGCTTGAAATCATTTCGTAATCATTTATTGAATGTTTATTTTTTCTAAGCACTAGCATCAATAAGACTTAATAACTTAGTAAACTAGATCAGGAGATGCAGTATTTCTAGTGAGAACTATAAAATTAGAGAGAATGGATTAGGTATCTATTTTGTAGTATGTCAGGAAAATTCGAAGGCAATATTAAAGTGACATTTGAGAAGGTCCTTGATCTGTTGAAACAAAGAGACATATTTATGTTGGGAGCAGGGGGAGCAGGAGGAGGGGAGTCATTCTCCTAAAGGAACCCTTTTACTCTTCCAGAATTACTTGAATTTTTAAAGGAATATCTTTTTACTCAAACAGATCTTTAATGAGTAAAACTGCTGCCAATAAGAAAAGAAAATTAGGCCCTGCCTGGCTGGGGGCACAGTGGCTTGAGCATTGGCATGGCATATGGGAGTCTGCATGTGATTTCTGGTCAGGAGAAGTGACCCTCTGCTCTTCTGCTCTTCCCTCTCCCCCTTCTCTCCCTCTTCTTCTCCCATAACTAGTGGCTCTATTTGTCTGAGCATGGTCCCACGTGCTGAGGATAGTTCTGTTGGTACCAGTACATCAGCCTCAGGTGCTAAAAATAGCTCAGTATGTGACCATGGCCCCAGACGGGATTGCTGAGACAATCCTGGTTGGGGTACATGCAGGAGTCTGCCTGTCTATCTCCTCTAATCTCACCTAAAAAAATAAATGCTTAAAAAGAGAGAGAGAAAGAATGAGCTCTGTGGACTTGCCATTATTTTCTGCGTTTATAGATGAGAATATTAGCTCTCAGAATTTAACTTGCCCAAATGTTCCAACTTAATAAATGATGGGACTGAGAGGCAGATTCAGATCTGCTGGGCATAGAACTGGACTTTCCTTTGTACAACTGTTTTAAACCTATGTCCCATTAGGCATTATAAAAAAATTAGGGGGAGGAAAAAAACTGGAAAGGAGAAGTTAATTCTGTGTTTTAAATAAGACTTAGAAACAACATTAAGGGTAAGCATATACCATTACGGTAGGCATTCTTAGAGTTTTACCATTAATAAAAATTAATAATCTCTAAGAGGGTTATAGAATGCATCAATTCCATAACTGGACCACAGAACTGGATTTTTGTGGAATATCTCTGGGAGGACTATTTATCAAATATATCTTAGAGAGTGCTTGCTGCAAGATAGCCCAAAAAAACTGGAGCAGAGTTTCAGGTGATGTGGAGGAAAAGGGGCATGGAGAGGTAGAGATTCAGGACCCAGAGACTCTCCTTGTTCTCCTTGAATCATGGCACATAGGCAGTCACTTGTCTAGCTTCAAGTCAGGTCATCCTTGGCTGAACACATCTTAGGAGCTCAATCAATACTTACAGTATTGAACTGAGTTAGAGAATGTATCACATCCTCTCATTTCACCAAAGGTGCTACCAACAGCAGAGTTGTTTAGAGAGAAGTGTATGAGGAGCTGCCCTGACCATGGCTTTGATTTGGCTGCTCTGGAGACAGCAAAAGGTCATGTTATGAAGAGTCCTCTCTACACAATCCAGTTGTAAATCTCAAATTCCTCTCCCTACTCCCCCCACACTCATACCCAAATTGCAGCTTAAAGCCTTATGGTGTATTGTCTTAGTATTTCAAAGGGAGACTGGTTTGCAGTAATCTTTTCTTCAGATATTTTTCTGGTGGTTCATGCTGAACATAAACTATTTTACTGTAAGCTCACTCAGAGATAATTGCAACATCCTGGTCTTTATTTAAGTGGCAAAACCCATAGCATTTCTGTGGGAAATGAAGCCACCAGAAATTTGAGTCTACCTATTTTCCTGAATTATCAGGTGGAGAGAAAATAGGCTTTCAAGAACAAGAAAGAAAGATGTCTGACTTATATATTTCAAATTTTATCCAGTTGGTCTTTTAGTTTTAAAGGAATGGTGGCTTTTGTTTTGTTTTGTTTTCACAAAGTATGATCAGGAATAATAATAATAGCTCCATTTATATGGCACTTTTAGCTTATTTTAAGTTTTAAAATATCCATTATCTCACTAGCTTTGATTGTTGTTTCAATCTTGTAAAGTAACAAGGACTATTATTGATTGACCTCCATGTCATAGAGGGGAAAACTGATACCTGAATGGATATTTAACTTATTCAAACATAACTATTATGCACTTAAAATGTGTTAGGACAAAGATGAGTAGGATAGAGTCTCTGTCCTCAGTGACCTAGCAGTCCAGGTAGAGAGATCAACATGGAAATGAAAAATTAAAATCTGTAGTAGTAAATTCTGCTCACAGTACTGAAAACGCATCTACTTTCTCATAGAATATAATGGATATGAGTGTCAGAGCAGTGGTTTCCATACTTCAGTGTGCACCAGAATTTCTACAGAGTATGAGTCCCTCCCCCTGCACTTCTTACTCATTAACATCTGGGATGGAGCCAGAGAATTTGCTTTGCAGTATGTGGTGCTGATGCTGCTGGTCTGGGGACCACACTCTGAGAACCAGTGATTTAGGGACTGGTTGATATAGGGTTTGGAAGTGTGGCAAAAACTGAATTCATCATTAAAGGGACAAGGAGAGGTTAAGACTCAGAAAAAGAGTTTGTCAAATTATTTTAAGAGCCCAGCGAAATGGGAAATTATAAATTTTGAGAAGGGAAGTAAAAAGAGGAAGTTATGGATGTTTCTTGCCTAAGATAACATAGGATAGTGTTTTCAGACATGTACTCTTGCTTATGTAGGAGAGAAATAAAGACAGGTTGGGGTGATAGGTCCACCACAGTTGTTTTCATACTGTGAAATGATGGGAATAATTCTTCAAGTAGCATATTTATGAAGGTTTCTTGAGGGGAAGAGACAGGTTTTGTGTCTGCCATCATTGCTGCAAATAGTGCAGCTGTGCTTTTAGTTCATGTTGTACCTAGACGGATTCATTTATGTAATCTTTTCCCATAAGAAATTCCACAACCAAATGGAATTTGTTCTCAGTGGACAGTGTCAAAGGAGGGGGTTAAGGATTTGGAGTCTTAATGGGCTTTGCTGAAGTGAGGGTTCTTGCTACTTCCAATCACAGCCTGCGCTCTTTCTGGTTGCCAAGGTGAAATTTCCTTTTTGTGGTAGTGATTCTGGAATAATGTTTTCATGGAGAACACCCACATGCAAAATAAAAACAGCTGTTTGCTAGTGAAAGGTTATACACAATTACTCTCAAGGGTCTTGAGAAGGCAAGAAATGTGTAGTGCTTTTAGCTCGATACTGTTTCCAGGGGTCATTTCATTGGGAACATAGGGTAATTAGTAAATTCTTCAACCCATTTGGCATTTGTCTTATTGATCTCTTGATATTTTATAAATGTTTTCATTCAAGTAATGCTATTTGCTTTCCATTTATGACCCTTTCAAGTATGTTTCTAGAGAAAGTGAAGAAATATGAGACAGTTATATGCAAAGATATTTATATATTAACACAACCATCAAAATAAGGATGAAATGAGGGCAAAATAAAAGCCATGTCAGTCCTGGCTGGGTAGCTTAGTTGGCTAGAGCATTGTCCCAATATGTCAAGGTTGAGGGTTCAATCCCTGGCTAGGGCACATGCAAGAAGCAAACAGTGAGTGCAGAACTAAATGGAACAACAAATTGGTGTATCTCTCTCACTCTCTCTCTCCTTTCTCTTTCTCTCTAAAATCTATAAATAAAATTTTTTTTAAATTTTGTAACACTGGCCAGTTGGCTCAGTGGTAGAGCATCAACCCATCATGTGGAAGTCTCGGGTTTGATTCCCAGTCAGGGCACACAGGAGAGGTGACCATCTGCTTCTCCCCCGTCCCCTCTCCATTTCTCTCTTTGTCTCTCTCTTCCCCTCTTGCAGTCATGGCTCAATTGATTAGAGTGAGTTGTCCCAGGTGCTGAAAATGGCTCTGTTAAGCCTCCCCTTAGGTGCTAAAAATATCTTGGTTGTGAGCTTGGCCCTAGATGGGCAGAGCATCCGCCACAGTCAGGGGTTGCTAAGTGGATCCCGGTTAGGGTGCATGCAGAAGTCTCTCTTTGTATCTTCCCTACTCTCACTTAAAAAAAATTCTGTCATAATTTAAGCCATTGTTTTCAAAATACATGTGGATAAAAATTATATCAATTACTTGCTTAAAATAAAATGTCTAGATTTGAAACTACTAAATCAAAATTCCTAATGGAGCACCTTGAATCTGTATTTTTATAAGTTCTCAAGTAATTCTTATGCAGTCAGCTCACTGTTGGGTATTTAACAACCATAGCTTTAGGCCACCAAGGCACCTATATATGACCTTATTTGATATATTCAACTAGGGCCAGTCTACAATGTGCTGAGCAATGTACAACCTGTGGGAAGCTTAATCTTATCACCTACCATTCAATCACCACTACCATTTTTATTTGCCTCTATAAGTCCTAACTTCCCACACATAATTTGTTCAAAATGAATATTCTCTAATGATCTTCTGAAGAACAGGCAGCAAACACTGCAAAGAATATAGTTTATAGAACTACTCACAAGAAAAAATGTAAAATAATTCCAAGCTTGTAAATGTTGCCAGATTATTAAGTATTTAAGAATGGGCTTCTGAATTTTGGTGCAACTACACTAATGCAGTTACTGCAACATTTGGAGAGGATATGTGAAGGGAGACTAATTTAATTGCATTATTTTTTTAAGTCTGCAAAATAATTCTGCTTTGTAGTGTTCTTACCCTTCATATGTAGATGGAAGAATTGAAGCTCAGTATAAATATTTTACTGTTACACAGCTAAGTAGTGGTTATGTCAGTGGTCAAACCACTGGTTCCAAAGTCTATATTTTTTTCATCATATCATCTACTGCCTATGCAGCTCATCGTATTTTTTCTGCTACCATTAACACTTATAAATGCCAAAATGCATTCTGAGGAAATGACCATATATCTAGGATTGCTTGACTAAGGATCCTGGAAAGGAGGACTGTTGTATGCATGGAAGCCATGACACATAAAGGATGAGAGCATGTGCTCTAAATTCAAGCTTAAATTTAAGCACCTTCAATGACCTTAGGATCAGTAAACGTCAGTTTTCTCATCAGAGAAATGGACATACTTATTCTACAATTCAGAGGGCTGTTATAAAGAATTTCATGCCATATTCTCTGTCAAATAATCCACAACAGAACTGAAGAGTAGTAATTATTGAATGCCTTGAACAAATTGGGAGTCATTATTATCCTCAGGTAGTTATGTAAGCCCATTCCAATACCTTAAGAGATCATAGTTTGGTTTCCTTTTATTGAAAAGTTTAAAATCATGCTAATGAAGTCATTTTTTTATTTATGATTTTAATTTGTGTTTACATAGATTCAAGTGTCCCACTGAATATATCTCCCATATCCCCTTATTCCCCTCGGGCCCCCCTATGCCCCCTCCCCTAATGCCTTCCCCTTTCCCTCCAGTATTTGCTGTCCTGTTCTCTATAATGCTGTTATATATATATAATTTCATTAATCTCTTTCCCTTTTCTGATCCCATCTTCTCTTCTACTTTCCCTCTGACCGCTTTCCCTCTGGTCCCTTTGATCCTGCCTCTGCCTCTGTTTGGTTGCTCAGTTCATGTTGTTCATTGGATTTCTCAAATGAGTGAGATCATATGATATTTTTATTTCTCTGCCTGGCTTATTTCACTTAGCATGATAGTTTCCAAGTCCATCCATGTTGTCACGAAAGGTAAGATTTCCTTCTTCCTGTTAGCCACGCAGTATTCCATTGTGTATATGTACTACTGCTTTTTAATCACTTGTCCATTGGCAGACACTTGGGCTGTTTCCAGATCTTGGCTATTGTAAACAATGCTGCAGTAAATGTGGGAGTGCATTTCTTCTTTTGAATCAGTGATTTGGTATTCATAGAATATATTCCTAAAAGTGGGATAGCTGGTTCAAAGGGCAGTTCCATTTTTAATTTTTTGAGGAATCTCTGTACTGTTTTTCCACAGTGGCTGCATTAGTCTGCATTCCCACCAGCAGTGCAGGAGGGTTCCCTTTTCTCTGCACCCTCTCCAGCACTTATTATATGTTGTTTTGTTAATAAGTGCCATTCTGACAGGTGTGAGGTGGTAGGTATCTCATTGTGGTTTTAATTTGCATTTCTCTAATGATTAGTGATGTTGAACATTTTTCCATATGCCTATTGTCCATCTTTATGTCCTCTTTGGAGAACTGTTTATTCATTTCTTTTGCCCATGTTTTGATTGGATTGTTTATCTTCCTGGTGTTGAGTTTCACAAGTTCTTTATAAATTTTGGTTATTAACCCCTTCTCAGATGTATTGGTGAATATATTCTCCCATTGTGTAGGTTGTCTTTTTATTTTGTTAATGGTGTCTTTTGCTGTGCAAAAGCTTTTAAGTTTGATATAGTCCCATTTGTTCATCCTGGGTTTTTTTTCTCCATTTGCCTGTGGAGATAAATCAACTAAAATATTGCTATGAGAGATGTCGGAGAGCTTACTGCCTATGTTTTCTTCCAAGATGTTTATGGTTTCATGACTTATATTTCAGTCTCTTATCCTTTTGAATTTACTTTTGTGAATGGTGTAAGTTGGTGATCCAGTTTCATTTTTTTTGCAAGTACCTGTCCAATTTTCCCTACACCATTTGTTAAAGAGATTGTCTTTATTCCATTGTATGCTCTTACCTCCTTTGTCAAATATCAATTATCTATAGAGGTGTGGGTTTATTCCTGGGTTCTCTCTTCTGTTCCATTGATCTATATGCCTGTTCTTATGCCCGTACCAGGCTGTTTTGAGTACAATGTCCTTGTTGTATAACTTGATATCAGGAAGTGTGATACCTCCCACTTTATTCTTCTTTTCAATATTGCTGAGGCTATTTGTGTTCTTTTTTGGTTCCATATAAATACTTGGAGTATTTGTCCTATATCGTTGAAGTATGTCATTGGTATTTTAATAGGAACTGCATTGGGTTTATAGATTGTTTTGGGTAATATAGACATTTTAATGATGTTTATTCTTCCTATCCATAAACACATTATATGCTTCCACTTGTTTCTTTCTTGATTTCCTTTATCAATGTTTTATAATTTTCTGAGTACAAGTTTTTAACCTCTTTGGTTAAATTTACTCATAGGTACTTTAATTTTTTTTTTTGTTGCAATAGTGAAAGGGATTGTTTTCTTAATTTCTCTTTAAGACAGTTTATTGTTGGTGTATAAAAATGCCACTGATTTATGAATATTGATTTTATATCCTGCCACCTTGCAAAATTCATTTTATCAGGTCCAGTAGTTTTTTGACTGAGACTTTAGGGTTTTCTATGTTCAGTATCATATCATCAGCAAATAATGTTAGTTTTACTTCTTCTTTTTCAATTTGGATGCCTTTTATTTCTTCTTCTTGTCTGATTGCTGTGGCTAGGACTTTCAGAACTATGTTGAATAAGAGTAGTGAAAGGGGGCGCCACTGCCTTGTTCCCGATCTTAAGGGGATTGCTTTTCATTTTTGCCCATTGATTATGATGTTGGCTTTGGGATTGTCATAAATGGCCTTTATCATGTTGAAGTATGTTCCCTGTATCCCCACTTTGCTGAGAGTTTTGATCATAAATGGGTGCTGGTTTTTATCAAATACTTTTTTTGCATCTATTGATATTATCATGTGATTTTTATTCTTTCTTTTGTTTATGCTTTGAATCACATTGATTGATTTGCAAATATTGTACCAGCCTTGTCTCCCTAGAATAAATCCCACCTGATCATGATGTATAATTTTTTTCATGTATTGCTGGATCCAGTTTGTTAATATTTTGTTGAGAATTTTAGCATCTAAGTTCATCAGAAATATTGGTCTATAGTTTTCATTCTTTGTAGTGTCCTTGACTGGTTTTCAAATCGTATTATGCTCACCTCATAAAAGGAGTTTGGAAGTCTTCCCTCCCCTTGAATTTTTTTAAATAGCTTGAGAAGGATAGGAGTTAGTTCTTCTTTGAATATTTGGTAGAATTTGCCTCTGAAGCCATCTGGCCCAGGACTTTTGTTTGTTGGGAGTTTTTAGATAACTGTTTTAATCTCATTTGATGAAATTGGTCTGTTTATGTTTTCTGATTCTTTTATATTTAATTTTGAAAGATTGTTTTGAGGAATTTGTCTATTTTGCCTAGGTTGTCTAATTTTATGGCATACAGTTCTTCATAGTATTTTCTTACAATTCTTTGTATTTCCGCTGTGTCAGTTATTACTTCTCCTCTCTCATTTCTAATTTTATTTATTTAAGTCCTCTCTCTTTTTTTCTTAGAGAGTCTGGTTAAAGGTTCATTAATTTTTGTTTACCTTTTTAAAGAACCAGCTCTTGGTTTCATTGATCCTCTGTATTGTTATTTTAGACTCTATGTCATTTATTTCTGCTCTGATCTTTATTATTTCCTTCCTTCTATTTCCTCTGTGTTTTACTTGCTGTTCTTTTTCTAGTTCTTTTAGATGCATAGTTAAATTGTTTATTTGAGCTTTTTCTAGCTTCTTTTTTTTTTTTTAATTTTTTTTTAAAGATTTTTATTTATTTTTATTCATTATAGAGAGGGGGAGAGAGAGAGAGAGAGAGAGAGAGAAGGGAGGAGCAGAAAGCATCAACTCCCATATGTGCCTTGACCAGGCAAGCCCAGGGTTTTGAACCGGCAACCTCAGTGTTTCCAGGTTGACACTTTATCCACTGCGCCACCACAGGTCAGGCAAAAATTTTTTTTGTTCTTCTTTAATTAATTAATTTATTTATTCATTTTAGAGAGGAGAGGGAGAGACAGAGGGAGAGAGAGAGAGGAGAGACAGAGAGAGAAGGGGGGAGGAGCTGGAAGCATCAACTCCCATATGTGCCTTGACCAGGCAAGCCC
The DNA here is from genome assembly GCF_036850995.1 of Saccopteryx leptura. Classification (NCBI taxonomy): domain Eukaryota; kingdom Metazoa; phylum Chordata; class Mammalia; order Chiroptera; family Emballonuridae; genus Saccopteryx; species Saccopteryx leptura. Next base: position 142,970,289 of record NC_089505.1, read on the forward strand.
AGGGTTTTGAACCGGCGACCTCAGCATTTCCAGGTCGACGCTTTATCCACTGCGCCACCACAGGTCATAGCTTCTTAAGGTATATCTGTAGTACTATAAACATCCTTCTCAGGACTGCTTTTGCTGTGTCCCATAAATTTTGAGTTGTTGTATATTTGTTTTCGTTTCAAGGAAATTTTTTTATCTCTTTTTTGATCTCATTGTTAACCCATTCATTATTTAATAACATGCTATTTAGTTTCCAAGTGTTTGAGAGTGTTTCAGTATTTTTATTGTAGTTGATTTCTAGTTTCATGCTATTGTGATCTGAGAAGATGCTTGATGTGATTTCAATCTTCTTAAATTTGTTGAGACTCATTTTGTGTCTTAGCATGTGGTCTATCCCAGAGAATGTACCATGAGCACTTGAAAAGAATGTATATTCTAGGCCCTGGCCGGTTGGCTCAGCGGTAGAGCGTCGGCCTAGCGTGCAGAGGACCCGGGTTCGATTCCGGCCAGGGCACACAGGAGAAGCGCCCATTTGCTTCTCCACCCCTCCGCTGCGCTTTCCTCTCTGTCTCTCTCTTCCCCTCCCGCAGCCAAGGCTCCATTGGAGCAAAGATGGCCCGGGCACTGCGGATGGCTCTGTGGCCTCTGCCTCAGGCACTAGAGTGGCTCTGGTTGCAATATGGCGATGCCCAGGATGGGCAGAGCATCACCCCCTGGTGGGCAGAGCGTCACCCCATGGTGGGCGTGCCGGGTGGATCCCTGTTGGGCACATGCGGGAGTCTGTCTGACTATCTCTCCCTGTTTCCAGCTTCAGAAAAATGGAAAAAAAAAAAAAAAAAAAAAGAAAAGAATGTATATTCTGCTGCTTCGGGATGAAAGGTTCTGAAGATATCTATTATATCCCGTTGATAGTGTGTCCTTTAAGTCTGCTGTTTCTTTGTTAATTTTCTTTTTTGAGGATCTATCCAGTGATGTTAGTGGGGTATTAAATCCCCCTACTATTATAGTATTGTTGTTGATCTCACCCTTTATGCCCATCAAAATCTGCTTTATATATTTAGTGCTCCTATATTAGGTGCACAGATATTTATAATGGTTATCTCTTCCTGTTGGATTGCTCCCTTTATTATTATGTAGTGACCTTCTTTATCCTTAACTATAGTCTTTGTTTTAAAGTTTGTGTTGTCTGTTATAAGTATTGCTACCCCAGCTCTTTTTAAATTTCCATTTGCATAAAATATTTTTCCCATCCCTTTACTTTCAGTCTATGTGTATCTTTTGTTTTGAGGTATGTCTTTTGTACACAGCATATGTACAGGTCCTCTTTTCTTATCCATGCAGCTACCTTATGTCTTTTGATTGAAGGATTTAATCCATTTACATTTAAGGTAATTATTGATATGTAATTGTTTATTGACATTTTATTCTTTAAATCTATACTCCTTTTTTACTAGATTTTTTTCTTCTCCTTTGTTCTGTTTACAGCAGGCCCCTTAACATTTCTTATAGCATTGGTTTGGTTATAATGAATTCCTTGAGTTTTTTATTGTCTGGGAAACTTTTTATTTCTCCTTCATTTTTAAATGATAGCTTTGCTGGATAGAGAAGTCTTGGTTGTAGGCTCTTGCTTTGCATCACTTTGAATATTTCTTTCCATTCCCTTCTGACCTCTAATGTTTATGTTGAGAAGTCAGATGTCATCCTTATGGGGGCTTCTTGTAAATAATAGACTGCTTTTTTTTCTTACAGCTTTTAGTATTCTTTCTTTATCTCTTAATTTTTGTATTTTAATTATGATGTGTCTTGGTGTTGGTCTTTTTGGGTTCATCCTTAATGGAACTCTCTGTGCTTCTTAAGCTTGTATGACTTTTTTCTTCATCAATTTAAGGATGTTTTCAGCTATGATTTTTTAAATCAGATTCTCTATTCCTTGTTCTTTCTCTTCTCCTTCAGGAACCCCTATGATGCAGATGTTATTTCTCTTCATGTTGTCACAGAGCTCTCTTAGAGTTTCTTCAGACTCTTTGAGTCTCTTTTCTTTTTGCTGCTCTGCTTCCATGCTTTTGTTTATCTTGTGCTCTAACTTTCTGATTCAATCCTCAGCCTTATTCATCCTGCTTTTAATTTCTTCCTGTGTGGTCTTCATTTCTGATATTGTATTTGTCATTTCTGACTGATTCTTTTTATTATTTCAATGTCTTTTTTATACTTGCTATCTCTTTATTTAGGTGCTTGTTATGTCCATCCATTGTTGCTCTTAGATCTTTGAGTATCATAACAATCATTATTTTAAACTCTGCATTCAGTTATTTGGTTATTCATCATCTGGACTGGAACAAAGAAAGGTCTGATTTCTATGAGATGAAGGGATCTCAACCAGACCCATGACATTATAGGATTCTATTCGGCAGGTAAAGGATATGATGTGGACAAAGGAGATGTTGGGTAGGCCACAGAAAATATCTGCCACAATAGTCATTCAATTAAGGCTAATTTAAATCTCTCTTCTCTAAAAAATAATGACTAAGCTTATAAATAAACAAAATCTCTGATCAGATTACAAGTTCATAAAAATATGACCTCTGAACCCAAATATACTGTAGAATTCGTGGATTTGTTCTAAAAAAAAACAAAAAAAGAACCAGACTTTCAAGAAATAAACTTAATAACTTAAATCAATTTTATAGCATGAATTTCAAAGAATGGATTTCAATCTAAATATTGGAGGAGATTAATAGCAACCTTTGGGTCATTTTCAAAGAATGTCGGTCTTGGCTAAAGACTTAAGCAGTAGAATTATCTGAGAGGTGAGATTTGTGTTGGACATTTTCCCAGAATTGCATTAGTCAGACATAGTAAATGGAGGTGGGAAGAGCTGGAGACATAACTAACAGTCAAGAACTGCTTCTTCCCATGTGGGAAGGTATGACTTAAAATGTCTCTTGGACATCATTTTATTATAGGTATATTCCTAGCCAAGATCTGACTTCTGTTTACATTTATAGTCTCAGATTTCACCACTTTCCCTCCCACCTTCTCTCCCTCCCCCCTCTCTCCCTCCTACCCACTCTCCTCTGCACCACAACTCCTTGACTTACCTGCCACTGCCTCCCAGCCCTGAGAAGCTAGTCTTTCTCTGTTACAAACTGCCTGAGTACCTGATACTTTCCTTTGTATCATAACAAAACTTACAAATAAGTGATTGGTTGCTTGTGTAATAAAGGTTTACTATTTCTTAGTAGAATGTAAGCCCTTTGGAATCCAATAGCCTCAACACCAGCAATGTATGTTTCCTGATAAGCAATCCATAAATATTTATTTTTGAATATGTATATTTAGAATGCACCAATTAAGAAATTTATCTGAAAATCTATGTACACAGACAGACTGGGGAGGAGGAAGTAAATTTCAATTCATAAAATAATTTCCCAGAGGAGTCCTTTGAACATGGAGCTTCTTTAAAGCATTTAAAATAGGATTTGATTTACCAGAATTTTATTCACATTATTTTGAAAACACACACACACACATACACACACACACACACAAACATCCCGAGCACAAAGCCATCTGCTACAAACTAAGCCTTTAATTTCTCATTTCTAGATATGACTCAAAGGCAATTATAAAGGAGAGAGAGAGAAAGGAAAGATAGAAAGATAAAAGAAAGAAAAGAAACAAAGAAAGAAAGAGAAGAAAGAAAAAAGAAAAGAAAGAAAGGAAAAGAAAGAAAGAAAGAAAGAAAGAAAGAAAGAAAGAAAAGAAAGAAAGAAAAGAAAGAAAGAAAGAAAGAAAGAAAGAAAGAAAGAAAGAAAGAAAGAAAGAAAGAAAGAAAGAAAGAAAGAAAGAAAAGGGATGGGAAGAGAAGAGGAAAGCAAATTAGTTCTAAAAAATGAGCTCAATGATTAACAAAAGAGAATAATGATGAGAAAGATCAGATACTTCATAAAGATATTAAGGTAGGAGTACATGGCCCCATAACAATCATCTCCTATTCTTTCGCCCAAGAGCAGGTTTGATTTTGAATCAGTTCTGTATGTGATTCTGTTCTGTGGAGAACTAGAATGGTTGTTCTTGTCTGAAAAAAGCCAAGTGGACTTCTGGCCAAGCCCATTAGTGTCATGTGGGGTCACGGGTGGGGTAGTGATGGAATACTGAGACCTGGGTAATATGATAATAGCTGCTAGCAGTCCCTCTGCCCTCACAGTGTATCACACACTGTGCTATGCACTGGACTTGGATCATCACTTATAACATTGAACTCTTATCTGCTACTGACTTCATGGTTTTTAGAAAGTCATTGATTTCTTATCTTTCAGTAAATGAAACAAATTAAAACAAATGATGCTTGCTTTAATTTCCACATAAAGTTAAGCTCAAAGGAGGTGATGGATGTGAATACAGTAAAACCTATGAAACACTTGAGAAATATGATATTTAACCATGGTTTATATTTGTATGTACTCATATATGTTACACATAGAGTTATATATGTTATATATATTTACTTATATACTTTATATTTTGATTTGTATTTTTATTGTATTTGTTTCAACAAACATTCAGTTGGATCTATGCTTAAGATATAATGGTAGCTGAGAAGCCATATAGCTCATCAACCTCTGAGATTAAGTAAAGACTTCTTAGAGAAAGAGAAATTTGACTCTTAAAGGATGAGGAGGAGTTGCCCAAGTGAAGTGGGGCAGAGGAGTCTTGCCTACGCCAGACAGAGGCAATGGAAGGAGAGAAGTTGAAAAGGCATTAAAGTATACCCAACAGTTGGTCCAGAGAAAAAAAGCAGGACTTGAATCAGTATCAAACAATGAGGCTGGAGATTACACAGGCCAGGTTATCTAAGGAATTCCATACCCTACCAGTGTGTCTGATCTACACTTACGGAGAACAAATAAACTGCTTTAAACAGAGAGATGACATGGTTGTATTTGTATTTTAGAAAGATCAATTTGGAGGCAGCATGAAGGATAAATTTGAGAGGACCCAAAATAAAAAAAGGAAAGTTTTGTTAGAAGGTTAAAATAATAATTCTAGTCTTATGACAAGGTTTCAACAAGAGAAATAATAGTTGGGATGGAGAGGAGGGGATGAATTCCCTAAATATATGTGTATGGGGGAAGGGTTTCACATTGGAAAAATCTGGTTACTAACTAAATATGTAATAAAAAAAAATAAAAGAAAACCCACGGTGAATACAAGATCCATAAATATTTTTATTAATGAATGGGTGGATGGATGAATAACTGTAAAGCCAGTAGCTGCGGCCACCATCACAGCCACCTGGCCCATGCAGGTTTGCATTTGATTCGGATAAATGGTAATAAAACTAGAGCCAAGAACTGGTGGGCCATTATCTTTTATTCTAGACTTGAACCAGACAATGAGTAAAAATGCACTGGGCACCGAAACCCACTTATTCAGCGATCACAAAGCTACTGACACATCTGGGATTTCCTAGAATCAAAGGTCCCACCAGCCTTATTCACCTCTGTTCCCTATCTCCTTCTCTCTGCACAAACTGGTTTCTCCTTTAGCACTCCGCCATCTTGGCTGCCTCCCATCTATAACAACGTGGCCTCCCTGCCCTGCAACAACGTGGTCTCTTCCCAAAATGACCTCCTACTCTTCCTTTTAAAACTTTTCAGCATGAAAGCCTCCTCTAGAACACATTAGCATAACCAAGTCCCTTCCCAAGTATGAAGGTAATTAACCATATCACCTGGGCAACGGCCATTCACGTGGGCAGTGCCATTTTTAACAATAAAAGTGAGCAAAACCAGAAAATACAGATTTTACAAACTCATTTGCCCAACAATAATGTAGATACATAAATGCTTAAAAAGTTTACTCTGGTTCTGTACCTCCTGAGGTATTAGAGATTTGATTTTGACTTCCCTCTTATAAGTCTTATTATTCAGTCAAATTATTCAGCCAAACACCCAAATTCCATGAAACCTACCATGTACTAAATAAACACTGTGCTGGGCTCCATTAACATGTAAAAGTAAATAATACCTGCTGTTCCTTTCAAGAGGTTTACATTCTTGGTAAGAAAAAAGACATATAGACAATGTAAGACATCTGGGCCAAATGATGTGTGCAGAAGATCAGTGGTTCAAGTCCTCAGACACAAAAGAGAGAGGACAGGGTAGCACGGATGACTTCCTGTTACATGTGCAACCTTATTTGGGCCTTGAAGGGGAAGGACAACACATTTAGGTCAAAGGGACAAAGAAAGAATTAACAGCAGGGAGAATAGAAGGATTTAAAAGGTGAGGCGATTGCCAAACTTGGTTTGAGGATTATAAGTAAGCTGTGTATCTGGAGACACCCTCCTTCTTGTCTAGCCATATATAGGATATTCTGGGTGGCCCAGCTTTGCATCGTCCTCTCTGCTCTGTCATAGAAGATTTCTGCAGGGACTTTTGGAACCTACTTATCATTTTAGCTGTCAGATCACTCCCCCCTCCTCATTGAACACTGAACCCAAATACATAAAATAGATAAAAGAAAAACTTAGCTAATTGAGGTAGAATTGAGGGACTAGTTTCTGTTCAACCAACCAGTGTCTTGCTAAGAGAGTCATGAGGAAGCACTGATCTCATAGTTTGGAAACCCTTGGTTTAGCCCAGTCCCTGCATTTTATGGGTGGGAAAGCTTGGACCTGGAGAGGCTATGAGAATTGTTCAAAGTCATGTACACTAATATCTCCTGATTCAGTGGAGTTAAGCTATAAGTGGAACTCATATTTCCTGGGGCAAGGGTAAACTGGAACAGTTTCTATGTTCTTGGTTAGAGACAAGCACCTTGTTAAATCATATGCTGTCTAGTTCTTGATTGTTTTTGAATATTTTTACGTTGCCATTGCTGGGTAAATCCAGAGTGCGCAAAAGCCCTACATGGTTTCTAATGAAGGAGGTCAGAAGCTTCCCGTTTGAAAACAATAGACAGAGAGAGGTAATATCTGCTTTTGGCAGTGGGCGCAGTCATGATATGCCTCGTACTGCCTTAGAGAAAAGCTAATTTTCTGTGCTCTGTGTTCTGAGGAAAATATCTCCACTTTTGACAGATGTTCTAATTCAACAATTAGCAGTGACTAGAACATGCAGAAATTACCAATTACTAAAGCCTCCCTTAGCCAAATGGGAGACATAGAGTATTTTTATACCCTACAGCCTTAGGCAATGTAGCTTGAGGTACATACTTGTCCAGCATTTCACTGGCTTATGAGTTTTACCCCTTACTGTAATTTATTTTTAAATATTCTAAAAATGTGCCATCACAACAGCTTCTGGGTGGTGGGAGGAGGAAAGAGAAGTGTGTGATGCTGTATAAAATGGCACCCATCAAAGAGCTTGCTTTCTAGCCCTCGATTCCATTGTGCCATGGGGAGGGCTGGCGAAGGGCAGCTCTGTTAAGAGAACCCCCAAAGGTGACATTTCCGTTCCAGTAAATGAGTAGTCCCTTCGTTGCCACTCAGGTATTCTGGGTAAAATTAAGACAGGAGATTTACTTGGTTTCAATGCTCCTGGTTCCTCCATCTGTATCCCCCCCCCCCCATTAATATTTTCAGCACCCTTCAAAGTGTTGACCACTTTGCAACAGGTTTTTCCGTATCTCCATTTTTTCCTACAAAGTCTTCTCTCAAAAACAATCAATCTTAGTATTTTGAAATAATCGTTGACAGCTAAAATTTTCAAAACTTTTCCATTATCTCTGTTTCAGTAAAATGAATGTATACATACAAAAAGCAAGTGCTCACTCAAATCTCTTTTTCACACCACTGCCGCCTTCAAATGTGCCTCTTTTTACTTGGAAATGTCCAGTGGCTGCTTTGCTCCCTACACTATCAGTTAATCAACAACTGCCGATGGCATTCACATGCGCTGTTCTGTGTGCCCTGTCTGCTTTTTGCTGACTTCCTGTACTTCTCTGAAATTCATTACTGTCCAGACACATGAATCCTCCTTCTGCTATTCATTTAACAAGTCTCACATTTGCACACCATTGTGATGTTGTTCCTAACTTTCTCTGCCTGGAAAATAATCTCCCACCTTCATGCTTTAATCCATTCATTCAATAGCTACTTTTTGAGCACTTACTAAGAATATCAAAAGCTCTCACCTGTAAAATGTGTCCCTGTTTTTCCAGGTCCATATCAAATATAACCTTCACCACCGTTCACAATACTCTTCTAAACTTTCTCAGCATTTTTTCTTGGAAAAATGCTTATGTCATTATTTTGTTTTTTCTTTTTATAGTCTCACACTTTAGCTAAAACCAGTTAAGAACTAGCTAGTCTGTGCCAAGCACTGTGATAGGTCATACATGATTATATTTATTGTTCCCTATAAACTTGCTAAGTTATAACCATATCTTCATTTTTAAAGATTAGGAAAATGAAAGTCAGAATACAAAGTATCTTGCCTAAGGTCAAATCACTAAAGAGTTTTAGAGTCAGGAATCAAGCCAAGCTTGCTCTATGTCTTGATTATATGATGCTTTGATTATGATTATCGTTCTACCTTTTCAGTACTAGTAATATACCAAAAACTCCTCGAGGGCATAGGCTATGTCTTATTTACCTCAGTGTTCACTGTATCATATTTATTCAGAACTGAATTGTTTTTCATTGAATCAAACTGTACCTGAGGCACCTTGGAAAAGAGAAATCAAAGGAGTTGGTGGTTTGAACATGTCTTGGCATCGGCAAACCCACTAGTATGAGCCTTTCATACACAGATCAGAAAAGGCCTGAATAACTCAATCATCCTGAGTCCAAATAGGCTTTCATTTTTTAGCTTTCTAGAAGTTGCTGCTACCTAAGTCCTAGCTGCCACACAATCTGTTGTAGCTTTAAATATTCTCTATGTTAATGCTGATTACTGAAAAAGTGGCAATTAAGTTTTCATGGCATGATTTCTATGTTTCACTGGAACAGTCTAATAGTACATTGTGTCTGTCCCTTCAAAGAACCCACCTGTTTTAGGGAGAGATGGCAGTAGGCCGGAGATGTGGGCTGCTTGATGAAATGCTGTGCTAGTTATAGGATTCAGTCACTGCATCAAGAACACAGAAGATCGGAACCACGAGAATGATGAAGATGTGGATCTTCTCTCAACTCTGCCTTGGGCCTGATCTGAGTTAAATTTGCCTTTAGACTCAAAAGAAACCTTTCTCTATGTCAGGGGTTGGGAACCTATGGCTCGCTAGCCAGATGTGGCTCTTTTGATGGCTGCATCTGGCTCACAGACAAATCTTTAATAAAAAAAATAATAATAATGTTAAAAATATAAAACATTCTCATGTATTACAATCCATTCATTTCCTATCGCTCATGTTCATGGTTGTGGGTGGCTGGAGCCAATCAGAGCTGTCCTCCGGGACAACACCAAATTTTTATTGGATAATGTGTAACATACATGGGTCATTGTATGGCTCTCATGGAATTACATTTTAAAATATGTGGCATTCATGGCTCTCTCAGCCAAAAAAGTTCCCGACCCTTACTCTATGCCCTTTGCCACTTTATGTTTTCTGGTATTTCGAAAGGTAACAAACACCCTATATTACTGTATTGGGTGGCTCCCTTCTGAGCAACAGCCAAGACTACAAAGCTTTCATAAAATTGTGCCTGTGCTACAAGAATTTTTCTCTGTTTGGTCTGTATTGCTACACTTGCAGTCTCAACCTGTACTTCCCACTAGTTTCTCAACCTTAAGCTCATTTTTCATTTCTGCTCCATCCTTTTAGACCAGAACCTTCCTTCAAACTAAATTTTCATTTCCTCATTTCACTATGATTATTAAGGAAGCTGATTTCTGTACCTTTTTGCTTTGGCTTTAGATCCCTGAGCTAAGTGCCAGCCAAGCACCGAGTCCTGAATATACCATCCTAGCAAGCTCTGCTATGAGATATGCTGGAAGTGAAGGGACAGGCAGGCAAGGACAGAGCTAATAACAGAAATATGAAAGACTGCAACTAGAGGGGACTGGCCCAGCTACCGAGATGACCCTTGAAGGGAAGACCATCAACCCCAATGTCACTTCCTTAGGAGTCTGGAGGAGGAAGCCAGCATTGTGGCCCATGTAGTTCTATCTGGAAGTCAGAGCATAGTAATTAGAACCCTAGTTAGTGACCAAATGCAAAGTCCAATTGGTGCCAGCTTTGTGAATGGGAATAGCTTACATAATTTGGAAAAGTCTATTCTAGTCAAAGGTAAATTAGACATAATAAAAAGAAATTTGAGCTTTGGAATGAAAAGGACTTGGGTTCCAATTCTTGCTTATCCCTAACAAGCTCTGTGGCTTGGGGCAACTTAATTTTAGTGAGCTTTGGTTTCTTCATATTAAAAAAAAGGGACATAATTACCTGACCAGGTGGTGGTGCAGTGGATAGAGCATCAGACTGGAATGTGGAGTACTCAGGTTCAAAACCTAGAGGTCACCAGTTTGAGTGCGGGATCATCCAGCTTGAGCATGGGGATGCTGGCTTGAGTTTGGGATAATAGACATGACCCCGTGGTCATTGGCTTGAGCCCAGAGGTAGCTGGCTTGAAGCCCAAGGTCACTGGCTTGAGCAAGGGGTCACTTACTCTGCTGGAGCCCTCAGTCAAGGCACATATGAGAAAACAATTACTGGACAACTAAAGAGCTGCAACAAAGAATTGATGCTTCTCATCTCTCTCCCTTCCTGTCTGTCTGTCCCTACCTGTTCCTCTCTCTGACTCTCTCTCTATCTCTGTCACAAAAAAAGGGAAACATAATAATTACCTGTTAAGGCTGTGATGGGATTTAGATATGGTAATGTATATTAAATACCTCCCACAGTGGCTGGCACTAAAAGACAATTATTCATAATAGATGGGAAGGATGAGAACCAAGGAAAGGTGAGAGGATATAGGCAGAGAGTAGATAGTGAGTTATGTTCAGGGTCTCAGAGTAGGAATGAAGTGCAAATTAGGAAGCTTGGTCAGAAGACCAAGAATTAGACAGAGCACAGTGAGCCAAAGCCAGAGGAAGACAATGTCTAGTAGCTCCCTGGTACACTTGACTCCAACAACACAAATTAGAGACCTCACCAGCTAGTAGGTCAGAGGCTAATATCCTCCCTGCCTTCATCAGGTTTGGTTCAAAAATTGGGCAGGGGGCCCTTGGCATCCATTAATGAGCAGACAAGGGCATTGCAAAGTAGGCCAGCCTATCAGGTAGATAATGAAAGCAGCTGCCTGAGCAATGATGATGAAAGCACTACCTCACCTCTGCCAGGAGCCAGTGCAGCTACCCAGTATCCTGTCCCAGAAGCCAGGGGCACAGGTTGCAAGGGCACTGTGTTTGGCTGTTATGTTAGAGGACCTGAGCAAAGCAGGGGGTTACTGGTGTTTAGAAAACACCTTGGAACAAAGTAAAGTCATCCTGCAAAGGGGGAAGCCTATTAGAAATAAGGTACTGAGATCTGTCCACTGACAAACCCTGGCTGGTCACTCCTTTGTTGCTTTTGCTGATTTTGGCTAATGATTCAATGTATCACCTGCATTTAAGTTCCTCTGTGGCATATTATTTCTCATTTTTGTCATCACCTTGTGAAGTATCACTACGGAAATCTTATGTTACAAAACTGAGATACAGAGAAAGTCTATACAAAATTTTAAGTTTCAAAGTTGGTAAAATACCTTTACTCTAGCACATGTGTCATATACTATGTCTAGATTTGTTATTTGGAAATGTGGTTATTCATCACTGTAGCTCTAAACTAGGAGAAAAAATACTTAGGAATTTGAGGGTTAAATGGATAGAATAAAGTTTCAGAGAGAGAGAAATAGGAATCTGCCATTTCCAGAATGACATAATTAACATTAACACTCTTTGGTATAGTATTGCCAGATTTAGCAAATAAAAATACAGAATCCCCAGGTAAATTTGAATTTAAAAGAAAAGGGTAACTTTTTATGGAAATAGATCTGAAAAACTGCATGGCACATACTTACACACACACACACGCATGTGCACGTGCAAAAAAATGTGTTGTTTATCTAAAACAAAAATTTAACTCGGCATCCTCTATTTTATCTGGCCACCTTACTTGGGTTTGATCTATAGGATAGTTCCAAAAAACATTGGTTAAGATTGATGAGAAAGGAGTTCTGACCGGGCAGGTCATCTACAGTTGGAACAGTTTATGGGATTCAACTTTGGGGAAGGGCATTGCCTCATTCTAGGCACTGTGAAGAAAGGAGAAATGTCTGGGTGCCAGTTAATTCTCCTTCAGAACTTGGAGTCCAATAGAGAGCAGTGGAATGTGTATAAGCCACCACAGTGAGAGGCTGCGGGGAGTATGTGACACAATGCTGGGGCAGATTTAGTATGGCCTGGCTACAGGGAAGGCTTCTTGAGGAAGAATGTACTCCAGCTAGACTTGACTCTGTATAGTTTCCCTATTTCCACTCCAGAATTTAAGCTTCATGCTCCTTCTGAAATGATCTCTCAAAATCCAAGTCTTGTTTTTCAGTAGAGGGATTGCTAGGTCATATGGTAGTTCTATTTTTAGGTTTTTGAGGAACAACCCAATATCTCTAATGAATACAGATGCTAAAATACTAAACAAAATACTAGCAAATCAAATACAACAACATATTAAAAAAATAAATCATGATCAAGTAGGGTTCACCCCAGAATCTCAAGGATGTTTCAACATATGTAAAACGGTTAATGTAATACACTATATTAACAAAACAAAGAATAAAACCCACATAATCCTATCAATAGATGCAGAAAAGGCTTTCAATAAAATACATCACAATTTTATGTTTAAAACACTCAACAAAATGGGTATAGAAGGAAAATATCTTAACATGATAAAGGCCATTTATGATAAACTATCAGCTAACATCATATTAAATGGCATGAAACTGAGGACTTTCCCCCTTAAATCAGAAATAAGACAGGGTTGTCCACTCTCTCCACTCTTAATTAACGTGGTGCAAGAAGTTCTAGCCTGAGCAATCAGACAAGATAAAGAAATAAAAGGCATCCATATCGGAAAAGAAGAAGTAAAGGTTTCACATTCTGTAGATGATATAATCCTATACATCGAAAACCCCAAAGACTCCACAAAAAGAATACAAGAAACAATAAGCCAATACAGTAAGGTCACAGGATACAAAATTAATATACAAAAGTTCATAGCCTTTCTATATGCCAACAACGAAACATTAGAAAACGAACTAAAAAAAATAATTCCCTTCACGTTGCAACAAAAAAAATAAAATCTCCCAGCTTTTCAAAGTGTAGTAAACGAACTGTTTCAATGTTGGCGATGAAGAGTTCCAGCTTGTTTTCAAATGCAAACACTGCTTGTTGAAGGGCTAAGACTGTATTTCCGACATCTTGCATTTTCACTTTAAGCTGGTTCAGATGTTCAGTCATGTCCACAAGACAGTAGAACTTCAGGAGCCACTCAGTGTTAGCTAATTCAGGATGCTCGATGTTTTTCATTTCAAGAAAAGTCTGGATTTTGCTCAGACAAGCCGCGAAACAGCTGAGCACCTTCCCTCTTGACAACCAATGCACGTTGCTGTGCAGAAGCAGACCAGGATAATTATTCACAACTCCATCCAGCAGTGTTTTAAACTGGTGATCATTTAAAGCTCGGGCAACAATAAAGTCGACCATCTGAGTGACCAGCAATATCACCTCACCAAGCTGCTCGCCACACATCTAATCACAAAGTGTCTTCTGATGTAGGATGCAGTGAAAACTTAGAATGGGTCTCTTTTCATGTTCACGAAGAAGTGCTACGAAGACTCTGTTTTTCCCCACCATGCATGGAGCACCATCAGTACACACCGAAATAAGTTTATCCATCAGTAGATTTTTTCTTTAGCAAACTCAGTGAAAGACTTGAATAAATCCTCCCCTCTTGTTGTCTCTTTCTTAGGCAAAACAGCAAGACTTTCCTCACATAGTGTGTCACCGACAGCATACCTTGCAATCACACTGAGCTGGAATAAATGGCTTATGTCTGTTGACTCATCCAAAGCAAGAGAAAAGAATGGTGCTGCATTTATGTCCTTCACTTGTGTTGCCTCAATTTGATTTGCCATATGATGGTATGATCGTGAACAGTTCTTGCCAACAGAGGCATGTCTTTTATTCATTTGATTATCTTGTCTTTATCCAAAAACTCATCAAAAAGTTCATTGGCAACATCAAGCATGAATGTTTTGGCATACTCCCCATCTGTGAATGGCTTTCCATTTCTCACAATTGCCAAAGCACCAGCAAAACTAGTCGAACTCCAGTCATCTTGTTGGGTTCAAACACGGAGTTGCTGCTGACTAGCTTGCACTCTGCACAGTAGCTCTTGACATGCTTTCTTCCTGCTGTCCCCCACTGGATATTTCAATACAAATGTAGTATGGCGTGTGTTGAAGTGCCGCTTTATATTTGATCATTTCATTGATGCAATTTTATCATTGCATATTAGACATACTGCAGAACCTGCTCTCTCCACAAAGGCGAATTCCTCTGTCCATTACTGCTGAAAAGTATAATACTCTTCATCTTTTTTTTTTTTAGCCATCTTCTTCATCTAAAGGGTTTCTGCAATTAGCTAGCTGACTACTTGATTAAAAGGAGGAACGTTTACTTCCTGACCTCACAATGACCCATGTACATTATGCATTATCCAGTAAAAATTTGGTGTTGTTCCAGAGGACAGCTGTGATTGGCTCCAGCGACTTGAAACCATGAACATGAGTGGTAGGAAATGAATGGATTGTAATACATGAGAATGTTTTATATTTTTAACATTATTATTTTTTATTAAAGATTTGTCTGTGAGCCAGATGCAGCCATCAAAAGAGCCACATCTGGCTCGTGAGCCATAGGTTCCCGACCCCTGGGCTAGATTAAGGTAAGCATTGACTTTTCTTAGAGAAAAATACCATCCTAGGACAGGACTAACCAACATAAACTGCTTTTAGTTAGAAAGTTTTAATTTTAGACCATTCTGTGTGGTTACTTTAGATCTCGAGTTTGCAGGGCCATCATGCAGGGCTCACCTGAACTTATCAGGTTTAGTCTGTGGCCTTGTCTTCTTTTTTTCTGTTTTTGTTTTTGTTTAGCACACTGTAAGGCTAGTAGCTGTGGCCACAATCACTACTGCCTAGCTTTTTCAGGTGCCCATTTGATTTGGACAGATGGTAATGAAGCAACAGAGCCAATAACTGGTGGGCCATCCTTTTTTCCTGCTCGCAACCAGCAGGGGTGAGAAAATACACACAGAGGGAAAACACTTCCCTTTCCATTCAGGGCTCCCAAAGCCATTGACTTTCTCTGTTTTTTTCCTAGAATCAAAAGCCTCACCAGTCTCACTCAGCCCCCTCTGCATGCCTTTATTATGGCTGCCTCCTCCCCTACAACCACGTGGCCTCTCTCCCCTGGAACCAAGTGTTCTCCTTCTCTCCCAAAATAGCCTCCTAGCTCCTCCTTTTAAAGCCTTTCAGCAGGACAATCCCTCCCCCAGCACACATTAGCATAACCAAGCCCCTTCCCAAGCAGGAAGGTAATTAATATTATCACCTAGGTGATGGCCAATTACATGGGCAGTGCCATCTTTAATAAAGTAAGCATAAAAATTACAGTTTACAAACTTATCTGCCCTACACCCACATTAGGTAATTTTCCAACCTAGTGATGGAGCTGGCATTCACACCCAAATGGGACTGACTGCAGAGCCTATGGTCTTAATCACTAGGCAGTTCTGCCTCTCAAATACCCCCTAAAACTGTCATCATCTCCCCTAAACTAGTCTCTTATTCTTTTCCTAGTAAGTAAAATGCACTTGTCAAATCTGACTACTCACATAAAACTTAGCTGGGGCAAAGAGAACATCTCCATTGGGAGAATCAGGGTTTATGTAAATATCCAGACTGTGAGGAGGTCTGCCATTTTCCTATGTGCCCTTCTTGTAATAAATAAGCCAGGACTGCATGCTTAGGTCATTAACAGAGATAGATGAGATGAAGCCAGCCAAGACATTGCTTTACACTTGGAAAAATAAAAATGCTGCTTCCCTTTACGAGCAGGGTGGCGAAGGAATTCCACAGCCTTTTATGTGCTCTAAGAAATGGTTGCATACTGGTGGGAAGTTAAAGAGAAGATGTGTGGCCTGTGGCCACCACCGTCATAGCCATGCAGGTTCTCACTGGATTTGGGCAGATGGCAAAGAAACACTGGAGCCAAAAAATGGTGGGCCATTCCATTTATTAAAGTCTCGCACCAGTCTATGAGCAAACAGGTAGGGAAAACACTTCCCTTTCATTCAGGGCTCCCAAAGCCCTGAGATATTCCCTGATTCCTCCTAGAATCAAAGACCCCATCAGTCTCAGTGGAGCTTGCAAAGCCCCTCAGCTCTGGTTCCCCATCTGTACTCCTTCTCTCTCTCTCTGCAAAACTGGCTTCTTCTTCAGCACTCTGCATTCTCCTCATCTGCGCTACCTGCAAAACTGACTGGGCTCACAAAGACCCCCTCCTCCAGGAAACCTTTGTGAAACAATGGTCCCTCCCAAGCAGAAATGCAATCCACAATTTGCAATCAATTGTCTTGCTCTGAAGCAAGCACATACGTGGCTGCCCAGTGCCATTTTTTTAACAAAGTGAGCAAACTCAAAAAATAAAAATTTTACATATTCATTTGCCCCACATAAGAGATGCTTCCAAAGGGATTTGCTGGAAAAGTCATTACCACAGAAGGCAAATGAAGGGAATGGCTAGTGCTGCATCTGAATAATAAAATCTAATTTGGAATCAGTGTACAAGTCCCTGCCTCTCCCACCCCCAGGACCTCAGTGTTCTCTATAAAGTAGGGTGAGTTACATCACATTAGAGCAGGACTTTCCACAGTGTATCCTGATGAATACTAGTTCTGTTAGGTTAGGTAGTTAGACATGAGCCGGGACAGGCAAAGGAGGGGGAAGGATGAACTACCCCATGCATTCCAGGTATGCAGGATCTACCTCGTCACACCCAGACTGGTGGTCTCTAGTTCCCTGATGTGGTATCAGCCACACAGCAATACAATGAAGACAGATAAATGAGAAGAAGCTAGAAATAAAAAAAGGGGGGGAATGGTAAAGCCCAGGAAGTAAAGCACATAAATACCTAAATTCTGTAACTAATTGGGGCACTCATTCTTGCGAGTGAGTTGTTTGCTCAGGTCTTCCTGAGTGTATTTCTGCATGGTCAATAAACCCTTGCTTTCTCTGCTTGCCATACTTTGTCTCTTGATTGAATTCTTTCTCTCAAGCATGACAAGAATCGAGGTTTTGTCGCTTCACTGGTAACATCTTTTTGGTGCTGTGACTTGGATCTCCTCGTTACTGGTGCAATCAGTCGTTCTCGCCACCTTGGCTTGAAGGACTTGACTAGTCATGCTTTCTTTCCCTCCTGCACCTTTTCTTCTGGCCACAGGGTTTTCTCCCTGCAGATCCCTGCATCACTGCGGGCACGGGTGCGCACTTCAGAGCCACTAGCGCGCTGGCCGCTAGAAGACACCCCCCACCCCTCCCGTGACAGGATAAGTCAGTCATGGACGCGGGGAAGTTTGCACCAGGCACCCTGCCAGCTGCAAGACAGCGTCCATGCACCAGGAACACCGTACAACCACATACGGCCCTTCCCCATGGCTCCCTGTCAGGCTACTAGTTCCGACAGGGAGATCCTTGCCTACTTGGCCTGAAGGATATTTTTTCCCTCGCTTTCTTCCTTTCTCACATCTGGAGTTGAACGCAGGCTGACCCACTGATGAGGCTGTTTTCTTCCAGCAACAGTCCTTTTCCATCCCCCTCGTCATTCGCCACACCTGCGGGCACCAGGCAAGCACTTAAGAGCCCTTAGGGTGCTCGCCACTAGAAGACCCCCCCGCCCCGTGACATGATAAGCTGGTCATGGACCGGGGAAGGATGCTCTAGGCAACCCACTGGCCACAAGAAAATGCCCATGCAACCAGGCACACTGTGTAACCAATCAAGTCCCACTCCCATGGCATTTCCCAAGCTAGGAAATAACAGAGTGACAGAAAATGACCTCTCGGGGATATAACCCAGCCTCCTTGCCAACTTCAGACTTGCTTGCATTCAGCATGACACAACACTTTTTCAATATTTGGTGTCATGTTCTTCTGCCCTGTTTCCCCTGTGTCCGTGAATCTTGCTGTTTGTTCCTCTGGCAAGTGGCGCTGTCCCAGGTGTGCCTGCCCATATTCTACTGTGAGAAGGAACACTAGCTCAACCCCATTAACAGGTACTTATTCATATTTTCCTGTTATCATCTATGGCCTGCTATGCTAGGATATCAGGCCTTTATTAGCTCACAAAATATGGAACCAAACACCAGCTCCACCAATTCCACCATGGTTGTTGGCCATGGCATCCCAGTTCTTCTGAATGAGGCCCAAGGATGCAAGGAAGTGGGACCTTACAGGGGTTCAGGAGAGAAAGGGGAAAAGGGGACTGTTGGGCAGATAAAATATATTATGCTCACTTTGTTAAAGATGGTGCTGCCCACATGGAAGCCCGTTGCCCAGGTGATAATATTAGTTGCCCTTCTTGCTTGGGATAGGCGTGATTATATTAATGTGTGTTGGGGGAGGGTTTTCATGCCAAAAGGTTTTAAAAGAGATCAGTTGTTCTGAGGAAGAGTGATTACATTCTAGGAGGAGCCCATGCTGGAGGAGAGCAGAAAAAGGCCACATGGAGGAGAGGAGAGGCAGCCAAGATGGTGGAGTGCTGAGGGAGAAGCCAGTTTGTGCAGAGTTTGTGCAGAGAGAAGGAGATGGAGAACAGAGGTGAATAAGGCTGGTGAGCTAGAAACCTTTGATTCTAGGAAACTCGGATAAGTCAGTGGCTTTGGGAGCCCTAAATGGAAAGGGAAGTGTTTCCCACTGTGTGTATTTCTTGCCTGCCAGGTGCAAGCTAGGATTAAAGCTAAGGGCCCACCAACTGGCTCCGTTGTTTCATTACCGTCTGTCCGAATCCAATGCGAACCTGTACGAGCCAGGCGGCTGTGATGGTGGCCATGGCTATGGGCTTTATAGGGACAAATCTTTCTGTGCATTGGTAATCATACCTACTGGGCCTGCTACTTTGTCTGGAATTTCCAGAAATTAATGAAACAACTAGAAGTGAAGTCCTTATCCCTGCTCTGCAAAATGCATCTTGGGGAATGAGAATGGGAACGATGAGGCATGCACTGGTGAACTCAGTTGCTTAAGACAACAGGTAGAAGAAAAAGGAGGTCCTGTCAGTGAGTTTAGAGATGGAAGATGGTCTTAAACAGGATGAGACTGGAGGAGAGTTTCACGGTAAGGCTAGCTGAGTCCAGGAACCCAAGAACAAAGCAGAGGATACTCTCTTCAAGCCCATTATAGTCTGGGAAAATTAGGATGCCCGTTTTCTCCCATATTCTCCTCTATTCTCTTCCAGATAAGAAATCAATTCTCCATTCCTCAGTGTTCACTCCTTGGAGGTATTCTTAAGAACTAGTCAAAATTTGATCCCAAACCTTAAAGTGGCCACAATATAAGTTAGGGGATCAGGAGGTTTGGCCAGAAAATGGTAGCTTGAATTATAGTACCATTCTCCAATAGGTCTCTTTTGTTGCCATCAAGGCAAATGGACTGAAGTCCCATATGTCCAAGCTTGTATGGCTTTAAGAGACAACCCAGAACTTTGTAAGACCTCTAGAGCAGATCAGCTGTTCTAGCTGTAAGCAGCTGACCACCACAGGAACAACAGATCTCAAAAAAAATCAAGCCCCTGGTGAAGCCAGGGGCTGTGGGAAAGAATAAAAAAGGAAGTTCTATTTATCCCAAACTCCCAGTGCCAAAACAGGCACCTCCATGTCCTGGGACCTGTCCTACTGCTCCCTGCCCAGAGCCTTAGACTGTGCCCTCTCCAAGAAGCAACTAGTCCTAGAGGCCCCATCAAAGTACAGGTTCCCTTTTCAATGCAGGAGCTCCTTCTAATAAAAAACAAACCAGGGAAGTTTTCAGATGACCCTGATAATTTCATACAGGGTTCCCAAAGATCTATTTAAACTTTGACCTAACTTGGAAGGATATTACTCTCCTCTTTAATACAATTCTCTCTCATGGGGAATAACAAGCCATAGCTGAGGCGGCCTTACAATTTGCCAACAGTTTATGTCAATATATCCTCAATCAATGATATCCACAAGGTTCTGCCACCATGCCCCAACATGACCCAAAGTGGGATCACAGCTCCCCAGATGACATTCGGGTGAGAGATCATATTTTAAGTTGCATACTCAAAGGTATGAGGGCTAGGAAGACTAAGCCAATGAACTGTAATAGATTAGTCACCGTTGACCAAGGGCCAAATGAGAATCCTAACACCTTAGTAGAAGGGTTGTGGAAGGCCCTCCTAAAATATACAAATCTTGACCCTGCCTCACCTGAAGGGGATCTGATCATGAAGGATCAGTTTTTTAACATAAGTAGCCCTAACATTCAAAGAAAACTGCAAAAATTAAAAATGGGGCCAGGCACCCTCTATCCTGATATCCTAAAGGCTGCCAAATCAGTCTTTTATAATCGAGATGAAGAGGGGAAGGAGAGAATACAAGATAAGGGAAAATGTGGAGAAATGGCAGGCACAGCTCATGGCAATTTTACAAGGCCACCTGCCCCCCGGGTACCCAAAGAAGGCCCAACTTGGTAACTGCCACCGCTGTGGGAAGCCCGGCCATTGGGCAGGAGATGGCTCAGACAGGGAGATGCCTCCCTATAAGCCTTGCCCCTCTGCCAGAAATTTGGCCATTGGAAGCGGGACTGCCCGAGGGCCAGAGGGCTCCTAGGTCGGAATCCCAGGCTGTGTTGGCCTTGAAGTGAGGGGGGCCTACATTCTGTCTTGCCCCAAATCAACTATCATCATTGAAGGGATAAAGCCAAGTGTAACCCTGGATGTGGCAGGTAGGACCCTAAATTTTTTTTTGGCTTTGGGAGCTGCCCACTCTGTGCTGACTTCATTTTCTGGACAGTTGTCTTCCACCTGTTTGGGAAGGCCTTGGTAAAGGACCTAAAGAGACCAATCTCTTGAGGGGTGTGGCCAGGTCATTCAATATGTCAATGATTTACTTACCTACTCCCCCACCAAAGAGCTAGGCCTCCAGCATATTGCTAAGACTCTAAATTTTCTTGCTGAATGGGGATACCAGGTAACTAGAGAGAAGGCACAAATATTACAGCAATGAGTAAATTATTTGGGACTGGTTCTCAGCCCTGGAGAATAAAGTTGATCCCCAGAAAGAGTGAAGGTTATACAATAGATCCTGGTTCCCACTACCTGGAAGCAGCTCCAAACCTTCCTTGGGCTGACAGGATACTACAGACTGTAGGTCCTAGGATATGAGACGATATCAAAACATTTATACCAGGCTCTCATATCTGAGCCTGAACAGAACCCTCTGCTTTAGGACAGGGAACAAAACAACCATTCCTTTGACTGAAGTCAGCTATAATAGAGGCACCTGCTCTTGGGTTGTCAAACCCAGAGAAACCTTTCCGACTGTATGTAACTGAACAACAAGGGGTAGCCTTAGGGATTTTAACTCAAACTCTAGAGCCCGCCCAACAACCTATTGGATACCTCTCTAAAAACCTAGACCCAGTAGCACAGGGCTGGGCCCACTGCCTTAGGGTAGTGGCAGCAGCAGCCCTGCTGGCTGAGGAGGTGTCCAATGTCAACTCTTTTTTTTTTTTTACAGAGACAGAGAGAGTCAGAGAGAGGGATACAGAGGGACAGACAGACAGGAATGGAGAGAGATGAGAAGCATCAATCATCAGTTTTTTGTTGCAACACCTTAGTTGTTCATGGATTGCTTTCTCATATGTGCCTTGACTGTGAGCCTTCAGCAGACCAAGTAACCCTTTGCTCGAGCCAGCGACCTTGGGTCCAAGCTGGTGAGCCTTGCTCAAGCCAGATGAGCCTGCGTTTAAGATGGTGACCTCGGGGTCTTGAACCTGGGTCCTTCTGCATTCCAGTCCGACATTCTATCCACTGCGTCACTACCTGGTCAAGCATCAATGTCAACTCTTGGATAAGAAATCATCCTGTGTACTTCCTACCAAATAAACTCCCTCCTGGAGCATAAGGGGCCTACCAAATAAACTACCTCCTAGAGCGTAAGGGGCCCCGCTGGTTTACTGATAGCAGAATACTAAAGTACCAAGTGTTCATGTTAGAAAACCCCCAGGTTAGGATAGAGTGCTGATCCACTCTAAATCCAGCCACCTTAATGCCCCTTCCAGGAGACACGGAACCCCTCCACTCTTGCAGTGAAACCATTGATCAAACCTATGCTAGCAGGAGAGATTTGAAGGATCGGCCACTAGACAATGTGGATGTGGTTTGGTTCACAGATGGGAGTAGCTTCGTCAGGGATGAGGTCCACTATGCTGGGTATGCAATTGTCACATCTCAACAAGTCACTAAGACCTGAGCTTTTCCTCCTGGGATGTCTGCCCAGTTAGCTTAACTAAAAGCCTTACCAAGGCTCTTAAACTAGGGGTAGGAAAAATAATCCATTTACATTGATTCTAAACATGCATTTCTAGTACTTCATGCTCATGCTGCTATCTGGAAAGAAAGGGGATATCTCACAGCCAGAGATATGCCTATCAAGCATGGGTCTCTGATCCTCAAATCACTCCAAGCTATAAACCAGTCAAAGAAAATAGCAGTTCTACACTGCAAGGGACATCAAAAAAGAGCAGATGAAATAACACAGGGAAATAAGTTTCCTGACATCTCTACAAAATAAATGGCTTCTGCTCAAAATTTTCTTTTAGGGCCTTTAATTCCAACAGGCTCAGAGGAGACCTTTAACTCTTCATTATACCCAGGAGGAAATTAATTGGGTCAGACAACATAGATATATCAAAAATACTGAGGGCTGGTACCAGCAGGAAGATATCACTCACCTTTTACGAGTCCTACAATAGAAGGTTATTAAAGGGCAAAGTTTGTGCTATAGCAAACACCTCTTGCCGCTTTTACGTAAATACCACAGGTCAAATTGAAGACAGCACCAAGACAATTATGTAACATGCTAATTGGTTACAGACCCATAGCCAACAAGGCATTGAAAACACCATTTGGAACTCGACACAAAATACACTGCTCATAAAAATTAGGGAATATTTCAAAATGAATGTGTAGCTATAAAATATCCTCTAATTTTTGTATATGCTTTCCAAAATGACTTGGTTTCTTCTGCTACTAAGCTCCTTAATGTCAATTCTCCTCCTATTACTTTTTGGTTCATGCTTACTTGTCTCATTTGCTTTGTCTCTCCCAGAATTCAGACAATCCAGTTTAAGATGATGGTCACGAAGGGATTTCAGCTCATTTCCTCAAAAAGACTCAAACAGCCCTCTAGATCTTGAGGGAATCCAGTTCTGCCCTACCTAATCCTGTCCCAGACAGTCAGCAAGAGGCAGGGATCCATCTGTTTATGTCATGAATAGCAAGAACAAGTTACAGAAGCCAGACCTTTGCCCTTCAACTTACTAAAAGCTTTTGGGTCCCACTTCTTGAGAGGAGAATGTTAGGTTAGGTAGTTAGAGGCAAACAAGGGGGGGAGAGATGAATTGCCCTCATGCATTTCAGTCAGTGATGAGATTTAGCCAGTTCCACTGTGTCACCAGCCAGGACACAAAGAATTGAATTTGAAGACAGAGGTAACAGAGAAAGCTTGGAGCTCTTAACCTAACTAGGGTAGGTGACTTTAGACTTTTCTGGCATAAGTAAACAAAGTCCATCTAGGGGTTCTTTATGTTGTTTTTGTTTGTTTGTTTGTTTGTTTTTATGCTAGTTGGTGGCAGTTTATATTGTGTTATTCAAATGATCATTTACAATTATGCAGATAGTTTTAAACTCCAATGGCTTCAGTAAGCAGCAGGTTTTGATAGACATGTAGGATTTTAAAAAGTGGTGGGATTCTGCCAGTTTGCATGAGTTGGGCAGAACCAATATCTAATTTTTTATTGAGTTTAATGAACCAGTTGTTAAAATGGCACTTGTAATCGAGGTACTCTTTAAGGTGTAAAAATCACAAATTTACATGTCTTACTCTTTCTTTTTAACATTCATCTGTGTAACAGCATATTTTAAGCACCCGTAGTAATGTTCATTCCACCCATAGGTGAAAAAAAATTGCAAATGAGGATGCCAATCAAGAAGCAATATGGAAATATATTAACAGTTTTGTTTTTATGTCAGGTATTATTTAATTTTTTTTTCTTTCTCTTTTTCTTTTTTTTATTCAGTGAGAGAAGAGGAGGCAGAGACAAATTCCTGCATGTGTCCCAACTGGGGTCCACCTGGCAAGCCCACTAGGGGGCAATGCTCTGCCCATCAGGGGCATTGCTCCATTGCTTAGCAACTGAGCTCTTCTTAGCACCTGAGGTGGAGACCTTGGAGCCATCCTCAGTTCCCAGGGCCAACTCTCTCCAATCAAGCCATGGCTGCACGAAGGGAAGAGAGATACTTAAAACAGTCATTAGGGCAGAGAACCAGTAGTTAAAACTATTTGAATCCCACCACTGATTCCAGGTATGCAGGATCTACCTCACGACACCCAGATTGATGGTCCCCAGTTCCCTGATATGGTCTCAGGCCCATAGCAATACAAAAAATACAGATAAATGAGGAGAAGAAGCTAGAAAGAAAACAAAAAAGGTAAAAGTCCAGGAAGTAAAACCCATAAATACCGAAATTCTGTAACAAATTGAGGCACTCATTCTTGCGAGTGAATTATTTGCTCAGGTCTTCCTGAGTGTATTCCTGCATGGCCAATAAACCCTTGCTTTCTTTGCTCGCTATACTGTGTCTCTTGATTGAATTCTTTCTCTCAAGCAAGATGAGAATCGAGGTTTCGTTCCTTTACCAGTAACATCTTTGTGATGTGTTAAAAGGCATCATATAGTGAAAAATCACTTGAAATGTAAAATAAAAAATGGAAATACCTGTTTTCGAAAGGTTTGTTGTTACAGTCTTTTGTTTGCTATTGACTGCAGAATTACTCAGGGCCTTCCTATGCTGATATAAATTATTAATGCCCCAGTGGTTATTTCCTGAGTGGCATTTCCCAAACTTGATCAATCACTAACCCACATTTTCAAAGAGTTTGTTATAAGGTAGAGTTTCCCAGGACCTAGCACAGGAGAATGTTACTCTAGATCAGGGGTAGTCAACCTTTTTATACCTACCGCCCACTTTTGTATCTCTGTTAGTAGTAAAATTTTCTAACCACCCACCGGTTCCGCAGTAATGGTGATTTATAAAGTAGGGAAGTAACTTTACTTTATAAAATTTATAAAGCAGAGTTACAGCAAGTTAAAGCATATAATAATAATTACTTACCAAGTACTTTATGTCGGATTTTTGCTAAGTTTGGCAGAATAAATCTTTATAAAACAACTTACTATAGTTAAATCTATCTTTTTATTTATACTTTGGTTGCTCCGCTACCGCCCACCATGAAAGCTGGAGCGCCCCCTAGTAGGCGGTAGGGACCAGGTTGACTACCACTGCAGTCTAGATGGTGTCTGGGGGTCATTTTTTTGAAGATGTGCTTGGCTGCCACTTCTACTTGCTGAAGCAAACTTGGGATGGTGGCAGAGGACACACAAAGATACCTTCTTGGTATAAAAGTTCTTTGTCCAGTTAGGTTCCCAAACCACTTACTTAGTTCCTAAAATTTTGTCAGAGACAAAATGAAGTCCACAGTGTGCATTGAGTTTATGCCTATATTGAACATTTACATGGCACTATATATTTAATATAAATTTTATTCTTTTTAATAAATAAACTCATTGAGCAATGCCTGACCTGTAGTGGTGCAGTGGATAAAAAGTCAATCTGAAACACTGAGGTTGTTGGTTTGGAACCCTGGGCTTGCCTGGTCAAGGAACATATGGGAATTGATGCTTCCTGCTCCTCTCCCCCTTCTTTCTCTCTCTACCTCCCTCTCTAAGATGAATAAATAGAAATCTTAAAAAAAATTAATTGAGCAACAATTGAGTGCCAAGCACACTATGTTAGATATTAAGGATAGAGCATTGAGCAGAACAAATATATAAATTTTATATAAGTGATCTTACTTAATTTTCATGACACCCTGACAAAAATGGTTGTGCTTATTGTAGAGTAGGTGACATTTATAGCCCTCCCTGAAATATATAGATTTTATTGTTCCCATTTAACAGATAATTAAACTGAGGTCTAGGATGTTAAGTATTATAATAACTAGTAAGCATTGGAACCAGGGCACAAACCTAAATCTCTTTCTATTAAAATGCCAAGCATAATTTTAATTCTTCCCCCCCCCCCCCCAGTTTTTGTTTTATGGGTTTTTTTTTCAATCAAGCTGAACTAGATAAGTAGTCAATTTATAAATGAAAGCTTTGATACCAATTCAGCTTTCAGTACTTTTTCTGTCAGTAACAAAAAAAGTTATTTAAATTTATAAAATTTTGTATTAATAATCCAGTTCTGTAAATAAATCACCCTAAACATAGAAGTGTAAAGCATAAACCGTTGTATTTGCTCAGACTACTTCTGTTGTTTTCATTTGAAGTCACTCACATGGCAGCAGGCATCCGGTAGCTCAGCTGGGGCTGGAAAGTCTAACACAGCCTTGCTTTCACATGTAGTGGTTATTGATGTCTCACAACATGACTTCCAATATCTAACAGGCAGTTGTGAGATCTTCACATGTGGCTATTAGTATGCTCAAGTCTCTATAGAGAATTAAGATTAAGAACTCTCACATCTTTAGTTCCTCCACATTCTGCTACTCAAGTAAGTCATAAAGTTAGCCCAGAATCAAGGAGCTGAAAATGGACCCTCATTCTTAATGGGTGAAGTATCAAAGTCCCACTGCAGAATGTCCTGTGTAGAGAAACCATTACAACCATGTTTGCAAACACTCAACATTATTTCAGAATGTATTTCTTCAAAAACCTGCTTGACAATGCACCCATTTCTGAAAGTTGGCCTCCCCATAAGAGGGGTAGGCTCCCTAGTAACAGCTGATTAGAGAAGCGAGACTCTTACCCAAGAAAGAGTCAACCCATTGCCAAGTTGAGTCAACCAGATAGTTCCTTAACCCTTTGAGTAGTACAAATGTTCATGTACATCCTCATGCCACCTGACCACCCAGAGTACGATCAATTTATTTTAAAATTGTGTGAGGCAACAT
The DNA here is from genome assembly GCF_036850995.1 of Saccopteryx leptura. Taxonomy (NCBI): domain Eukaryota; kingdom Metazoa; phylum Chordata; class Mammalia; order Chiroptera; family Emballonuridae; genus Saccopteryx; species Saccopteryx leptura. The sequence continues at coordinate 142,997,576 of NC_089505.1, forward strand.
TAAAAAAAATGTATGTTCTTCTTGTTTCCATAAATTAGTTATCAAATAAACATGATTTTAAGTTAATAAAACTGGAACTGGAACTAAATTTATTTTTTGAAACAAGCTTACTCCCAGGGGTCAGCAAGCATAAAAAAACCTCACTACTCAAAGGGTTAAGAGTTTTAAATCATGAAGGAGAGATATAAGTTGACAACAGTATTGGAATCCAAAACCCTTCCACATAGTCATTTTTATTTATATTTATGGAGAAGCAGCAATATGACATTCATTCATTAAAAAATATTTACAGCACACCCCACTGTGTTAGCCACTGGGCCCACTCGACTAGAGAAAACAAAGCATTTTTACAGGGATGAGAGAATAAACCGCACGTTTCCAAAGAGACAGAGGCTCTGGCTCTACACAGCCTGGATATGACTGATTATATATCCTGTTCTTGTCAGCTTTTGGTTGCTTCTGAAACTGGACAATACTGGACAACAAAAACCTTCATTTTCTTAAGCTGGTAGAAATGAGTTCTGTTACTTCTATCAAAATGAGACTGGATAGAGTATTCTGTTGAGAGTAGTTAGCAGTTACTTTATTCATTGGAAGAGGAAATATAACATTGGAACAAACTGTCTACTATTCTGGGGCTTTTAGGAATTAGTACCTGGGTAACATGGTTATTTGCATTTGTTAACAGCAGTCCCTTAAGATGTCAAGCAGATACTTCTTTATTTTATTATAGCAAGACAATTTTAAAAACAGCAAATCTCTACTTGCTTACTAGGCACAAAATGACTCAGGAGGAAGTAATTATCTTTCTGATAATAATTATTTATTCAACATTCCAATGACTATTTTTTGAGTGCTTGCTGCGTGCAGGCACCATTCTAGGAACTTAAGAAACATCAACCAACCCAATTGCCAAAGTCCCGGCCCTTATAAAGCTTATAGGCTAGCACATTGTTCCATGTTGTGAAAAGTAAACAAAAAACATAGAAATCATTATTTTTTTGGTCTGTTTAAAAATAGATATTTTCTAGAATAGGATTTCTTATTGAGAAATCCAATGCAATGCATCTAGTTTTAAGCTAACATTTTAAAATGTACAAGTACAATAGACAATAAAATAGAAAAACAAAAGTATTAAAAAGAATCAAGTAGTGTTGATTTTATTGTTTCTGTAAAATAATTCACTGACTCTCTTGCAAATTTGAGTCTATACTTCTGACCTGGTGAAGTGCTGAGCTACACTATGCACTGGGTTAAAACTGGCAAGATTGGGAATGATACACATATATTATAGCAAGGTGCATTGTAACTCATCTACTATATTACTGTTAAGGACCTGGTTTTATTTCTATTAGTGTGAGCAGTATCTGTTCCTCCTCTAGTTATTATCATTGTTAATACTGGCTTAAACCAATTGTGTCATCTAGCTCTCCATAATTTTGTGGAAAAAAATATTTAGTTTATTAAAATATTTTTAAAAATAAATAATCTAAAATATTTTCTGAGTTTTTCTGGACAGCAGAAGCTCTGATTTTATAAAATGTGACTCCTTTTATGATAGTCAAAATATTTCTTCTTAGATGACTGAATCTGATTTTTGATTGTGGAAGTTCAAACATCAATATCTTTTCTAAATATTCTAGGTTCATATAAGAATATTTACTAAGTCAATTGTCATGACAAACTCTCCAGGATATTAGACACTTGTACAACAGAAAAATTAGTGAAATGGATACAAAGATAGATAGATAGATATGAATATGGATAGACATTATATATTGATAAATGTTATAGATATACAGATACAGTTGTAGATATGACATGGACATAGAGATAGAGATAGAAAGATATAGATTGCTATAGTTTCTGATGTGCTTTCTTTACTTGCAATCTGGAGGATCATTTTCCTCCTGGCCAACACTTTGAAGGCTTAATCATAACAGTTGATGATATATGTATGCTTGATACTGTTTCTTTTTACTCAGCCCACAAAAACATGTCAATTGCCCAGTTAATCAGAAGACATTACATAGACAGAGATACCATGTACTAACTTTTAGAAGGAAGAGAGATGATAGAACATAAACTAAGAGTACATACAGGTCTTGAAGCTAGACAGGTTCAGATCCAAGTTTGGCCACTTACTGGCCTTTTAATCTTGAACAAATTGCTTAATATCTCTGTATCTCCAGTTTTCTCATCTAATTCAAAAGTGAATTGTAGTATAACCAGGCAGCAGTACAGTGGGTAGAGCCTTGACCTGGGACACAGAGGACCCAGGTTCAAAGCCCAGGGTTGCTGGCTTGAGTCCAAGGTTACTGACTTGAGCAAGAGGTCACTGGCTTGGCTAAAGCCTCTGGTCAAAGCAAATATGAGAGCAATCAATGAACAACTAAGATGCCACAAGAAAGAATTGATGCTTCTCATCTCTCTCCCTTCCTGTCTGACTGTCCCTATCTGTCCTTCTGTCTGGATCTCTCTCTCTCTCTCTCTCTCTGTGTGTGTGTCTGTGTCTAATACTAGAAAAAAAAAGTGTAAGAAACATAAAATAACACAAATAAGCCACAATGATGCAGAATAAGTAAGGCACTGTTGTTGCTAATATGAAAAGACAGACCAATAATGGAGTCAAGGGTGGGATATGAATTAGTAGAACGTGAGTTTATAAAATCTTAAATCAACTCTTCTAAGTTCTTTATTTTGTGTACTGGGAACCAGAGAGGTTAAGTGATTCACACAGTGTCACCAAGTAAAGTGGTAGAGCTAAGACTTAATAGACGAAACTACAGTCAAAGGTAAGATGCCTTTCAACTGGTCTGCTTTTTTATTTTTCCCTCTCGTAACAAAAGAGAAATATCTGTGATCATTATGGTCAGATTATCTGAGTGACTTTTGCAGTAACTTCAATCCAGGGAGTTACCTGAAATTCCACCACTTAAATGTGGCTTTTCCAAGGAGAGGAAACTTTTGAATCATTAGATAAAAGGGAGCTCAGTGCTCTCAGACTCTATTAACTCTATTTGTATGCTTTCAAAAGGAAATTCTCTTGGGTAGATAAGAAGTTGGCATGCTGAAAGGTAATACATAAATTTCCATGCTCAATAATCAGGATTTGGGCAAGCTTGTCGGCATTGCAGCCCACACCATCCAGAGCTTTCCTCCAGTCTTCCAGCTCCCGTGCATTACTCATGGTGGCTCTGAGCAACAGAGCAGGGCAGCCCTTGTTCAGTGTATAAGTTCTGAATGGAAATCTACCCCCTTCTATCCTCTCATAAATATGTATATATTTCCCTTAAGATACCTCATAGAACATGAGGAGGTAGGGGGTGTGGAGATGTGGAAGATATGGCAATTAGCACTACATTGTGTACATAGCTGAAGTTCTTTTTTTTTTTTTTTTTTTTTTTAGTAGAAGAGACAGAGATAGAGAGATAAAGAGAGGGCAGACAAGGACAGACAGGAAGAGAGAGACAGATGAGAAGCATCAGTTCTTTCTTGTGACACCTTAGTTGTTCATTGATTATTTTCTCATTACACCTTGAGGGAGCGGGAGGGGGAGCTCCAGCAGATTGAGTAACCCCTTGCTCAAATGACCTTGGATTCAAGCCAGTGATCTTGGGCTTCAAGCCAACAACCATGGAGGCACATCTATGATCCCATACTCAAGCCAGTGACCCTGTGCTCAAGCTGGATGAAACCACACTCAAACCGGCAACCTCGGGGTTTTGAACCTGGGTCCTCTGTGCCCCAGGCTGACGCTCTATTCACTGAGCCACTGCCTGTTCAGACCTGATGTTCTTGCTGGACAAGGATGCTGAGTTTCCTGTGCTGAGCATTAGCACCTTATAAATATGTTTGCTTGTTTGTTTGTTTTTAATAGAAACATACCTGGCTCTGGACAGGTAGCTCAGTTGGTTACAGCATCATCCCAATACATCAAAGTTATGAGATCGAGCCCCATTGAGGGCCCACACAAAAATCAACCAATGAATGCATAAATAAGTGAAACAACAAATTAATCTCTCTCTCTCTCTCTCTATTTTTCCCTCTCTCTCTAAAATCAGTTAATAAATAAAAAAATACATCTGTAACTTTCCCAGGTGATACTCATATATATAAACATGGAGGGAGCTCAAGGTATAAAAATTCCATCTCAGTTGGGATAGCTGCTCAGAAATGCCCTAGGGATCAGTTGTTTAATTCTATGGGCATGTCCTCTCTTGGTCTCTGATAAGGAAAAGTTTAATTCTTAGATTGCTAGGCCAAACTGTTTTCATGGAAAAGGTCAAACAAAGAAAATAACAAATTTAAAATAAGGTAAAAATTAATTGCATATAATTAAGTTCTATAAAGACATCACCCATAATTTATTAGAATTTATTTTTTTAATTAAAAATCTTTTGGCCCTGGCTGGTTGGTTCAGTGGTAGAGCATTGGCCTGGCATGCAGGAGTCCCGAATTCGATTCCTGGCCAGGCACACAGGAGAAGGACCCATCTGCTTCTCCACCCCTCCCCCTCTCCTTCCTCTCTGTCTCTCTCTTCCCCTCCTGCAGCTGAGGCTACATTGGAGTAAAGTTGGCCTGGGCACTGAGGATGGCTCTATGGCCTCTGCCTCAGGCTCTAGAATGGCTCTGGTTGCAACAGAGCAACGCCCCAGATGGGCAGAGCATCGCCCCCTGGTGGGCATGCCTGGTGGATCCCGGTCGGGTACATGTGGGGGTCTGTCTGACTGCCTCCGCGTTTCCAACTTCAGAAAAATACAAAAAAATAATCTTTCATGTTTTATAGATGCCTTGAGTGAAATGGCAGAGGCTATTTTACTAACTATGATTCAAGTATCTGGGGAATGATTTCAGCCTTTTGAGCTCCAAGCTTCTAGTCTAGTTTCTTAGAAAAGGAAAAGAACCAATAATAGACTTTTTAACTCTGATGGTCTAGAAATTATGCATATTTTATCTTAATATTTACCTATAGGAATTTTTTAAAATTTATTTATTCACTTTTTTAGAGAAGAGAGGGAGAGACAGAGAGAGAGAGAGAGAGGAGAGACAGAGAGAGAGAAGGGGGGGAGGAGCTGGAAGCATCAACTCCCATATGTGCCTTGACCAGGCAAGCCCAGGGTTTCGAACCGGCGACCTCAGCATTTCCAGGTCGACGCTTTATCCACTGCGCCACCACAGGTCAGGCTACCTAGACAAATTTTAATGAGTTAAGTTGCAGAGGCCAAATGATGCTATTAAGTAATATTCATTTAGTCAAATGCATATTAATCATCATATTTTAACTGAATAAAAATATGAAGGGGCAGAAAGTGTTTGAATTTGAGCCCTGATCCCCACTTACACAGGGTAACATTATCTTCTGAAATAGCTATGAAGAGCCTTAAATAAATTTTTTGTTTTTGCTACCCTGCCCCCTTTTTTTTCATTGTTCCTCAGTTCCCTTAATCAACTAGAATGCCTTAGCTAAGGCATCTTTGTGTGAGAGCAATTACAGCCCTTTGTGAACAATTCTGTAATCTGAGGAAAGTGTGTGTCTGTGTGTGTGTGTGTGTATGTCTGTGTGTGTGTATATATATATATATATATATATATATATATATATATATATATATATATTACTGATGTAAATAAAATAAAAAAATAAAATTTAGGTAACTTGCTATCTGTAGATCTCAAAAAACCTGGATATTCTTTTTGTTGCTGTGGATCATGAAGTAGCTAAGGAGACAAAGCACTCCTACCCCTCCGGATAAGCATCAGCAACCTCTTCTCCAATCCACTTTGGTATATACGTTGCCATGGTGTCGGAAGGTGGTGGCCTAGATAAAGAATTGAAATACTGGGACTCTTAGAAATGCTTTGTGAAATGTCCTGTTTCTTGGAAATGCTTAGATTAACTAGGATCCCTGTTTAACTTCCATGATCTGATATATGCAATGTCAATGTTACGAAGAAAATTTTCTGAAATATCATAAATGGTCTCTGATGTTTTTTACATTTCTGGAAGTGCCCATGTGCCTTGGCTACAGTCTTTCTATCTCTGTTGCTCTCCTGTATCTCTTTCTTTTACCCCTCTCACCTTTCTCTCTCTCTTTTACACATATTTATTGAGTACTATGTATAGCACAGTGCTATAGAAATGGTTTCTGGTAACACAACCCAGCAACTCACATATTATGTTCCTCTTCTTACACATATTGCACCTGAATGTTAGGGAGTTGGAGTACCATGTCCCAGGTCATACTGCCAGGAGGTTTTAGCAGAGCCAGGTGTCAAGCTAAGTTCTATTTGACTTCACAGCCTCTGCACTTTTTATTGTACCTGGCTACCTGGGGGTGGAGGTAGGGTATAGAGTTGTCTGATCATCACAGATGTGCCCCTGAGGCTTTACCAGTCCCTGACTTGTTGCTGAATTGTAGATCCCGGGACCTTCTTATCAGTGAAAAAATTGACAGTCCCCTTAAGGGAAATACCTACAAGAATAAAAAAATGACAAAGATCAAAAGATTATATATATATTTACATAAAAAATGTTTTAGTGTAACTTTATATACACACCATTTAACCAATAAACATTTTTGAGTATCTCAGTTACATCTTATCACTTAATTTTGAGTCTCGAAGGAATAATTCTAGAACTCAAGTTTATCTAGTTTTTGAAGATTGTAATTCAGAAATCTCAGACACAGAGTCATACTATTAAATTATTATAAAAGTAAAAGCATAGTTAGCTCTAACCTTTTAAAAAACATTTGGAAAAACTGATAATTACCGTAGACCATCTTCTCTCAGGCATGTGGTACAAGGAAAAGAAAACTGTAGTTTCACATTATGTGTTTGCTGTCTTAAAGGAAAAGAAGAGGGTAGGACCAGCTTTTGTTCATATTCCATTAGGAGCCCAAGTTTCTTTATGCTTATTCATACATGATTTCATTCAATGTTTACATTTCTCAGATGAGAAAACTGATATTCTTAGGAGACTAAGTGGCAATTTTTTAAAAATAATTTATTACATTTTCATTCTGATTTCTATCTAGGTCTATGCCACTATTCTCTGGTAGTCCCCACATGTAGAATATTCGTCTGTTTTGACTTTTCTTCTTATCTAAAAAATTAGTTCCAGGAAGCCTTCCAAGACAGCCCAGCCTGCCCTAATCTATCTCTTTCTCTCTCTGCAGAATTCCTATAGGACTACTTCTCAGAATTACAAATATACTGCCTGAAGTTTATCTCTGTTTCATTAGAATATGTCTTGTCTCTCTGTCTATGCTTGACTTTTCTGAGCTCCCTGAGAAGCTGACTTACACCTCATTTTTTATTATTTCCTATTACAACAAAAGACAGCTAGTCATATACACACTGATCAAATGTTTCTGAACACAAGTGAGTTCAAAATACCCCAAAAGGATTAGGCATTGTCATTGAATAACCATGTATCTTTGAGCAAGCCACCCAATTTTTTCTTGGTTTCCACTGTTTCCTTTTAAAGTGAGGTTGCTTACTTAGTTCAACTCTATGGCAGAATTTCTCAGTTTTATGTGTTGCCCAGAGAATGCTCGTCAAATAATTAGATTCTTTTTTACTATAACCTTCCTTAGTGATTTACTAGGACAGAAAAGGGGCCCAGGAATCTGACTTTTAGTGGCTTCCTGGGTGATCCTATGCAAGTGGCTTGTGGACCATACTTCAGTATTCACTGTTGGAAAGCAATGCTCACCCAGGTATCCAAGATTGGAATAACCTAGGACACATGAAAATAGATCGCCAAACTTCACCCCAGGACAATGGAATTGGAACACTTAGAATGGACAGAGGATGGGACCTGAGAACCTGTACTTTTGGAAATTTCCACAGGTGATTTTGAAATAATCAGTGTTTTAATTTATTTTTTCTGCTGCAAAAGCTCTATTGTTTTCATGGGTCCATGGCTTGGGAGAGGTTTCAGAGCTGTGAGTAGCTGCAGGTAGAGGCTCAGGCAGAGGTCCTGACAACAGTACAATCAGAGGAATCTCTAAAAGGCCATGAGGCTCTGGAGGCTTCACATCATGCTTTAGGGTGAGGTTTTTGAAGAGATACCTACCCCAGCATGGTGCAAGCCAGCCTGTGGAGGCTAGTCAGGTGGTCACTCATCTTCATGATGAAGTTCACCTGGTTATCTGGGAAGCCTTTCTCTAGGAAGTCACAGAGATGCAGGTCTATGTGGGCAGAACCAGGGGGATGCAGATCCAGTGTTGGGAAAACAGCTGTTTTTGGCTTTCTTGCTTGTATTTTGCCTGATTAGTGCATGAGCACATGGCAGTGCCACATGTGTATAGTCTGTGTAAGGCAGCCGGTGCTTTCCCTCAGAGTAGATTGCAGATTGTCTGCCCCTGCTATTGCAAGAAGCAGTTTTTCCTTGCCGGTTTGCTTTTCCACCATTGCAAGACTCTATTAAACAGAAATGGTCTAATGCTTTCTGGCTCTACAGTTTCTCTATCATCTTCCCAAATCCAGTGTGGGCCTGCCTGGCCTCAGCCACCAGCATTACATCTGGCGTAGTGGGCAGGATTCGGATCAGATTGGTATGGAGCCACCAACACACTTGAAGGTTGAGATAGAGGAGTGGCCATTGTTCTCCAGCATATGGTTCCCTGTGGCTGTCCTTTTGGGAGCCATGGGCTAGGTATTTCTTACAGACCAGTGAGAAGAAACCATAAGCTCTGTGTGAAGGCTGCCCTAGTTTTAGACCTCCAGGATGAGCTGCTGACTGAGTGCCGACAATGACAAGAACTGCAACAGTTGCTGGAAAAAGAAGTTGACAGATTTCAAGAGCTACAGTGTGAAATGCAGGCTGAGGACCAACAGCACCTGGAACTGGAACGATTGCTAAAGAAAGAATTGTGGTTTCATGAGCTGCAGTTTGCTCTAAAAGCAGAACACTGGCAGCAACAGCTGTTAGAGAAACAACTGCAGGTTCAAGAACTTGAGCTAGAGCTTCAGGCTAAGAGCTGGCAGCTGCAAGAGCTGAAGCAGTCGCTGAAGAAGGAGAAGCATCCATGCCAGCAGAGTGGCTCTGAGTTGGTGGGAACAGGCATTTCTGATTCCTCCTCTTCTCAGGATAAGGAGGTGTGGGCTGAAGCTGTCATCTGCAGACTTAGAGCCAAGCTGGTGGTCGCCCATAAGGTAAAAACCTAGCAGCCAAGAGTGCCTTAGGGGCAGGCACGGCCATGGCACAGGTAATTGAGCACTCTGTGGTCCATCCTTACAAGCAGGCAGAGCTGATAAAGTTGAAGGTGAAATTCAGGCAGAAACCCACCAAGCCCCTGGCAACTTGGTTGCTGCAATTGTGGAAATAGGGATGGATGGCATCATGCTCTCCAGAAAAGAGATGAAAAAATCGGCTGCCATTACCACACATTTCTCCTTGAGGCAGCATCTTCAGAACTACCATGACAACCAAGGAAACCATACCCTATTAGAGTGGGTGATGGCTGCCATTTGTAGTCTGGCAGAATGCTGGAGACTTGCCAGAAGCAGTGACTTGGTGGCAATCATATTGTGAGCTGCCCAGATCCTTCAGGAACTAGATATTAAGAATGCTGCTTTCCATCTGAGGCCTCATGGGCCAGATGAGGAAGTGTTTATGGCAGGGATGAGGGACCTTATTCTCTGTAGTGCCCTGTCAACCCTTTTTGGGTCACTAGTGGCTACCTTGAGCCCCTATGTGGGACAGCCCATCAATGTTGTTATGTACATGGTGGCAGACTTGGGGGAGCTGGAGACAGCTCGGGTCCATAAGCAGTGGTGGGATTCAGCTGGTTCGCACCAGTTTGGCAGAACTGATACCCAATTTTTTGTTGAGTTTGGCAAACTGGTTGTTAAAATAGCACTTGTAATCAGGGTTCTCTTTAAGGTGGGCACCTGGGGAGCTTCCCAGTGTGGAAATCACAAATTTATATTTCTTGCTCTTTTTTAATGATCATCTGTGTAACTGCATATTCTAAGTTGCCATAGTAATGTTTATTCTGTCCATAAGGGAAAAAATTGCAAGTGAGGATGCCAATCAAGAAGCAATATGGCCTGACCTGTGGTAGCGCAGTGGATCAAACGTCGACCTGGAATGCTGAGGTCACAGGTTCAAAACCCTGGGCTTGCCTGGTCAAGGCATATATGGGAGTTGATGCTTCCTGCTCCTCCCCCCCTTCTCTCTCTCTCTCTCTCTCTCTCTCTCTCTTCTCTAAAATGAATAAATAAATATAATTTTTAAAAAAAGAAGCAATATGGAAATATCTTAAATAATGTTTATTTTTTTAATCAGGTGTTAATATTTTTCCATTAATATTTAAAAACTCTTCCTTATAGCATCTTGTTTTGTGTACCTCTTTTATTGTTCTTATTTAAAAATTAAATACGTGAAGTAATAAACCACCTTTTGGTACATCTTGTTTTATACTTAAAATGGTCATTAGGGCACAGAACCAGTTGTTAAATTATTTAAATCTCACTATTGACTCATATGGCTGGGCTGTGTGGGCTGCTGCCTGTGCTGCCCTAACCCCCAACTAACAAGATAAATGGGCCTGTAAAGGTTACCCGAACACAGATTTGGGTAGATCTGATTGTGGCTGGGCAGATAGGGAGAAATTAGATGGCAGGTCTAATAGAGTCCTGTGAGAGCTTTGGCAGAAGCTTAAGCTGCAACAGAGGTTCCAGCCACTGAACAAGTGGAGAAGCAGGTGGCTCTGGCAGCTGCCAAGAAAATAGCTGCCTTTTGGGTTGCACGGTTGCAGGATTACTTGTTGGAGACAGTTGAAGGAAAGGAGGATCCTCAAGACTGGTTGTCCCAGTTTGAATAAAAGGAAGGCCAAGGGACTCGTCTAACAGGGACAGGCGGGACCAGAGGCCCCATGTGGAATTGGCAAGTCACTGTTCCCCTTCTAGTATGTAGCAGGTGTTGGCCTTAGAAGGTAATGGGTTTGTTTATTTTTTGTTTTTGTTTTGCAGCTAAGAGAACTGTCAAGGTAGCACAGGCCTTGAGTGTGTTTGACTCCATTAGGCTCTGTGAGCTTGGACCTCTGAGAGATTTGGGTGGGGCTTATGGCAATGCATAGTGTACTTATGGAAAGTAGTTAAGATCTGTTAATAAAGATATATGGCTAGTTGCTTGTAATGGACCTTTACCTTGGTGATTTACAGAGACAGCTGGGCTGTCTATTGTGGACTGATCATTGAGTGGTATAACAGACTCTTGAACTGCAACCAGAGGGGGGCACTGGCTCCCTTGCTGTGTGGGCATGCCACTTGTGGACAGTACTATGAGAGACCCTGATTGGAGGGGAGGCCGGCACATGTGGTGGCGCCTCCTGCAAGAGGAAGCTGCTCTCATTCAGTTGCAGAGATTCACCAAGGACACTTTATGGTTCCAATGGACACAGCCCTTGACTGTACAGGCCCTCCCACCTACCATGGGGTAGGGAGCTAGAGGTGGGCCTCCAGTTAACTCTTTAAGCAGAGTGCTCAGGGAGACATTGTAAAGGGCACTTTTGTAATTATTGTATAATTACAATATAAATTGTAATTATTATATAACTTGTGCTGTTGCCGATGGCTCTGTTTGTTTATGTAATGTACCTCACTCTACACAGGGATCATCACAGAAGGTACCCATCATGTAGATTGTGAGGTGAGCAACCCTAAAGGGGTAGAATGTTGGCAAAACATCTGTGTTAGGCTTGTTTGCTTGTTATTTTGCCCAATTAGTGTGTGAGCACGTGACAATGCCACATGTGCATAGCCTATGTAAAGCTTGCCCTCAGAGAAGATTACAGGTTGCCTGTAATCTTGCTGTTTGTTTGCCTGCTGCAGTGAGAAGCAGTGTTCCTGTTTGCTCATCTGCTGTTGCAAGGCTCTATTAAACAGGAATGGCCCAACACTTTCTGGGTCCATAGTTTCTCTACCATCTGCCCAAATCCAATGTGGACCTGCCTGGCCCCAGCCACCGACGTTATACCCAGAAAGGCTGGGTTCAGGTTCTTCTTCTCTGGGACCGAGGCAGCTTTTGTGGCACCCAGGGTTCCCTCTGGAGATATATCCTTGTGGTGAAAACGGAAGCTCAGAAAGAGATAGGTGTAGGATGCCTGCAGATGCAGGTTTACCAGGTGATTGACAGTGGTCTCCACATGGGTGGAAAAATTCTGATGCATGTGAGTGTTTATGGTTGGCCAGTAATGAGGAGCCAAGAACAAAACAAAAACAAAAACTATTGGCTGATATCAGAGATTGTGATGGAGAAGAAATTAAAGAGAGGTCAGGGGCTGAAAGAACAGCAATACTGTGTGTGTTCCCTCCAAACAATGTTAAAAATTTTTGTGGAGGCACGCTCTGATATATCAAATTTTATTGCCATTATTTAGGGTATTCTTTGAACTACTTTCCCATCCTGTCTCATTAGCATCAGGTTCTTGGTTCTGCTTCTGCGATCTTGACACCTGCCAGGCCTCTGGCTATATCCCTTCACTGCTCTCCCTCTACGAGTGAGAAAGTGCCGAAAGCCAGACTGCCATTTTGAAAAAAAAAAAAATCTCCCCTAAGAGACAAGCATATTTCAAGTACCATTCTGAACTAAACTCTTGATTTCAGCAATAAATATTTTTTAAAATTATGAAAAAATGTGGCTTAGTGAAACTATTGAAAATTCCATATAATTGATTCTACATGACTAAGCTGTTGCAGGTTTTTGTATCCAGTTTAGCCCACATGAAAAATATAAATCACCATATCAACAGCAAAATCCTGCGTTAAATAGCATGGCAGTTACCATGGAAATGTGCCAAACATAAGTGGGTTGCCAGTGTGTGTAGGGGGTACCCAAGGGGAGAATGTATTAGAGCCCCATTTGGTATTTAAATTACTCATACAGTCAACTAATTTAAAGCGATGCAGCCTTCACAGACACTGTTGTGTGGTGATAGCCAGAGGAAAGGGGGCTGGGGAGAGGGGAAGAGGACCAAGGGGGGCTCTATGGTGGCGGCAAGAGACTTGACTTTAAGTAGTGAGTGCACCACGCAGTATGCAGATGATGTATTATAGAGTTGTACACTTAAACCTGTATGAGTTTATTAACCAATGTCACCCCCATTAATTAAAAAAAAAGAAATAAAAAGAAAAAATAGGTTAAAAAAAAGAAGAGAGAGATGCAGCTGAACTTTTATAAGTACAGTCTTCTATTTCCCTATGTGGTCAAGCAGTTGGAAGAAATTATCTAATTGCTATAAAAGCAACCATATTCTTTTGGGGGGAACATAGTTATTTTTCCTTCAGCTAGAATCCCTGATTATTTTGTACATAGTTTTCTCGATATAATGATAACAAGAACAACAACCAATATGTAAAATCCAAATACAGCCCACATCCTGCAAGTCCCTGGATGAGTAGAGACTTGCCTACCTGTTTGATGTCACTTTGTACAAACATTTGCTTTTACCTTGGTTAGGCCACACTGGCCTGTCTGTTCCTCAAATGAGCCATCCATTTCTCCATGCTAGGCGTTGTTATGGGTTGAATTGTATCTGCAATCCAAATTTGTATATTGAAATCCTAACTCCCAGTGCCCCAAATGCAACTGTATTTGGAGATAAGGTCTTTAAAGAGGTAATCAAGTTAAAATGAGGTCATTAGGATAAGGCCTACGTCAATATGACTGGTACCCCTATAAGAAGAGGTTAGGACTCAGATTCACACAGAGGGAAGATCATGTAAAGACTCAGGGACAAGATGCTGTCTACAAGCCAAGGAGAGAGGTCTCAGAAGAAACCAACTCTTCCAACCCCTTGATATTGGACTTTTAGCTGAGAATTTTGAGAAAATAAATTTCTGTTGTTACAGCTCCCAGTCTGGGATGCTTTGTTGTGGAAGTCCTAGCAAACAAATCCATTGGTATTCATACTTATTTTCTTTTGTGCATAAAATGTTCTTCCCCCAGATTTTCAAACGGCTAGACAGTTTTTTGATATTCCAATGTCATCTCAGTGGTCACCTCCTCAGATACACCATGATTATCCTAAATTTGCTCTGCACCAATCACTAAAGTAGAAACTAGAAAGGAGATTGGGACTAAATTGTCTATCAGGATAATGTGACCCCTTGCAACACTGGTTTAGTTCAAGCGACCCAGTCCTAAACCAGTTAACCCATGCCATTGTCCTCATCACAAGAACTTTCTCACTGGCAGTTCAATCAGTGCATAGCATAGGACTTTTCCTCAATGATTATGGGGAGTGACTCCCAGGGAAGCCTACCTTAGTACTCTGGGAAGCCATTATGGGACCATAAGAAGCAAATACACAAAGGAGAGCAGGCAGAGGGAACCATATAGAGACAAAGCCAGGTCCTTGAAGACCCATGCTTGAATTCTATTCTTATCATCAGATTTTAAGTTATCAGTAAAGCCCTTTTACTAGTTAATCCAGTTTTATTTGGATTTCCTGTTCTTTGCTATATTAACCAATGCATTTGCTATCCTATTTTTGTATTTTTGCTTCCCCTTAGAAAATACTGGAAATTGACCTGTACAATTATTATTTCCTTGTTAGTTTTCTTGTCTACTAGAATGAAGACTCTCTAAGAGCTGATACTCTGTTTTGTTCTTTATTTTTTCAACATGGAAAACAGCCTGGCACATACTTGATTATACAAAATAGATATGTAATAAATAGTAGTGTATTAAGTGTGCCAGATACAAACCTAAGTGCTTTATGAGTATTATGAGTTTTCTCACTCACCAACTAGAATATGAGATGTACAAGAACGGAGACTTGTTTATTCATTGCTGAATCTCTGGACTTACAGTAAGTAGTATCTGACATAGAGGAAGCACTCAGTGAATACTTGGTTTTGAATGATTGAATTGTACCAGATACTTGTAACAATACTATGGCATAAATACTGTTTTTATTCCCATTTCACAGATGAGTAGAGAGCGTATTAGGTCTAAAAGCTGGAAAACAAACCTAGTGTTTTGGTCTTCAAATTCTACAATATTGTAATGCCACCTGACCAAACATCTTACAGCTTAAGACAACAATAACAAAATTGAGATTTAAACTTGTTATAAAGTATTTTCCACCCAGATACAGGTGTATTACTCATACTAGTCTGATAAACTAGTGGCACATTTGTGAGCCTGTATCATAATCATTTGTGAATATTATTAACAATAGCAATGTCTGAATCCACTCCAGAACTATGGCATCAGGTACCCAGGAATGAGAGGTAGGGAGATACAGAGCACAGGTTAAAGGAGGTCTAAAAGCACAATAGGTTATTCAGATGCACAAGGGTTCAGAATTATTGTTGAATTATAAAATAGCTTATTCTGATACTGAGACAATTATACTGTTGGAGAACTGTTAGAGAGGGACTGAGAAAGGAGCTTCCTGAGGTCACTTTCCTGTCTGGTTCACCTTGGTATTGATGACAACTTATCTAATTTAGGTCAGTAATAGCAATATGACTGCTACTATTCATATTTGAAATAACAATAATAAATACTAACAAAAACTGTCCAAAACAAGTGCTATACTAAGTTATGCATATTCTCCAGTTGAATCTTCTAATCTATGGAGGCAGGTACCAACATTTTTTGCATTTTTCAAATGAGACTACTAAGAGTCAGCCATGCTAAGTTTTAGGCCCCACATTACTAAATTACATTATTAGAATAAGAAGGTTATTCTTATTACATTACATATTACATTATTAGAATAAGAAGGTTTTCTTCTTATTCTAACTCTACTCTTAACCTCTACTTAGTATTCCTTTTCAGAGATAGTCACATAATGCTTTTGGAAGTAAACAAGGGGCAATAAGAGAGAAGGAAGGAAAGACAGAAGGATGTATTGAAGGAAAAAAGGGATGAAGGGAGAAGAATGGGGAAGAAGAGAGAAGGAACAGGAGGGAGAAGGAGGTGATATACAAAGTTCATAAGTCAAATCTGAAGTGAATGCGACCTGACTTTTCTTCAAAAGGTGAGGCATTTTCTTGTTACTTGCCAGTGGTGGATCTTAGACCTCTGTCACCTGTGGGGTTACTAATCTCCAGAACTTGCTCAAACACCACCTCTCCCTGTCTGTCCAAGGAAGTGTCAACATAGAAGGCTCAAGGTCAAGTACATTATTAGGTAAATGTGCTTGGGGAGTAGAATTTTTGGTGTGCTGAGCAAAGCGTTTAAAAAACTCAGTTTTCTGTGGGGAATCTTTTCTTGGGGGAGTCTCCTATCCATGAATTACTTATTTCTCTTTTCTTCTCCAAGTTTCATAGAGAAATACAATGACATATTACCTTTCTACTGTATACCTAATAGGAAAAAAAGTGAACCTGAACCTGAGCTGTACCATTATGATAAGGTTTGGAGAAAAAGGGAGGAGGATTTGGTCAACTGTCCCAGGTTTTAGGAAGAAAATTTCTGTCTTTGGATTTATCTTTCATTTTCTCTTCTTACCACAAGAGTGGTAATATTTAGAAGCCAATATTAGGGTGAAAACCTGAATTAAGGTGCTGAGGAATTCTCAAGGTTGCTTTTAATCTGGTATGCTTAGATCTATCTATTATACTCCAATGTTGTCCTCATTTTTTTATCTGGCACATTTCAATAATGCTGGAGTTCCCACCTGAGGTCAGGGACCAGTTCCCACAGGGTACTGAAATGTATATATTTTCCCTAAGCATTCCTCCTACATGTATTTTTAAAAATTTTATTGATTGATTGATTTTAGAGAGAGAAGAGAATAGAGAAACATTGATTTGTTGTTCCACTTATTTATACATTCTTTTTTTAAAAAAACTATTGATTTTAGAAAAGAAGGGAGAGATATGAGAGAGACAGAAACATTGATCTGTTTTTGTATGTGCCCTGACCAGGGATCAAACCGACAACCTTTGTGTAATGGGTAATGCTCAATGGAGCTATCCAGCCAGGACCATTTGTTGATTCTTGCATGTGACCTGACCAGCAATTGAACCTGCAACCTTGGTGTATCAGGACGACACTCTAACCCAGGGGTCCCCAAACTTTTTACACAGGGAGCCAGTTCACTGTCCCTCAGACCACTGGAGGGCCGGACTATAAAAAAACTATGAACAAATCCCTATGCACACTGCACATATTTTATTTTAAAGTAAAAAAACAAAACGGGAACAAATACAATATTTAAAATAAAGAACAAGTAAATTTAAATCAACAAACTGACCAGTATTTCAATGGGAACTATGCTCCTCTCACTGACCACCAATGAAAGAGGTGCCCCTTCCGGAAGTGCAGTGGGGGCTGGATAAATGGCCTCAGGAGGCCGCATGCGGCCCGCGGGCCATAGTTTGGGGACCCCTGCTCTAACCAATGGAGCTACCCACTCAGAGCCGTTCTGCGTATCTTATTTTGGAATGTAAATGAGCAACATATGGATGGTCAGAAAATTCACAGATGCTGGGTTCTTATCAAATATCTCTTCATGACCAACCCCCATTTCTAGAACATGCAGTGAGGAAGGTCTTACCTAATCTCTGTAGTGCCTGGCACCAGGGATAATCAAAGCTCTCTGTAGTTAAACAACTTTTAATTTGTTGAGGAGACATCAGCTTTCCAGACTGAACTTTACCTGCTTGAATCAGAAAGATTTTTTAAGCCCCAAGTCCCGCATTCAGTGAGAAAAGCTGCTTGCATTTTTCTTTCATTAAAAAAACAGTCCTGGCCGGATAGCTTGGTGGGTTAGATTATCATTCCAAAGTGCAGAGGTTGCCGGTTTAATCCCAGGTTAGGGCTCAGGAACAGATTGATAATTCTGTCTGTCTCTCTCTTCCTCTCTTACTAAAATATAATTAATTAATTAATTAATTAATTAAAAGATAAACAACAGAGCCTTACCAGGTGGGGGCATAGTGAATAGAACATTGGCCTGGGATGGAAAGGGCCCAAGTTTGAAGCTCTGAGGTAGCCAGCTTGAGTGCAGACTCACCAGCTTGAGGGAGGTGTCACTGGCTTGAACGTGGGGTCATAGACATGACCACATGGTCGCTGGCTTGAACCCAAGGTCACTGGCTTGAGCAAAGGGTCACTGGCTCAGCTGCAGCACCCTGGTCAAGGCACATATGAAAAAGCAATCAATAAAGAACTAAGGTGCCACAACAAAGAATTGATGCTTCTCATCTTTCTCCCTTCCTGTCTGTCTGTCCTTGTCTGTCCCTCTCTCTGTCTCTCTTACTAAAAAATAAATAAAAAATAAAGAGCAGAAAAAGTATGGGAAATGAGAGAGAGAACACAGCCTTCTGAGTCAGACACACCCAAATTTTACTCATGACAAGGCTTTTAACATGGCTATTGATAAAAGTCACCTAGCATCTGTAAATCTTCGTTTCTTTATTCCTATGTCAGCTAGAGCAATAACCTTATAGATTATAAATGCAATCGTTATAATGCAATCATCTGTGGCATGTACTAAAAATAGCAATAAATGTACGCTATTATTCCCTAGAAAATGTTATGGAATCAAATAGCAAACCCAGGAACTGGGTCTGAGGGTTTTGACTTTATGTTGTGCTTTCTCCTCTGAGTTTTACTCCCTTGGCCTCAAAGAGCTTCCCATGCTGCAGGTGGGGTTCTCCAGGGAGCAGACTCTGAGATACCGTTTAGTACCTGGTATGTCCCCATGGGAGCATCCTTGGGACCAATCCCTAGGAAAGAGAAGGAAGGAGGCAGGTTAGAGCAAAGGGAGCAGTTGAACTATGATGCGAGCCAAGCGGCTTCAGCTGACCTCACAGCAAGTTCCAGACTTGAGTGGTGGTCAGAATTGCCAGGCACTAGACCAATTGACCAGGTACTTATATCTCTATCACAGCAGTCAATGTATGTGGCTGCCCCTGGGAGGACTGGACATTGCATGAGGTGGCTGTCTAAAGCTGAGGCAGTCCTTGAATGGATCGGCCACTGGAGCATCTCTGCAGGTTAGCAACAAGTGCTTTTTGGAGAAGGATTTAGGTGGGCCATTCTTGTGTCCCCCATACCATGTTCCTGCCATACTGTAGCATAATGATAGCTAGCTTATAGTTTCCCATGTTTCAAGTAATGCTACACATACATTAATATCTCTGTCTAGCTATCTACCTATCTAAATTGAGGCATGAATAAGTTAAATAAATTGTTCAAGATCCATCACCTGCTAAGTGCCTTTCAAAACGAGGCCGTCTAGCTGCATTGCTCACACTCTTAATCTGTCTAACAGTGACCTGGATCTCCAAAGAGATTTGCTTATCCTGTCAGGTACTGCTGTGTGTCTCTAGTACAATGGTTCCAAAAGTGTGGCCCCCAGATCAGCAACATCAGCACCACTTGAGATTTGTCAGAAATGCAGATCTCTTCACCTCACTTAAATACAGGGTCAAAAATTCTAGGAGTGGGGCCCACAATCAGTGTTTTAACAAGTCCTCTTGGGGATTCCAATGTACCCTCAAGCTTGAGAACCACTGCAGTAGTACAACTCTCCAAAATAATCTATCATCTCTCCTAATAGTCCTGTTCAGTCTTTATTTCAGCCACCTGGGTGGCCCATCCCTGTCCTGTGGAATTGGGCCTTTGCCTGGCTATTGCCTCCCTCCTGTAAGTACCTTCCCTTACTAGGTTTCACATTTGTAATGGAAGTTTCCCTATTGCATAATGTTGCCATTGTCCCTCTCAGCCTAAGGATAGTGCTTAACTAGTTTTATTATTTAAAATTTGGTGTTATCCCAAGGCAAAGCTTGGCAACCTGACCTGAGCCAACTGTGCTGGTTTTATTGGCAGGCCCAAAAGCCCTGAGTTCAAATATCAGCACATGACTTAAAAACACCATGCTCTTGATCAAATTCAAATTTATCTTTAAATTTCAATGTTTTCATCTGCAAACATGAGAGTAGAGGTACTTGTCTTACAGGCTTGATCTGCATAATTATTTAGATTATTTATTTAGATAACTGCCTAGGTCCTGACATACAGATTACACTCAATAAGAAACTTCTTTCAAACTTATATGAATGCCCTTTTCCCTATCCTTTGCCTATATTTTTGGAAGACCAGCTGGTTTTAAGAATTAATAGCAGATAGATACATAACATCTTTATGCCAGGGATAGCATCCTTATTCATCTATTTTTACTGTCCCCAAGAATAGCATTTGTTAAAATATTTTACTTCAAGGCACTGGCTGGCTGGTTGAGTCAGTGTTAGAGCATTGGCCTGGTGTGTGGATGTCCAGGGTTTTTTTCCAAGTCAGGGTACCCAAGAGAGGTGACCATCTGCTTCTCTCCCCTCCTCTTCTCACTCCCACTTCTCTCTCTGTCTCTCTCTCTCTCTGTCTCTCTTTCTCTTATTCTCCTGCAGCCATGGCTCAGTTGGTTCGAGCACATCAGCCCCGGGTGCTGAGGGTGGCTCCATGTAGCCTCCACCTCAGGTGCTTAAAAATAGCTTGGTTGCGAGTATGGCAGATCATCAACCCCAGACAAGGGTTGCTGTCTGGGTTCTGGTTGGTGTACATGCGAGAGTCTTTCTCTCTATCTCCCCTCCTCTCACTTGAGAAAAGAAGAAAAAAAAATTTTACTTCAACAAAGGTGTTGGTTGCTCCAGTGGATTGGTTAAATCTAAAGATATGTATGTATGTACGCACACACAAACACACACACCCTTAAGCTGTTATAACAAAGCTTTATATAATTACATAATTATACCATAAGTCTAATAGCAACCCAATGAGATATACACTCCTCTACTTTAATGATGATAAACTATTATTAATAGTTGTTGACCACCTTGCCAGATATTCCACATGAGTAGTAATAAGAGGCAGATCCAGAATTGTAGCTCAGAATCCTGATATAGTCCTCTTTCCATGATAAAGCCCTCCCTCAAAGAATTCTGATTAGCAATTAAATTATTATTTTTTTTAATGAGGAAGATATTTTGGTGTTATTAATAAATTAAAGACAGTGTCCAGATAATAGAATTCATCATTTCTAATCAGAGCATTATCCAAGGTCTCTCTATGGATTGCAGTTGAGAATCATACAGTGAAAAACTCATGTGATTAGCAGGGTCCAAGAAGGCTGTCATGCGGAAAAAGCTGAGACGTGATTTAAATATCAAGGGATTGTTATTTGAACCTAAACTAAGGAACCTGTGAATGGAGAGAATAACTGAGTATCTCCTGGAGTCAGGCCTATTAACATTGGGAAGAGCTAACTATGGAACAGGGCATAGCTAGGAACAAAGAGCTTTCAAGAGGTTGAGGATGCAGCCAGTCTTCACAGGTGTCTAGATCCTTTGAAGTCCTGGCTCAGCTTCTGTTCCGTTGGCAGTCATTGTGGAAGCAACCAGAGCAGTAGTTCTCCACCTTGGCTGCCCATTAGAATCACCTGAGGAGATTTTAAAAATTCTGATGTCCAAGCCATACCTTAGATCAATTACATCAAAATTATTAAGAATGTAACCCAGCCACTATTATTTGTTAAAGCTCTTCATAGACGATAATGCATAGTTAAGGTCTAGATTCTCTGTTCTGGAAGCTAAAATGTTTCTTTTTCTATTCCTCCCTTCCTCCCTCCCTTCTTCTCATTGTTCTTTTACTTATTTCTTTAAAACATGGTTGTGCTGTAAAGATAAATAAGATGTGATTTTTGCCCTATATTATTTGTATGTAGCAGTGTAACAAATGAATGCATATGTAGAGGTTTAAGCCAACACTCATTTATTAGATAACAGTTCTGTAGTTCAGAAATCTAGCGTAGCATGAATGAGTTTCCTGCTTAGGATAGCACGAGGCTGACATAGAAGTGTTGACCAGGCTGAGTTCTTATCTGGAGGCTCTAGGAAAAATACTCTTCCAAACTTTCAGATTGTTGGCTGAGTTCAGCTTGAAGTTGTAGGACTGAAGTACCAGTTTTCTTGCTGGCTATCAGTAAGGACCTAGAGGCCACTCACATTCCTAGCCAGCAGAGGTGCATTGAATATTTCTGATGCTTTCAATTTATAATTTCATCTTCTGTGATCAGTTGAAAAAAAAAAAACTCTTTTCTTTCAAAGGTTTCAAATGATTAAGTCAGGACCACTTGAATAATTTCCCCATCTTATTAAAGCCACTTGATTCAAGATCTTAATTACATTTGCAAAATTAGCATTTTATTAAATAACTTGAAGAAGGTTTAAATGCACATGGGGCCTTCTTAGAATTCTGCCTACCATAGTCCCCAAGAAGTCCACATGTAGGAAAAAAGACTTGGAACCCCTCACAAATAATAGAGAATAATGACAGACACAAGGAATTGAGGTTCTAATGAATTAGTGAAGGAGTGATTAACTATAATTAAGGGTACATATATACAGAAGGTCAGAGTAGGCTTCTTGGAGGTGACACTTGAGCCCATTCAAACATTAGATATTTACTTAATGAGCACCTACTGCATACCAGGCACTGAACTGAATTATGAGAAACGGTGAGTTATTTTCTAGGCGAATAGGAGTATCGACGAACTTTCCAGAGAGGAGACACCATATGAAAAAGCATGTGTCCAACAAGTGACAAAGAAGAGAGGTATTTAAAGGATGAGATACTGTTAAGTTCTGCTAGAGCATAAAACATATGGGAGAAGTGGCTGGAGATGAGGCCAGAGTGAGAGAGGAGCCTAACATGTGAAAACCCTGTGACACAGATTTTACTTTACTCTTTGATGACAGGAATCACTAAGTGTTCCCTCCCCAACTTTGTTGAGTATATATCACCCCCATAGTTTTCTCATGCTCTTTTGTAATCCATCTCTCTCCCTTCCAGCTAACCACAGATTTGCTTTCTGTCACTATATAGTAGTTTCCATTTTCTAGAATTTTATATAAATAAATTCATACAGTATATAAATGGCTTGGCTTCTTTCACTCGGCATAACGATTCCGAGGTTCATCTCTGCTGTTGCAAGTATCACTAGGTTATTATATCTGGCGAACATTTGCCTACCCCAAGGTCACAAAGGCTTCTATGTTTTCTTCTTGAAGGTATATTCTTTTAGGTTTTATCTTTAGGACTATAGTTTATTTTGAGTTACTTTTTTTGTATATGATGTAAAATAAGGGTTATTGTTAACTTTCAAAATATATTTATCCAGTTGATCCTGGATGATATGTTGTAAAGACTTTACATTTCTTTTTAAATTGCTTTGGTAGTGGTGAAAATCAACTGATCACATAAGTGTGGGCCACAGAAGAGTTATAAGTAGGTAAAAGATGATGATCCATGCAATTTAAATTTATTTATTTTATTAATTCTATAAATATTTCTGAAAATCCCACCATATGTCAAACACTGTGCCAGGGACTGAGTCTTACTTGTGTTTTTGTCTTCAAAGCTAGAACAAAGCCTGGCACACACTAGGCCCTTGGAAGTGTTTACCTAACAAAAAAAGAAAGACAAGTAAGTAGAGCCTCTGCCTTCAGGATTTTTAGAGTCTAGAGTAGAAGAAAGATCCTTGGTGAGAGTGGGTGAAATAACTGGCAAGAAAATGATTGAGAATGAATGTAGCCCTCTGGGTAAAGAAAAGATGGGAAAGTTTTGAGCTAGGGTATTGATAGTGAAAAGAAATAGTTGGTTCAAGAAGTACAGAGAATGGTAACTGATGAGAAGGAGTTCAGGATGGTTCTCAGGCTTGTCACTTAGAGTATAGAAAAGATGTAGATTTAGTGGGAACAGAAGTTGAAAGCCATGCAACCATCAGAGGCCTTAGGCAAAAAATAAATAAAAAAATAAAATAAAATAAAATAAAATAAAATAAAATAAAATAAAAAATGCAGTGCATGGTAATTTCTGCCTTCTAAGAGTTCATATCCTAGTAAAGAATGGAGACCAGCATAGAAAATGTATGGTGTGTGTGGAAAGAAAAGAGTCAACATGAGATGCAGGGAAAGCCAAGAGGATACTGTGTGGAGGAGGTAGTATTTAAGTAAGACCTTAGAGAAAGAGGAAGATTTTTATTGTTCTAAATGATTGGAGAACATTTCATGCAAATGTAGAACATGTGTATATGAGAGAAAGCTGGATGGTGTGGCTGTGCACGGCATGTGTGCAGGTCAGCGAGTTGTGTTTTGTGGATAAAGCAGTGCAAAGTGGCTAAGTGCAGGACTGGTGGGTTTGGTGGGATTGGAGGCTGAAAAGAAAGGTTGATACCAGATGATGTGTGATTTCAGGTACCTGGATATTCAACACATTCCTTGTTAGGTCTTATGTAAGGCTTATAGGAGGACATCATCCTAGCTTCCGTGAAACACATTCTCCAGTGAATAAGGTAACCCAATAATAAAGAGGCTGAATGTGCAAAACAAGGACATATCTAAGTTGAACAGTATACAGTCAGAAGTAACTTTGTGGAAATCAAGATATATTCACTCAAGAAAACTTTAAAGATCAAGTGGAAGTTTTTGGGGGATGTGAGGTGGAGATTCTTTATAAAAGGCTTTCCAAACAGAGGTAGTAGTATGAGTCAATCTGCGAAAGTATGTGTGCTTGAGCTCCATACATCCAATGTTGGGATTCAAATTTAACAACTGGTTTTCTGTCCTAATGACCGTTTTAAGTATAAAAAAACGATATACTGAAAGGTAGTTTACTATTTCATGCATTTAATACTTAAATAAGAACAATAAAAGAGGTACACAATACTAGAATATGTAATAAGAAAATGTTTTAAAATATTAATGAAAAAATATTAAATAAAATACCTGACAAAAAAACAATAAAGCTGCTATTTAAGATATTTCCAATGATAGCTTACCCTCCCCCCCCCCGTTGTTTATCACTTTTTCTCTTTAGATTATGTTTGTTTACTGAAATAACAAATGTGAGGAAATTAAAATTTTGTATTTCGTCAAAGGTATAGTGAGTTTTATAAAATGAATAAATAAATATTACAAGCATAGGTCCATCAAAATTTTTTCACCTATGGCCTGACCAGGCAGTGGTGCAGTAGATAGAGCGTCGGACTGGGATGCCGAGGACCCAAGCTTGAGACCCTGAGGTCACCAGCTTGAGTGTGGGCTCATCTGGTTTGAGCAGAGCTCACCAGCTTGGACCCAAGGTCGCTGGCTCGAGCAAGGGGTTACTTGGTCTGCTGAACGCCCGCGGTCAAGGCATGTATGAGAAAGCAATCAATGAACAACTAAGGTGTTGCAATGAGCAATGAAAAACTAATGATTGATGCTTCTCATCTCTCTGTTCCTGTATGTCTCTGTCTATCGTCTATCCCTCTCTCTGACTCTCTCTCTGTCTCTGTAAAAAAAAAATTTTTTTTCACCTATGGATGAAATGAACACTACTATGGTGCTTAGAATATGCTGTTGCACAGATGAACATTAAAAAAGAGTAAAGAAGCTAAATTTGTGATTTCCACATTGTGTGGCTGCCCAGGTGACCACCTTAGAAAGAACCCTGATTACAAGTGCCATTTTAACAACCAGTTCGCCAAACTCAACAAAAAATTAGCTATTGGTTCTGCTAATACAATCCTAACATCTGAGTTTGGGTGTAAGTTAGAAATGGACATACTGCTTTGGTTTCCATTTTAATCTCAACAGGGTCATTTTAATCCACCACCATCACAGAGTAGTTATTGCAGGATCAGGTGTTGGTTCAGTTTAATGGTGAAGCAGTACTTTGTTTCTCCTTGATGCTTGTGTAAATCTGCTTCAGAAAACTGATATGAAGAAGTGGCGATAGCAAAGCAAGATTCAAGTTTTCCTGTGTTCTTATAAAAACCTTATCCACACCTAATAATTTGGAGTATATAACTTAGTTCTGCTCAGAGCAGACAAGTTTTGATTAGAAATGCTAAATTTCTAGAGGCTCCTACAGAGTCATTTGTTGTTTTCTTGGCTCAGTGGGCTCTTCTTATCTCCTGTCTCAGAGCACTGCAGTGCCTTCAATCCTGATGGTAAAAAGCCTTAGGGAGGATCGTGTAGGTGTTTGGAATTTTAAGTGGTTCAACACCACTGGGGACATGACATACTGGGAATGACAACCTCTCCATTTCCACCTGCCAGCATCTTGGGGATCAGCGACAGCCTCTCCCCAAGTCATGAATATGATGAATAGCTTTGTGCTCAACAGGCAGTTATCTTCGTCGAGTAATTCAGGCTGAGAAGATACTTTCTAAATAGAAAGTTTGAGTTTCAACTCAGAAAGAAGTGAAGTATGCTAGACTCTTTATATAATTTATTTGTTTCCTTGGGTTCTATTATTTTTATTTGAGTCCAAGGAATTGTGATTGCCTAGGCAGTGGCTGTACAGCAGGACACTGTCACAGGTTGGGTTTCCTGGGAAGTGGATGCTGAGGTGGAGGGTATTAGTGAGCTCCAGCTGCTGTTATAAAATGCTATAGTCTCGGTACTTGCACAGCAAAGATTTATTTTTCACAGATGCACTCTAAAATCAGAGTGCAACATGGCCAGGTTGTTGTGAGAGTTCTCTTTTTGGCTTGCAAGTTTTGTGTGCGTGCACATGGCAAACTTCTCTGTTTCTCTGTCTCTCCTTCTCTTACAATTTTTCAGAACTTTACCCTAATGCCTTCATTTAACTTTAATTATCTCCTAATACAGTCACACTGAGGATTAAGGCTTCAACATATGAATTTGGGTCAACGTAGTTCAGGCCACAGCATTAGAGATTACTATGGAGGAGGTTTATGAGGGAGCATATGTGGGGTCACCACTTCTAGAAGGAAAGATAAGGAAACAGGACTGAACAGAGGGAGAAGATGGGTTAGGAAGCAGTTTCTCTCACAAAAGACATTAGCTGACACTCTAGGCCTTTCCAAGTTGTCCCAAGATGAAAATTTGTTATTTCCATGTCAACCAGCCATTGGATATGGACTGGCCCTAGTGTGAGTTTGCTTATTCTTTCCTTATTAATCTTGTATATATTTTCAGAATATGTGGATAAAATTCTAAACAGCTGCTATTATTTCATGGATATATGGAATGCCTTTTTTATATTCTTGTTGTAGATGAAGATTTTAATGACTCATTCCTGAGGGGGGGTAAAACAGCAACAACATAAATGGAGGATTTAAATCAAAAGATTGTGCTTCTAAAGTCAGCCTAAGGATAAGGCACTAAAAATATTCTAGTCTTGGGTGTGAATGACAGAAGACACTAATCATCAAAATTATACATCACTTTGGGTGATTCAGCTTTTATTTATTTTTTATTAAATTTAATGCAGTGACATTGATAAATCAGGGTACATATGTTGAGAGAAATCATCTCCAGATTATTTTGACATTTGATTATACTGTATACCCCTTACCCAAAGTCAAACTGTCTTCTGTCACCTTCTATCTGGTTTTCTTTGTGCTCCTCCCCTCCCCCCAACCCCTCTCTCTCCTTCCCACCCCGTCCCTCCCACTCCCCCCCATTACTATCACATTCTTGTCCATGTCTCTGAGTCTCATTTTTATGTCCCTTCTATATATGGATTCATATAGTTCTTAGTTTTTTCTGATTTACTTATTTCACTCTGTATAATGTTATCAAGGTCCATCCATGTTATTGTAAATGATCCGATGTCATCATTTCTTATGGCTGGTAGTATTCCATAGTATATATGTACCAAAGGTTTTTAATCCACTCGTCCTCTGATGGACACTTGGGCTGTTTCCAGATCTTTGCTATTGTGGACAATGCTGCCATAAATATGGGGGTGCATTTCTCTTTCTGGAAATGTTCTATGGTGTTCATGGGGTATATTCCTAAAAGTGGGATAGCTGGGTCAAAAGGCAGTTCGATTTTCAATTTTGGGGGGAATCTTCATACTGTTTTCCACAGAGGCTGCACCAGTCTGCATTCCCACCAGCAGTGCAGGAGGGTTCCCTTTTCTCCACATCCTCGCCAGCACTTATTCTGTGTTGATTTGTTGATGAGCGCCATTCTGACCTGTGTGAGGTGATATCTCATTGTGGTTTTAATTTGCATTTCTCTAATGATTAGTGATGTTGAGCATTTTTTCATATGCCTATTGGCCATCTGTATGTCCTCTTTGGAGAAGTGTCTATTCATTTCTTTTGCCCATTTTTTGATTGGATTGTTTGTCTTTCTGGTGTTAAGATTTACAAGTTCTTTATAAATTTTGGTTATTAACCCCTTATCAGACGTACTGTCAAATATGTTGTTCTCCCATTGTGTAGTTTGTTTTTTTATTCTGCTCTTATTGTCTTTGGCTGTGCAAAAGCTTTTTAGGTTGATATAGTCCCATTTGTTTATCCTGTCTTTTATTTCACTTGCCCGTGGAGATATATCAGCAAATATATCACTGCGAGAGATGTCGGAGAGCTTACTGCCTATGTTTTCTTCTAAGATGCTTATGGTTTCACGCCTTACATTTCAATCTTTTATCCATTTTGAGTTTATTTTTGTGAATGGTGTAAGTTGGTGGTCTAGTTTCATTTTTTTGCAGGTAGCTGTCCAATTTTCCCAACACCATTTATTAAAGAGGCTGTCTTTACTCCATTGTATTTCCTTACCTCCTTTGTCAAATATCAGTTGTCCATAGAGCTGTGGATTTATTTCTGGGTTCTCTGTTCTGTTCCATTGATCTATATGCCTGTTCTTATGCCAGTACCAGGCTGTTTTGAGTACAATGGCTTTGTAGTATAACTTGATATCAGGAAGTGTGATAACTCCCACTTTATTCTTCTTTTTTAAGATTGCTGACGCTATTAATGTTCTTTTTTGGTTCCATATAAATTTTTGGAATATGTGATCTATATCTTTGAAGTATGTCATTGGTATTTTAATTGGTACTACATTGAATTGATAGATTGCTTTGGGTAGTATAGACATTTTAATGTTTATTCTTCCTAACCATGAGCAGGGTATGTGCTTCCACTTGTTTGTATCTTCTTTAATTTCTTTTATCAATGTTTTATAATTTTCTGAGTACAAGTCTTTCGTCTCCTCTATTAAATTTACCCTAAGTACTTTATTTTTTTGGTTGTAATAGTGAAGGGGATTGTTTGCTTATTTTCTCTTTCTGACTGCTCATTGTTGGCATATAAAAATGCCTCTGATTTCTGAGTATTAATTTTATATCCTGCCACTTTGCTGAATTCATTTATCAGGTCCAGTAGTTTTTTGACTGAGACTTTAGGGTTTTCTATATACAATATCATATCATCTGCAAATAATGATAGTTTTACTTCTTCTTTTCCAACTTGAATGCCTTTTATTTCTTCTTCTTGTCTGATTGTTGTGGCTAGGACTTCCAGGACTATGATAATAAGAGTGGTGAAAGGGGGCACCCCTGCCTTGTTCCTGAACTTAAGGGTATTGCTTTTAATTTTTGCCCATTGAGTATGATGTTGGCTGTGGGTTTCTCATAGATGGCTTTTATCATGTTGAGGTATGTTCCCTGTATTCCCACTTTGCTGAGAGTTTTGATCATGAATGGGTGCTGAATTTTATCAAATGCTTTTTCTGCATCTATTGAAATTATCATGTGGTTTTTCTCTTTCCTTTTTTTTATGTGATGAATCACAATGATTGATTTGTGAGTATTGTACCAGCCTTGCCTCCCCAGAATAAATCCCACTTGATCATGGTGTATGATTTTTTCCATATATTGTTGGATCCCATTTGCTAATACTTTGTTGAGGATTTTAGCATCTATATTCATCAAGGATATTGGCCTATAATTTTCTTTCTTTGTGTCTTTGCCTGGTTTTGGAATCAGTATTATGGCCGCCTCATAAAAGGAGCTTGGAAGTCTTCCTTCCTCTTGAATTTTTTGAAATAGCTTAGAAGGATAGGAGTCAGTTCTTCTTTGAATATTTGTTAGAATTCAGTTGTGAAGCCATCCATTTGTTATTTAACAACCTGCTATTTAGTTTCCATGTGTTTGAGTATTTTTGAGCTTTTCTGTTGTGGTTCATTTCTAGTTTCATGACATTGTGATCAGAGAAAGTGCTTGATATGATTTCAATCTTCTTAAATTTGTTGAGACCACTTGTGTGCCCTAACATGTGGTCTATCCTAGAGAATGTACCATGAGCACTTGAAAAGAATGTATATTCTGCTGCTTTAGGGTGAAAGGTTCTGAAGATATCTATTAAATCAAGTTGATCTAGTGTGTCCTTTAAGGCTACTGTTTCTTTGTTAATTTTCGTTCTTGAGGATCTATATCTAGTGATGTTAGTGAGGTATTGAAATCCCCTACTATTATGGTATTGCTGTTGATCTCACCCCTTAAATTCATCAAAGTCTGCTTTATATATTTAGGTGCTCCTATATTAGGTGTGTAGATATTTATAATAGTTATATCTTCCTGTTGGATTACTCCCTTTATTATTATGTAGTGGCCTTCTTTATCTCTTACTATATCCTTTGTTTTAAAGTCCAATTTTTCTGATATAAGTATTGCTACCCCAGCTTTTTTTTCATTTCCATTTGCATGAAATGTTTTTTTTCATCCTTTTACCTTCACACTATGTGTATCTTTTGTTCTAAGGTGTGTCTCTTGTAGACAGCATATGTGTGGGTCCTGTTTTCTTATCCATGCAGCTACCCTATGTCTTTTGATTGGATCATTTAATCCATTTACATTTATGGTTATTATTGATATGTAGTTGTTTATTGCCATTTTATTCTTTAAAGCTGTATTCCTTTTTTGCTATATTCTTTTCCTACTTTGATCTGTTTATAACAGGCCCCTTAACACTTCCTGCAGCACTGGTTTGGTTGTAATGAATTCCTTGAGTTGTTTTTTGTCTGGGAAGCTTTTTATTTCTCCTTCGATTTTAAATGATAGCCTTGCTGGATAAAGTAGTCTTGGTAGTAGGTTCTTGTTCTGCATTACTTTGAATATTTCTTGCCATTCCCTTCTAGCCTCAAGTGTTTCTGTTGAGAAGTCAGATGTCATCCTTATGGGGGCTTCTTTATAGGTGATAGCTTTTTTTTCTCTTGCAGCTTTTAATATTTTCTCTTTATCGTTTAGCTTTGGAATTTAGCTTTGGAATTTTAATTATGATGTGTCTTGGTGTAGGTTTCTTTGGGTTTCTCTTTAATGGAGTCCTCTGTGCTTCTTGAACTTGTAAGAGTTTCTCCTGCATTAATTTAGGGAAGTTTTCAGCTATGATATGATTGAACAAAATCTCTATCCCTTGTTCTTTTTCTTCTTCTTCAGGAACCCCTATGATGCAGATGTTATTTCTCCTCATGTTGTCACAGAGCTCTCTAAGAGTTTCTTCAGACTTTTTGAGTCTCTTTTCTTTTTTCTTCTCTGCTTTCATGCCTTCATTACAGTTGTCCTCCAACTCGCTGATTCAATCCTCAGCTCTATCTATCCTGTTTTTAATTCTTTCCATTGTGGTCTTCATTTCTGATATTGTGTTTGTCATCTCTGACTGATTCTTTTTAAATATTTCAATATCCTTTTTTATACTTGCTATTTCTTTATTTAGATGTTTGTAATGACCATCCATTGTTGTTCTAAGGTCCCTAACCATCCTTACAATCATTATTTTGAACACCGCATCCAGAAGTTTGGTTATTTCCATATCACTCAGTTCAACTCCTGAAGGTTTCTCTTGTGGTTTCATTTGGATTGCACTTCTTTGTCTTCTCATTTCTGTGTTTGGGTGTTTTGCTTGTAGAGCTGGTTGAGTCTAGGCTTGGTGTTGTTTGCCTCCAATTTTCAATTGTGTTATTTCTAGATCTTCTTGGGTTGGCGTCAGCTATTATTTATAATCCACTTTCGGTTTTGGGCCCCTTTGAAGTCTTGATTTGTTTGTTTTCTTAACAGGTGATAGTCTTGTTTACTGATCTCAGCAGGGGGCTTCCTTGAAACTGTATCCAGGAATTCAATGGGAGTAACCTGAGACTCTGAAGGCCTCTTCCACCAACTAATCTCTCTGGGGGTAGGGTGTTTTCTCAGCTTCAGTAGGGGGAGGTGTATCTCAGATCTCCATGGAGACCTGAGTTACTGCCTCTCCTCCCCACTTCTTGTTTTCAGCTGTGTCTTATTGTGCTGATTGGTGCTGGAGAGATGTCTGGAGATCTGTGATCCAGAAGCAATTCAGTTCTGTTTTGTGAAAGGATCAGTCCCTCCCCCAGCTATGGCCGCCTCCAGTACTGGATGAGTCAGCTTTTTTAGCTTGTCCCCTGCATTCCTCTGCTTCTCACTGTCTGTCCCTCTCTCTCCCCTTTCCAGTTGGAAGATAAGCCAGTCCTTTCAACACACCTCACTCCCTGGAAGCCAGGCAAGTGGCTGTGAGCAGTATTTTCTGCTCTTTTCCCTGGAGTGAGAGCCCCTCTGGGCTCTCAACCTCATGCTCCCATCCATTCCTGTAAGCAGGGGAGATTCAGTCGCTCCCTACCAGGTTTGTTGTGGCTTCTTCTTTGCTCCTTGGTTTTTGAGAGCTGTTCTTGTAGTCCAGAGTTGGTTTTTCATGCTGATTGTTCCTAAGTTGATTTGTATTCCAGTTTGGTGGTGGGAGCTGAGAGTCTGTGCATCTGCCTACTCCACTGCCATCTTCAGGTCTTTTGATTCAGCTTTTATTTAATCTACTCATTTGTCTTTATTTTCTTTAAAATCTAGACTGACTGGCTGAGCTAGCTAAGTTGGCCATTTCAGATCCTCATCTCTCATTTAGAAAATATTTTCATCTAAAAATATTTACCATTTCTGGCCCTGGCTGGTTGGCTCGGTAATAGAATGTCAGCCCAAAGTGTGGATGTCTTGAGTATTATTCCTGGTTAGGGTACAAAGGAGAAGCACCCATTTGCTTTTCCACCCCTCCCCCCTTCTCTCTCTCTCTCTCTCTCTCTCTCTCTTTCTGTCCCTCCCCTCCTGCAGCCATGGCTTGATTGAAGTGAGTTGGCCCCAGGAGCTAAAGATGGCTCCATGGCCACCCCATCAGGCATTAAAAAGAACTTGGTTGCTGAGCAAGGAACAATGTCCAGATGGGCAAAGCGTCACACCCTAGTGGGGTTGCCAGGTGGATCCCAGTCAGGAGGCATGTAGAAGTTTGTCTCTTTGCCTCCCTCCTCTCACTGAATAAATAAATATATATATGGTTTTTTACCATTTCTGCAACCTCATGTGTTTAGCCACTACAGAATTTTGGGCTTTAGAATTCCCTGATCTTACAGAATTAACACTTTCCATTATGATTGCTTAGCATGCCTGTGCTATGTCCCTTGTAGCAATCCACAAGTGTAATTATTTATTACCATATTTCTTCATGTATAAGATGCTCCCATGTATAAAATGTACCTTAATTTGGGGGCCCAAATTTGAAAAAAATATGTATTACATACAGTTATTGAACTCAAGTTTTATTCATCATAAAATTCATACAACTCCTCATCATTGTCAAAATGCTCATCCATTAGTTTGTCCTCATCTGTGTCTGATGATGAATCACTGTCTTCATATATCTACATACAATGAGTGCAAAAACAAGCACAAATAAGTGGAAAATGTAAGTAAAAAAACCCCTACAACCACTGTATAAGATGCACCCAGTTTTTAGACCCCAAAATTTTTGAAAAAGGGTGCATGTTATACATGGGGAAATATGGATAATCCTGTTTCTCTGTTAATCTCATATTAGTCCTATGATACTAGGGAACTATACTTGTCTTACTATTGGATCTTTATAATCTAGCACACTGCTTGGCACTTAGTCAGTGTTCAAATATGATTTGTTGAATAAGCAAGTGGATGAGTCAATGAATTTTAGCAAAGCAAATGTGTCAGCTTGAGCTTTCGGGGTCATTTCATTTATACATTCTGTAGTCCACAGAGTCTCTGTTCGGATACTAAAATGTGCCACTTTTTAATAGTTCATTTTAAGAATAAATTTCCCAAATTGTACATTGCCATATTTTTTTCTCAGACCATCACTTTGGGGGAAAAATCTCAAGATCTGTCTTTCTGATATACATTAACAGTAATCAATAATTATTAAGAAGTCGGTGATTTTAATTTGTCCTTCATACTTCCTGAAAAGATGTTTGGAGGTTCTCACACATCAATGCACATGTCTACCCATATCCCTTGACTAAAGAACAATCCTTTGTCATGAGAAGTCTTCCTCTGACTGGAGCAACATGGAGAATGCTTACATCACTAGTCAGAGCACCAGATTTCACTTGCCTGTCAATGAGTCCACAGCTAGCTCCCCCACTAGCATCAAACATTTATTTTCTATTTCAGAAAAAAATTTTAAGTGGCTTCAATAACTTATTAAGTTCATACAAAGAATCTGTACCATTAGTTGCCTATAACAATGTCAGATTTGTCTTGGCCAGGCGGAAGAGCATAATGTTAAGTAATAGAAATCCTTTTTATTCCTGTGTTAATGCTGGTCCTCAGGTTGACAAGGAAAATCTGATTTATTAGAATAACTGTTTTGAGTTTTAAAAAAGCTACTGCAAAATTGTGGCATGGCTGCTTATATTCCCATACTGGTCCCTATGGGTGATATTATTTATGAACAATGTTTATTATTATTAAATCTCATAATTCTTCAGAATCCTTCCCAAAATAGTATTTTAAGCACCCACAATTACTTACTATTTTGATATGTGAAATGAAGCCTCTCCCACCTTTATTCTAAGACAAGGCATGCTTTAATTAGATAAAACTATAACTTAGAAACATGTCAGAAAAATGAATGATGAACTCAAAGGAGAGTGTAAATATACAGCTGGGTGGATCAAACACATTTATATACCTTATAGTTTGCAGGACTTTCATGCACATTCTTTCACTTGATATTCATAATTATCCTCATAGAATAAGCAAATCAGACATTTTCTTTACATCTTAAGTAGTAAAATATCAAGACTGACAGAAGTTTATGGACCTACTTGGGATGAGAAATATAATGAATAAAAAAAAAGTATTGGTCTTCTGATTTCAACTTATTTTAATTTTCTGTAGAATTATTTTATAGTTAGAATTATTTTCTATTATAATATAGAATCATTTTATATAATTAAAGTAATTTTCAATTTTTATAGTTTCTTTCTAATGACCAAATTAATTGATATACAAGGTGTATAAGAAGGAAATTTGTAAGGTTAAAAAATATAGGGAAGCTTTTCCCTTTCCCTGATAAGAGACTATTTAAAGATATCAAGGATAAAATGTGATTGCAGTATGAACTTTACTTAAGACATCTGAAAGGTCTTCTGACTCAGGAAAACTGGTTGTTTCCAGCCTATTGTCAAAATATTGGTTGATTATTAACTTTCTGACAAATAAGCTGCTTAAAAACTATTGTGGGATGCTCACATTAAGCCCTGTCATTAAGTAAGAAAGCAGAGAACATTACTATGCTCACGTGGAATAAGTAGTCACTCTGGGAAGAAAGACATTGAGAATCCATTTCTGGCTGTACTTCTGTATTTCCCCCAGATAATACCGTCCCCATCACCACTCTCAGGGTGTTCTAGACAGGTTCAACACCAATGTGCCTGTCTCTTTAAGTTATTTTTGTGCTACTTGAACAATCTGAACTTTATCAGTGCAAAAAAAATGACAACAAAAAACAAAAACATGTAAAACATGTATGGAAAATGGGCTGAGAAATTGGGATCAAAGTATGAGAAGTTTCTAAAATAAATGTGTGTGTGTTAATGTTTGGAGCTGAATGACATAAAAACAAGGCATAAAATTTACTAAATTTAGAGGATCTTACAAATTTACATATGACATATTTTAAAATATTGTGTTGAAAAATAGCTAATGAGAACTATATGTATCTAATAGTCAAACAAAATACATAGAGTAATTAATTAAAGACAAACTCATATTTTAGGAACACTGATTAATCAAAGAAATACATACCAATGGGCATAAAAAGCAGTCCTATTTAAAAATAATAAAAATATATACAGTTAAATTTTAATTTTAGTTTTGCATTACTTAATCAGGTCTCATTGCTTTTGTTTTGTGATCAGTACAAGCTCTCGGAAGCTTCTTTCTTTGCTCCATAAAATGGAGAACCTTAATCTGCAGACTCAGTCCCATCCAGACTGAGCCAATCCTGATGAAGGCCTATATAATATCAAAATTATGAAGAACCAGGTAGTAGGACCTAGATATTAAAAAGCTAGCATTAATTGTACATAAGTTGAGTCCTAAGTAACATTCCAAAGAAATTAACTTTTCATGTGTCTGTTTATATTTAGAGTAGTTAAATTGTAAACAATGAGTGCCTAACACAATGCCTATTGCATAGACTCATTTTCTGTGGCTGCTATTATTAAAAGCAGGTCAATGATCTACCAAAAAATAGCCAAACATTGATACCTTATAAGCAAGGATAATCTACTATTGTTAATTTGATGTTCTTTGTTCTCTATACTTTTTGTTTATTGATTGATTTTAGAGAGAGAGAGAGAAAGGGAGAGGGAGAGAGACAGACAGACAGAAACATCAATTGGTTTTTGTATGTGCCTTGACTGGGGATCAAACCCACAACCTTTGTATATAAGGATGATGCTCCAACCAACCAAGCTATCCAGCCTGGGCTGTTCTCCATACTTTTCAAGAATATGAAATATTTTTTTATGGTTGTATTTTCTATGCTGTACAGAAATTTTTGGTTTCACAAAATTTCTACCATGTTATACCACCATTAAACAGTGGTATTTCAAAACTCACAGCAAATGAAAACTCCCTAATTGAAGTTAAAAAAAATATGTGGTATAATAACACAAATTCTGAATTTAATTCAGTGATTCTTGTTTAGATTTTGATCATGTACCAGTTAGAACCAGACACTATTGCATAGGGGAATATATATATACACTTAAATTCAAAGGTATTTATTGAGATTGAAAAGAAATGGTTTAAACCAGTGGTAGTCAACCTGGTCCCTACCACCCACTAGTGGGTGTTTCAGCTTTCATGGTGGGTGGTAGCAGAGCAACCAAAGTATAAATAAAAAGATAGATTTAACTATAGTAAGTTGTTTTATAAAGATTTATTCTGCCAAACTTAGCGAAAATCCTACATAAAGTACTTGGTAAGTAATTATTATTATATGCTTTAACTTGCTATAACTCTGCTTTATAAATTTTATAAAGTGAAGTTACTTCCCTACTTTATAAATCACTATTACTGTGGAACCTGTGGCCGGTTAGAAAATTTTACTACTAACAGATACAAAAATGGGCGGTAGGTATAAAAAGGTTGACTATCCCTGGTTTAAACAGTCAAATCTAATTCACCGGAATCACCCATCTTACTCAATACTTAACTAGTAATTCAAAATATAGAAGTGATATAAAACACAGGCAATACATTTCTTCTCTCTTGGAAAGGTTTGATATGACCGATGTAGTTCCCTAGGTCCATTAAGAACTATTTTGGTTTTAATTATATATGTGATGTTCTAAACAATACATGCAGGACATCATTTGTTTTAGATGTAACCATTTTGGTTATGGTTCTTTTTTGTATTTCAATATAACTTATGTGATAGTTTACAATGGGCCATGTCTCAGATGTCTATGAATTCCTAAGGTGTATACAATAAGCAACCTAGATAGATCAGATATATTCTACTAAAAGTATTTCACATACAAGGACTTTACTATGTCTCTGCTAGTGAGTTTGCAGAAAGTTTGAACAGTGTAGCTTGTTCTTTCCCTGGTGTCCCTGTAAAAAAAGAAAATACTTTGCAAATATTGTAGGCTTGCTGCTAACCCTTTCTTTACCCCGTAGTTCAAATTTTTACTTCATTACTTGCTTACAGAGAGTGATTATTCTGGAAGACCTTGGATGATTTTTACCATCTAGGTTTTAAACCTTCAGGCATTCACTATTCAAATTATTATTATTATTATTATTGTTGGTAAACAATGAGAATAACAAAATATAACTTAAGTATTGTTCTCAAAGATCTCACACCAAGAAGTTTGTACACATTCACCAGATATACATTATTTCACTTCATTGGAACAAATAAAACAACAATATTTCCACAGTTTTTATAAGAATTCTGGGTTAAAACAAAACAAAACAAAACAAAATCTACTCATAATTTTAGTGCTACCAGTAATAACCATCAAACCTATCTAAAGTAAAGTAATATGGTTACATTTCAGTACATGTACTACCAATCATTTCTGACCCCAGACCTGGATTACCAATAGCAGACCATTGGAGAAAGATGTGGCAGTTGTATAAGTAGGTAAGAAGAAATCTGCTAAAATTTTAATGAATTGCTAAAAGCCAAGCTAGTATTATAGTACATTCTCCCCCTCCTCCAATGGTGTTTTGGCCAACAACAGACTGTATATATAATGGTGGTATACCATATAGTCTAGGTGTATAGTAGGGTATACCATCTAGGTTTTTGTATGTTTACTTGATGATGGTCACACACAATGAAATTGCCTAAAAATGCATTTCTCAGAATGTGTCCCCTTGCTAAGATGGAGGGAGATGACTGTATAGAATCACTGGGAGGCTTAGATGAAAAAATAATTGCATTTACTCAGAGGTAGGAGCAACTCAGGAGTCCAGAGAGAGCTTCACTCAGCAGTAGAGTATGGGAGGGGAATTTCCACCACTACAGGAAAGGCATAAAGCGCCATCTTGTACTTAGATTCTTATCTCAAATGAGGAAAACCCTTAGATAGGGCCAGGAAAACTATTGCTGTCACCACCAAGGCCCACTGCTGCTGAAGGAAGTGTGGAAAAGCTTCTTCTACTCATGGAAAAGTGGTAGCCAAGAACCCTCTGTCCCGCATGCTATAAAATTATTATAAATCTCCTACCACAGGGAGAAGAGTAAAAAACTGTCACCTGCTTGTGATCCACCATAGATACTAGTAGAGTCTGGCAGCCACTTAGGGGAATGAACACTGGGGAACCTCCACCCTCAAAGCCCAGGCACAGAGATCTTATCTACACTGAGCTGGATGAGGCAACAAGGAATCTCCCTACCACCACATAGGAAGCACTAAGGATATTGTCACAAGGAATAGATGTCTGACACAGAGAAATGACGAAAGTGTGTAGAAATCTCCGATACACGGTAAGCATATTGGGATGGAAGAAAACTGAAAGTGGAGACAGAACGAAAGAGAAATTTGAAATTTGTGGGGTCTGGTGTGTCGCCACAGCCTACATTCAGCCTAATCCCTGACTAGTTTGACTCAACCCCCTATACTCATGACCTAATAAAAAAAGAGGCATGCCCAATTTAAAGCATAAATTCTATTTACCTTAGTCTCTTTACAATATGTCTGATATTCAGTAATAATACAAAAATGTACAAGATACAATCACACACACACTCTTCCTAACCAGCTGTAAAGGGAAAAACAACAAATAGAACCATATTTATAGGAGACTCAGGTGATAAAACTATCAGATAATGACTTCAAAACAACTATATTTAATATTTTGAAACATCAACTGGACAAGGTTGATAACATGCATAAACAGAAGGATGTTTTTGGCAGAGATGGAACTAAAAATAAGGTCGTAAGAATGCTAAAAACCAAACAAACAAACAACAAAAACAACCTGCTATAAAAGATGAAGAATATATTTTCCAGGCTCATTACTAGTCTCAACACTGCTGAAGTAAGAACCAGTGAGTTCAAATACACATGAAGAGAAAATACTAAAACTGAACCACAAAGAAAAAACCAGCAGGAAAAAAACAAAAGCAGAACAAATATTCAACAGCTCTAGAAAAATATTCAATGATTTAACAGTCATATAATTGAAGTCCCAGGGGAAATAAAGAGAAAATGTAAAAGAAGAAATAATTTGAAAGGAAAATGGCCAACATTTTCCAAAAATAGTATGTTATAAAACTGCAGAATTAAGATGCTCAAAGAA
This sequence comes from Saccopteryx leptura, assembly GCF_036850995.1. NCBI lineage: Eukaryota > Metazoa > Chordata > Mammalia > Chiroptera > Emballonuridae > Saccopteryx > Saccopteryx leptura. The sequence goes on from NC_089505.1 coordinate 143,037,477, forward strand.
ACACAAGAAAGGAAGTAAGAAGTAAAGCACACCTAAAGGAGCATATTTAAACTTCTGGTAACTAAAGAAGAGAAAACAGTAAATGTAGACACAGAGAAAGATACCATAGCCAGTGGGAAGGGGGGAGGAGATATGGATTGTAGGAAGCTTCTCACCAGAAATTAAAAGTTCTAAATCTCTTAAATTTTTATCAGCATAATTCAGGTGTAAAGGGTTGGAAAAGAAGGAACATATTCAGGTCTTGATTAGGAAATAAAACCCAAAATTTGATGGGAGCGAAGAAAAAAGGAGTCCAAAAATCCTTCTTAGTTTTATGGCTTAAATACCCTGGTGAATTCTTGTACCTGTAAAATATATAAGAAATTGGGGATGAAAAGCAGATTTGGTAGAAAGATAAATATTTCATTTCTGGCTCTTAAGCTCTGTACATTAGAATCACCTGAGATGCCCTTAAAAATCAGTTTCCAGAATATTTGTTTTAGGTTAAATCAGTCAAGGTTTGCCTAAAAAAACAGAAACCACACTAAGTATGTCAAGTAAGGAGGGATTTAAAATAGATGATTAGAGGCCTATACAACTTTCTAGTGAAGGCATTAGAAATATTCCTGTTTTATTTTATTTTTGTTTTGGTTTTTGAATTTCTGAAGAGAAAAAATTGTGGAGATATTGTTAATGATCTCAACTTCTTCCAAAGTCTAAGTGGGATATTTCAGAAAGGAGAGGTGGAAACTGCTATTAAAATTTTACGTCTACCACCTCTCAAACTTATGTGTCTGTCCATTGCTCTACTGAAAAATAATGGCTTCTTCTTGTCTTCTGCCTTCCAAATATCAAATAAAGTTCCTCAAGATTATCCAAGAAAAGTAGTTTCTAGGCTTTTAGCCACAGAGGAAAAGGAAGAATTTTGAAAGGCAGCTGTGATGTCATCCCCAAGTGATATCTGGCAGCTGTGTCATGTGCTTTATTCTCAGGCTCTTCCAAAGATGAAAGGCAACCTTCTTTCTACTGTCACTGCCTTCCTTTCCCTCCAACAGGCAAAATTTATGGACCACTTTTCTTTTCTCCCCTCCATTCCTTACAAATTCACATTTCTGTGTACCTTTGTTCAATATAAATATTTAAGATGATATATCGATAGTTTGATTTTTTTGCATTTAATTCAGTTGTGTTTAATATTTTATTTTATAAGTGTGTTTCTAAGTCAGTGTTCAGATTATACTTCTGAAGAGGAAGGGTATGACTGCTTTACTGGTTTCAAGTATGTTATTTACAAATTATACTCAACAAAAATTGAACCGGGTCTTAAGATCACAGAATGGTAAAAATACTGTTTGAAGGAACACAAATACCACCTTGTCCAATGTCTCACTCAATGTACAAAACTATTTTATAACATCTTTTGGCTACCTGGATCTTACTATATGATAATACAGTTCTTTCTTTTTTTTTTTCTTTCCACAAAGAACAAATATTCAATGATTCTATGTATAGAGTTTGTTTCTTTGTAATATGGAAACAATTAAATATTCTTTATCAGATGAACAGCATGAAGTCATGATCCTATTGTACTAGCCTTTACTTAGGTAACTGATTATTTATTTTCCCTATAAATGCAAGACTTAATTTGTCCAAAATTTTATTGTGTTTATTCCAGTCACATATAATAATCTTCTCTGTCCTAATTGTATCATTCAATACTTAAGCCAGATTTCTCAGCTGTCGGTAGTTTAGAAAATAAGAGGAAGCATTCTACGTATTAATTCAAAAACTGTTAAAATATGGAAAAAGGCCCTGGCCAGTTGGCTCAGCGGTAGAGAGCCGGCCTGGCGTGCGGGGGACCCGGGTTCGATTCCAGGCCAGGGCACATAAGAGAAGTGCCCATTTGCTTCTCCACCCCCCCCCCTCCTTCCTCTCTGTCTCTCTCTTCCCCTCCCGCAGCCAAGGCTCCATTGGAGCAAAGATGGCCCGGGCACTGGGGATGGCTCCTTGGCCTCTGCCCCAGGCGCTAGAGCGGCTCTGGTCGCGGCAGAGCAACGCCCCAGAGGGGCAGAGCATCGCCCCCTGGTGGGCAGAGCATCGCCCCTGGTGGGCGTGCCGGGTGGATCCCGTTCGGCGCATGCGGGAGTCTGTCTGACTGTCTCTCCCCATTTCCAGCTTCAGAAAAATACATAAAAAAAAGGAAAAAAAACATTTAGAACAGGACCACTGGGCTAATCACTGCAATCCTTGCTTCAGCTCAACCCCAATCAATTACTCAGTTTTTACATTTAATTAGCTACAAATCCACATGACAGCAACAATATAGTCATACAGCAGTTTTGTTCAGAAGACACTATCAAATACCTTACTGAAATTAATTATTTACCAATATTTTATTGAAGTATAATTGATATACATAGAAGTACAGATCTTACGTGTTAATGTTTTATGCATTGACAAATGTAATCATCCAGGTAACTGCACCCCAAATATATAACTGATGATAGATATTATCATCACCTCCAAAAATTCCTTTACACTTCATCCCAGTCAAATCATACCCTCCCCTCTCCAAAAAGCAACCAATATTATGATTTATTTCACCATAAGTTAGTTTTGCTTGTTCTAGAACTTTGCATAAAAGAAATCAAAGAGTGTGAACTTTTTTACATATGGCTGTTTTCTCTCAGTACAATGTCTTGGAGAGTCAGCCATGTTGTTCATATTTTAAGTAGTTGATATCTTTAATTGGTGGCTAGAAAGTCAGTATATCAACATAGTATAATTTTGTTAATCCATTGTCCTTCAGATAGACATTTGAATTATTTACAGTTTGAATGTTATAAATAAACCTAATATGAGCTTTCTTATTTACACAAGAATTTTGTGTTGACAAATCCATTTCTCTTGGATGATTACTTCAAAATAGTTTCTGAAACATGCAGTAGTTGTTTCTATTCATATTGCTTGGGATTCAGTGAGCTGCTTATTTACCTTTGGTTTAATATTCTTTCTTTTTCTTTCTTTTAATATTTTTTATTTATTCATTTTAGAGAGGAAAGAGAGAGGGAGAGAGAGAAATGAGGGGAGGAGCAGGAAGCATCAACTCCCATATGTGCCTTGACCAGGCAAGCCCAGGGTTTCAAACCGGCGACCTCAGCATTTCCAGTCGATGCTTTATCCACTGTGCCACCACAGGTCGGGCTAATATTCTTTCTTAAAATGTGTTGGTGGCTATTATTTCTTCAAATATTTTTTATGTAACAATACATGTCTTTTCTGAAACTCCATGTCCATGCATGTTAACCTGCTTGAGATTGCTCTGTTAATTTTCTCTCAGCTTTTTCTCTTTATGCTTCATTTTAGATTATTTATATTTTATTGACTTTAAGTTCACAGTTTTTTGTTGTTGTTGCCTAATCAGTTATAGAGCTAATCTACTGAATTTTTTATTTCAAATATTATATTCTTCAATTGTAGAATTTCTATTTTTGTCATGGTGTAAATTTATTTTCTAAAATTTCCTACCTCTTCACTTATTTTGTTTATCCTTTCAAGTTCTTAAAACATTTATACTGGCTTTCTTAAAATCATTATTCAACTTTATAATTCCAACATTTCTCTTAGCTGTCTGTTTCCATCAAGTACTACTTTTTTCTTAGTTATAGGAAACATACTCCTGCTTCTTTGCATGAGAAATAATTTTTAATTTTTTGCTGCATGTTGTTGATAGCATCATATAAGGAATCTTGATTATGTGATTTTTCTTTAGAGTGCTGTGTTTGGTCCTGGTAGGCAGTTGATTTATTAGAACAATTTGATTCTTTTGAGGCATGTAATTAAATTTTTCTAGGGTGTGTAACAAGGAACCCTTAACCAGGACTTGAGTAGCCCTACTATTTTTCTGTAGAATATTTGAATATTTAAGTTGTTCACTGAAGTCTCTATTTTGGTTGGAATTCTTATGTTTTTTTCTCTACTATATGATCTCAAGAATTTCCATTCAACTTGCATTTCCTCAGTAGTTGTTCTCTCCCAGGACTCACTGAGATTTTCCCAGCTTATGCTCAATTTAGCATGTGGCCAATATATTAAAGCACCACTCTAAGTTCATGGTGCTCCAGTATCATGATTCATACATTCTATCTGCCTCAGCATTCCAAACTCTGGTCTCTTCCTCATCAGCTTAATGAGACTCTCAAACTTTGCTTGAGCTCTGTCTCTACATGCTGTATTACAGCCAGTTCCTACAGACAGAGAGCCAGGGTGACTATGGGTCTTACCTCATACATTTCCCTTATTTAGGGATCACAGTCCTATGCTGCTTCTTATTGAATGAGTACCTGATAACTGTCATTTTGTTTATTTTGTCCAGTTTCACAGTTGTTCACAGTGAAAGAGTGAGTTCAGTAGTTACTCAATTATGTCCAGAAGCAGAAAACTCTAAAGTAATATTTTTGCTGAGGCTATCTCAATCCTTCAGACAGTTAAAAAAAAAAAACACTTTAATTCTACTTCTAGAAGTCAAAATAATATTTTTAGACTCAATCTAAAGCAGAGATTTGAAATTACCTGAGGTTAAGAGACTTCAGGATGATTGGCAGTTTAGGCTAGTTATCCCGATAGCACAAACTATGAACAACATTTCAATTAAAAGGAATCTTCCATCGGGAGAGTAATTATAGAATGATGTCAATTACCACAGATAGGAAAAGCCTACCTATGAATCTGTCCTCTGCTGGCAGAGAACAGTGTCTGAATCATTGCTGGATTTCTTTTGTGCAGCTTTATAATTGCAATGGTCACAGTCCCAATCACTTATTTTGAGGTGTCTTCTTTTCCAGCTAGCATATTCAGAACTTAATTTTCATTTTACCTTTGGCCCTGTGTTTCTGGCACCAGTACTGAAATGACAATAGGCTCTGTTTCATGACAGCTTTCTTATTGCATCTGAGTAGGTGTTTTCAAGTTTGAGTTATGGTATCTATTGACAGTCTGGTTATAGAATTGCTAACAGTGAAGAAACCTGCTTCTTTGGAAAGATCCCTGCGGTCTTCACATTTTTGCCATCTGGCTAGTTATCGTCAGTGGATTCCAGAAGAAAAGTCACTGTTGATTTTTCAGAAGCCTGTATCCCCAAGGACCTAGTGCCGCCCATGACCCCTTCCTTGTATTTATCAGGTCACCTCTTCCTCATTTCTGGAAGATTTAGTTCTCTCTTTCTGCTAGTAAAGAGTCAATGAATTCTGGACAAAACAAAAGCAACTAGTAAAGAAATAAATCAAGTTTAGCTCCCCGAGTTGGATAATTTTACCCAGGGCTTGCTATACCACTGGACCAATATTTTGTCCAGCCCTGAACTCAGTTTATTATTATCTTTTTTTAAATCTCCCCTTTAATCTGTCTTATTTTAGCAGTACCATTAGAATAATAATTCAAAATTAGGGGGCATATTTAGTGACTCCATGTCACACACTATGGATGTCATCGTGAAGCTCATCAGCAATTCTTCAAGCCTGTGTCCCTGCAGAACTTGCTGATCTTCTCATCTCAAACCTATACAATTTGTAACATTCTAGTTTAGTGGTAGGACTGAGAGGTGTTTCTGCTTTTACTGTGAAATCTCCAACAACACCTTTAAGAGGATATTCATCAACGGCTTTATGGAACCTCCTTCTTCTCGGCAGCCTGTCTGCTCTCTGAGAATTTGCCGTTTTCCTTTTGTTGGCTACTTTGTACCCTAGTCCCCTTTCCTGGTGAGAATATCTCCTTTTTTTCTAACACCTTCATTAAGAATAAGTAGATCTGAGTGATTGTCCTATCCAGCTTCATGTATTGTTTCTTTTCATCTTTAAGATTTCATTTATTTTTTATCTGTGAATACTCTGTCATCTGATCTCTTTATCATTTTTCTTCAAGAAGTGTATTTCTGCCTGACCTGTGGTGGCGCAGTGGATAAAACGTCGGCCTGGAAATGCTGAGGTCGCCAGTTCGAGACCCTGGGCTTGCCTGGTCAAGGCACATATGGGAGTTGATGCTTCCAGCTCCTTCCCCCCTTCTCTCTCTCTGTCTCTCCTCTCTCTCTCTCTCTCTCTCTCTCCTCTCTAAAATGAATAAATAAAAAAAAATTAAAAAATAAAAATAATAAAAAATAGAAGTGTATTTCTTCTTCATTTGTTCCCCTTCCTTTACACATTTAAGATCTTAAAAATCTGAAGAGTATTTTTAAATGTGCCAGTTCTGCTCTAATTTCTAGGCAATTGACATTCTTAGAAACAAAGTTCATTTAAATACTGTTTGGTTCTTTGGATTTGCCATAATTTTTTATTTGTTTTCCTACACTTACCACATAAGATATTTTCTTTAAAATTAGGAACCCTGTTTATTTTTTATTTGTTTATGATCAAAATATTTCACTCTTTTGAGGATATGCCACTTTGGTTGTCTGAAATCAAGTTCAGAACTTGTGTAATGGGCAAAATCCATTATATATTGTATTCAGATGGTGATGAGTGATTCTTGAATTTGGTATGGTTGTTATAACTCTCCTACCAAGGCTGGCATTAAAGATTTAGAGCTAAATCTCACAAAGGCCCTACAGCAGGGGTAATCTCAGCTGCTTTTTATAGTTTTAGTCCAGATCTTGTGGCCAGATATTTGATTTAGGAAAGGAGTAAAAGTAGCAATTATTTTTCTACAATCCTCTCTGACATGTAGGCCTTTCTGAGGTGAGGGGGGGGGGGGGCACAGGGAAAAAGACTGCTTTTTGCTTATTCTATTTTTAATAAGCTCAAATCTAGAAAAAATACTCAAACTTAGAAAAATAACTTACAAAAATATTACAAAGAAAACACATACATTCACACGTACTTTAGTTTCATCTATTGTGAATATTTTGCTATATTTGTTTTCTCCTCTTTTTCTCTCTCCACACATACACATCTATATACATCTATATTAATCTATGTTATATATCACATACATATAAGACTTAATAGACTATATAAATATATAATACACACATTATATTATTGGAAGAAACATGAGAAAAAATGTAGAGTTTATAACCATTCACTTGTAAAAAACTTTAGCACAAATAATGTATCTCCTAACAACAATGTCATTCATTCTTTTATATAACAAATTCAGAATTTTTAGCATGTAGTACTATTATCTAAAATACAGTCTATACTCAAATTTTTGAAATTATACCAATATTATTCTTCATAGATTTGTTTTACCAGTATAAGATCCATTCCAAGACCAGACACTACAATTTAAGTTGTAGTATCTCTACTATCTTTTAAGCTGGTAAATATGCTCAGTCATCTTTTCTTTTTTGTAACATTAACATTTTTAAAGAGTTGAGGCCCAATGTTTTTTTAGAATTTCCCCAATTTTAACTTCTCTGATGTCTCCTCTGTATGTTTTCTCATCCTCATGTTGTGACTTCATTCCTATTCTGGCTTTGCCTTTAACAACATAAAGTAGTACAACCATTATGGAAGAAAGTATGGTGGTTCCTTAAAAAACTAAAAATAGAACTACCACATGACCCAGCAATCCCTCTACTGGGTATATACCCAAAAAAACTCAGAAACTTTGATACGTAAAGACACATGTAGCCCCATGTTCATTGCAGCATTGTTCACAGTGGCCAAGACATGGAAACAACCAAAAAGCCCTTTAATAGAAGACTGGATAAAGAAGATGTGGCACATATACACTATGGACTACTACTCAGCCATAAGAAATGACATTGGATCATTTACAACAAAATGGTGGGATCTTGATAACATTATATGGAGTGAAATAAGTAAATCAGAAAAAAACAAGAACTACATGATTCCGTACATTGGTGGGACATAAAAATGAGACTAAGAGACATGGACTAGAGTGTGGTAGTTACGGGGGTGGGGGGGGGGATGGAAAGAGGGAGAGGGGAGGGGGAGGGGAGGGGCACAAAGAAAACTAGATAGAAGGTGACGGAGGACAATCTGACTTTGGGTGTTGGGTATGCAACATAATAGAATGACAAGATAACCTGGACATGTTTTCTTTGAATATATGTACCCTGATTTATTGATGTCACCCCATTAACATTAATAAAAATTTATTTATATAAAAAGAAAACACCAAAGTAAGCCATACTGTGTAGTTCAAATTCGGCTCTAATTGGCCAGTACACTAAGGTCCCTAAAGCCTTTGCTAAGATCTGCATTTGCATCCTTTTCACTATAAAAATAACACATAGCTGAACAAGGTACTAACTGTTACAATCATATAACATGGTTAAAACCAGTGGTGGGATTCAAATATTTTAACAACCAGTTCTCTGCCCTAATGACCATCTGAAGTATAAAAAAAGATATACCCAAAGGTATATTATTTCATGCATTTAATACTTAAGAACAAAAAAGAGGTACATAAAACTAGATTATGTTATAAGAAAGAGTTTTAAAATGTTAATGAAAAAATATTAAATAATACCTGACAAAAAACAATAAAAAAGTTATCTAAGATATTTTCATATTGCTTCTTGATTGACATCCTCACTTGCATTTCTTTCCACCTATGAACGGAATGAACATTACTACAGGCGCTTAGAACTGGTGTGCAGGTGAACATTAAAAAAAAGTAAGGAATGTAAATTTGTGATTTTTACATTGGGTAGCTGCCCAGGTGCCCACTTCAGAGAGGCTGCCCAGGTGCCCACTTCAGAGAGAATCCTGATTACAAGTGCCATTTTAACAACTGGTTTGCCAAACTAAACCCCCCAAAAATAGGTATTGGTTCTACCAAACCAGTGCAAACTGACAGAATCCCACCACTGTTTATTTTTGTTTTTTTGGTTTTTTTACAGAGACAGAGAGAGAGTCAGAGAGAGGGATAGATAGGGATAGACAGACAGGATCGGAGAGAGATGAGAAGCATCAATCATCAGTTTTTTGTTGCGACACCTTAGTTGTTCATTGATTGCTTTCTCATATGTGCCTTGACTGTGGGCCTTCAGCAGACCAAGTAACCCTTTGCTCGAGTCAGCGACCTTGGGTCCAAGCTGGTGAGCTTTGCTCAAACCAGATGAGCCCACACTCAAGCTGGGGACCTCGGGGTCTCTAACCTGGGTCCTCTGCATCCCAGTCTGATGCTCTATCTACTGTGCCTGGTCAGGCTCACCACTGTTTAAAATCCTACATGTCTACCGAAACCTGAGACTTAAGGGCACTTACTCAGGTCACTGTAGTTTAAAACTATGTGCATAATTGTAAATAATCATTTGAATAACACAATATAAACTGCCACCAACTGGCATGATAAAAAAATACCTAGATGGACTGTGTTTACTTTTTCCAGAAATGTCTAAAGTCACCTACCCAAGCCAGGTTAAGAGCTCCAAGCTTTCTGTGTTACCTCTACCTTCAAATTCAATTCTTTGTGCCCTGGCTGGTGACACAGTGTAGAAAGTCATCCCAGAGCACCGGGGTGGCTGGTTCAGTCCCAGGGTTGCTGGTTTGATCCTGAGAGCACCAGTTGAAACCCCCAGTCAGGGCACATAAGAGAAGCAATCAATTGCACAACTAAGTGGGACAAGTTGATGTTTCTCTCTCTCTCTTTCTAAAAGAAAAAAAAAGAAAAGAAAAAAGAAAGAAAGAAAGAAAGAAAGAAAGAAAGAAAGAAAGAAAGAAAGAAAGAAAGAAAAGAAAAAAAAATGAAAGAAAAGAAGAAGACCTATTTTATGATTTGCTTTTTGCTAAGGATTCTAGTTCATGTGCACACAGTGCCTTTCACAGGTGGGGTCGCAATATATGGTTGTTATGACAAATTGGATACCACTGGATTTAATTGATGTTGAATGTTTGCACCTAGAACAAAATGTCTTGCATAGTAAAAGCATAATTGTCTTCTAGTGTAATACAAAGTGACCTCCCTTTCCAAATTAGATGATCTAACCCAATGAGAAAGTCAAATGTTATATTTCAGCAAAGCTTAGCCACGAGTTCAGTTAACCAAAAAAATTGGACATCCAAACAGCAGCATGCCTTAAGTGATAGGCTGAGCCTTAAGGGCACTCATCAGAGCCTGAATTTTGACTTTCACGAAAAGAAATAGCAGGCGTGGAGAGTACAGACGTGTTGTTGTTGCTGTTGACAGAAACAGAGCCTGCAGGACTGGAAAAGAGAAATGGAAATAATGAACAAATCAACCCAGAGAGCAGGTTCTGACATGTGGCTTCATTATCCGATGAAACACTTCCTTCACTTGTGTGTCAAGGAAATTGAGGACAGAATGCCCAGCAACATTACACAAAAACAAAATCTCTGAAAAGGACCACAGAAAGGTATAAAATGATAGATGGAGGGGCACGGAGAGGTGGCCTGCTCAAATGATTTGAAGACTATCGGGGTTGAAGGCTGTGTGGTGCTTTATTTCCGGCCACTACTGGCCTCTGGCTTTTGCATTCAAAGAGGGTCGTAATGAAGAGTTCTTTCTGGTGGACCGAAAAGAATATTTTCAGTTTAAATGTGGATTTGGAGAGCTGTGGATTTCTAACCATGACAAATGGCAAAAAGTAGGAGCAGGAGGACTATTTTAGCACATCGTCCTGCAGCATTTTCTATACCACAGAGGGGATGGCCCCCAGCATTTCTCAAAGGCAGAACTGGGAGCTTCTAGAAGCCCCTGAGACCCTTTAAGGAAAGGTTTCAATGCAGTTAAAACTATTTTCATAAAATCCTAAAAGGTTATTTGCCTTTTTACTTCATATTTGCTTAAGAGGCTACGAAGGAATTTTCCAGAGGCTACCCAAAGAGTGATGGTATTCTCACTTTGACAGCAGATGTGATGTGTACTTATGTATTTTGAATTTTACGAGAGATTTAGCATATAAATATCATATATACTTTTTCAGCGACTAACTCACTTTGCTCTCAGTGATTTTGCTTTGCTACCGTTGGCTGGCTGCAGTGATGCCTTTTCTCATCTCACTAACGTTATCATCTAAAAAACAAACAAACATATTTTGAAAGTCCAGGATAAACTGTAACATCTTTCTAAGTAGCAAAAGGCAAATTTTAGAATTTCAAAACAATGATTTATCAAATGATAACTAGCTCAGAGAGTTTATGGAAGGCAAAATTGTTCATACAGTAATAGCAGCAAGCTGTCCTAGTAGCTTTTTACCATCACACATTTTCTAAGTTCCAATTTCACTTACAAATGACCTTGATCATGTAGCAAAAAAAATAACTAATTTTATTAAAGATTGACCCTTGAGTAGTTGCTTTTTAATATTTTGAATGACAAAATAAGAAGTTCACGTAAAAACAATTCCTCATATCAAAGTGCAATGGTTGCCCCAAGGAAAAGCACCGTTATGATTGAGTAATGCACTACTTTGTTTTCAAGGAACAACAGATAGGTCAACTATGGTTATTCAGACAGAGATAGTTGGCAGACGTTTTCTCAAAAATGAACACCTGTCAGTTTAAGGAAAAGAACTGCCAGTATTTGTTGCCAATAATAAAATTTAAGCTTTCAAGCAAAAATTAGAAATTTGGCAAACTTGTATTCACCAGTGTGAGTTTGTCAATTTTACAATACTAAGCAAATGATATCCCAAGTCAGATCTTTGTGAAGCTGGGTTTTCTTCATACTTCAGTGAAAATGACATCTTGTAAATGATTATATATTAAAGATGATATGAGAATCTAGTTAATTTCAACTAAACTGAATACATTAAAGAGGTTTGCAAAAATATAAAACACCACCATTATCTTCACTAACTTTTTCTTTTGCTCTGGAAAGTTTATTATTTAAGTTAACTAGTAATGCTAGTATTTTATTATTAATTGAATTAATATTTGCTTTAAACCTCCAATACAGTAAATATAGATAAACATGACCAAAATAAAAATAAAAGGTTCTTTGGAGTCCTCAATAATTTTTATAATATAGGGAGATAATAAACCAAAAAGTTCAGAATTACTGATGGAAGCAATTTTTTTTTCAGATAACAAAATTATTAGGTACTTTTTATGTATTAGGAATTGTTCTAGGTTTCTGAGTGTCAGAGAAAAAAAGGCAAAAAATAAATGTAATAAAAACAATTTTGAAAGTCATATGACCTTCTATTCTATCAATGTGAGCCACATATTAATATATAACACTTATTGTATGCCTACAGTAGGTCAAGTGATTTTAAACATTATTTTAATTTTTACAAGATCTCTATAAAGTATCCCCATTTGAGACATGAGGAAGTTAAGACCTAAAGAATTAGAGTAAGCCCTGGCCGGTTGGCTCAGTGGTAGAGCCTTGGCCTATGGTGTGGAAGTCCTGGGTTAACTCACAAAAAGATGTGAATAAAAGCCTCAAATATTTGGGTATTAAACTAAGGACAAGAGGAGTTTTTAAGAAAAATAACATATTTGAATTAAATAAAAATGAGAATATAACATATCAAAATTTATAGGATGTGGCTAAAGTTATATATAAAGCAGTTCTTAGAAGGAAACATATAATTTTTAAAAATAGAAATAAAAAAAGAAAGATACAAATCAATAGTTTACTTTTTCACCTTAAGATACCAGATAAGGCCTTGCCTGGTTGGTGCAGCGGTAGAGCATTGGCACAGTGTGTGGAAGTCCTGTGTTCGAATCCCAGTCAGGACACATAGGAGAAGTGTCCATCAGCTTCTCCACCCTTCCCCCTCTCTTTTCTCTCTATCTCTCTCTTCCCCTCCTGCAGCCAATGCTCCATTGGAGTAAAGTTGGCCCCAGGCGCTGAGGATGGCTCCATGGCCTCTATCTCAGGTGCTAGAATGACTCTGGTTGCAGCAGAGCCATGCCCAAGATGAGCCAAGCATCACCCCCTGGTGGACATGTCCAATGGATCCCGGTCAGGAGCATGCAGGATTCTGCCTGCTCCCCACTTCTGACTTTGGAAAAAAAAAAAGATACCAGATAAAGGAAAACCCATAGCAAGGAGAAGGAAAGAAACAAGAAAAAGAGCAGAAATCAATGTAGTTGAGAGCAGAAAAAAGAAAGAATATTAATAAAATTAATTTATTAATTAATGAGATCTAACTCTTGTAATGGTTAATTTTATGTGTCAGCTTGGTTGTGCCATAGTATCCAGCTATTTAGTCAAACATTATTCTGAATGTTTCTGGATGAGTTTTATATTTAAATTGATGAACTTGAGTAAAGTAGATTGTCATCTATAATGGGGTTGGGTCTCATCCAATCAGTTGAATGCCTAAAGTGAAAATAGGCTAACTTCCACTGGCCAAGACAAATTCTCTAGCCGGCTGCCTTCAGACTTCATCTGCAATGTTGTCTTTTCTAGCAGACTGTCTTGGACTCAAACTGTGACTCTTTCTAAAAATAATCACCATATTAAGAGAATAAATAATGCATCTTTGAATCATAACATCACTGATTTAGATAATACCTAAATGTTTATGAGTCCAACCACCTCTCATCCATGAAAATGTTACATAGCATTTCTCCTACTGGGTCATCAGACTTCCACTTAAGCATCTCCCAGAAAGTACAAGTTTTCTATAATAGAGGCAATCTCCAATAGAGGCTAATTTAATTCCATTTGAGCCAGAGAAGTAACTTTGTATGACTTCATTAAATTTGTTAAGACCTAAGATATGATCTTTCTTGATAACTCTACTGTGTGTATTTAAGGGATGTGGATTCTCTTGTTATATGGAAAGTTCTATCAATGACAATAAGGTCTCTTTGGTTGATGGTGTTTTTGTTTGTTTGTTTGTTTGTTTTTTGTATTTTTCTGAAGTTGGAAATGGGGAGGCAGTCAGCCAGACTCCTGCATGTGCCCGACCAGGATCCACCCGCCATGCCCACCAGGGGGCAATGCTCTGCCCATCTGGGGCGTTGCTCTGTCCCAACCAGAGCCATTCTAGCGCCTGTGGCAGAGGCCATGGAGCCATCCTCAGCGCCCGGGCCAACTTTGCTCCAATGGAGCCTTGGCTGCAGGAGGGGAAGAGAGAGACAGAGAGGAAGGAGAGGGGGAGGGGTGCAGATGGGCGCTTCTCCTGTGTGCCCTGGCTGGGAATCGAACCTGGGACTCCTGTACACCAGGCCGATGCTCTACCACTGAACCAACCGGCCAGGGCCTGATGGTGCTTTTTATGTCATCAGTATCTATGCTGATTTTTATCTACTTGTTTTATTGATCAGTGAAAGAGGAGTATTGTAATATCAAAGTATAATTGTGAATTGGTAAATTTATCCTTTCAGTTTTTCCTTTATTTCTGAAATTCTTTCTGTCTGAAGTTTTCTTCTGCCTGAAGAACTTCTTTTAGTATTTCTTTTAATTTAAGTTTTCTGATAATAGACTTGTTCTTCTTCATCTGGAAATGTCTTTATTTCACCTTCAATCCTGAATGATATTTTCTTTTTGATATAGAGTTTTGGGTTAACAGTTATGTTTTTTCAGCATGTGACAAATGTTTTACTATTTTCTGGCTTCCATGGTTTCAAAGAAGAAATCTACTGACATTTGAATCATAATTTCTCTAGAAGCAATATGTTATTTTCTTTGCATGATTTCAAGATTTTTCATTTGTCTTTTCACTATTATGATAATCATATTTCTGAGTGTGCACTTCTTTGAGTTTACCCATTAAGCACTAACTTTATTAAACTGCATGTAATCGGTAAGTTTATTTCAGCTATTATTCATTATTATTTCTGCACTGGACTGTATTCTTCTAGAGCTTTAATAATATGAATATTAAACCTTTTATATTGTCTCATAGGTCAGTGTCAATTAATATTTGAAAGTACGAGGAGATCCTCATGGGATATATGACAAAATAAAGCTTTATAGGCAAAATAGTGCAGAACTGGTCTTTAATAGACCATTGAAATACACTGAGATAAATGGAGAAAATATTGGTGGCTGAGAAATCCTGAAACCATACTATTAGACTAAAATTTATGATCTCTGCAATTCTCTATAAACCATACTTCTATTGAAAGAAGGAATCTTTGAATAAACATATGATACTATACCCTAAAGCATAAGGTTAGTGATGACAAGGACTAAGAAGTTGGCTGGCTCACAAAACTGGGAGATAAGCAAATATTTTCTTGGCATCTCATAGGTTTCTTCTCTTTTTATCTGCCTTGCTCATCTTCAAACTTTTCTGCTTCCCTGCCAACCAAGAATTCAGGACACTTCTTTATCTCAGGTTGCTTGTGAATTTTGGTTAGCAAGCTGAAGAGTTCAGACATTGTTGTCTCTGAAGAATGAAATGTGATACTCTTTTCAGGAATGTGTGCTTTTAAAATAAGATTAGTAAAGCCTATAAAATAAATTACTAATGGTAGAATGTCATGACTAACAAAGATGTAATAATTTGGGGTAAAGGCAGACCTTTCTTGTTTTTCATTTACAGTATAGATTGGGGCAAAAGTAAGATTATAGTTATGAGTACATAAAACATAGTTTATTCTTATATAATTATTTATTCAATATTTTATTCCATGCAAACAAGTATAAACTTACTTTTGCCTTTCTCTGTATGTGCATGAAACCTAGTCTGCCCATGTACATAGAGCTGACCCGCTGATATCAGTAAACAATATCCTGTTCTCTTTTTTTTAATTATTTTTATTTATTTATTCATTTTAGAGAAGAGAGACAAAGAGAGAAAGATATATAGAGAAAGAAGGGGGGGAGGAGCAGGAAGCATCAACTCCCATATGTGCCTTGACTGGACAAGCCCAGGGTTTTGAACCGGCGACCTCAGCATTCCAGATCGATGCTTGATCCACTGTGCCACCACAGGTCAGGCCTTACAATATCTTATTTTCAAAAAATATCTTTTAAATTATGCAAAATTTTTATGTCTCAATTACATATTTATATATAATATTTTCTAGAGGAATGTTTGATCCTTCTATGGATCAAAATCTATCTCTAATAAAAGCAGAAGAGTAGAATAAAGTGAAATAAGTTTATCTCAATATAAACATTAGAGTAATGGGAATATTCCTCAACATCATTGTGCACTAAATTGAGGTTTGATTCCAGAGAGGTTTGGTTCCTAGATTCCAGCTCTGGCGACCTCAGCATTCCAGGTCAAATCTTTAACTACTGTGCCACCACAGGTCAGGCTGTTTGTTTGTTTTATGACTGGGAGTTGATGTTTCTTGCTCCTCCCCACTTCTCTCTCTCCCCCCTCTCTAAAATGAATAAATAAAGTCTTAAAAAATTAAAACAAACAAACAAAACCAATAGTATATATGAATGTTCTGGCCTCAAAGAAATGTAAAATGTAGTTGTTGTTTGAGACACATTGCTTCTATCTTTTGTTTTCTTGTTTAATAATGAATGTTTCTTTTCTATAGAACATTTCACAAGCATTGCATTATAGAAGAAAACAACATTCATCCTCAAAATAATCTAGGTTATATTTTCAAGTTTTGTATTGTAAATTTAAGATTAAATTACATCCTTAGAAATCCTACTTAGTACCTATAACATGACGTTCATTGTACTACATGCTCAACAGCTATACTTCATTTAATCATTAAAAACATTTTGTGATATTGGTGTTATCATCCCTATTTATATTTTTGCAAATACAGAAATTGAAGTTAAGTTACATGATTTATTCATGCTTATACAGCTGATAAGAGAAATGACTTACATCCTGATCTTTTAATTCTAAATTATATAATTTTTCCAATTTACTTTTTTTCAACTTCCTGCTATAAGTTAAGATAAAGACTAATATACTATATTTTCTTTAAAATTTTATAGTTCATTGCATTATAAAGGCACAATATAATACACAAATTCCTAATGAGATTTTACATACATACTTTATGGATGTGTGCACGTATATATTTATGTACATTATGAGGAAAAAAGATGAGTTAAATAAAAGACACTGATCATGATAATGTGCAATGAACTGAGAAGTAGGATTAACTAAAATCTGTACTAATTCAACTAAGACACAGAAGTATACAGAAAAAAAAGAGAGAATAAATAAATAAATAAATAAATAAATGCTATCTTGTGAGAGAAATTTGAAAAACTCAAAATAATTTACAAACACAAATAAAACATATGTTGAAAATATTTTCAATACCAATGCAGTCTTTGTCAAAAGTTTTCAAAATGTTAATGTTATATTTTACAATCAGTTTCAATTTTTTATATTTTCAGTTTATCATGAAATTAAGATTTTTTGAAAATGTAATTTTTAATGCTATATAGGGATAGGATGTAATGTACTTAATTTTTTTGCACTATTAAAAATATAGGTTGATTTCAGTTCTTGATACTACAGATAATGATGTGATGGGAATATTTGTACATACACTTTGTCAGCATTTCTTATTTCTTTTATACTGTAGATTCTAAACAGTCAAAAAGTAGGTCAAAGTTATGAATATTTTAAAATTTCTGGAAAAGTTTTATGTTTTAACACTAACATCAAAAGTATATTAGAGTTTTGCCTTAACACACCTTTAAAACTGAGTATTATTTTTTATTATTATTAATTTTAATGGGGTGACATTAATAAATCAGGATACATATGTTCAGAGAAAACATCTCCAGGTTATTTTGATATTTAATTATGTTGCATATCCATCACCCAAAGTCAAATTGTCTTCCATCACCTTCTATCTGGTTTTCTTTGTGCCCCTCCCTTCCCCCCTTCCTCTCCCTCCTCCCCCCCCCATAACCACCACACTCTTGTCCATGTCTCTTAATCTCGTTTTTATGTCCTGCATAGGTATGGAATCATGCAGTTCTTAGTTTTTTCTGATTTACTTATTTCACTCCATATAATGTAATCAAGATCCATCCATGTTGTTGTAAATGATTGGATGTCATAATTTCTTATGGCTGAGTAGTATTCCATAGTGTATATGTGCCACATCTTCTTTATCCAGTCATCTATTGAAGGACTTTTTGGTTGTTTCCATGTCTTGGCCACTGTAAACAATGCTGCAGTGAACATGGGGCTGCATGTGTCTTTACGTACCAATGTTTTTGAATTTTGGGGGTATATACCCAGTAGAGGGATTGTTGGGTAATAAGGTAGTTCTATTTTCAGTTTTTTGAGGAACCACCATACTTTCTTCCATAATGGTTGTACTACTGTACATTCCCACTAACAGTGAATGAGGGTTCCTTTTTCTCCACAGCCTCTCCAAAATTTGCTATTACCTGTGTTGTTAATAATAGCTAATTGAACAGGTGTGAGGTGGTATCTCATTGCAGTTTTGATTTGCATTTCTATAATAACTAGAGAAGATGAGCAACTTTTCATATATCTGTTGGCCATTTGTATTTCTTCCTGGGAGAAGTGTCTGTTCATGTCCTCTTCCCATTTCTTTATTGGAATGTTTGTTTGTTTGTTTGTTGTTGAGTTTTATGAGTTCTTTGTATATTTTGGATATTAGGCCCTTATCTGAGCAGTTGTTTGAAAATATCATTTCCCATTTAGTTGTCTGTCTGTTTGTTTTGTTGTCAGTTTCTTTTGCTGTGCAGAAGCTTCTTAGTCTGATGTGGTCCCATTCATTTATCTTTGCCTTCACTGCCCTTGCATTTGGAGTCAAATTCATAAAATGCTCTTTATAACCAAGGTCCATGAGTTTAGTACCTATGTCTTCTTTTATGCACTTTATTGTTTCAGGTCTTATATTTAGGTCTTTGATCCACTTTGAATTAATTTTAGTACACGGGGACAGGCTGTAGTCGAGTTTCATTCTTTTGCATGTGGCTTTCCAGTTTTCCCAGCACCATTTGTTGAAGAGGCTTTCTTTTCTCCATTGGGTGTTCTTGGCTCCTTTATCAAAAATTATTTGACCATATATGTGGTTTTATTTCTGGGCTTTCTATTCTGTTCCATTGGTCTGAGTGTCTATTTTTCTGCCAATACCATGCTGTTTTGATTGTCGTGGCTTTATAATATAATTTAAAGTCGGTATTGTAATGCCCCCAGCTTCATTCTTATTCCTTAGGATTGCTTTGGCTATGTGGGGTTTTTTATAGTTCCATATAATCTGATGATTTTTTGTTCCATTTCTTTAAAAAATGTCATTGGAATTTTGATGAAAATTGCATTGAATTTTTATATTGCTTTGGGTAATATGGTCATTTTGATTATATTTATTCTTCCTATCCAAGAACAAGGAATATTTTTCCATTTCATTGTAAATTTTTTTATTTCCCTTAACAATGCTTTGCAGTTTTCATTATATAGGTCCTTTACATTCTTAGTTATGTTTATTACTAGGTAGTTTTTGTTGTTGTTGCAACCATGAAGGGAATTATTTTTTTGTTCATTTTCTGATGTTTCATTGTTGGCATATAGGAAGGCAATGGACTTTGTATATTAATTTTGTATCCTGCGACCTTACTGTATTGGTTTGTTATTTCTAGTAATCTTTTTGTGGAGTTTTGGGGTTTTCAATGTATAGGATCATATCACCTGCAAAAAGTAATTCCTTTACTTCTTCTTTTCAATATGAATGCCTTTTATTTCTTTATCTTGTCTGATTGCTCTGGCTAGAACTTCTAGCATCATGTTACATAAGAGTGGAGAGAGTGGACAACCCTGTTTTGTTCTTGATTTAAGGGGAAAAGTCCTCAGTTTTATGCCATTTAATATGATCTTAGCTGATGGTTTATCATATATGGCCTTTATCATGTTGAGATATTTTCCTTCTATACCCATTCTGTTGAGTGTTTTAAACATAAAATTTTGTTATATTTTATCAAATACCTTTTCTGCATCTATTGATAAGATCATGTGGTTTTTGTTCTTTGTTTTGTTGATATGGTGTATTATGTTAACCGTTTTACGTATATTAAACCATCCTTGAGATATTGGGATGAGTCTCACTTGATCATGATGTATTATTTTTATAATATGTTGTTGTATTCAAATTGCTAGTATTTTGTTTCGTATTTTAGCATCTGTATTCATTAGAGATATTGGTCTGTAGTTTTCTTTGTGTGTGTGTTGTCCTTGCCTGGTTTCGGTATGAGGGTTATGTTGGCCTCATAAAATGTGTTTGGAATTATTGCTTCTTCTCAATTTTTTTAAAGACTTTCAGTAGAATAGAAACCAAGTCTTCTTTGAATGTTTAATATAATTCACTAGTATAGCCCTCTGGCCCTGAACTTTTATTTTGGGGGAGGTTTTTGATAGTTTTTTCTATTTCCTCCCTGTTTATGGGTCTGATTAGGCTTTCTGCTTCTTCATGACTCAGTCTAGGAAGATTGTATTGTTCTAGGAATTTATCCATTTCTTCTAGATTGTTGAATTTAGTGGCATATAGTTTTTCATAGTATTCTACAAAAATTCTTTGTATGTCTATGATATCTGTGGTGAATTCTCTTTCATTTTGGATTTTGTTTATATGAGTCTTTTCTCTTTCTTCCTTGGTGAGTCTTGCCAAGAATTTGTCAATTTTGTTGATCTTTTCAAAGAACAAGCTTCTTGTTTTATAAATTTTTTCTATAGTTTTTCTGTTCTCTATTTCATTTATTTCTGCTCTTATTTTTATTATTTCCTTTCTTCTGCTGGTTTAGAGTTATCTTTGTTCTTCTTTTTCTAGTTCCTTAAGATGTGTAGTTAAGTGGTTTACCTTGACTCTCTCTTGTTTGTTCATATAAGCCTATAGTGATATGAACTTCCCTCTTATTACTGCTTTTGCTGCATCCTAGCAATTCTGATATGTCATATTGTTATTTTCATTTGTCTGTATGTATTCTTTGATCTCTGTGTTTATTTCTTCTTTGACCCACTCATTTTTTAAAAGTATGTTGTTTAGTTTCCACATTTTTGTGGGGTTTTTTTTACCTCCCTTTTGCAGTTAAATTTTAGTTTCAATGCTTTATGATCAGAAAATTTGCTTGGTATAATTTCAATTTTTCTGAATTTGCTGATGTTATTTTTGTGGTCCAAAATATGGTCAATTCTTGAAACTGTTCCTTGTACACTAGAGAGAAATGTATACTCTGGCACTTTGGGATGAAATGTCCTGTAGATGTTTATCATATCCAATTGTTCTAGTTTTTTGTTTAAGGTTGATATTTCTTTATTGATTTGGATGAATGATCATTCTGTTTGGATAAATGATCTAGAGCCGTCAGCAGTGTATTGAGGTCTCCAAATATGATTGTATTTTTGTCAGTTTTGTTTTTAGGTCAGTCAGTAGTTGTCATATATTTTGGTGCTCCTTGGTTTAGTGCAGGGGTCCCCAAACTACGGCCCACAGGCCACATGCGGCCCCCTGAGGCCATTTATCTGGCCCCTGCCGCATTTCTGGAAGGGGCACCTCTTTCACTGGTGGTCAGTGAGAGGAGCATAGTTCCCATTGAAATACTGGTCAGTTTGTTGATTTAAATTTACTTGTTCTTTATTTTAAATATTGTATTTGTTCCTGTTTTGTTTTTTTATTTTAAAATAAGATATGTGCAGTGTGCATAGGGATTTGTTCATAGTTTTTTTTATAGTTCGACCCTCCAATGGTCTGAGGGACAGTGAACTGGCCCCCTGTGCAAAAAGTTTGAGGACCCCTGGTTTACTCCATATATATTAACAATTGTTATGTCTTCTTGATTCAGTGTCCCCTTAGTCATTATGAAATGGCCATTTTTGTTTCTGATTCCTTTTGTTGTCTAGTAGTCAGCATTGTTAGATATGAGTATTGCTACACCTGCTTTTTTTGGATGTTATTTGCTTAAAGTATTGTTTTCCAGCTTTTCACTTAAAATTTGTTTTTATCCTTGTTCTTAGAATTGTTTCTTGTAGGCAGCATACAGTTGGATTTTCTTTTTTAATCCATTCTTCTAATCTGTGTCTTTTTATTGGTGAGTTCAATCCATTTACATTTAGTGTAATTATTGACACTTGAGGGTTTCTTATTGCCATTTTATATATTGCTCTCTGTTAGTTTTGTATCTTGTTTGATTCTTCTGTTTTGTTTTTCTATCCTTTCTTTTTGTTTGGGTGTAATCCATACTTCTTTCATCTGTTATTTCTTTTTTCAAGTCATGTGCTTCTGTGGTGGTTTTTTCAGGGGTGGTTACCATTAAGTAATGGAAAGGGTACCTACCATGTTCATTGTAGTACACTATCTTATGAGTGCCTTGTCCTCCATCCTCCTTTGCTACTGTTAATCTTCGTCCTCTCTGCTTTTTTTGTTGTTGTTGTTGTTGTCACAGTTTAAATTTGGTTTTATTGTGTTCTTGGTGGAGCTTTTACTTGTCATTTTGTTTTGTTTTGTTCTTTGTATCTGGTTGGAAAATCTCCTTTAGTATTTCCTGAAGTGGCAATTTTCTAATGATAAATTCCCTCATCTTTTCTCTATCTGTGAATGTTTTTATTTCTCTTTTGTATTTGCAGGATAGCCTTGATGGGTATAGTATTCTTAGCTGAAAGTTCCTCTCTTTCAGAACTTAAATATTGGGGTCCACTCTCTTCTAGCTTGTAAAGTTTCTGCTGAAAAATCTGTTGATAATAATAGGCCATCTTTTATATGTTCTATTCTACTTTTCCCTGGCTGCCTTGAGAATTTTTGTTGTTGTTGTTGGTTTGTGCCAATTTTATTATGATGTGCCTTAGAGTAGGTTTGTTGGGGTTAAGATAACTCAGTATTCTGTTTGCTTCTTGAATTTGAAGCTTTACTTCTTTCCATAGGCTTGGGAAGCTCTCGTCTATTATTTGTTTAAATATGTTCTCCATTTCATTTTCTCTCTCTTCTCCTTCTGATATATCTATTATTGTTATGTTGCTCTTTTTGATGAAGTCAGACAATTCCTGTAGGGCTTTCTCATTTTTTTAAATTTATGAGTCTCTGTCCTCTTCTCTCTGTTGTACCTCAAGTTGCCTGTCTTCTATGTCACCAATTCTCTGTTCTATCTGGACTGTTCTATTAGCTAAGCTTTTTACCTTGTATTTCAGTTCATGAATTGAGTTTTTCATCTCTGTTTGATTTGTTTTCATAGTTTCAATTTCCTTGGTAATATACCCTTTCTGTTCATTAAGTTGTTTTATGAGCTCCCTAAATTGCCTTTCTGTGTTTTTTTTTTTTATATCTCTGAGTATTTTTAGGATTTCTATTTAAAATTCTCTGTCATTTAACTCTAAGGTTTCCAATCTATTAAATTTTTTTTCTATAGATTTTTCCTCATCTATCTGTGCTACATCTCTGTCTTTTGTATCCATGATATTTGATTTCCTTTTTCTTAATGGCATCTGAGGGTGGTTTTGTTAATAACACTAATGAGAATTAATAAAGAATAAGAAGAAAAAAATAAAAAATAATTTAAAAAATTATTATTATTTCTTTTTTTTTTTAAGAAAATACCATGAAAAACTGAGAATTATATTGTGCTAAATGGAACTAAAACTACCTATAACAGAGGGCCTGCGTTGGGGAGAAGTGATAAAGGGGCAAAAAAAGAGGTAAGGACCCAAAAAATGCAAAAAAGGAAAAAATTTGGATTAAGAATAAAAAAATTTGCTTGTAAATGATGGTCGAGTGAGAGATATAGTGAAAGAAATAGGAAGAAAACAAGAAAAAGAAAAAAATACTATTATATTAAGTGGCTCCTTTCTAAGGTTCCCTGGGTATGTCTAGTTAAGTTTGCCTTAGAGTTCCATGGGATTGCTTTCTGCAGGTTTCTCCCTGGTTACAAAGCTTCCAGCCTAGCCTGCCCAACTTCTGCAGTGTTCTCTGAGGTCTGTTTCATAGGTATGTGTTTTTCACGCTGTATGGGCTTGCAGGAAGTTGCCCCAGCTACTGTGAGCAGAGCAAAAGGCCCTACATAGAATGGAGAGCCAGGGTTGGGGGAGAATTTTAATGAGTTAAAAAGCAAAGTAAAAAGCACACAAAATGCCACAAAGAAAAAATTTTAATCCAAATAAAATATTTTGTTTGTGAGTGAGGATTGAATGAGAGGAAAAGTGGAAGAGAAAAGAAGAAACTAAGAGAGAGGGAGAAAAAGAAAAAGAAGAAGAAAAAAAGTAAAAAAAGGGAAAGAGTTAAGGTTTTTGGAGTGTAACCCTCATAGAAAGAAAGGAAAAAGAAAAGAAAAAAATGAAAAATGTAACACCTATAGGTAATATAGTTCAAGATGAAGAGAAAGAAATAAGACAAGCAGAGGATAAAAGGACCAAGGTGGAAGAAAAAAATAAAGATAAGAAAATGAAAGAAATAAAAAAAGTGGAAAAAGTTATAAAGACTGTGGAATATTCTTGAATTTGAGAGGTTATCTTTTTCCTTTTCCTTTCTGGTCGGTGGCACTGTACCCCAGACTCTGCCCCTGTGGCATGCTTAGGTACAGATTTGCAGTTGATGTGTCACTATGGTGATGTCATATACTAGGCCTCAGTCTCATTGGTAATTGGGGCTTGTTAGCATTTGCAGGCTCCAACAATGGGAAAGTTTGTTTTCCCGGAGCCTCTCTCCAAGTCTCTCCTTCCTGAACTAGCAGCCTGGTGATACAGCTATGAAGTTGCCCCTGCCACTGCATAGAGACTAAGAGGCCTTAAGAGCTGGAAAATCCTACTCTATCCTCAGCGCAGGGCTCTGGGTAAGGCTCTGCCAGTCAGAGCCGCCAGCATAATCAGGCAGGGCTGGGAGCCAATTGCTCTCAAGGTATCTTTCTATGAGCCTCCAGGCATGTCTAGTATGCCTCAGCACTCTGTGGGACTACTCTCCCCAGGCTTTTTGCACTTTGTAACCTGTATTGGCTGGCAGGAAGATGCCCTAGTCAACTGCCTGCAGAACAGGAGGTCTTAAAAGCTGCCAAGTCCCTCCTTTTAGCGCATAGCCCTGAGTATGAAAGCTCTGCCGACCAGAGCCACCAGCTTAATCAGGTAGGGGGGCAAACTGACTTCTGTTTAGGCTCCTTTCTAAGGTTCCCTGGGTATGTCTAGTTAAGTTTGCCTTAGAGTTCCATGGGATTGCTTTCTGCAGGTTTCTCCCTGGTTAAAAAGCTTCCAGGCTAGCCTGCCCAACTTCTGCTGTGTTATCTGAGGTCTGTTCCATAGGTATGTGTTTTTCACCCTGTATGGGCTAGCAGGAAGTTGCCCCAGCTACTGTGAGCAGAGCAAAAGGCCCTAAAAAGTATCACGTCTCTCCATTGAGTTCTCTTAGATCACTGACCTGAGAAAGAAGACCTTGTCAGCCAGAGCCACTGCTGGCATAAGCCAGCTGGGCAATGAGCAGACTGTGGGTTAAGCTAATTTCAGCAATTGGATCCGCATATCTGCTCCAGAGACTGTCTGCAAGCTGCCTGCGTGCCCCTCCCTAGGACTTCCCTATTTTTTCTTCCCCGAGAATGTGCTTTGTTAGCCTGTATGGCTGGCTGAGGTGCCCCACCTGCTTTCAGAAGTCCGGGTGTAGGGAAGTTGGCTTTCGGCACTCCCTGCACGCTGTTGTTTGGGAATCAGCAATTACACCGATACTCTGGTTGCAGCCCATGCAGAAAGCCACTGCTGACAGTCTCTGACCCAGCCCCTCTGTACAGGAATGTGGGCACCCATGCCTGGGGCGCTAGGAGGAACCACTTGCACATTGTCTGCGCTCGCCCACCAGGATATCGGTAGTAATGAAGGCAACTGCTCTCCTGTCTCTGCCGGGGTCCACCGTCGGCATTAGCTCACGTGGGCTGAGCCACCATGGGCATACTCTCTCCTTGGTTTGAACGTCTCTGCCCCAGCCAAGCTCTTTCCACACCCCCAGTCCTCTCACTTTCTCTCAGTTCCAAGTGAAAGCAGCCCTTGCTAAGGTCAGTGAGGAAGACGGAGTGTTCCATTCTCCATCTTATTTCCTTCAGGGTTGATTATATATTTAGCCACCTTTTTGCCCAATCATAGCTTTGTTCAGTGTGTGTGCCTTACAGGTGCTCCTGGGATCATTTTTCTCTCTCTAGTTGTTGAACTTGTTGAAATTTTTGGGAGAGGTATTGGGAGTCCTCCTCACAGCACCATGTCTCTGACATCTGAGTATTATTTTAAAATTTATAATTTATAAGTAAAATACAGTATTTAATTGTATTTAAAGTTTCTTTAATTACTGATAAGTTTTAAACATATGTGTATATATTGGCTACCTGTAAACATGAAGTATTTCTATATTTCTCTGAGCAAGGCAAATTTCACCAAAACAATAATACGTTTGAGTAGTTATTGCTCCAAGGTATATATGTTCAATCAATTTATCCTCCCCGTTTTACCAGTGGATGTAGGGGTACAGAAAGTAATTTGTCATGTCACATTGTGGTGAAGTGGTAGAGCCAGTGTATGAACCTAGGTAATCTGTTCTGGAGTTTCACCATTAACAATTGTACTTTATTGACTATTAAAAGATATTAATTCCTAGGTACAGACATATTTATACCTAAGTTATTTCATAATTATACTAGGCTATGTCAAAATTTTATTTTCAACATGATGCACTACTACTTCTTGCAGTGATAGAAAACATTTTGATTAGGAAATAATGCCCATACATGTCATGAAATAAGGCTTTCTGTGTGATAATACATTGATTCAGACTCTATGAGGATAAAAATATCTAGGTTAAACACAGTACATATAAGACAGAAGCTACTTTATCTTCCTAACTGAGTCATTTTATAATGAAGTTATTTTATTGGTATAACATATCTAATTCTGAGCTTTTTACTTTTATAACAGGCAGAATATGGTAGTTCAGAAAATGGTCTTATAAACATGATTAAAGGAAATGAAGGCATAGTGTTGAAAGAAGCAGAAAGAGCTGTCTAGAGAAAACATTAGGGACCCTTAATAGTTATCTAGAAATATATGTAAAATAACATTAACCTTAGTTTGTGAAATTTGTTAAAAATGTGTCTGTCCTCTTAATGTGTAAATTCTTCTTTAAATTCTATATTTTTGATATTCAAGAAATTTAAACAATTTATTTCTAAAAATCTTTTTAGTAGTTTCTCTAATTGCTCTTAACCTAAGAATGTGATTCTAAAAATGTCACTCAACTATTCTTTTACTTATGTTAAATTTTATAAACTTATAATTTGTACGTTATGCTTAAGCCATCAAGAATTTACTGTGATCTATGGTAAAAACTAATAATATAAATGTGATTATTTTATAATACTTTGGAAATTTTCTAACAATAATTGGTTTGTTGTAGAGAATGCTGTTAATTTTAGAGTTACTGTGCTGGGGTCAGAAAATAATAGTCTTACAACTTTTACCTTTGAAATATATTTTTAAGTCTATTTTCTCATCTGTTTTAAAATATTCCACATGAGGTTGGTATCATACGTATTTGCTGTTAGATAAACATTAAAAATTAAATAATTATTATTATTAAGATTATTCAGATACTCTATATTTTTTATCTTTGTTTTAGTTATTCCATTACAACTGCATTTATGGAAAACTGCATTAAGGACTTCCAGTTAATTGGCAGAAACTTGAACTTTTGAAGAGATTGCTATATGAAGACTAGGATTGGACAGTTGAAGAAACAGAAAATAGTTTTGAAGTGATTTAAAAATATAAGTAAATTCAACTATAAATAACAGGATTCAAAGAAAATAATGTGAGAAGATAAACTTGGCAGTTAGGTAACATGTGCTCTTACACTCCATGGCAGGTAGCTGAGACTTTATTCTTTTGGCCAGCCAGGCTTACATACTGATTTTTATTCAGCTGCATAAAAATAAACTAGAGATTTAAATAAATATACATTGAAATGATACTTAAGTGAAAATTAGGTTCTGAAGGCAACTTTAAGACAAAAATCATGTATTATCAAAATTACTTAAAAATATTGAAATTGCTTATGAATTAGAGTATACATGCCAAAGTTTTAGGGCAAAAAAAACTATGAACAGCAAAAAAGAAGAGTTAATATAAAAATGACTAGGCTTTCAAACCTTTCTGTATTTAAGATAATTGTCCATCCATATTAGTGAATTCAGACTGGGTTCAAATATTGATTCTGGCCCAATCTTTTTCTCCTTTCCCCTGAGACTGCAATTACTTGTCTGGTAGTCCTTATTAATATGGCTCCTGTTTTTGTTATGCTCTTTTTGAAATTTTCAATCCTCTTATCTCAGTGCTTTAGTCTAGCTATATCCTTCTGAACTACCTTTTAGTTCACTAATTCTTTCTTCATTTATGTCTACTCTTAAGGTCATCAGTAGAATTTTTACTTTCAGTCTTTATATTTTTCATTAGTAAGATTTCTATTTGATCTTTTATATACTTCTAGTCTTCTGCTTAAATTATTCCTTTTGTATTTTAATTATTTGATTATATTTGTCACATTTATTTTAATGACTAGGTTTGAAAATTTAATTATGCATATCTCTAGTGAGTTTCCTTTTTTCTTTTTCTTTTTCTCATTTTATTAAATTTTTTTCTTAAATCTTTTCTCTTTGTATATTTGTTTATTTTTTACTGAAAACCAGACATTAAATATAAATGTTATAGAGATAATTTGAAACTATGCATGTTATTTTTATCTAAAAATTATTGAATTTTGCTTTTATTATTCATCTAGGGTACAGACAAGAACAATACTAGATTGTCTTAATATCATAAAGGCCTGAGATAATTTGGAGCTGAATTTAGTTCTTCTTATGGCTGTCACACCTTCTGCTATGTTTAATTCTTTGGAATCACAGTTAGAAAGCATTGATACATATCAGGGTTTTTCTTGTGTAGTGAGTTCTGATGTCCAGTTTTGGTTCGTTTAGCCTGAATCTGACAAAACCTCTGCTTACTTTCTCAAAATCTCCAAAAATACTTATAGAATTAGTACATTCCTTAGCAGGAAAATCAATACTAATTATCAAGTATTTCTCTTTGTCTTTCTTGGGCAAAGAAGTGTGTTAGGCTTGCTCGCTTATATTTTACCTGATTGGTGCATGAGCACGGGGTAGCACTGCATGTGTGTAGTCATGTAAGGCTACAGGTGCTTGCCTTCAGGGTGGCAGACTGTAGATTGTAGATTGCCTGCTGCCATTGAGAGGGGTCATTTTTTTTCTATTGTTTGCTGGAAAAGGGGTTTTCCCTTGGCCTGTTTGTTCTTCTGCCCAGGGAGAGAGAGAAGCAGTTTTCCCTGCCTGCTTGCTCTTCTGCCCTTGAGAGACTCTAATAAATGAAATGGCCCACAATTTTCTGGCTCCACAGTTCCTTTATCATCGGCCCAATTCCAATGGGAACCTGCATGGCCACAGCCACTGACCTTACAGTCTCTCTTTCCTCTCCTACATTCTGGCCTCCAAAATTTTGTTGTTGATAACTTTTCAGTGTCTTCAGATTTTTTAAAGACTGATTTGCCCAACTCTTTTAGTTGTTATACATAAGAAAGTATGTCTGAAATAATCCAGCCTATCGTTACTGAAGTTGGAACTCAGTTTTAATTTTATATATTTGCTTTAATGATTGTGGGTTGTGAAGAAGTAGAAAGTAGGGAATAAGGATAGAATAACTAATAGAGTAACACAATAGTGGAAAGATATAGGAAAAAGACAATGAGGATTTAAAGAGATACCATGTGATAAAGGTAGCAAAGATCTGAAGGATTTTAGAAAAATTTAGAAAGTAACATTGGCATTCCAAGTGAAAATCTGAGGTCTTTTCTGAGCTCCTCTTCCTTGTAGGTATAAACTATTGATTATTTGGATGTAGCTATAAAAGATATTGACACTAGACTTCTATGTTAGATGACATTAGATGGTGGAGCTATTAACTGAGATTGGATATACAGGAGGAAGAGTAATACTGGTTAAAGGTTGGAAAACAAATAAATCAGTTTTGGACATACAGTATTTGGGGTGTATTGAACACACACACATAATTATAGGCAGAATTTTAAGATTACGCTCTCACCCCCATGGTCTTGCCCCTTGATGATACCATCAAACACTAATTTATATATTGATGTGAAGGGACTTTGCAGATATAATTAAGATTACTAATCAGATGACATTAAAATAGAGTGTTTAACCTGGATTATCCAAGTAGGCCCAATATAATCACATAGGACCTGAAAAGGAAAGGAAGGCAGAATAGTCAGTTAAAGAGATGCCGCAGAACAGAATGTTAGAGAAGTCAAGTGTAAGAAGGATTTCTAGTGCCATTTATGGCTCTGAGAGGTAGGTGCCAGTGTGTAAGAATTGAAGAAAGCTTTCCAGGAGCTAGGGGCAGCCCCTGTTGATAGCCATAAAGGAAGGGGGACTTCAATCCTACAATCACAAGGAATTGGATTATGCCAACAATCTGAAAGAACTTGGAAGTGGAATACCTTCCACCGAGAGCCCCCAGTTAGGATCATGACCTGCCAACCCCTTGATTTCAGTTTTGTGAGACCTGGAGGAGAAGAATCAGATGAACCATGCTGAGCCCAAATTTCTGAACCATAGAGACTGGAAATAATTAATAGCTATTGTTTTAAGCTGACAAGTTTGCAGCAATTTTATAACAGCAATAGAAAACATATACGCTATACAAACACACCTATACACCAAGCATCTCACACTCAGGGTACAAGAAGAAGGTGTAGTTATGAAGAGTGAGAGAAGTATGTTAACAATATATACTTAGGAACTAACAATGTTTAAGAGGTAACTAGCAAAGTGCATCCCGAAGAAATAGAAAATCACAAAATGTGTTACGGAGCCAAGAACAGAGATAATTTTAAGAATAAAGGCATAAACAGCAACACAACAGAGTGAAATTCCACAGTAGAGAAAAATTCTTGCCAAAGAATGCTACTTTTTCCATTATATCATTTTGTGAATTATTGTGCTTTCTTTTTCTTATGATATTACTCTATAAAATTATGGTATGAATTCATACTATGATTTGTGTCACATACTGTTTTTCCCACTCTTCATTAGTGCAAAGAAGCTTAGAGCCAAAAATGAAGTCCACATCTAGGAAGTTGAAGGATTTGTTGTCAGTTAGAGTCCTCAAGAAGTAGGGGCCAAAATAAAATTAGACCAAAGAGATATAGTTAGGAGCAATGCCTGCAAAGAAAAAGGGGAAGGGAAGACAGAAGCAGGGAGATTCTTCAGGTGTAATGCAGGTCTAAGCCCAGTGAAAAGAGAGGGAAAGAACTGGGTAGTAAAAGACTTAGGCTACAATGCAGTTTTGAGAAGCTCTCAGCCTAGGAAAAGGGAGGCGCAGAGTCAAGATTATCTATCAGAGGCATCTCAAGTTGGCAGAAATGGTGCAGCTATTTTAACCCTTTGAAGCTCAGTCTTTAGTTTTGAGCAACTCAGTATGAATATGGGCTTGGAGGGAACAGTGTAGTGGAGCCAAATATGAAGCTATCTACCAACTATGCTCTGCACAGCAACTTCTCTTAAAGGCATATATAAGCAGCAAAAACCCAGGGCCATGTCAAACTATATAGC
This sequence comes from Saccopteryx leptura, assembly GCF_036850995.1. Lineage (NCBI taxonomy): Eukaryota > Metazoa > Chordata > Mammalia > Chiroptera > Emballonuridae > Saccopteryx > Saccopteryx leptura. The sequence goes on from NC_089505.1 coordinate 143,068,896, forward strand.
ATTTACAGTATAAATATTACCAAATAATTATTTCACTTTTTCTTATCTTGTTTTGTTGATATTTATTTTTATAACACTGCTTCAAAATCTTACTGCAATAAAGCAGATCATAATATTTGTTTAGTGTTGGACTAGACTAAAAAGTAAGATTCTAAAAATAAACATTGCAATGTATTAGAATGGATATTGTTCTGCTTTATTGGATAGATTATTAATGCCCTTAAACTTCTTTTTCCCCCCAAAGTGAGAAGCGGGGTGGGGGGTTAGGGGTTGGGGTTGGGAAGGCAGACAAACAGACTCCTGCATGTGCCTGACCGGGATCCACCAGGCATGCCCATCAGGGGGCGATGCTCTGCCCATCTGGGGCCCTTGCTCCCTTGCAACTGGAGCCATTCTAGTGCCTGAGGAGGAGGCCATGGAGCCATCCTCAGCTCCTGGGCCAACTTTGCTCCAATTGAGCTTTGGCTGTGGGAGGGGAAGAGAGAGATAGAGAGAAAGAAGAGGGGGAAGGGGGAAGAAGCAGATGGGTGCTTCTTTTGTGTGCCCTGACAGAGAATCAAGCCCGGGACTTCCACACGCGGGGCTGACACTACCGCTGAGTCAGCTGGCCTGGAATGCCCTAAACTTTTTATTGTACTTGTTTCTATCTATGTCTTATATTTTCAAAGTCCACTTTTTACCTGCATACTTCTTGTAATTTCAAACATGGAGGAATGCCCAGAGCAATTTCTTCTCTTTCCATCTATTGCCCGATGCCAGAAATCACACAATCAGATTAGTGATATGGTCTCTTGCACTTGATGTTTTCTCTTTCTGCTCCCTGGAGTGCCCCCCAGTCCTTCCTTCTCTGCTTATGTGTCTTTTAAGGATCAGTTCAGGCATCGTCTCTTGCAGGAAATCACCCTGTGATTCTTTCTCTGCTTCTGCAACACCTCCTCTGTGGATCCATCATCACTTACCCCACAGTACTCTCGTGATTGTTTGAACTCCTTGAGCAGAGATCTTGTGTTTCATCATTGCATTCCTTCTAATTAGCATTTTGCTTAGAATGTAATAGGCACTCAGGAAATGTTTGTTAAAGAAAAAGCTTATATTTCACCAAGAAATGTTTATAACTACTGATTATATATTATAGTACTTCCATTTGGTTCTTTTCACTTAAAGGTGATTAAAAGACAGAAGTAGGTTTTAATTGGGAAAGAAAGTGGCCTGAGGGCTAATGATAGGAACAACTGCTAGTGGAAAAGGTTTAAAAACAAGCTACCCTCTAAGTGTTCAGAATTGGAGACCTGAGGCTGAGTTCTTCCTCAAAATCAGCTCACAGTTTTCACAAAACTGGCCCTAGGATAGGTTCATTTTAATATCACTATGTTACCTAAACCCAAGTAGATTGCTTTGGTAAACTGAACTTTTTAGCCTTTAGTAAAAGTAAATGACATTCACCTGCTTTAGTGAAAAAAATATTTTCTTGGTTTGCTACAGATGTGTCCTCAAAAATGGCATGTTAGCTGAATCCAGGAGCAAATAAATCAATACCAAGTGTGAAGCAGCGTTAAAAGGTTTATCTCCTTGCCAATTTTCCTTTATACCTGGCTAGATTTCTTTCAGCAACAGCTTCTCTGAAACTCTGATTAGTTGTTTCTTCTCTGGAACACTTATTGACCCTTTGAGAATATTCCTAACTTCTCTTATTTCTGTAGTCTCTGTCCTCAGGATTCTTTCCAGGTTGATTGAGAACTTGGTTCAGGAAATGATATATTTTTGTCTAATGCAGTACTACAGTTATTTTTCATAATCATTATGTTTTAAAAATTAATGATGGAAACTATGACTTGCTAGAGGTTTTATAAATATGGTTATTCTGAGTGATAATTGTCAATATACTTTTTTACCTTTTTCTTTATACTAAACAATATACTTAGTTATTGAAAACTTATCTTAAGAGGGAAAAGCAGAATAGTTTTCATTAAGCTTTGTGGCTATCACCCTCTCTGTTAAAATCTTCCAATGACTGCACATTAAATAGCATCAACTTTAAATGTCATGGTCTGCAAAGCCTTATGTAATCTGGATATAGTGTGCCTTTATGACATCTTCCTGTAACATTCTTCCTTGGTTCCCTGGCCCTAATAGGTTTCCTTTTGCTACGTAGACATGTCTAGGCCCATCTTGCCTTAAGAACTTTGCATATGATGAATTGTTCATATTTTTCCTGGTCTGTGTGCACCTGTCCCTGTTTCTTTTTCATTTGCTCTCAGCTCAAATGTCATCTTCTTAGGAAGGCCTACTCTGACCATCATAGATCCAGTACACCCCTCTTCACCCTGCCTAGATTCCGTTATTATTATTATTATTTTTACTCTAAATCACTCTGAAGTTACCGTAGTCTAGATGACTACATGTGGGCATAGACTTCATCTGTTATATCACAAAGAAAAGAACACTTGGCTGCAAAGATCAACAGGCTTATGTATGATCCTCTCACCTTCAAGTCCAATTCTTCAAAAGTATCAGGATTAGCTTTCATTGGGTTACTTGGATGAAAAGACCACACCTGAACCATATATTAAGGCCAGGAGGGTAGAACACTATTATACAAGCTGGATTACATGCCATTGCACATAAAGGTATGATAAGTCCAGATAGTCCTATCAAAAATGTGAACAAGGGTGATTTTCCAAAGAAAATTAGAATGGTTTTCCAGAAAAAAGAAAAATAGATGGAGACTAGATGTGAAAGTAGCAGCTTCACACAATAAGTAATAGAAATCGTGCCCTGGCCAGATAGTTTGGTTGGTTAGAGCATCATCCTGATATGCAAAGGTTGTGGGTTCGATCCCCAACCAGGGCACATACAGGAATTCAGAACAGATTGATGTTTCTATCTTTCTCTCTTTCTAAAAATCAATAAATAAATTTTAAAATATTTTCTTTAAAAAGAAATAGAAATTGATATGGTCACTTTAATGAGTGGCAAGGCATTTCCTAATTATCCTAATTTAGTCAACCAATTTCTCTGCATGGATATCTTACGTTGTTTTCAAAATGATGTTGTGATAAACATTATTGTACATTCATTTGATTATATCAGGATAATTCTTAAAAGTGAAATTGTTGGATTCTAGGGCATATTAAATGTTTGCTTTAGGAAATTTTTATTAAATGAAACCATGTTTTCTTATGAAAACTCATTCCCCTATTAAGTCCTGTCCAAGAGAAATATAATATGAGCCACATATATAATTATAAAATTTCTAATAGGCATATTAAACAAGTAAAAATAAATAACCAAAATTAATTTTAAAAATTAATAAGCCCAATATATCAATATAGTATAATTTCAACATTTAATCATTGTAAAATGTTGAGTATTCATGAGATATTTAACATTTTTTTCTCATGCCAAAGTCTTTAAAATTTGGTGTCCATTTTGCACTTACAACACACCTCAATTAGAACTGATGTTTAGTAGCCCGTGGAATTAGTGCCTCTCTTATGGCCAGCACAGCTCTAGAGTGTTCTAGTTCTAGTGAGCACATCGGGGCGTTTACATACCCAAGTGCTCTAAGAGATTAGTTTCTGGATGACTGTAAAGCTAGCTCTAAGTTGAACCTAGTACAAATCACACATTACTCAAAAGATTTCACTCTAAGTGATTTGTTACAAATACATAGTAGACTTGGCAACATCTGAAACCAATCATGAAGACAAGGATATAGTCACCAGGAGGAGGCTTGATAGAAAAGCTGAGTTCTAGAGTTATTAAAAGTCTGATAGTGCATATGATGAGAAAAGATGAGAATCTGGAAAAATATTACTAAAGTAGCACAAATGAGAAGAATGCTGAATCTGTGAGCGAAGGTTACCTGCTTACCACCAGGAGGACTAATTCCACTGTGACCACAGAGCTTTCATCAGACTTTGGGGAGACTGAATAAAATATAAAAATATTTTGATGTTGATTTCAGAAAAATGTTTTATATTTTCTTATTACTCAAACTGTGTTCTATATCCACTTGTTCTATCCATAACTCATAAATTAGGTACTATTGTTACACCCATATTTCAGATAAAAAAATTGAGATACAAAAGAATTAGCTTCAAAGCTAGCAGCTGGTAGAGATGGAATTTAAACCTCTGACTTTTAACTGCAATGTCCATGTTCATGAACTTTGTTCTATCTATTCTTACTATACTATAGTGCTGTACGACAGCCCTTTAACTGATAATCTAATTTCCTGTGTACACTGACACAGCAAGCAGGTGCCCTAAAATCTTAGACATAAATATTCTCTCACCAAAGTTCCATTCCCTTCTGGAAGTTAATAATTAGAAATTTAACTTTTATGTTAATGTCTTATGAAACAGCTATGTCAGTCCAGAGATCCTGATCAACTGGAGTATGCCAATTATTCACTGCATCTGCTTCTCCACATTCTCCCCCAGGGGGAAAAAAAAGTTAAAGACCAAATCCTGAATCTGGGGAATTCCATTAGACCGTAGCTGAACAGCCAGCCTCCCCACTCTCTTTATGGCCTCTCCATCTCATCTTTCAGGCAATTCTACATAGCTGTTTAAGAAAAAATTGCTCTGGGATAAATAAGAAAGTGTCCATCATCTTAATGTGATAGAAAGAGTAGCACAGGACCAGAACAATAATCATTTAATTGTTTTTGATTGCTTTGGGAGATGACTCTGAGCCTCAAAGAATTGCCTGGGGGAGTATGTGATAAAAATGTTGGTGTCAGAATGTGCATTATTTGGTTCTCATTCTCAAATCTAGTTGGCGACACAATATTCAGACAAAAAAAATCAATAGTCTGAGAATGCAGAGGTTTTTATGTTTTTTTGTTTTTTGGGTTTTTTTTTTTGCTGTTAGTGACTTTGAGGCTTCCTAAGTAGACAGATTTGACCTTGAGAAACTCACATCTTCCTCACTGTTCAAATCATCAGTATTCAAAAACATGCCTAGGTACTTATTTATTGTCCACTTATACAATTTTAAGGCTTCTCTTTGTAGCAGAAGTGTTAAATTAATTAAACAGTGGGCCATTAAACTGAAGTGGTTTTAATACCTTCACAGCCTAGTAAGCAAACCAAAACCTAAACCTGCAAATGCCTCAAGGTTAAGATGTAGAAAACTAAGGTCACCCAATTATAAACAGCCAAGTGGTTTTCCCAAATGAGGCAACTGCTTAAACTATCGCCAGTCGAATAATCTTCTTGCTCTGCTTCTGTCTTTTCTGTAAAAGTCTTCTCCCCAGCTCCTATTGGTGAAGTGTTCCTAACCACTTCTAGTTTAGGAATGCTTGATTTGAATCAATTCTAGCTGAAATAAAGTCTTAAAATTTTTAATGTGCCTCAGTTTATCTTTTAACAGAAGCATGGAGAGGAGCTGTAGAATTATCTCATGAAGCACTTAAGTAAATAAGGGGAACTTAAAAATCTTCAGCAGATATGTTTATGTGTCTGTCTGCTTGTGATAACAGGCTTGGGTCAATAGAAGGAAATAAACAAGTATTCTTCCTACTCATAAGCTATGAAAGGAACACTGTTATATATAGTATTTACCATCAACCCATACAATGATTACCAAATTCAAAGACAGTTTTATGGTAGGTAAACACAAGTTTGAGCAAAGTGGGCCTTAGAATTTAAAAGTGTAAACTATAGAAGAAATGGTTCTTTTTTCCAACAGGATGTTTTGTTGAAATATATTTACCAAAATTAAAAAAAAAAAAAGTGGTTCAACAGACTACATCTCAGAGTTAGTGCTCAAGGATAGCAGATGTCAAACTTCTTCAGCCTGCTCTGGAGTCCTCCCACCACAGTGAGAGTGCGTGGTAAAGCGGCCTGAGGTAGTGCCTTGTTCCTCTGGTTTGTCCTTGTATCCTCAGGGTGTGGCCTTGGTAAGGCACTTTGCAAATGCTGCTGAAAATGAGAGAATTTGTCTCGTTGCTCAGAAGTTTCTTTCATCTCTGGCAGTTTGGCTACATAGTTGGGATTAAGTATGTCAATGTAAGAAGCCTTCAAACCTATAAGAACTTTTATGAGTATTTGAGCCAAGCTGATGACAATTACCCTAACGCAAAATCTCAAGGGATGGAGAAAATGCTCTGGAGATGGGCAGTTTTGCCCTTTCGTTTATACATTGAAATCAAAGGAGGAGGCATGAAAGGGGATTACATGAAACTCATTGGTGGTAGATTACGAAGGCGGAAGAAAGCAGAGGTTGGAAACCCCTGAGATTGGATAAAGAGTAAAATGAAGAGACAAAATTTCTTTTACATTGGTGGATACAGGATAGTTAACAATTTACATTTATAGAACACAGAGATGGTATGTGGGGGAACAAGATAACCATAAGGGGTTTCGTGGTCTCACACTCTGGTGGAAGGTTGAACACTACAAAGTCTGGAAAAAACAGATTTCTCTGACATTCCAAAAGTATGTGTTATCATACCTTAGGCAGGCTTGGTTAAGGTAAAGATTGGCCTTTGTCAAGAAAGATACCCACCTAGGATATGACTACCTACCAGGGCTCACTTTTAGTGGGGAAGATTTTATTTCACACCATCCTTTGTGGTTACTTTCGGTCTCCAAGTTTGTAAGGCCCGCCATGCAGGCCTCCCCTGAGCTTGTCGGCTTTAGCATGTGTTCCCTTTTTTGCCCACAAGTATAAATTGGTAGGCCTCTGGGTAGGCTGGCTGCTCTAGAGGAAATTTAGGAAGGGTCAAAGCAGATGAACATAATATTATTTTTAATCTCAAAAGACCATGATCTTAAGACCTTTCAAAGACTTGCAAATTGATGGGCATGATGAAGCCAAATGCATAGCTCCTTGCTCCCAGAAGCACAGCCCCTCTGATAGACTTTGAGGATCTGTTGATGAGGATAAACTTTTCAAGCACTGCTTTACTTTTTTAGATGCAGGCTGGACCACAGGGTTTGTCTAACACAAGTTTAAAATCAGAGCCTTCAAACAATTTTAGAAAATAATTTTTCATCATATGAAACTCAGAAATTACTTCATCAGAATGCCAGAGGACTTCTCTCAAAGCTCAGAAACTCCCTAGGAACCATGTAAGTCTGGGGGAGGAACTTGGGAGAACTTAAATTGGCTCCTCTTTTTTTTTTTTTTTTTGTATTTTTCTGAAGTTGGAAACGGGGAGGCAGTCAGACAGACTTCCGCATGCGCCCGACTGGGATCCCTGGGATCCACCCGGCACGCCTACCAGGGGGCGATGTTCTGCCCATCTGGGGCATTGCTCTGTTGTGACCAGAGCCACTCCAGCACCTGAGGCAGAGGCCACAGAGCCATCCTCAGCGCCCGGGCCATCTCCACTCCAATGGAGCCCTGGCTGCGGGAGGAGAAGAGAGAGACAGAGAGGAAGGAGAGGGGGAGGGGTGGAGAAGCAGATGGGCGCTTCTCCTGTGTGCCCTGGCTGGGAATCAAACCCGGGACTCCTGCATGCCAGGCTGACACTCTACCACTGAGCCAACCGGCCAGGGCCGGCTTCTCTTTTTTTTTTTTTTTGGCTCCTCTGGTACCTTCATTGCCTCATCATGTGGAGGTAATGACACTTGCCATCTTGCATTCATTAGTATAATAGCTTTAATGATTTGGTTTGCTCCTATAGAAAGTGCTGTATACAGTGGTAGGATTCAATCGGTTCATAACGGTTCTAATTTTTTTTGTTGAGTTTGGCAAACCAGTTGTTAAAATGGTACTTGTAATCAGGGTTCTCTCTAAGATGGACGCCTGGGCAGCCACTCAATATGGAAATCACAATTTGACTTCTTTGCTCTTTTTTAACATTCACCTGAGCAACAGTGTATTCTAAGTGCTTGTAGTAATGTTCATTCCATCTATAGGTGAAAAAAAAAAATGGCAAGTGAGGACACCAATCAAGAAGCAATATGGAAATATCTTACATAACTGTTTTATTGTTTTTTGTCAGGTATTATTTAATATTTTTTCATTAATATTTTTAAACTCAATACATAATCTAGTTTTGTGTACCTCTTCTATTATTCTTATTTATAAAATGCATGAAATAATAAACTACCTTTGGGTATATCTTTTTTTTATACTTAAAGTAGTCACTAGGGCAGAGAACCAGTTGTTAAATTATTTGATTCCCACCACTAGCTATATAAATGCAACTGACATCAACACTGGTAATTAAAAGTCTACCTGCAAACCACTCACACCGAATGACCACATATCAGAGAATGAGAAATGTAGACTACTATTTCAGAAAACTGTCCTCTGTGCTAAATATGTGACAGTCATTTGTAAAAGCTGTGCCTTTCTGTGGTTCCGTAGCCTGAGTATTTTTGCTGACTGAGAGAGATACTGATACAATTCATCTTTCAGAAGTTCAATGGTAGTGTGATGAGATGTTGCATTAAATATGGAAGGAAGGGGGAGGAGAGCCGGGGATGGAGTCTATTTTCGGGTGGTGAAAATGCGAAGTCCCCAAACCCTAAGTGTATTTATTAGAGAGAGATTTATCATGATTTGTACACTGCCATCAGTGAACACAGCTAGCTTTACAAGATGAGAACAGTGCCAAAGGCAGCGCTGGAACACCCCAGGCTAACGTGCAGCTCAGCCCTGGACACAGTGTTTTCTCTGCCTTGTCCAGATAATAGATACCACTTACTGGTAGTGTTGGTTATTCCATGAAACCAAGATTCTGATTAAATAGCAAAAGCTTCCAATCTTCTGATTTAAATCTAAAAGAAAAAGGGATATTTTGTTGTTGTTTGTAGAAATGTATCTCATTTTCTCATTAAATTCATTTGCCCTTCTGCTGTTATATTATAAAAAGCAAAATAAACTAAACAGAAGGATAAAGGTGATTAGGCTTTTGTTTCATTAGCAGGTTGACCCCATTGTTTTTAAAGGGTAAATTTCATGGGGTTCTGATTTTTACTATGTGAGTTGGAGCAGTCTTTGTTTTTCCTGTGAACTGATGTATTTCTTTAATAACCCTGATATTGACAAACTTGTGGCTGAACCCTTATTCTTAAATGGCACATTAGTTATGAATGAGGAATCTTTACCATTAGATGAGGCCCCCTTATCTTCCTTGGTTCGCTTGGAACTGTTATTTTTACATTCTTTGGGGACTTCTCATTGACTCCTGGCTTATAGTGTCACAAGTTGATCTGATCTTGAATGCTTGCCTGCTCTTTGCAGTCCATTATATTTCTACAGCATGGCTATTTCATCTATTTCTTGAGCCAAGATCAAATTCTTTACTTGTTTATAGATAATTTACTTTTACTGGTTATTTGGGATTTTCAAAATGCCAACTGAAGTGCAAAATGCAGAAAAGAAGAGACTCAAATATTTTGGAGTCTAAGACATTTAAGGTTCATTCCAGGAAGTTAAGTCTCCAATTTAAGGTGAGAAAGTTTATAAAGCTAGAGAGGCTGCTAAATTCATGAATTGACTTCTAAAATCTTATGTAATTTGCTTTTTAAAAATAAGGCAAACATTTGTAATTTGAGTTCAAAATAGAATGCAAATAATGAGAGAATTGGTCCTGAACTTTTTCTGTGTGTGTGTGTGTGTGTGTGTGTGTGTGTGTGTGTGTTTCCATTCAAACAGGGAAGTTGGTGTGGCAAATGGAGAAACTGACCCTGCAGCCAGCTAGTGATAAATCTTAACAGTGGTAATATTTTAAAGCAGTTCAATCCCAAGTACAGGATCAGAGTTACTTAAATTCTCAGCAAATTTTCAAAATTTGAAAATTTGTTTTGGTGTCCTCTCTTTTCATTCTTTATGTCTTTAAAACAGTGTTTTTAAACTTACTGATTTCTTTTAGAGAGAGGGAGGAGGGAGAGAGAGAGAGAGAGAGAGAGAGAAATATCATTTTTATTTTTCATCCTGGTGCTCCTGTGCTTCCCCTGTATCTGAACTGTTCAAACTTTAGCAGGCAACCTGCCTCATGTGCCCCTTCTTTCCCCATGCCAGTCAAAATTCCTTTCTTTGTGATCTGAGTCAGGTGTTAGGGGGAGATAATTTGAACAAACTCCCCTTTACCAGATTATTTGTGGAAAATGTACATAGGAGAAAATTTTATTTTATTTTATTTTTTTTATGACAGAGACTGAGAGAGGGACAGACAGACAGGAAGGGAGAGAGAAGAGAAGCACCAATTCTTTGTTCTGGCACCTTAGTTGTTCATTGATTGCTTTCTCATATCTGCCTTGACAAGGAAGGGGGGAAACTATAGTAGACCAAGTGACCCCTTGCTCAAGCCAGTGACCTTGGGCTCAAGCCAGCGACCATGAGATCATATCGATGATCCCGTGCTCAAGCCAAAGACCTTGTGCTCAAGATGGTGAGCCCTCACTCAAACTGGATGAGCCCACACTCAAACTGGTGACCTCAGGGTTTTGAACCTGGGTCCTCTGCATCCCAGCCTGATGCACTATCCACTGCACCACCACCTGGTCAGTTGAGAGAAAATGAAATTTTAAAGCAACAACATTCTAAAAGTGGTGTATTTTCTGGATTTGCCTACTCTAAGTAATAGAATCTTGACTTCAATGATTACATCGGGGCTCTCCAATAAAAATATTTATGTATAACAGAAATAGCAAACAAATACATCTCATTAGGCTAATTCAGGTTGATAATGGCTGCTTGAAGTTCTGTTTGGAAGTAAGGTGGTGCAGTAGAAAATCAGGATAATTAGAGCTATCTTCCAGAGGTTGCCTTAAGGCTAAACTTTTACTATTCCTAATATATTGCATTATGCTAAGAGAGCCTATTTTTAATGCTGTTGGAACTATTGAGTGAAATAAAACCAGAGTGTGAGAGGGTCTGAGAAAAAAGAATCAATAAAATAATACTTAAGAAGTACTTAGCATAATGATTCTCAACTCTAGTCATTCATCAAAATCACCATTTCATACTGAGATTGTGATACAGTTTGTCTAAAGTGATTAAAACAACACAGCAACAACATCAACAATAACTATAGCATGACTAGATAAAAATGAATTTTAATTGGGATTGAGATCCACTGGCTTGACCCACAGTAGGTCATCAATTATAGTTATATTAACTAGTATCAATATAACTATTACTAGTATTAGTAAGAGTATTAACATGGAGAAGCCTTTTTCAATGGGTATATAGTCAACACCAGAGCATTAAATGATCTATGAAAAAGAAAATTGCAACCACATAGATATGAGAAATGCTGCATATTCTGTTTTTCAAAACCCAAGGAATGATACTTATTGAAGAAGTTGAGAAGTCTATTAATAAAAATTCATTTTTCCCAATTTTGTGAATCCAGACTTATCTCTGAACATCCACTGAAAGTAGAATTTGGAGGGATACATTCTCAGTATAGTTTTTTTTTTCCTTAGGGAGAGAGAGAGAGGAATGGACAGGGACAGACAGACAGGAAGGGAGAGAAATGAGAAGCATCAACTCATAGTTGCAGTGTCTTAGTTTTTCATTGATTGCTTCTCATACATGCTTTGACTGGAGGGCTGCAGCTGAGAGTGTGATCCCTGATCAAGCCTGCAACCTTGGGCTTCAAGCCAGCAACCTTTAGGCTCAATCCAGCCACCTTTGGGCTCAAGCCAGTGACCATGGGGTCATGTCTATGACCCCACACTCAAGCCAGCAAATCCATGCTCAAGCCAGATGAGCCTACGCTCAAGCCAGTGACCTCAGCATTTTGAACCTGGGTCCTCAGCTCCCAGGCCAATGCTCTATCCATGGTGCCACTGCCTGGTCAGGCGTCAGTAAAGTTCTTAAAGGTTTAACTTAAGCAGGAGTATATGAAACAAACTACAGATAATATACAGTGGTGTTGTGTATAAATTTTTACTTTGTGATAGTAAAGTACTATTCATCTTACCAGATAAATTGTAGCAGAGTGCAACATTGTGAAGTCATTTTTGCCAAGGAAAGGACAACAGAAAATCTCTTTTTTGTCTGAACCCAGTTACCATCCCAATTTTCTGTTTCCCTGTACAACATACCTCCTCAAAAGAGTTGCCTATATGTGCTATGTTTTGGATTGAATTGTGCCCCTCAAAATTCATATGGTGGAGACCTAACCCCCAATATTTCAAAATATTTGGAAATCGAGCCTCTAAAGAACTTAAAATGCGGTCATTAATGTAGGCTCCAATTCAATCTGAATAGTGTCCTTATAAGGAGAGGAATTTGGTTACACAGACACCAGGTGTGCATGCACAGAGAGAAGGTTATGTAAAAACACAGGGAAGAGGTAGACATCTGCAAGCCAAAGAGAGACACCTCAGAAGAAATTAAACCTGCTGACACCTTAATCTTGGGCTTCTAGCCTCCAGCGCTCTGAGGAAATATAATCCTGCTGTTTAAAATACCACACTCCCTCATTCTGTGGTATTTTATTATGGCAGCCTGAGCATACATGCTGCCTCCAGATTGTCTACATTTTCTTTGCTCCGTTTAGGTTTTTGCCCTCACCCCTCTTCCAGAACTGCACATATCAGGACACCACAGCGTTCGACACATTTGATTCCTCCCTCCTCCTTGGAAGTCTTTTCCCACTTGGCTTCTAGGACATCAAGATATTCAAGTGTTCTTCCTACTTCACTGAGTATACCTTCTCAGTCTTCATTCTGGTTTTTCCTTGTCTCTCTGTTCTCTTGCACCTGGGGCTCCTTATCTCTGTTTTCCCCAAGCACTATCATTATCTAATGCCTGTCATATATTTATTATTGTTGTCCAATTTCCTCCACAGGAATGGGAGAGATTTTTGTCTCTTTTATCCACTGATATATCATCATCATCTAGAATGGTGCCTGAAACATACTAAGTAGGTTCAACAAATGCTTTTTGAATGAATAAATAGGATAAAACCAAGCATTGAACTTCAGAAAATCTCTTGTGTGGCCTAGAGTCTTCCTTTTTTGATTATGTCATTTCTTGGTGAACTTTTCTTATGTCCCACTTATGTCTCACTCCGTTAGAAGCAGCAGAAGTTGATTTTAGCACCACTTTAGTAAATACTAGCATAGTCTAGTGGTCAAAAAGCAAGGGCTGCAGACCTGACCTCTACACCTTTACTGGTTGTTGTAACACAGGCATATTCCTTAACTTTTCTGTGCCTGTTGCCTCAAATTTGAACAGAAGCTAATGATATTTCACCCTACAGGGTTATAAGGAGATTAGGGAGAGAATCCATGGTAAGGTGCTTAGCACAGTGCTTGGCACTGTGTAAACATTCTTCCATCATTGTGATCAAAATTTCTATAATAGAGCTACACAAGTTTGTTGAATGCAGGACCTTGGCTTCTATTCTGTTATCTTTTCCAGTTGTTAGTGCTTTAATCTGCATAACACAGCTACTCAGAAATACCCTTCACTAATAGAAACAACACCCTAACTAGCTACATAGGTGTTAAGGGGCCAATCAAAGTCCCAAGGATCAACTGGACTTTCTGGGTGCAAGAGAGCTAGCACTCATTTCTGCTTCTGTTAAATATGTCACACAATGCTCAAAATAATTCTTATAATTCTGTGGAAAAGACTGAAGAGAATCTGAGATTTTCTTTAAATTCAAATGATATATGAGTCAATAAATTGCTTTTTGATATGGAAATGAAGCATTAAATAACCAGGGCATATAACATAGGAATTGCAATAGTGTTTGTTTCTCTAATCAATTCAAGAGGTAGTTAGTGTAGGTAGGAAGAGGACTGTTTTAAACACAAGCTATGAAAATGACTTTCAAGAATCCTTTGTTTACCGCACTCCCTCCTATTTGCAGAAGAAACAAGGAAGGCGGTTCACAAGGCTATGGACCAGAGAGCAAGGAGTATCCTGAGGGAACAGATTTCTGCATTAAACACAGACAAGTGAACCCAAGCACAGGAAGCCTAGATTTGGCAGAGGGCTTTGGAGGGAGCAACTCTTCTTACTGATAATAAATATGCTGCTGAAAATGAGCACTGAGTGTCAGAATAAGGAAAGGCTGGGAATTTTGTACACTTTAAGAAGTGAATTATAGTTAAAGGAAACAGCAAGTGCAAAGCAGAGTCCAGTTAAAATAAGTGGTTGCATCTGGTCAGAACACAGAGTGGGGCTGAGGTTTTGAAAGCACTTGTATTTATAGGGTAAGCTTAAGATTGTTGCAGTCACTGGCTCTCCCAACCCGTTCACTAAAAGTAAACTGCAGTTTTCCTTACTGGGTATTGTATGAGGGACTTTGGTCTCTACAGTGTAAAACCCTAACAAGGAAATGGATTAAACTTGCAGGACGGGTTTAAACTCAGCCTTGCTAAGAGGGGTGTAGCGTAAAAGGTGGGCTTTGACTTCAGGCAGACTAGGATCAAATTCCAACCCTGTGACTTGCAGACTGGGTGATCTTGGGCAATGAAATTAAGATCTTTGAGCCTAAATTCTATTTTACATAATGTGGAGACAATATTATCTTCCTTACAAGATAGTTGCGAGAATTAAATAAAATTATGTATAGAAAGCATTTAACACAGTGCCTGCCTTTCGATAGCGTTTGGTAAGGCATTGATGTTGACAACAGTACTAACTGAAAATGGCTTAAGAAGGAAGTTTTTAGTATCAAAACTTGGACATAACAGACCCACATTCAGAGAAACAAACACACATCAGTCCTTAGACTATGATTGGGAAAAAGAACATCCCAGCATCACAAGAGAGGATGTGCTGGGATGGTAGACCTTCTTACATAACTGGAACTTAGCAGGGTAAGGAAATGCCTCTATAAATTGACAAACTTGAAACTAGAACTTTAGAAAAAACTAGGGTAAGCCCACTAGCAGAGTCATGATTTTATTAGATTATCAATGATAGGAAAAAACCTATGCATACTTACAAAAATCTTGGAATGTAAGTGGAGGTGCCTTCTTGCAGCACTGTTCCACTAGTTTAGTGGGTCTACCCACACCTTATACTAGAAAAAATATGCAAATGGCATCACAGGACCCTGTCTGCAGCTCCTTGTTCTAAATTTCTCCAGGCTGCTCTGTAGGGCATGCTCCCCGTATAAATGTTAGTGAGGCCTCCTTTTTCTTAAATTGTTTATCAAAAGCATTTTGGAAATGGTGAAGATTTTTATCTGTGCTACCCTCTATCCCTGTCCATAAAATATTTCTCTGCAGATTCTTAAGCTCTAAAGCAAGGCTTCTTGCTATTATTGCACAATATGCCCTGACTCCTGAGACAATTACATTTTGTGTTGGCTCAAGGCACAGTCTTTTAGAACTGCCAGCTGAGTCCTCATTGTAGTACAACTGATTCCTTGATTGATGTCTAGTATCGGGATGTCTTTGTTCTCCTGGCTTTCCACTGGTTATCAGATTATAGATAAGAAGAAAAGAAAAGAAAAGAAAAGAATGTAACACAGCAACACAGGGGTCTCTAATGATATTTGAAGTTGCCTTCTCTTCAAAGAGCACTTGTTATTTTTAAATGATTGGATTATCCAAATATGTCGTGATGTCATGCTGGGCAAGTCAACTCAACTATAGGCTGGGCCCTTCAGAAAGCTTTCTTCCTAATCCTAGAATTAATTTCATTTTTGCTTCAGGAAATCTATACCCTGAGAAATTAGATGTCTGGGACAATTTTTAATCTCAGAGGATGGGTTTTTTTGTTGTTGTTAAATTGCTCCCCAATGTGAGGAAAAATTACAATTTTCATTTTTTTTAAATAGTGTTAATGCTAGTCTATTTCTTTGCAGAAAAGAGATAATGCTTTCCACTTGCTCTGAGAAAACTTCAACTGTTTTGTTTCCTTTTTAAAAAAATAAAAGTTGACATATTAGGACATTTAAAGTTGGCTTGCAACCTATGGATACTCAGCAGATCAAAAGATTCAGAAATAAGCCTGATTAATCAATTGATTTCCTTGGTGTAGGGCCAGTAGTCACGTCTGTCACGGCCATTCACATGCAGGTTCAGGTTCTCACTGGATTCGGGCAGATGGTAAAGAAGCAGTGGAACAAAAAATGGTGGGCCATTTCTTTATTAAAGTCTCACACCAGCCAATGAGCAAACACACAGGGAAAACTCTTCTCATTCACTCATTCAGAGCTCCCAGAGCCCTGATACATTCTCCGGTTCCACAACCAGGAGAATCTTGTCTAGTTCCTCCTAGAATCAAAAGCCCCACCAGTCTTAGCAAAGCTCACAAAGCCCCTTACTTCTGGTTCCTCATCGGCACACCTTCTCTTTCCCTGCCAACATGGCTTCTCCTTCAGCACTCTGCATTCTCTCCTCTCTCACTCTGCAAACATGGCTTCTTTCTCCTTCTCCTTCTGCTCTCTTCTCTGCAAACATGGCTTCTTCCTGCCTCTTCTTCTCTTTTCCCTGCAAAACTTTCTGGTGTGAAAACCTCTCCTCCAGCAAACATTAGCAAAGCAATGGCCCTTCCCAAACAGGAAGGTAATCTGCAATTTCACAGACCACATATACCTGGCACTGCCCAGCCCCCAATGCAAAACTATAAGTGAGCAAATATAAAAATCATATTTTACAAACTTATTTGATCAACACTTGGTTTGAAAACTTCTTTGAATCAATTATTATGTAAAACAAATAAAATTGATTTTCTCTTCAAAATGCTTTCTGATATCTACTGTGCTTCAGTACTAGTCAGAATTGCAAGTTGCTATGTACATATGCTGTTCTATTTACAAAAATGAAATTCTGCCTCCTCCCTACCTCTCCTCTTCTGAAGGATACAGGGCCAGATGAGTATGATTGAGTTAGCTACTGTGTGTTTAAAATATCTTTACCAAATCTCAGCTGTTAGTTTTTAATCCTGATAGACTATGAGGACAGATCTTACCTACTTGTATCATGTAAGCCACTTGATAAGAATGTTAGCATGCAGGTGTAACCTCTAACAAGGAAAGCTCAGACAAACCATTGCAAATTGTGCTGCAATAGCTCGAGGCTGAGGTCACCACAGAGTGTGTACCTCTTAATGGTAAGCAGAGATTATTTAAAACAAAAATCATTAGATTTAAAAGCATTCTGCTCAGTAGTAAAATTTGAGTTATCTTTCCATCTTGTGCTGTGCAGGAGGTGCAGGACAGAGATCCAATTACTCACAGATGGTTTCTAGAAAAAAATTTATTATGATTAATAACAATAATATAGGCCCTGGCCGGTTGGCTCAGTGGTAGAGCGTCGGCCTGGCGTGCAGGGGTCCTGGGTTCGATTCCCGGCCAGGGCACACAGGAGAAGCACCCATTTGCTTCTCCACCCCTCCCCCTCTCCTTCCTCTCTGTCTCTCTCTTCCCCTCCCGCAGCCAAGGCTCCATTGGAGCAAAGATGGCTCGGGCGCTGGGGATGGCTCCTTGGCCTCTGCCCCAGGCGCTAGAGTGGCTTTGGTCGCAACAGAGCAACACCCCAGAGGGGCAGAGCATCGTCCCCTGGTGGGCAGAGCGTCGCCCCCTGGTGGGCGTGCCGGGTGTATCCCGGTCGGGCGCATGCGGGAGTCTGTCTGACTGTCTCTCCCCGTTTCTAGCTTCAGAAAAATACAAAAACAAAACAAAACAAAAAAAACCACAATAATATAAATGATCAAAGCAAAATCAAAAGAGGTTTGAACTTATGTAACCTAAAGTAGAATAAAAGAAAAGCTTACTATTATCAACACAACAGTAAGCTACACAACATCACCAGGCAGAGAAACATCAGCCTGGGTTCTAGAGTAATAGCTAGTTAAAGCAGTAGACTAAGAAAAAGAGAACTATGAGTGTGTACAAGTCTCACCACACCATGGAGAAACACGTCACCCACTGGGAAGCTTTAGCCTGGGCTCCAAAGTCAGCCACCCACTGAGTGCACCAGGGAGGAAGAGTTCTTTTGAGTTTCAGGAATGGTCTAAGACCCTATCTACTTTGTGGGAAAATTTTGACTGGAGGCCATTACACCAGAGTCCTTTTGCATAGCCTCTAGGAACACACTGCGGAATAATTAACTAGGCCACAGTTAAGTGAGAAGACCATCCTCCCTGGCTTCAGAGGAAACTGCTCACCTGAGCAGCCTAGTGAGAGAGCAGGATGTTTTATCCCACCCTGAGTTAATGACTCAGTCATTCCTGTAAACACTTTTGTGACGCTTATTGTTCATGTTCAATTGAGTTTAAATTCATATCTTTCTTAAGTTGTCCAGACCTAATTGGCAAATAGGCTCCAACAGAAAGCTTTGGGTAGGAGAGTAGGGATCCAGCTCATGGATATTTCAGAATAACAGCTCTGGCTGAGGAGGGAGAAGGGCAGGACATGGACAAAGGAAGCTTGGAGGAAGAATTTCCAATAAGACAAGACTTCCCTTGGGTCTCCTGGTTCCACTGGGATCAGATTCCTTTGGCTGAGCCATGTGCTGTGTTAACGCTTCTGTCTTGTATCTCTCATGTAAATGACTGCCATTTACTAAATGTCTAACTGTGTACTACATGCAAAAATTTAAAGTTTATTCTGTCAGGTATTAGTAGTATATCTTTCTTGTTTTATAGATGAAGAAAATGAGGCTCCAAGACATTAAGGAATTTTTCCCAATTCACACAGTTATAGCACATGTATTAGGATTCAAACCCATGTATAGCCAATCCTTGTGTTTTTAACTGCAGTACACAACTGCTTCATTTCTTCTCTGCTCTTTATAATCTCTCTCCTGCCCTGGAATGTCACATTTTATTGTGAAGTTACTATCCGAAGGGCAGAAACTGTGGACTGAACCAAAAACACAAGGCTGGTGTGTTCACAAAGGAAAATTTATTTTAAAAACACCTGGGTGAAAGTGGGCTGAGTCCAACAAAGGGTGTCAGCTCTGAAGGAGGGAGAGGGCAGGGTTTATATGGATTCAGCAAATGCCTTTGGGCAAAAGCAGCTGATGTTGCTGCATCTGCTGGTGCAAGACAGTTTCCCCTGCTTGTGGATCAGAGTGGTGCTACAGCTCCTCAGCATGTTTGTGTCCTGACTCAACTCTTCCATATCAGCATCCAGCTGTAAGGGAGGTCTGGGCTGAGTTACTAAGTAATCAAGTCCTTCTTCCTCCTTTGGGCCTGTATTGTTCTTGAGGTGGAAGCTGAGTAGCCATTTTATCTATCATCCCCACCCTGTGTTAGTATTAAAAAGGAAAGGGGACATTGTTTTCTTAAGACTGCTTCAAGCTGACCCCGGCCGGTTTGCTCAGTGGTAGAACATTGGCTTGGCCTGGAGTGTGGATGTCCTGGGTTTGAATCTTGATTAGGGCACACAAGGGAAGCACCCATATACTTCTCCACCCCTCCCGCTCTTGCTTCTCTCTCTCTCTTTCTCTCTCTTCCCTTCCTGCAGCCAGGGCTCAATTGGAGCGAGTTGGCCCCAGGCACTGAGAATG
Organism: Saccopteryx leptura; assembly: GCF_036850995.1. Classification (NCBI taxonomy): domain Eukaryota; kingdom Metazoa; phylum Chordata; class Mammalia; order Chiroptera; family Emballonuridae; genus Saccopteryx; species Saccopteryx leptura. Next base: position 143,088,296 of record NC_089505.1, read on the forward strand.
GCCCCATGACCTCTGCCTCTGGTGCTATGAAGAGCTCGGTTGCTATGCAATGGAGCAATACCCCTTTTGGACAGAGTTTAGCCCTCTAGTGGGCTTGCTGGGTGGATCCTGGTTGGGGCTCATGTGGGAGTCTGTCTCTCTGTCTCCCTTCTTTTCATTGAATAATAATAAAAAAAGACTGCTTCAAGCTGAGAAGGGGTATTGTGGATAACTAGAGAAAGAGTCTATGCCTGTTCGGGTATTGGCTGGTACTGGTGCAAGGCCTACAGGAGGAAAAGCTGCTTCACTGGCTGCTGCCTGGAGACTGCTGAGTCGATTAGCCTCTGGTTAAAGCATCACAGGCAGGGGATGGGGCAGCATCCTAGGAAAATTAAGACTCCAACAACACCTGGCTGAGTCCCGGGTTCGATTCCCGGCCAGGGCACACAGGAGAAGTGCCCATCTGCTTCTCCACCCCCCCTCCTTCCTCTCTATCTCTCTCTTCCCCTTCCGCAGCCAAGGCTCCATTGGAGCAAAAAGATGGCCCGGGCGCTGGGGATGGCTCCTTGGCCTCTGCCCCAGGCGCTAGAGTGGCTCTGGTTGCGACAGAGCGACGCCCCGGATGGGCAGAGCATCACCCCCTGGTGGGCGTGCCGGGTAGATCCCGGTCAGGCGCATGCGGGAGTCTGTCTGACTGCCTCCCCGTTTCCAGCTACAGAAAAATTTAAAAAAAAAAAAAAAGACTCCAACAACAATTATGAGGAAAGTTAGAACAGACCTTGCAAGCCCTTTTCATTTTCCAAATCATTGTTTGAGTAGATCAGTGAATGAATCATAAATACCAGCATTTTCAGCTAGTTCATTTGCTAGAGTGGTTAGTCCATGGATGTTAGTCCCCTCTGGGGCAGTATTGTTCAGAATGCACCTACAGCACTGCGTTCATATCATAACGCAGAGTCCCCTTTTTTTGGCTAGGCTCATATCTAGTTAGCACTCACTAGTCTCCCATGCCATTCTTCTGGTTAGTCCTACCTGCTTGGCTATGTCCTTGATGGCATCTCGGGTGTGACTGACAAACCTTTGATGTTTGTAATAGATGTAATTGATCCAATCAACATTTTTGCTGATTGGAACCCACCAAAACAGGGCAGACTTGAAATCAGCCACCATCTGGTCCATGCCTTGAACTCATTTGGGACCCCTCTCGGGACTCCAATGGAATCTACGTAAATATCAAGTGATCCACTAGGAGTACTGGCACTTCTCTTCTGCCACTGGTTCTATGGCAGATTGGAATATGCGGTAGGGGATGCAAATGCCAGGGTAAAGGGGATGGCTAATTGTATTAAGGGGCAAGTGCTGCTCCAGTTGATTGGTAAAGTCTCATAGATTTTTGTCCCACAATACCACCAGACATCAGGTCTGGGGATTATAAGGGTAGACTAGCTGGCTAGCCCTGTGAACTCTTGTCTTCCACTGCACTGAGTTAGATTTCCTACAAAGGTCAAATTGTTCCCCCACCTTGAGAGACATGAAGAAACATTGGCAGTAGGATCAGGCACTCTTATAGCCCTCAGGGGCTGACCCGCAAGGCTTTCAACCTTGGGAAACAGCAGCAATAATGACCAACATGACTTGTTTTGCCAGGCAATGGCGTGTTGGAACAGGGCTGCCATGCGGTTCATCCTATCAGGGTCCAAATACCACCTGAGCGGAAATAGGACTATCTGAGTCTCTAACCTCCATATAAGAAAAGCATAAGAGTTGCTTTTTTTTTTTTTAGAATTCTGACAGAATATTTGATCCATTCTACCTAGGCATTTGCATCTTGGTATCCTGTTTTTATTGCTAGGGTTTGTTTTAAGTCCTTTACTTCTACAATGTTTACTACTGAGGGATCATTGAAAGGAAGGATTTGAGATTTGTTAAATCCTAGTGCTGGTGAAGGGGTAATGGTGATGCTGATGCTAGGAGGTGGGTTTAAGAGTTGCAGCCACAGTCAACCTAGTGGGTTGCTGCCAGTGATGGCTGCCCGAATCCATAGACTCGGCTGACAGAAGGGGATTCTGTAGTTATAGTGGGAACATTAATGGATAGCTCAATGGGATTGCATTTTAAGTTCTGGCAGTTAGGGGGTGTGACTCCTCTAGATAGGTGTATCTTAGGCTTAAGCTTTTGGCAACCTCCTGAGTAAGTCTATCCCTGAAATTGAGTAGGCCATAACACATCTAGCCAATGGGAACATGGTGTCATGGTTTGGCAGCTTTGGACGTTTCTCCAGCCAGTGCATGAAGGTGAATGTATGAAACAAGAATCCCCTCTGGTATCGTTGTTAAGGGTAGGGCATAGGTATTTATCAGTGTGCTAACTGTCTTTGGTTCTCTAATGAGCCACAAGACAGGACCTGATGAATGTCAAAGCTGAGAGACTGGGGGTGATGGAAATGGGTGATATTAATTATGTATAGGCCAGTAGTGGGATGGGCAAAGAAAAGGAGGGATAGAGTGAGGAGAGTAGAAAGAAATGAAGTCATGGACAACAATCAGCAAAATTCAGGCCCCACGGGAATATGCAAGAACTTGCAAACCAGAACTAAAAAAGGAAGAAAAGGATGAGTAGGATCAACAACCAGAGAAAGGATGTTTTAACATGTCCTGGATAACTATTTAAAGTTGAAAAGTTGATTGTAAGGATAGCATGTAGCTTAGACAGGATGTCTCATCCTAGGAGTGGTGTGGGACATGAGGGCAGATTAAAAAGGCATGGGTAACCCTGGCCAGTTGGCTCAGTGGTAGAGCGTCGGCCTGGCGTGCGGGGGACCCGGGTTCGATTCCCGGCCAGGGCACATAGGAGAAGCGCCCATTTGCTTCTCCACCCCCACCCCCTCCTTCCTCTCTGTCTCTCTCTTCACCTCCCGCAGCCGGGGCTCCATTGGAGCAGGGATGGCCCGGGCCCTGGGGATGGCTCCTTGGCCTCTGCCCCAGGCACTAGAGTGGCTCTGGTCGCGGCAGAGTGACGCCCCGGAGGGGCAGAGCATCGCCCCATGGTGGGCAGAGCATCGCCCCTGGTGGGCGTGCCGGGTGGATCCCGGTCGGGCGCATGCGGGAGTCTGTCTGACTGTCTCTCCCCGTTTCCAGCTTCAGGAAAAAAAAAAAAAAAGGCATGGGTAAAGGTCTGGGCCCCTAAAGATCAGGACAGAGGAGGAGTAGGGGGGCTGGAAGACCTGGCTGTCAATTCCCACAAGCGAGATACCCGAGTCCCTTAAGGTACCTCTATATTCAGACAGAGCAGAGTAGGTTTCCTTGTGTCAGTGAGAAAATATACATGTCTACTTGCTACCATCAAGGTTACCTGAGGTGCAGAAGAAGTGATGATCGTTGGGGCATCTGTCCTCAGGCACCAACAGCCTTCAGTGGTGAGGTCAAAGAGGTCTGAGTAGGACAGACCATCCATCTTGGGAATTGATGGAGCTCTGTCTTGAGGGGTCCATCCACAGTCAGACTTCCAATGTGGTCCTCCACAGAAGGAACAGGACTCAGGAGGTTTGTTGGGATTAAGGCAGTTCTTTGCCCAATGGCCTTCATTGCCACACTTGAAACAGGTGCTGGATGTGGTATTATCGCTATTTTGGCCCTTGGCCCAAGGTTCGTTTTGACCATTTTGGGACTGCTGGTCTTACTGGCCCTGTGGACCCTTTATGGCAGCAGCAAGCTTCTGGTATTCAGTTACCTTCTGTTTCTTTGCCTCCTCATCTCGGTCATTAAAGACCTTAAAGGCCAGATTTAAGAGATCCCATTGAGGGATTTGAGGGCCACCCTTAAACTTCTGTCATTTGCGCTGGATGTCGGGCACAGACTGGGAAATAAAATTCATGTTAAGGACCATTTGTTCTTCTGCACTAGAGGGGTCTAAGGTGGTATATATCTGAAGGGCCTCCATGAGGCACAAGAGGAAGAGGGCAGGATTTCTATGGGTTGCTGGGTGACCTCCTTTAACTTCTTGTAATTTACAGCCTATGAGCTGCCTTCTTGATGCCCTTTATGAGGCAGATCATCTGGTCCCAGGCTCGTCTACCTGCTTCCCCAGCAGCAACCTGATCACCTACTGGTTGACTGGAGGCTTGCTGGTGGATAGAGAGAGTTAGTGTGGGCCTGAGCATGAATCCAAATTTGGTCCCTCTCTTCAGATGTTAAATTTGTGGAGAGGATTACATGGAGATCATGCCAAGTAAATTCATAGGACTGGGTGAGATATTCAAATACCTTTTGGTAGTTGGTAGGGTCAGTGGAAAAGGAGCTGAGGCATTTTGATATTTGTGATAGGTTGGTTAAGGAAAAAGGGACATGGACTTAAACAATGCCCTCAGACCCACTACCTCCCATAAAGGGCACTCTAAGACTGGGGCCACGGTAGGGGAGGGACAAGGGCCGAATATCGTTCCAGAGTGAGTGTGCACCAGGGAAGAAAGGGTGGACAGCTGTGGGGAAACTTGGGGAGAAGTAGAGGAGTGTGGCAGAGAGGAGTGAGGGGGGCTCTGGTTGTGATGTGGGAGTGTCCTGGGGGTCAAGAGGTTGAGGAGCAGAAGGAGGAGGTGGGGGCATGTAGTCAGCAGATTGAAGGAAGAAGCACTAGAATGGTCCCCCAGGAGAGTGGGGTGGGTGGGGGGGATCCTTCAGTTTCAAGTGGATAAGGAGAATTTGAGAGGGAGAGCAAGAATCATAGAGAGTGGGTCATGACCTGAGTGTAAAAAATGCCTGGACATAAGGGACTTCAGACCACTCTTCGTTTCACTGACAAAAATAGTCAAGATCAGTAAGGTTGTTGAAATCAAAAGTGCCATTTTCAGGACATTTGGAAAAACTGTTCAGTTTATATTGAGGCCAAGAGGTGTTATAGTAAAAAAAAATAAGGCACTTTGGCCTGAAGTCTTGGGCTAAACCAAGGGTCTGAGGCTTTTTAGGAGACAGCCTAGAGGTGTTGTCTTGGAGATGGTCAAATGAGAGTTTCCCATATGTATGGTGGGGGATCATCCAGTGGTCTACAAGGAGGAACCGTCCTGGATGATGAAGTGAGTTAGGAGAAGGCAGGCATCCCTGCTGTTCTAGGCTCACCAGACTGGCAGCTGACTGTTTTCCAAGTATCCCTTACAACAGTCCAGCTGGAGGCAAATGCCTGGCAAATGCTGGAATGCCCCCTGACCAACATTGGATTTCTGAAAACCTGCTCTGAACAAATTTCAGGAAGAATCTGGGAAGTTCCCTATTATAAAGATGCTAGGTTCACTTACCCAAAAAGAATCATTGCCTGGTTTGGATGTGGCAAGATGAAATGAGAGGGTGGTAGTTGATCCTAGTGTCTGGTACTCCATGGTCAAGGGAGACAGGATCTGGGGGTAAGCCTGAGACTAACTGCCACTGCCACTGCTCCCCGGGTGGCAAACCTCGCCTCTCCCAGGGTCAGGGTTAGACCACCGACTAGTCTCCACACACACTGCCTGGGTTTTGGCACCAGAGTAAAAGGCAGAAACCATGGGCCAAACTGAAAATATAAGGCTGATCTGTTCACAAAGGAAAATTTATTTTAAAAATGCTGGATATAAGCGGGCTGAGACCAGCAAAGGACATAAACTCTGAAAGGGGGATTGGGCAGGGTTTATATGGATTCATTAAAGAATTTTGAGCAAAAGAGGTCAACGTTGTGGCATCTGCTGGTGCAAAACAGTTTCCTCTGTTTGTGGATTAGATTGGCACTATAGCTCCTCAAAATCTGTTTGTACCTTGACTCAACCATCCCTTATCAGCATCCAGCTGTAAGAGAGGTCTGGGCTATGTTACAAAGTAAGCAAGTCCTTCTTCCTCCTTCGGGTCTGCAATGTTCTCGAGATGGCAGCTGAGTAGCCATTTTATCTATGGCTATCCTGGAGCAGGATTCTTCCTGAGGCACCCTCCCTGAGGGAGTTGTCTGGACTGGAAAGTCATTAGAACAATGGATACCACTGGGACTATTGTTAATCACCTGACCACAGAGTTCCAATGAAAAGGAGCAGTGCTGGGTGGACCTCTGCTGAAACAGGCTTAAAAATGTAACTTTTGATGAAAAAATAACATCAACTTTGTGACACTTACTGAGCTCAAATTATCTCCTTGCAGTCAAGTCTAATGAGAAACAAAGGCATAGAGATTTTCCTACTTCTATTTGAAGTGGATCCCCTGCTGGGTCTGTATTAGGGTCAGACACATGCTCAGGACCCTAATATGGTATTATATACTATAATAAAGCTTAAATTACTGATGTTTAATAAAAATACATATTCCTGGATTTACATATCTTAGACCAGGGGTCTCAAACTCGCGGCCCGCAGGCCGCATGCAGCCCGCCGAACAATTTTGTGCGGCCCGCAGACTAATCCACGAAGTTCAAAATATTTTGGATAAAATTAAGTAAGCCTAGGGGCCTACTTGTATTTTTCATTTCTCTAGCATCCTAGCTAGATATTAGCTTAGTTAACAGCAGTTGTGATGCGAACTACAGTTTCTGGTCGTTTTGTGACACTGAGTAAACTGCATGTACGATTGTGCTTGTTGTACTGATTTTTTTTGGTTTTCAACTGCAGTGAGAAAAGTGTTGCATAACAGTTGCCTTTTGTAGACCTAGTGCGGCCCGCCGAACGGCTGTGATCTTGCTCTGCGGCCCACATGCTGAGTTGAGTTTGAGACCCCTGTCTTAGACTGAGCCATTGATGCAACATATTTCTATTTATGCTATTTTTAACAAGAAATGCAGTATTCTTCTGACTCTAGACCAGTGGTTCTCAAAATGTGTGCCAGGGCACACTGGTTGGTGCACCCTAGAAGATATCCAGATGCACCCTATGGTATTCCAGAGAAATATGTGCTGTTGGGGACCAAAAAACCAACACGGTGTTTGGAGTTTAGAATTTTGGGGGATATAGGTGTGGAAAATTGGCTGTAAGCTGACAGTCTGCTCAACTCCCCACCTCACTTGCCTGATTAGGTTGCAAAAGGCTGTTAAGCTGTGGTGTTAGACTGTTTACACTACCCCCCATGTTCCCCAGAAAGACTGGAGGCAAGTTTCTTCTATCTTTTGTTTGGTATAAAGTTTAGATGATATGTATGATGGGGGTTTTCTGCACTCAACACAATTAAGAGTAAAAAGAGAGGAATTCTTCAATGTATTGATGAGGAAATGAGAGTTTGCCTTTCAAATATATACCCAAACATTGAAGAAATCTCTAGGACACATTAGGCTCATGTTTTTCATAAACATAAGAATGAAAAAACTGCCCTGGCCGGTTGGCTCAGTGGTAGAGCGTCGGCCTGGCGTGCAGAAGTCCCGGGTTCGATTCCCAGCCAGGGCACACAGGAGAAGCACCCATTTGCTTCTCCACCCCTCCCCCTCTCCTTCCTCTCTGTCTCTCTCTTCCTCTCCCACAGCCGAGGCTCCATTGGAGCAAAGATGGCCCGGGCGCTGGGGATGGCTCCTTGGCCTCTGCCCCAGGCGCTGGAGTGGCTCTGTTCACAACAGAGCAACGCCCCGGAGGGGCAGAACATCGCCCCCTGGTGGGCAGAGCATCGCCCCTGGTGGGCGTGCCAGGTGGATCCCTGTCGGGCACATGCGGGAGTCTGTCTGACTGTCTCTCCCCGTTTCCAGCTTCAGAAAAATACAAAAAAAAAAAAAAATGAATGAAAAAACTTAACACATTCAAGCCAGGACCTGCTGAATTTACTAAATCTTACTAAGAATCTATCTATCTATCTATCTATCTATCTATCTATCTATCTATAGATAGATAACTATATATATATAAAGATAACTTTTTTCTCATTTTTTTATTTTTTAACCCCTCTTTTTTATGAATTCTAAAAATCATAACTCAAAAACTGTAACTTAAAAATGTTTTTTAATGTCAGAATAATAAATTTAATTTTGTCATATTTATTTTAATTACCATAAAAGCACACTTGGACTTTATATTTTTTCTTTAATATTTGACTCAATTATTTTAACATATTTCTCAGAAATTTGTATATAGTGCACCTATAATTATTTGTAGGATTTTAAATGTGCCCCAACTTTAAAAAGTTTGAGAACCACTGCGTCTAGACCATCAAATTAACAATAAAAGGGTTGTAAGGAGAGGAACAAGAGAGGAGAGTTGAAGATGTTACTCTATCTGAGAAGAGATGGGTTTGTGAAGTCTGTCTACAGCAAGAATCTTCAGCTTATGGTCCTATGTCCTCCCAGCACTGCCACTTTGAGGTTGCTAAGGAACAGATCCTATGCCTGGGAAAGCAGGACTTCAGGGCTATTGAATTGAATAACAAATTCTGGTGGTTTTACTTACAATGAGCAGAATTCTCTTTGGTTTGCTGAGAGCAAGGAGTTAATGGAGAGGTAAACTTAAAGTAGTTTAGATCTGAACCCTAACTCAAGGAGCAGAGTTGAGGAAAGGAGTGGTGATAGATTAGGGGATGTGTGAGATGGGCAGTGTTCAATATAGGTACTTGTAAAAAGCTAAGGGCCAGAGTTATGTGATGGAAGGTCAGTGGAAAGGAGAAAACATATATTTCAACCATTATATTCCAGCTGCAATAATAGATCATAGTTACAAATACATTTTGAGAGGCACTATGAATAATTTCTTTTCTCAATGTCCTGGAGTCAAGGTGTCTGGCATTGATATCTACTGTCACTACCTAGAAATTGTGTGATGGTGTTCAAATTACTCTCTTTCTGTACTTCTATCTCCTTAGTTATTAAACAACCACAACAAGGCTACAACTACTAATAAATATGTCATTGTATTAAATGTGAGGAATAAATAAAATAATTAATATAATGCACTCAATGCAGAGCTTGGCATATGGAAGAGTAAGTAAAGATACTAGGAGAGACACTGTTGATTACCTACTTAATATCCATCTTTCTGTCTTTGCAGACAAAGCATCACCTGAGTTGAGTGGTAATATGCTTACATCAATGCTCACTTTCCAACCTTCTGTGAACCAGAGGTAGCCACATAGTACAGTTCTGGTCAACTTGTTGTAGGCAGAAGTCTCCTGGAAATTTCTGGAAAAGGTTTCACTTTCCTATTCAAAAAAAACATATCTCCCTGACATTACCCCTTCCCCATTTTTTCTTCCTTAAATACAGATCTAATGTAGGAGTCAAAGCCACCATTTGTGATGGAAGCAACAAGCAAAGGATATTTCAAGAAAATTGTAGAAAAGCCAGCCGAAACACCATCAACCTGTTTAACCAGCACCAGCAGGCCCTGTAACCAGGTTTCTTTTTATGGGACAAAAACACTCCCTATTATTTATTTTTATTGTTTTTACATTGACTTTGCAAGATGGTCTTCTGTTATTTACAGGTAAAAACATTCCTAATTGAGTTCTCTATTATTATTACCTCTATTTTTTACTTAAAGCCAGGATTATTTTAATTCTTTGTAAAATTAGTTTTATAATTCTCAGTTCTTTTAGTTGAAACAAAATAAATTTGGGCTTAATAATAATATTAAAAATAATAATAACAATGACAAAATTATAAACAGCAGAAATAATTGATTATAATAAAATACTATAATATTAATGTAATAATAGCTGCCAGTTTTTGAGTACTTATTATATTCTATTTGAATTATATTTGTTTAGGCCTCAGAACTCTATTTAGAAGATATTGCAATTACTTACATTTTACAGATGAGGAAATAGAGGCACAGAAAGGTTAAGTAACTGGCCCAAAGTCACAGAATTTGGATTCAGATTCAGATCTTTCTGACCACCAAGATTATAGGCCTAATTACCTACCTAATCATTTCTGTCTTTCTGCAGTTTCAATATGCTTCCTCGCTCCTCTGGGTCTTTGTACATGCTTGTTCTTATGGCTGGACCAATTTTCTCTCCACTATTCTTTCTTGGCTAAATCTCATTTATGTTTGATATCTCAGCTTAGATATATCATCCTGGAATTCTTTCTTAATACCCCTGCTTCTTTGTGTGATTCCATCTTCCCTTGTGTTTACTCCTATTATAGCACTTATCCACTGTTTTGCATGTTCTATTTATTTATCTTGCCAACCCATCAGAGGGTTGTCTTCCTGAATGCTCCATTCCTTGTTCCCCACCATTCTCCTTGGATTTGGCTCATAGTACAAATTCAATAAAATGTGTCAGAATTGACTGACTTTTGTTTTAGTTGGATGCTTAACAGAACTGATGGTGCCTGGGAGGCTAGAGCAAAAACAGGTTTCAGGGAAAGGGTAATGCTGGGCTTATTTCCAGGGCCCCCAAATGGTCTTGCACACAGGTCATTTTGTGTAGTGTCAGGGAAATTGTGCTCACCATTGTAACATTGACTGCAGTCAGCCATAGGAGGGCTATTTAGTCCAATGTCAAAATAGAAGGAAAAAAAAAGCTCTGAAAGGTGGCTGTGTGTGTCTGTGGAAAGCAAACCTAGACATGTGGTGGGAGTTAAAGGAATGCAGAATTACAAAAAAGAATCCCTCCCACGGATGTCTAAAAATGATGTTCCTAGCAGCTTTAGGTATCACAGTTGTGCAGGCAGAAAAGTATTTGATTAACTCACTGGCACTATCTCCAAGGTGTGGGAGTTTTGGAGATCTGCATGCACAATATTCCTTCCAGAGAAGCTATGGGGCATTATTCTACATAGGCTGCATCCTGGCTCTTCAGCACTCTTCAGGCAGTAGTCACACTTAAAACTTGTCTCTCCAAAAGTTATGCTGTGCTGTGGTCATTTTGTGCCTGGCACTTAAAATTACTTGAAATAGAATTTCTGAATATCCAAGAATGGGCAACAGATCTATCCACCACACCCTCTTCATTTTCTATACACTACTTTCTCCTGAAAGTTTTCAGATATTTCTCATCTGCATTTTTTCCTTCTCTATTTAGGTATATGGTGAATCAGACTTGATTCATTTTGGTGGCAGAGTTAGTCATAGTGTGATACTGACTTCTACAGGGGCCACATACAGAAAAATCTCCAGAAATAATGAGATGAGAATGTGGTGTACATAGTATCCTCCACACTCTGCCCCCTCTCCACCCCTGGCTCAGAAGTACTCTTTAACTGAGTGATTCTCATGGTTAGAGAAGAGAGCTTTCCTTCCCACATTTAAGAAGGAACCCAGGAAAAAAAGAAACATGAGTTCCTAGATGTGACTGGGTATCCCTGTGACCTTAGCTGAGTTCATTGATTTAGTAATGATTTAGTTTCTCCATCTGATTTAGTAGCAATTATAAATTGATATTTTTAGATCACAGGAATAGCTAATAGGTTTATTTCTCCGTTAAATTTTAATCAACTTATATTGGATGCAAGAAGCAATTTGTTGATAATGATTCCAGAATTTAGTATTCATATTCTCATTTTACCAATAAAGGAAATTTAAAGTGATAGAATAGTTTGAGAAAGCTTTATTGAGTGAATAATAAGAGAACTGGGACAAAAACCTAGTCCTTTGGACACCAGAGATCATGTTATGCCACTAAAAATGAGCAAATGTATTGAAATTCCCTAAAAAAGGTACAAAATAAAATGCAAATGGAAATATTTTTTATTAGAAGTGGTATGATACAGACAATACCTAACTTTCCATTAGGTTCATTGATTGACTGATTTTCAGTCAATTTTTTTTTTGTAAAGTTTCTTAATTTAAGATATATTTTCTTTATAAACCAGTTAGGGTGCAACTTGCTTCTGGAAAAAAAAAAAACAGGCTAGAGAAGTACATGAAGGAGAAGATTTTATATTGCCTTTTCGTCTAAATCGATTTCATCCTTTATGAAATAGACCCTATTGCCCTGAATGCTCATGTTCTATTCCCTGTTGGTATCATACTCTTGACCTCGTTTGAGTGGAGAAAATGTTGAACTTACAAACCAAAGTGTGGGGAGGTTGGATACTCCTGACTCGTGTGTTTGTGGCTCAAAAAATGATTTGGGTCCAGTGAGAATAATTTCCACCCTCTTCTCTGTGCCACAGAGAGTGACAGAGCAGTGAAGGGTTTTGAAGAGGAGGTAGCACTTGGAAAGTCATTAAGAGTGAATTAAAATTCAGCAAGAGCAGAAGGGAAAAGTCGTTACAGACAGAAAGCACAGGCTAAGCAAAGAAGGACTGCCTGGAAAGGAAGAGAGATCTTAAAGAGGACTGCCAGGAAGCTTTTGAGACTGTTGCCTGGTAACCACCTAGCACAGTTTGGGGGCTGTTAGTTGAATCATTTAAATATATCTTGGCTGCCCAGTACCTTTTTATATCCCCATAAGGTCGAACACTTGGAGTGGGATCTAATTCTAAATTATCAGCTGAAACCTGCATGAGTGATAGAGAGTAAGTTATCTCAGGAACATCTCCTCTTAAGTCATAGAGTAAGTTCTTGCCTCCTACTCTTAAGTGTCCCTTATGGCCCTGGGACTAAGCAAGCTCTTATGATCTTGAATAAAATTCACCTTTGTAAATACTGTTTCCATGAATAATACCTAACTCTAGAAGAAGAATACAACTTAAAACAGAAGGGGGATGAAGAAGAAAATACCTAGGAGAAGGTGGAAATGAACATTTTCACTTATTAAAAGAAAATGTAAACACTTTCAAAAGATGGCACTTTTAGCACTGGCAGGCAATGGAGAAAGAAATTTGTTAGGATCTCAAGTGTTTTCTCAAGGATACTTCTCCTCACTCAGTGAATAAATTAATAGCATGTCCATCACTATTTTGGAGATAACAGGCACACCAGAACTTGGAGTAGCTGTTGTACACTGAAGCAGTGACTGTCTATTGATTCTAGCCCAATCACCTACTTGCCTGTGGAGAACAGTGGAGATTCTAGTCATAACTCACAAGAGGGGTGGCCAGAGAAAAACAGAGAACAGCATGGGCATCTCAGGCTTGAGTGGGCCTTGTGGACCCTTGCAAGCCTGGGAAATTGCAGGAGCTGTCTCCCCCATCTGCATCCATTTGCTTTTCACTTCTCTTTTTTCTCTCCACCCCCACAAACACATGTACAAATTGAAGAGAAGAGGTCGTTTCTGGCTTGCTAGCAAAGACAGATTTCACACTTAGGCACAAAAAAAGCTGAGAAAGCAAACCATATTTTTCCATAGATGAATTGAGGACCCTTCAGAAGGAAAGAGACTTATAGGTGTCTTTTGATCAATTTGTTTTGCTTCAATGGTTACAATTCTTGTGAGTTTCTATAATTAGCAACTTCCATAACAGTTTCTGAAAGAAGGATAGAGTGGCTCAATCAAACAGAATTCTTTCTCTAAAATCCACTTGAATGTTTAATGTGTATTTCTTTTTATTGTTATTATTATTATTATTACTATTTTTAAGTGAGAGGTGAGGAGGCAGAGACAGACTACCACATGCGCCCTGACCCAGATCCATCTGGCAAGACCCCTACCAGGCAATGCTCTGCTTGTCTGGGCCGCTGCTCCATTGCTCGGCAACCAAGCTATTTTAACACCTGAGGCGTTAAACTTTGCTCAAACCATTAAAGCCATGACTGCAGGAGGGGAAGAGAGAGATAGAGGGGCAAAGGGAGGGAGAAACAGATGGTTGCTTCTCCTGTGTGTCCTAATGGGAAATCGAAACCAGGACTTCCACACACTGGGCTGATGATCTACCGCTGAGCCAGCCATTCAAGGCCTAATGTGCATTTCTTTAATTTCCTGGAAGAATGACATTACCCAGCTAATGCCTGGAGGTCTGATCATATTCTATTCTTTTTGATTTAAATATTGGGGAGGAAATGAGTAATACTTGATTAAGGGGTTAATACCACCTAATCATGCAAATTATGTGCAGGGATGAAGAGCAGGATGAAGCAAAATGCTATAGGGTGGGCAATGTTTCTTTCTGTACTTGAGTGTTGACTTTGCAGATTGAAAATTCCAGCATTTTGATCTATGAGTTACTGGGTCTGAAGCCAACTCTGCAGAGAAGTGGTGAGTGTGTGTTGTGGAAGAGACTGTTTGCCAATCACACTGCCAGGTACAAATTATGGTAATAACAATAATGGTTACTCATTATTTGTTTTGTTCTTGGCATTGTTCCAGGCGCATCTCCAATTTAATCCACCCAATATTTCATGAGTAGATATTCATAACCTCTACTATTATAATATCCGGGAGGCTAAATGAGTACACTCAATTTCAGGTCTACTTATCTCTAAAATTTGTGCTATTTTATAGCCTCCTCATTCCAATTTTGGAGCTGCACTGTGAAACCCACCATCTTTTTAAAATGTTCCCATAAAATGTAAGGCAGTGAGATAGAATATTTTATTTATAATGTACAACAAGCCAGAAATTTAAAATGCTTCAATGTCTGTACTACTTAATTTAGCACATGATTTTATATTCTCGCAGATTGTTCTGATTTCTTTATGGAGTCCAATTCTTGAGGGCAGATTGTTTTTTCATGCATTTTTTTCTGGCATTCTTTTCTGGGCCTACCATAAGATAAAAAATACAATTACAGCAAATAAAAGGGAGCAGTCAAGACACTAACATGTGTGTGCACAGCACAAGGTGAGATATTTTTCTATGGTTCTTGCGGAATCACATTTTAGGTGAGGATTAGATTCTAAAGTCAGCACACATGATAATTATTTGGTAGCCTTTCCACAGCTTGAAGTTGTCTTTCTACCACAACCTTTGTTTCTCAGCTATATGGAACTTGGATGGGATATTCTCAACACAATCCCAGAGTGATCCCTGGTTGAATTAGTTAATCAGAAATTTCATCTCCGTGGCGATAGTTATTGACTCATGGATGTCACATGACACAAGCAAAAACAATCAAGACAACTCCTGGGCTTTGGTTTGAGCTGCAAAAAAAGTAAAATTCTTTTTTTTCATAGCTCAAGAGCCTTTTGAGGACAACCAAGAAGGAAGGATCTTCATATAAACCCACACAACACAAAAAGTGTAGAGCTATGACATGGTGAGAAAGACCTATGTCTACGGAGCATTGTTTAAGTCCTGATTCATCCCTAACCCAGGAATAGAAACCAATATATTTTACTGTTGCTTAAGGATTTTGAGTTGTTTTTTCTGTTTCTAGCAGCATAAGTTCTACCTGATTCTCCAAAAAAAGTTTTAAAAAAAATCTCACATGTTATGACATTATAGATAGTCACAAAATCTCACAGAGGGACTCATATAATTAGTTGTGTTTTTTTTGTTTCAGTTCTTTATTATGGCAGCAGATTGCTAGTTCTCCATTTAGTCAAGTGATCAGGAGACTGACTTTCATTTGTGGTCTATGTTAAAAAATATATATTTCATTCAGCTCTAGAATAACAGCCTATGTAATGAGATGCTCAAAATGTATACGCCAAGTGGAAAAACCAAGTTCATCCCAGAAAATAGATTGCTGTATTGCTCTAAGGCATTTGTTCATTGAGTGGATGTCAGGTAATATCAGTTCAAGCTGCTATAACACCAATATGGTAGTGTAGGTGGCTTGAACATCAAACATTCACTTCTTACCATTCTGGAAATGGAGAAGTCTGAGAACAGGCTGTGGCCATGATCAGGTTCTGGTGGCGGACTCTTCTATGTTTCTTCACATGGAGGAGTGAAGGAGTAAGCTCTGATCTCCTTATAAGGACTCCAATAAAACTATGGGTTTCTATCCCTGTGACTTCATCTAAACCTAATTACCTCCCAAACTTCTCACCTCAAAATATAATAACTTGGAGATTAAGGCATCAACATATCAATTTGGGAGTAACTGAACATTCCCAGTATCCACACTATTTAAATTTTTCTCTCTCTCTTTCCTAATGTCTCTCTCTCTTCACCCCACCCCTGACTTGCCAAGTTCATGTATTTGAAATCACATAAGAAAAATACAAATATCTAGATTATGACTCTACAGAATTATAGAACTTTATCCTCACAGTATAACTTTAAGAAGAAGTCAGTATTTCAGTATTCTACATATGAGGACCTTAACATTCAAGAAAATTTAGGGCTTTCTTTCAACATTAAAAAGACAATACCTAAAACTAGGATTTATAGCCAGGACTGTCAGATACAAGCTACATGATACAGAAGATCAATAATTTTTTTTTGATTAATTGAAATTTTTATTGGACTTAAATTTAATAAAAGTTATAAATATGGTGGCATATTGCTCCACTCAGAAATCAATGGGCTTGTTTATTAATGTGGTATTATTTAGAAGTTAGCCTATCCCCTTGAAATCTAAGTTTTACCTACTATGCTTTAGTTTTAAAATCTTGGTACTCTCCAAATTATAGAATCCATGGAGATCTAAATTTCTTATGAAGCAAGGAAGTCACAACACATTATGTCAGAAAATATTTATTAGAATTAGAGAAGTATATTATAATTATTTCCTGAAAGAAAAAAATCTAAAAATAGAAGTCAATTTACCATTAATATAAAAAAAGTTAAAGTTTTGCCTCATCCAGAAAGGTTATATAGATGATATGAATAAAAGAAAATATTTGAGGCACATGAGACCAAATATTTTTACCCGTAAGACTTTTATACAATAGTCATGCTGAGCTCCCTCTTACATCCTTACTTTCAATAAAGTTTCTTTCCACATTTTCTGTATTGGCAGAGTAGAAAAAAAGAACTTACACTTATTAGGGGCTTATACTGGACCAGTCTCTTATAGGCGGTGACATTATTTAAGTCAATCACTTCAACATCTTTTTGAGGTAGACTTGCACTGTAAAACAAACAAACATTTGGAAATATTAAGAGTTTTGCCAAAAATAATAAACCTTAATAGAAAAGCCAAGCCTCTGGATTCACAAATCTGGAGAAGAATTTGCTAGAACACATGTTTTTGCAAGTCTCCTGATTATTATTAGTGATATCCACACAGATATTTTCTAAAGCTTTCTCCAACTCTAAACCTTGATGATTGGAAGAGTTTTTCAATTTCTTTGTTTTTTAGTTAGTGACCTTAGTAGACTTGGACTTTATCCTTTTCTTTCTCTGGTATTTATATACTCTATAGTGCAAGTATTGAATGGTGATATATATTGGAGGGGGATGGAGAATGAGTGAAATGAAAACACTTTGAGATAGTGCAGTGTTAGGCAGACCTGGCTCTCATTACAAAATATTATTTCTCATTATGGGATAAAAAAAGGCTGCCTAACCACTATGGACCCCCATTTTTTCTATCTATAAAATGAAGATAATGACTTTTCATAACATTATTAGTAATAATTAAATAATATATTAGTTCACACTACATAGCTTGTTCTTTCTTTCTTTCTTTCTTTCTTTCTTTCTTTCTTTCTTTCTTTCTTTCTTTCTCTCTCTCTTCTTTCTTTTTTTCTTTTTTATTCAGTGAGAAGAGAAGAGACAGAGAGACAGACTCCCACATGCACCCTGACCTGGGATCCACCCAGGAAGTCCACTAAGGGGTGAGGCAATATTCTGCCCATCTGGGGTGTTGCTCCATTGTGAACAACCAAGCTCTTCTTAGCACCTGAGGTGGAGGCCATGGAGCCATCCTCAGCACGAGGGGCCAACTTGCTCCTATCAAGTCTTGGCTGCAGGAGGAGGGAGAGAGAAGGGGGAAAAGAGAGAGATGTGAGAGGCAGAAGATTGGAGAAGCATCTAGGCACTTCTTCTGTGTGCCCTGGCTGGGAATTGAATCTGGGACATCTACTGTTCTCCAATGCTTTCACGGTTTCTTGGCTTTAATGTCTTCCCGGGATTTTTTATCCAGACTATATTAGAATAGTTGATACAGTTTTAAAATATCCACATCTCTAAGTTTCACTATGGCCCTAACTCATAGAGGTTCTAGTTTGGGAACCTAGAGGTCAGGGGAGAAGCCCAGGAATGTCTACCTTTTATAAGCTCTATAGAGAATTTTGCTGCATATGTCTAGTTGAGACTTATTACAATTTGGTCCACATGTACTACAATAACAATGGTAGACTATTCTCAAGAATAAGTGGGAAGGTTGCATGCTTTCCCAGTAGATCAACTATTCTGAGTCCATCTTAATCCCTATAACTCTTTTTCCCCTAGAGTGTTGTCCTTAAACTGCCTGCATTAGTAATACTTGGTATTCTTGTTGTAGGGCAGCTACCTAGGCCTGACCCAGGATCACTATCTTCATTTATGGAGGACCAGCAATTTGTATTTAACACGTTGCCCAAGTGAATTTTCTGTACACTGAAATTTAAGATTCATTGCTAGAGAAATTTCAGACTAGAGGAATATTGAAGACAGACCTCAGATAAAGACACAAACCAGAAGGGGCTCCATCGGAGAATTAACTGTATGACTTTTAAGCACAATGGTTCATTGTGAACTGAATCTGCACTTGTTTCTTCAGTGAATTGATTTTAGGTATAATTGATTTTATGTATAATTGATTTTATTTTGACTCAGTTTTCTTTTCTCTTGTTCTTCTCTAACTCTACTATGGACTTTCAAGAATGCCAAGATCTTAAAGAGAGCCAGTCTCAGTTTAGACAAACTTCAGAATAAAAATTAAAATTTTTGCTTCCTTCTTAGAAAATCTGACTTAATTAGTATAGGCACTATAACAGAGGCAAAATAATAGGTATTCTTTGAATTTCTTGATTTTGTATCACTTGAATGAAAGCCCATAGAGTGAATCTAGTAAAGTATGATAGAATATTACTTATTTTTATAAGACTGAAGGGAAGCTACTTGGCAAAATATGCAATTCAATGCCCTAGTTCTTGACAGCCTAACTGGGAAATTGTCATGCTGCAATGCCAAGAAAATTGCCAATCTCCTACAAAGAAACTTTTTGTTTGTTTGTTCGTTTTGGTAGTTAAGGAGGCTTAGTGTATACTACAAAATGAAGACTTGAAATACTTGGATATTCAGTAGAAATGCTGGAGCTCTGCTCACACCATCTCTATGTCTACATAAATCAAATGCAATTTTGTCAAAGATGCTTTAATTTAATCGTTAACTAATCATGACTTCTGCTGAGATTTAGTCACATGGACAGAGCTTGGAAATAAATAATGGAGATTCTAGAGGTGATTAAAATGAATTGAGCTTCAGCTAATTTAACATCCCTTGCAATAAATTCATCAGACCTGTGAAAACATGGAGAAGCATAAATTGTTGCTATGTGCATGTATTAATATTCTGACTTTTTGTATTCTGTGATTTATCACTTTAGTATTCTGGTAACTATTCTGTGGAGTACCTTCCATTTTTAATTGTGGGAGGAAGAAATCAGGAAGAATAACAAATGCTTTATAATTTTCTCAATTATTTCAATACAATTAATCGTTGAGCAGTATTTATTTATTTATTTATTTATTTATTTATTTATTTATTTATTGTATTTTTCTGAAGCTGGAAATGGGGAGAGACAGACAGACTCCCGCATGCGCCCGACCAGGATCCACCTGGCACGCCCACCAGGGGGCGACGCTCTGCTCACCAGGGGGCGATGCTCTGCCCCTCCGGAGTGTTGCTCTGTTGCGACCAGAGCCACTCCAGCGCCTGGGGCAGAGGCCAAGGAGCCATCCCCAGCGCCCGGGCCATCTTTGCTCCAATGGAGCCTCGGCTGCGGGAGGGGAAGAGAGAGACAGAGAGGAAGGAGAGGGGGAGGGGTGGAGAAGCAGATGGGCGCTTCTCCTGTGTGCCCTGGCCGGGAATCGAACCCGGGACTTCCGCACGCCAGGCCGACGCTCTACCACTGAGCCAACTGGCCAGGGCCTTGAGCAGTCTTTAGATTTTGTTTTTATTGCTTGACCAGGCAATGGTGCAGTGGATAGAGCATCGGACTGGGACATGGAGGATCCAGGTTCGAGACCCTGAGGTCACCGGCTTGAATGCAGGCTCATCTGGTTTGAGCAAGACTCACCAGCTTGAGCCCAAGGTCACTGGATCGAGCAAGAGGCCACTCAGTCTGCTATAGGCCCCAGTCAAGACACATATGAGAAAGCAATCAATGAACAACTAAGGTGCCGCAAGAAAGAAATGATGCTTCTCATTTCTCTGCCTTCCTGTCTGTCTGTCCCTCTCTCTGACCCTCTCTGTCCCCCCCCCCCAAAAGATTTCATTTTTATTGAAAGGGTAAGAAGTAGTGACTCATTTAGGACAAAGTGTCTTGCCCCATACACATCTGAATTTGGGCTGCCAGTTTTCTCTAATGTAGCAAAAATCAAGAAACATTTTGAGGGAGTTGATTTATCTAGATATAGAAGTAATCTCTTAATTCTTAGCCTTTTGATTCGCTTCTTAATGTCATCATCCTCCCACAGAGGAAGAACAGATTTTAGGATTCACATCTCCCCATCCCCAGTCTGATCTGCACTTTATTTACTGTACTGCCATCTACTTGCATGTTCCCTTGCCCGTTTGCTGCCTATATTCCATAGGTGTGAATCATGATTGCATCTCCTCAGAAATATTTAAATTCCTCGGGTGAAAATATTTTTGTTGCCCAAAGGAAATATACCAGCTATGCTTCTAAATGACATGGAAATACTCAGTTGTAATTTGGAGGTAAGGGTTCACATGGTGTTGCATAACTGAAAACTATGATGGGTTTCTGAAAGAAATAACATTAAGGGTATTCAAATTGAGGAATTTTTACTTAAAAGCATAATGTCCTAACATGCATCTGAGGTCCTCCTTTATCAAGCTGCTTTCTACTTATCCGGTTCACTCTGTGTCACTCACCATCTTACACTGAGTGTTAAGTAAAGCTTTGGATATATCATGCTGGAAGAAAACAAGAAACAGGTGGTTTCTTAGAGAGTAGGAGCTGGAATTGTCCTACAAGAGCTAGCACCATGTTATGGGTTGCCGGGTAGGATCTGAGACCACAAAGACACTGTTCTTTGCAGCTGAACCAGAGAAAGCACAGCTGCTGCTAGAAATGCCACCACACAAAGTGAGAGGAATCAGCATAACCTGGCTCCTCCTCTCTTTCTACCCTTTATTTTTGTAGAAATACACTGTGAAAACTTGCAGAGCAGAGTTAAGGTAAACAATTAGAAGCAGAAGCATCTTAGGGAAAAGGCCCTGTGTGGATGAGAATCCAGTGGCCTCTCTGACCCCGTCCTGGAAACAGCAAAACAGCAGGGTAAGATTCAGTGAAACAGAATTGTTTAGGCTCTCAGAACAGAGATTAGAAGTCAGTGTGTTCATTTCTTGTTCTTTACTTCATCCCCCTGAAAACTTCTTTTGTCTGTTTCCTTGAGTTATGTGTACTGGCTAATAAATATCTGAGCAAGACTAGGGAAGGGGCTTCAGTTCTTTGGTCTGCTGACCGGGGCTGTTGCCTCCCTGAGAGCATCTGATGTCCGAGCAGTTCATTGTTGCTGCAACACACTTTCTTTCACCATTGACTTCCATTGCCCACTCCAGCTAGAAGTCAGTTGGCAAGAGAGCCTGGGAAATACAGTTCCCTGAGATACAAAGCAGGTTGGAGAAGAGGCAGAAAATGGTCCTTAGAACAAAGATACAGATAAATTTTACAGCCTGTTTTTAGTTGAGCTTACCCAGAGGAGTTCAAGTATGCTGTTTGGAAGGTGAATCTAGTATGCACAGGAACTGAGGTGGGAAAATGATATGTGGAAGGTAAAAAAGCTGGTGCAGGAGCATTAATAAGCACATTGCCATTGTGGATAGCTAGGGCGCAATCATATCAGGAACCTCTGAGAAACTGCATAGAAAATGCCTCAGATAACCCACCGAAAAATGAGGAAGCTAGGGTCTGTGTTCACCAATGCTCTTTCCTCATTGGTTGACAACTGCTCTTGAGAGGGGATGGGCCATTATATTGGTGACATTTCCAGCTTTCCCTGAACATGGGGTGAAGAAGCTTAGAGATAGGTGACCAAGGAAAGTTCCCACGCAGTTAATAACAGGTGGTCGCAGTAAGAACCTGGCAGCAGGTATAAAAGAACAGTATGTGTTGAAAAGCAACAATAGCACCTGCTACTTTTCAAAACTGAATTAGGTGCATTCCCTTCTGTGTGTCTTTTGTACTTCTTCATATGTCTATCACTATGTTCATTATATATGTTTCCAATCTAGGTTTTTTTCTTCTTAAACAGGAAGTGCCTTGGCTGGTTAGCTCAGTAGTAGAGTGTTGGAATGTAGATGTCCTGGGTTCAATTTCTGGTCAGGGCACACAAGAGAAGTGACCATCTTAATCTCCACCCCTTCCCTTCCCCCTTCTCTCTCTTTCTCTTTCTCTTTTCCCCTCTTGCAACCATGGCTCAATTGGTTCAAGTGCATTGGCTCTGGGTGCTGAGGATGGCTGCATGGAGCCTCTGCCTTAGGCACTGAAAATAGCAGAGCACTGGATGCAGACAGGTGTTGTGAGGTGAATCCCATTGGGACGCATGTGGGAGTCTCTTTGTTTCCCCTCCTTTCACTTAGAAAAGAAGAAAAATAAATAAATAAAACATAATAATAAATAAATAAACAAGAAGTTATTTCTTATTCATCTAGTCCCTACCAATCAGCCATAGAAATCTTTATACAATGTATTAAATTGGTGCTTCTGAACTCAATCAGATCAATCTTTTCCCTTTTTTTTATAAAAACATATAGAAATATCCTGTTTATTGTCTCAAAATTTAAGTATCATAATCTACCTACACACATTTTAAAAAATATTAACATTGTGTCAGAACTCTAACATAAGGAAAAATAAGAAATCAATTTATAATAAAATACTGTACATATCATTATATGAAAGACAAGGCATGGGTATAGTAGGTGACATGAGTGTTTAGATACTTGCACCTATAAAAAATACATTTTGCTTTAAGAAAAAAATTTATCTGAATATTTGTTCACATTTTTTATCTTTGTTAATTGAAATAGGCTAATACTTAGACTCAGTATATTAGACTTAGTGTGAGTACAATAACTAAAAACACAGAATGACACAAGTGTGTTATATTGACAACTTAAATTTCATAAGATTTGTTGTGACTTATAACATGCTTTTCAAAAAGGTTAAATAAATCTTGGTAGATTTACCAAGAAGGTACTTCTTTGTTGATTGGCATAATGGCATTTCTGAAAAATTCTACAAAATTTAAACAGCATAGTATGTGTGTGTGTGTGTGTGTGTGTGTGTGTGTGTGTGTGTGTGTGTGTGTGTGTGTATTTACATGCAAATAGAGAGTTATTCTCTGTGCTCAGACATATAGAAATTATTCATCTGCATGAATCTACCACAGGATATTTGAGAGTTGTTAGGCATGAAACAATTCTCTAGTGTACACTGTAGCTTTGCTCACTGAACTATGTATAGCATTCCTGATCATCCCTGCACTCTAAATTCTATGAAGACCCACTAATAATTGTGAAAAACAAAAAATACTCTCGGCCCTGGCCGGTTGGCTCAGTGGTAGAGCGTCGGCCTGGCGTGTGGAAGTCCCAGGTTTGATTCCCGGCCAGGGCACACAGGAGAAGCGCCCATCTGCTTCTCCACCCCTCCCCCTCTCCTTCTTCTCTGTCTCTCTCTTCCCCTCCTGCAGCCCAGGCTCCATTGGAGCAAACTTGGCCCGGGCGCTGGGGATGGCTCTATGGCCTCTGCCTCAGGCACTAGAGTGGCTCTGGTTGCAACAGAGCGACGCCCTGGATGGGCAGAGCATCACCCCCTGGTGGGCATGCCAGGTGGATCCCGGTCGGGTGCATGCGGGAGTCTGTCTGACTGCCTCCCCGTTTCCAGCTTCAGAAAAATACAAAAAAAAAAAAAAGTTAAAAAAAAATACTCTCAAATTTCTAAAACTCCTCTTTGAAAGTGGGACTTCCCCTTTGGAAATTGTTTTGTTAAGTGTCTGTTGAATGTATCTGCTTCTTGAGGAGATAAGCCCTGAATATTGGGTGAGCTGTAGATAGGTAAACAGGAGATTGAAAGTATCTAGTAATTTAAAAAGTGAAAATTTACTGGTGTATTCAAAACACTTTCTGATGATAGAGACGGTTGATGGCTGCTTTGAAAATATATCTTCAAACACTTGGATGTTTATTGGAATATTTAAAACTGTTCTCTAGGAAAATATGT
Organism: Saccopteryx leptura; assembly: GCF_036850995.1. Classification (NCBI taxonomy): domain Eukaryota; kingdom Metazoa; phylum Chordata; class Mammalia; order Chiroptera; family Emballonuridae; genus Saccopteryx; species Saccopteryx leptura. The sequence continues at coordinate 143,112,365 of NC_089505.1, forward strand.
AATTGATTTGGCCTTCTCAGTTCAGCATTTGAATAATGGCTTGGAAAAAGATATAGGAGCCATGTTTATCAGACTTGGAAATAATACAACAATGGGTAGAATAGTTAATGCAATTGGTGACATCCATGGTAAAACAATGTTAAACAAATACAATGAAATTCAAACTCAGGTCCCAGAATATAATTGCACCACTAGAGAATGAAAGCATACACTAATTTAAACTCATTAGCTCATTACTACTTAATAATAGAAACACACTTGGTTTCACCTGTTTCCACATAATCTTTAAAGACTATAGATGTCTACTATCCAAAACAAAGAAGGTTATGAGCCCACGGTCTTAGACTTGTTTATGGTAATACATTTCATTCTGAATGGTGCTCTTTTAGAGGAGCATTGACCAATGTGAGAGTTTTTACAAAAGACAAAGATCTAAAAATTTCTCCATCCAGACAGCGATGAACAGAATTGGGGATTTTTGGAGTACAGAAGAAAATATTTAGAGAAGACATAATTTATTTATGAGCAAATTAAGACTCAGAAAGGCTAAGCGATTTGTCGAAGGTAACAAAACTAATACCATTTACAGTTTCATTCATGAAACGTGCTAGCCAAGAGATCATAGCGTCTGCCATGTTCATAATAAGCACATGTGTTGGTTATGATAAAACAAACTGGTATGTAAACAACCTCCAAATTTTAGTGGTTTCTTACTTCAACGACCTAAAATTAGTTTATTCCCACATATCAAACTGTCCAGTCTTTTCCTGTTTAGCGTTCTGCTTTCCTCCATGTGGTGACTCTAAAATTCAGACTTTTTCCATCCTGTGGTTTCTCTCTCCTTTGGGGCTCAGCATCTTCCACATTTACCCTAACAACAGGGAAAAGACAACACGTGTAGTAGCACAACTGCTTCTTAACAACTGCCTGGAAAGTGGCATAAACATGTCCCTTTAGCCAGAATAACTCACGTGGGAAGTGTTTAGGAAGGGAGAGCAAGGAGTCAGAATGAAGCTAAGAATACAAGCCTCAATGAGGCAGTTAGTTGTCTTCCAAAGATTCCTGGCTATGAAAATCAGAGAATGAATCTCTTAGTGGGCAGCTAACCTTCTCAGCCACAACGAGCAAGATGAATTTTTTCCCTCTGATTTTACAGTTGAGAGCACCAAAACTCATAAAGATTCAGGAAACTCTCCCATGGTTTCATGGCTTTTAAGTGACTACTAAACTTTTGTCTAAAAGTTTGGGTATGTTTTTATGCCATACTAACCCATCTCTCGTGAGAGCATTGTTCCATTACTGCACTTTGCCCTTTTCTTCAAATGAGTTCAATCTGCTTTTTTTTTCTTTTTTCTTTTTTTTCTGGTTGGCCAATGGAATCTTAGCTAGTTCTAACTTCTCTTGAATCAAGAGTTCCATCTCCTTTCTAGACAAATTCTTTTTCTGTTAATTCCCCTGAGGCATGCCACCAATTATCTTTCTCCTAAGAGTGATTAAAATACACATACACACACACACACACACTCACACACATACATAATACACACACATACACACATGATGTCCCTTCTCTGACCTTTTCTAATTCATTCATTTTTCTCCTTAGGGGGATTAAAGTACTCCTGGCTCCACTCTCTAGCATTTAAATAAAGTCTGCATAAAACACTGGTGACTTATCTTTCAGGCTTTGCTCAGTCTCCTTAGCAACCTCCCTGGCAACACACTTCTTTAAAAAGTAATCTCAAAAATGTTGCGCAGGACCGTGTTTCTTACAATTATACTAAACATTGGGGGGGAAAAGAAAGCTCTCATCCCAACTTCCACTGGCTGTCCTTGCATTGGTCCATTCTATAGTTCTCTGAGTTACTGACCTGCGTGTGTTCCTGCCCATACTGTCCATTCTCCACACTGCGGGCAGGGCCATCTCCAAACACAAATCAGGATGTCTTATTTTCCTACTAAAACTCATTCTTTCCCAATGAATGCTACTCTCATTCTGATACAGCTCAAATTTGGTTCAAGGCTTACAAAGCCTTAGACATTCTCTCCACCCTCCACCCCAGAATTTATTCTCATGCTCCTCTGCTCCTGTCATCTGTTTTGCTCTTGCTCCCATCTGCCAAGCTCATTCCCCCTTCAAGGTCTTTACCTTTACTGCTCTTCCTGCCGGGGCTTCTCTGCCCTGAGATTTTTATATGATTCACACCTTCTCATATTCACAGACCACCTTTATTCACAGACCACCTTAATCATTTTTTTCATAGCATGTAACACTCTGTGAAAGTACAGCCTTTATTTGTTATGCATGCTTTTCCATGAGAGGAAGGACTTTGTCTTCTTTGCTACTCCCCCCCCCCAATCTCATAGCAGTCTTAGTGATGAGTCATCACTCAACATTGGATAAATTAAATAACTAATGACCAATGTTTGTTTAGTGTCTCCCTTGTATCAGGCTTTCTTGAAAATTTGTTCCTTGTTTGAGAGTGTTGATGAAATGGCTGACATTGTTAAGAACAAGACCCAGTGCTCATATCCATCCTACAAGTAAACACTTACACATTTGGGACATTCCATTCCAGATTTAAATTAAGAACAGGATTGGGATTTTTGTCAAACTGACCATGTTAAATCTGCAGAACTGGGAAAGAGAGTCTCTCAGTTTGCTCCCTGCATTCTTTTCGACTTCAAGATCATGCATAAAATATGTGTGCTTTAACTTTGGGCAAAGTTCAGCATACTGGAGTTTGAGGGTCATTTATCTTTCAGATGGGTGGTTTCCAAGGTTACAAAATTAATCCTAGGTGACAAAGAGGTTTGTGTAAGAGGGAAGAAAGGATCCTTTAGCAGTTGCTATGCTTGTCCTACTCCTCCTTTCCCAGAAATGGTGCCTGATAAAGACCTCGGCTGAGTAGGATGGTGCGGATTATCCCAGAAGAAACAAATCTAGTGTGTATGTTCATAAAAAGAATTTCTCCCACATTGACTTTCTCTTTTAGTTCTTTAATTATCTATTCAAGAGCAGCACTTCTGTACATGTCTAAAAGTAGATAGAGGCCTGGTCAGGAAAAAAATAAGGCAAACTTTTCTCTGTATTTCAACAGTGATTGAGATTTGCAAATTAGTTTCATGAGACTAATAGGTTTGCATATTTTTTCTTTTTTAAAAAAAATTCCACTGATAAAGAGAGAGAGGAAGGTGGGGAGAGAGAGAGAGAGAGACAGAGATTGGAAGGAAGACAGAAAGAGAAGCATCAACTTGTTGCTCCACTTAGTTGTTCCATTTGGTTGTGTACTCATTGATTGCCCTGACTGGGGATTGAACCCATGACCTCAGTGCACCAGGACAATACTTTATCCACTGAGTCAGCTAGGCAGAGCCTATATATATTTTTTCTTTTAAAATTGTACTTGTTTCTACAAAGATAATTGTGCTTCTATAATAGAAAAGATGTGCCCAGATGTTTACTCATTTTAAAAGCATAGTCAAAGAAAACCAGATAGAAGGTGACAAAAGACAATTTGATTTTGGGTGAGTGGTATGCAACATAATTAAATGTCAAAATAATCTGGAGATGTTTTCTCTGAACATATGTACCCTGATTTATCAATGTCACCTCATTAAAATTAATAAAAATAAATAAATAAAAGCATAGTATTACATTGCTTTTGGATAAAACTTTGTAGTTTGCAAAAGCACTTTAATATAAATGATTCAACTTTTATTACCTGGCTATCAATAGGTGATATTTCTATGAAAAGCCAGTTGTGGTAGTAGCTTGCCTTCATTTGCACATAAGTTGGCAGCCCCTCTTATCTGGGAGTCTCTGAGAGTCCCCAGAAGTCTGACCTTGTGTTACAGTATTGTGTCAGCTATTGGTATCAGGAGATGTCTATTGTACTGAATTTTTTAGTTAATGTCCTCTGTTCTTTAAGTTACTTAAAAATATATAAAGTACCTGTTAGTGTCCCTGTTTACCATGAAAATGCTAATATTCTTGATGACCCTTGAGGTGTTAGAGGGGTACTATAAACTCAATGGGAGAATAGAATGCTTTGGCTTAACCTATTTTATACTATATTTTTCTACCTTCTTGCATCTTCTGAGACACTTACACTAAGTAAATGGATTCTTTCAGTAGCCACCCCCTCATCAGCTCACAAATTATGCTCACATTAAGTTAACCTTAGCACTGGGCCTAATTTAAGCCTAACTGAGATTCTGCTATATAGTTTTTCATTAGGTTTCCATGACAACTCTAAAAGGTAGACAGAGTAAGGCATGATGTGTATAGAGGGGATAAATATTGATGTATAAAGACTTGACTTGGGGGTGTAAACACACAACATAGTTTACAGAGATGTGTTGTAGAATTGGGCGACTGAAACCTGTATAATTATGTCAACCAGAGTCACCCTAATAAAATTCAGTTTACAAAAAGCAACTGAAATATGTATAGAAGAAAGTTGATTCATTTTTTTCAATTTAAAAAAAAATTATAAAAAGTTATTTGGTTAAAATAAGGAATCAAATGCTTTTCTATTTATATGAACCCAGATCTTTTTAAGAACAAGTTTTCCTATTTTTTAGCTCTTTGTGCAAGACTTTCCTTTTTTTCAGCTTTTGTAAAGTATAATTGACAACAAGGACTTTTTAATTGCCTAGAGGTTTGGAAGCAGACACTGGCAGGTACATTAGGGCGATCAGAGCCTAGATTGAGAATATGGGCTAGAGAATCTCTAAAATCCCTTTTTAAGCATTTTGTGGTCAATAATCCCATACTTAAACCCAGAACTGAGCTCACAACAACACAGTATTGTTAAAGGAAAGAGAGAAGGTCTGGATTTTCATTAAAAGATGGTTGAAGCATGTACAAAGCAAAAGTGTGGATGAAATCCGAGAGAAAATCAGAGGAAAGGCAGAGGGAGGACGCTGTCAGTTTAGGCAAGAGCAGGGTCTCTGGTAAAGCAGTCTGCGGATTACTAACTCCAGCCTAGCAGAAGGGCAAGCAGTGCTGATCTGACCCAAAGTCTTCTGTGGCTGTAAGAATGTGAAGAGGGGAAGGCGATTGCCACTGGGTAGGAGTTGAGTGGGAGCAAAGCTGGGTTCAGAAGCAGCTGCTTCCCCCAGAGGCATTGCGGAACCCTTTCATTTGGATTTGGCTCCATGCCTAAGTCAGGGGACAGCAGCCTGCTAATGAACACCAGGTGACAATGTGGCCTGGGTTAACTATCTGTTACTCTGTTTCTGTGTCTAATTGGTCTATTCCCGCAGTTTAGTGTTCATTCATCTTATTGAAGGTTTTCCAGCATCTGGGTTTTCTGTACACTTGTACACTTTTTTTTTTTTCTGTGACAGAGACAGAGAGAAACAGAGAGAGAGACAGATAGGGACAGTAGACAGGAAGGGAGAGATATGAGAAGCATCAATTCCTTTTTGTGGCACCTTAGTTTTTCATTGATTGCTTTCTCAGGTGTGCCTTGACCGGGGGCTACAGCAGAGTGAGTGACCCCTTGCTCAAGCCAGTGAGACTTGTTCAAACCAGATGAGCCTGCGCTCAGGCTGGAGAGCTCAAAGTTTTGAACCTGGGTCCTCCACGTCACAGGTTGACACTCTATCCACTGCACCATGGCCTGGTTAGGCTCTGTACACTTCTTTTCCCCTATAAGGGGCTCATTGCCTTTTGTGTGTGCTTTGGTGGAGAGAAAGGGACTTTGTACTTGGTCACACATCATTTGTTTCCCTGAAATGACCTCTATTTCTCAGCTTTGACCCATGGGCTCTGAGCACTTTGCTAAATTCTTCAACCATCAAGACATAGTGCTCTGTCTGGCAACCCATGTGAGTGGTTTTGCATCATTTATCTCAGCCTTGGAGCTGAGCATTCTAATACAAAACACGCTTATGGATAATGTAATAGTTGTATTTTAATTGTATATCTTTTTTTATACCTGAAACAAAGTGAGTTCAGACAGTTTTAATAATCTAGTTAAGGCTCACATCAGAAAATAAAAAAGCAGTTTTTCTTTCTGAATGGGTACATCGAGACAGGTTAAATGTTTTTCTCCAGATAACAGCAAAAAGTAACCAGTTTGGCAATATAGCTTTGATTCCTCATTCCCTGTTTTCATCAATAAAACACAGTCAACACCCTAATCTCTTGCTCTGCCTGCTGTATTTACATGCCCCAATTCTCCCATTAAACCTAAATTGCATTTGTATTTAAATCTAAATTATATTTAGTGTCTCCAGCAGAAAGCTTAAATTTATAAATTATTTCTAAGAGCTCTGAGGAGAGGTTATTAAAATTCTAGGTGAACAGGTAGCACAAAGATTAAATGGTAAATTAAGGAAGTTTATTTATTCCTGGAAGATGACTTCTAAAAGAGGAAGTACACTTAGTCTATATGGCTTCAAAGGCATAATCTAGAACAATGAAACAAGGAAGAACTTTCTAATGAATCAAACTGTACCAAATAAGATAGCTTGGTTAAGCAGAAACAAATTTTCAAACACTGAAATCTGTTTCTGACATATAGAAAGCACCAAGTAAACATTTGTTAAATGAATAATACTGATCACTTTGCTGAGAGTTATAAATGATAATGAAATATTGAATGAGCTCTTCAAAATGTCCTATAAAATTGATTTCTGTTCAGTTTTATGACTTTATGATTTTACATTAAGTAGTTTTATTTTTTGAGAACTTTAAACATAAGTGCTTATCTGAAGATAAGATTTCTCTATAGATACAGCTCCATAAAATTAGCTTATCACCCTATTCTGAGAAAATAGTGCATCTAAATGTTTGAATTTACTGTGTTAAGCATAATCTGTAAATCTGATAAGATATTTCTACAGTACTATCACTTTGCCAATATCTTTACTTTGAACATGATTGGTTTCTTAAGTATTTTTCAAAGACTTAATTTTTAGAGCAATTTTAGGTTTACAATAGAATTAAGAGGGAAATACAGAGATTTACTATACACTCTCTACCACCACACATGCAAGCCTTCTTCTCCATTATCAACATCACTTACCAGAGTGCTATGTGTGTTACCAAAGATGGACCTAAATTGATACATTATAATCACTATAGTTTATAGTCACCTTAGGGTTTACTCTTGACATTGTACATTCTATAGGTTTAGACAAACGTGTAATAACATATCCATCATTATAACATCATGTACAATATTTTTACTGCCCTAAAAATCTGTGCTCCCTGTGCCAGGAACCACCGATCTTTTTACTGTCCCCATAGTTCTGATTTTCCCAAAATGTCACAGAGTTGGAATCATACACTATGTAGACTTCTTAGATTAGGTTCTTTAACTTAGAAATATATGTTTAAGGTGCTTCCATGTCTTTTCTTCATAGTTTGATAGCTAATTTCTTTTTTGGACTGAATAATATTTCATTGTCAGGATGTAGCACAGTTTATTCACCTATTGAAGGACTTATTTGGTTGCTTCCAAGTACTAGCAATAATTAGTAAAGCTGCTATAAGCATCTCTGTGCAAGTTTCTACATAGACACAAGTTTTCAACTCCTTTGAGAAAATTCCCAGGAGTGTGAAATCTGGGTTGTGTGGTAAGAGTATATTTAGTTTTATGAGATACTGCTATCCTGTCTTCCAAAGTTGCTGCACCATTTGCAATGTAGCTTTCCTCAGTTTTTTAAGGTTTTGGTTTTTCACTTCAGTTTTCCCTCTACCACTGTTTATCTATGTAGAATCACAGTGTTGAACATGGCTAGGAAGGTCATTAATTAATTCATCTGCCTGGATTATGGCAGAATAGTGATTAATTTTGACTATTTGGGTCATAAAAATTTTTATCACAGCAATCCATACAGATCCAGATACAGATCAATAAGTTATTACTAAGTATTTACTTTGTGCTTGGTATTTTCACATTTGTCTTAAAAGTTTGATGCCAACAATTAGGATTGTAAAGGTGATCTGGACAAAGGTACTAAAAAGATAATCAGTTCAGGTTTGATTTAACATACATTTTCTTAGTTCCATAGTTTTGTTTTATTAACATTTAAAAGTATGAAGTACACAAAAATATGTATTTGCTTTGCTCTGAGTCCCTCACTTTTATTACCCCATCTCTTTTTATGTTTTTTTAAAAAAGGTACTAGATTACTTTTATATAGAACTTAAAACATATGTGTGCAATATCTTCTAATATTTACCTATGTGTACCATTCCAAAATTTGTTTCCTTTTACCTTACTAGTGATCTAATATGTACATTTTTATTTTATTCTATATTAAAATGCTTTCAATTTTAAGTTCCATATATTTGTCTAGAAGTTTTCAATGCCGCTATAATGCTTCTAAATTAGAATAATGTTTTTCATTCTCAAAAGACCTGTTTCCTTGTACTATATTCCACCTCTGGTTCTAGGTTCTCTAAAACCCAGAATTAATATGTAAAATGCATTCTTTTTATTTCTGTATAAAATAATAGTTGAGTGTATGACATGGAATATACACCATAGTCATTTTAGGGACAAGTCTAAATTGGAAATTCTAATTAGATAAAAGTCAGCTTCCCTAAGCAGAAGAGAATAAAGAACAATAAATCCTTCCATAATATTAATACTGTGACTAATACATATCAGTTATTTTTTTTGAGTTCTACATGAAACTTCAAGTACTTTACCATACATAATAATGGAAAAATAAAAATAGCATATATCTCATTTAACTCTGCACAGCACAAAAATATAGATTGTTCTATTCCTAAAATTCAGTTTGATTGTAGTAATACATACCTTTTGTTCTGTCCATACAGATCCAAATACCGATCAATAAATTATTACTAAGTATTTACTTTGTGCTTGGTATTTTCAGATTTGCCTTAAAAGTTTGATGCCAACAATTAGGATTGTAAAGGTGATCTGGACAAAGGTACTAAAAAGATAATCAGTTCAGGTTTGATTTCAATACACATATATTAAGTATTTCCTATATACTGTGTTCATGAAGAAAAAATTACTTTGTGTAGCCCAAATGATTAAGTATGTGTTAGAGGTAGTTTTAGATAGTAGCATGTTGAAGTGGTATCAAGTGATAATGAATCATATAAGCCTGACCAGGCGGTGGCGCAGTGGATAGAGCGTCAGACTGGGTGGAAGGACCCAGGTTCGAGACCCCTAGGTTGCCAGCTTGAGCAAGGGCTCACCTGGCTTGAGCAAAAAGCTCACCAGCTTGGACCCAAGGTCACTGGCTCGAGCAAGGGGTTCCTCGGTCTGCTGAAGGCCCACGGTCAAGGCACATATGAGAAAGCAATCAATGAACAACTATGGTGTCGCAACGAAAAACTGATGATTGATGCTTCTCATCTCTCTCCATTCCTGTCTGTCTGTCCCTGTCTATCCCTCTATCTGACTCTCTCTCTGTCCCTATAAAAAAAAATTAAAAATTAAAAAAAAATGAATCATATAAGGGACAAGCTCTTTTCACTTCTCTCCCACACCTTCTGATTATTGTCAGAGAATGTTTCAGGTTCAGGTGCCTATATCATCAGCTGCCTTTTAGTACCGACAGGTCTCTCTCTCTCTCTCTCTCTCTTGTTTTTAATGAATGGGAACAGCATTAGTCTAAGAGTTTGAGGTAGACAACAATGTCATTAACAATTTAATAATATAATTTTTGTTTTGTCATTTTTATTTTGGGCTTTATCTTTAATTAGAGTAAGAGATAAGATTTTTTTAAGATAAATTAATTTAAGCTAACAATTAAAAAAGTTTTAGTTAAAAAACATTAACTATACAGGGGATATGATAATATGGCAAAATTTGTAGATACTACTATACATATTTCTGAAGTAGTTAAACACTGAACAGTGGTCACCTTCCCTCTTGAGGATAATCATTTGCATTATTTTTATGGCATAAACTTTGCTCCTGAATGCTTCTTTTATTATACCTCTCTTCCAACTGCTTTGTTTATTATACTATGGCTTATGTGAGGGTAACTATCATGACTATCTTGGGATTCTGTACTATTTCAAAAATAGAATCTAAGTGATAAGAATAAGGTTTATATAAAAAGACAGAGTTAGAAGAAAAAGCATTGAGAGCCCATCTCTGCCTCTAGTCCTTTATTCATCAAACATGAGAGTTGAATGTGCTCTGTGACCTTGTTCTTTGACGCATTACACTGTGGTCTTGCATGATAAAATTGTACGGTTTGCTCCCCTTTTGGTTATTACATAGACACCATGTTTTGGGCATTTTCAGAGGGTAGATAAGGTGACTTTGGATGGCACAGGTTATCTATACAGGTATATGTTATTTCAGGTTATAAATGCGCTTCTGAAACAGGAAATAACAAACAAACAAACAAAAATCAAGCACTTAACAATTCAAGCGTCTGTAGATATTTACTGATTGCAGTTTTCTGCTCTCCATAATAGAAAAGAAAAGTGGCCTTTTGTCTTTATTATGAAGAAAATGAATGGCAGAAATTAGAATTAAACTCAGAAACCAGGATACCTGGAGTACTGTTCTTTTGCTGGTAGCAACAGTATGCATACCTCCAGACTAATGCTGCAATAGAGTACAAGAAGCTGAACAGTAGTTAGAAGGTCAAGCTGTGCGTTCTTTGACAACTCACTTGATTTACTGGAGTCTCAATTTCCTCAATTGTCAGGTAGAATAGCTAATATTTTCCTTGACTGTCTTATAGATTAGTGTTGAAATGTAAGGAAAATACTGTGTATGAAAAAGATGTGAAATTCTGTCCTGCTATGCAAATGTAAGGCATTATTATAATCATACAGGGTTGGTAAAAGTAGGTTTACAGTTATTTGCATGAAAAAATATATAAGGAATTCAACAATACTTATAAAAATGAGAATATATATATATTAAAAGAATAAATAATAATACTAGAATAAACTCTGTTTCGTATATTCACAACCGTAAACTTCCCTTTGCTCACTCCTGTATACTGCTAGACTTCCTTTTGTAATGCTGATTATTGTCTCTATTCCAATTCTAAGTCCATAGTTTCTCCATTTGTTCTGTGTGTCTATGCTGCTTATTTTCTGATGGATGCAAAATATTGACAGCTGTGATGAGGACATTGGTATTTGGCAGGGAGCTCTCTCTCATCTCTCTCTCTTTCTACTGGGAGTAGCTGCAAGGAAACTTCTACGGGATTTACTGCCTTAGGCAGGTTTTTGTCAACATCATCTTTCTCCTGTTCTCATGAAATAAGAGAAGCTCAAGTATGAGAAGGAGAAGAGTCACAACCCAGAGGCATCTGGTGATTACTTCTTCTTTGCCTTGAACCCTGGTGGCAGAAGGATGAAAGTAAAGTTCTCATCGCACTTTGATTAAACCTCCGTTTGGCACATACTACATTGTACCCATTTCATATATTTAGGCTTGTCTTTTGCAACTGATCTCCTAGAAAGAAAAGATTTATCTTGTTTATTCCTATCATCTCAGCATGGTACTCAGCCTCTGCTATGTAACAAGCACATTTTTTAGGGGTAATAAATGTGTGGGAAAGAAGAAAAGATGAAAGGCAAGGAGGGGGGAAGGAAGGGAAGAAGAACGAGTGACTTATCCTTATCCTTTGGAGTGGATGATTTTGTTTTTATCATCCCTGAATTAGAGCTCTAATTTAAGCTTAGATTTTAGCCCAAGAATATTTAACAAGGATATATTTTCCCAGGTTGCAAGATAACTGTGAAAATAGTTGGTCAAAAGATATAAAATGTTTCTTCCTTAGAATTCATTTTGACTACAGATTTTTCCTTTGTTTTTTTTTTTTTAAAGTGTTTTTTCTTAAATAAGTGCTGTTGATATGAATAGTAAATATATGTATATGGCAATTTCAAAATGTTTTAATCAGTTTTTCTTTGGCCTATGGGATTATTTTGTTCTCTAGCTCCCAAATGCCAAAAGAAAAAAATGTAATGAATTTCTTAAAATCTAGACAATTTTGTTTTTTGATTTGAAATCTGGGCATTCATTCTTGTACTGTAATTAGAGTAAAGCATACCATTAAGCATTTCTAAGAGGACATCATACATAAATTTAAATGGCTTATATTTTTAGTTAACTCTTCTCAATTTTAGGCCACTGTATCACACATAAGAAAGGCATTTCTAGGTCAAGTGTTTACCTAAAAAATTTCTTGCTACACATTCTATTGGGATAAAAATTTCACATTTATCCTGTCTCCCCAGGTAGCTTAATTTTAAATTCTATATGATAATGAAAAAAAAAGAAGAAAAAGCAGGAGGCATGGAGACAGGAAGAGAAAGAAAATAGGGAATAAATTTTTACTTGCATTCTTAGAGTAGTAAATAGGAAATGTTTTGAAGACAAGGCTACAATGCTGAGAGAAAAATAATTAGAGTTGAGCAAATCATGCACAAGCATAAGAAATATCTAAGTAGAATATTTGGGGTATTTTTTGTTGTTGTTGTTTTATTCCAAGAACTTTCAAGACATGGCTCTATTTATTCTATTTTCTTTATTGCATAATATTTACTATCAGCTGTCTCGATTGTATTTGATGGTTAGACATTGCTTATTTTTTTCTGAAGACTTTAGTACAGTCTCATTAAAATTTATCTTATCACCACTGAATAATGGTTTTCATAAGAGAGCCAGCATTGTGTGAAAACTGATATTTATTTGGGGTCCAGGACCATGTGTTTTTTATCTTTTTATCTTAGGGCTTAGTAAACTGGTTGGTATGTAGTAGACACATACTAAAGTATTTGATGAAAAAAAATGCATAAATAATTTAATCATATGGGCCCTGGCTGGCTGGCTCAGTGGTAGAGCGTCGGCCTGGCGTGCAGAGGTCCCAGGTTCGATTCCCAGCCAGGGCAAACAGGAGAAGTGCCCATCTGCTTCTCCACCCCTCCCCCTCTCCTTCCTCTCTGTCTCTCTCTTCCCCTCCTGCAGCCGAGGCTCCATTGGAGCAAAGAGGCCCGGGCGCTGGGGATGGCTCCTTGGCCTCTGCCCCAGGCGCTAGAGTGGCTCTGGTCGCAAAGGGGCAGAGCATTGCCCCCTGGTGGGCGTGCCGGGTGGATCCCGGTCGGGCGCATGCGGGAGTCTGTCTGACTGTCTCTCCCCGTTTCCAGCTTCAGAAAAATACAAAAAAAAAAAAAAAAAAAAGGAATAAAAGCTTTTGATTAATAATCATAAAAAAAAAATAATAATAATAATTTAATCATATATGAATGACAAGGATCATATTTAAAACAAAACAAAATAAAACAATATTCTACATATTTAATTTAGTTGAAATCGCAGGTGCATACTGTATCTTTGCCATGGTCTACACACTGAATTAAATCCTGTAAATTATATAAAATTATTAAGTCTCTGATTTTCAAAGAATAGTTTTATATTTTATCATGGTATCTTTACTCAGCATCAATTTTTACTTGATTGATATAATTATGACAGTATACATTTGTTACTAAGAATGTTATGATTAACCTCACTAACTAGTTTTCCGAACTCTTATGCAGTTTGTAGTAGCTCTTAGAAGAAAAAGTCTTGGTGTGTAAAACTTTGGACCCAAACAATATACTCTTCTTTCACTTATACGAGCAGGGCCTTTTGTCATTTTGAATTACATATGGAACTTGAAGTAATCCTATTTCAGTTTGAAAAGGTTAAATTTTTAGGCACTCAGTGTTGAGCAACCAGATGTCAAGGTGGTGGTCAGTGAGGACAATGGGCCAAACTGACAGTAACAATCAAACCTTTATTCATTTATTGTGACAGAGAAAGCCAGAGACAAATCACAGCTAAGTAAGCTCTGTTTACTTAGTACTTCATTTCTTTCCATGAAAGTGCACCCAGCAAGGTCAGGTGCTTTAGTGCAGAAGGAGCCAGAGGGTACGGGACTGTATTTACTATTGAGGATCCCAGAACAAAAAGCTCCTGCCTTTTACAGACTTAGAGGTGTGGGGTATGGTGATGCTGGGTTATGTATTAGGAATAAGAGTGGGGTACTGAGTTAAAGTGGAGAAAAGTACCTCAGCTCAGGCCATCAATAAAGAGGCCTCTGAATGAAGGTGCCTAGATTAGGAATACAGATATGTAACATATAAGCATGGCTAGCTGGCCAGGGATGGGGGGCTTGAGTCCTTGACAACAACCGCCTCCAGAAAACTGCAATGTGTTGGCTATGCACCAAGTCGGTTGTGGGGAACGGCAACTTCTACCCATGAAACCTGCCAGGAAAGGCTTTGTAGTTGCTGATGGTTGGGCCGGACAGACCACATGCGGGGTTTTGGCCTGGAGCCACCTTCTCACTGTCCCGCCATCTTCCCTCAGCTCTTTAGCATTGGTTCTTATGCTGTGCAGCTCCCTTCTGTTAGTGTCACTGCTTGGAATTCAAAGCATCTGGCTCAAAGATATCATTCTTTTTTTTTTTTTTTTAAATAAATTTTTATTAATGGTAATGGGATGACATTAATAAATCAGGGTACATATATTCAAAGAAAACATGTCTAGGTTATTTTGTCATTAATATCATTCTTTTTATACACATAGTATCTTTCATACACTTGATCTCATAGTCAGTTATCCTCTGCCTCTGTTAAGCTTTACCTCCACATTATATTGGCTATATGCTACAAATAACAGAAAAAAAAAAGCTATCCTTGAGTTCGCTCAGTACTGTCCAAAATCAATATCCTCACTTGTCATCTCTCGCCCTCTTTCCTCTCATACATAACAATTGTTTTCCATCCATATTTAGAATATTGTTTTCTTAAATTATTAAATGTGGCTGCCAATGGCCACACGGTACTGTTGTGCAAACCCAGCTACCTGAATTCTGTTACTTCAGTTGCTGTCATACTCCCTTGCTTTGACTCATCCCTTTCTTGGCACTTCAGAACCAACTTCCATGTTATTGTCACATTTGCTTTCTCTGCTTTGTTCCTGCTTCTGGGCAACAGTATTTGCTGGAGCCCTCAAACTTGGCTTACTTGAGGTTTGTGCTGTCCAACCACAACTTGGCAGTGGGTGTTTGCTTGGCAGTCCTCTTGTTCATCCCTCATTGGATTTCTGGCTCCTTTTCTTCAGAAGCAGATTCAGGCTTAAGCTTTATATCACTTATCTTTCCCCCACCTCTCTTCACAGCTGACAGCTTTCTCTGTGCCTTCACTGAGATGTGAGCTCTCCATCCACCTTCTCAGTACTTCTTGTATATCCTTTGTAATTCCCTGTAAGAGAAAGTGATGTCTTTCTTTCTGAACACAGCTTAGTATCCTTAATAATGTACTAGAGCAGCAATTTTCAACCAGTGTGCTGCAGGAAATTTTAAAACATGCAAAACCTGACTAGTTAGTCAGGGACACTGATCCCTTTTCCCTTTGTCAAATAAAAAAGTGACAACAGCCAACACAACAATAGCTGTCTGGTGTGAATGAATCAACATTAAACCTTTATTTTGTCACATCAGCAAAAAATATTTTTTTGGTGTGCTGCAAAATTTAGCAGTTAGTTAATGAGTGCCATAAGATGAAAAAGGTTAATACACTGGGGAACAAAATTTTTGTTGCATCCACAGAAACACTTGTTCTTACCTAATTCAAGTGTGCTGATCTCAAATCTGACATTAGTTTTTCTTGTAAAGTACATTTTTTTTTGCAATTCAAAAGTTTAGGTTTTTATCTTATTGTAAAATTTTCAACATTTAGTTTAACATAATGAAGTAGAATGTCTCCTTGGGCATCATCTTTGTAAAAATATAATAATTTATATAATGCAGTAAATACATTAATATACTAAAAGATATGATTGCATCAGAATTTGTCTACAATTTTGAAATACATATTAAAACACTTATTTTAATCATAAAATTTTCACAAAGCTTATTTAAATTCTATTCAGGCAAAAATTTTCTTTTGTTGCTCTTACGTTTGTGTACTTGTTGAAGACAATCTCATTTGATGCTCCAGCCGTAGTCTGCTTATCACTAACAGCTCCAAGAGTTTCTGGAAACTTATCAAGGTGACTGTTCAGGAAGTGAATCTTTTTTTTTTTCTTTTTTTTTCTTTTTTTTTTTTTTCATTTTTCTGAAGCTGGAAACAGGAAGAGACAGTCAGACAGACTCCCGCATGCGCCCGACCGGGATCCACCCGGCACGCCCACCAGGGGCGACGCTCTGCCCACCAGGGGGCGATGCTCTGCCCATCCTGGGCGTCACCATGTTGCGACCAGAGCCACTCTAGCGCCTGAGGCAGAGGCCACAGAGCCATCCCCAGCGCCTGGGCCATCTTTGCTCCAATGGAGCCTTGGCTGCGGGAGGGGAAGAGAGAGACAGAGAGGAAAGTGCGGCGGAGGGGTGGAGAAGCAAATGGGCGCTTCTCCTGTGTGCCCTGGCCGGGAATCGAACCTGGGTCCTCCGCACACTAGGCCGACGCTCTACCGCTGAGCCAACCGGCCAGGGCCGGAAGTGAATCTTAATGCTCATGTTACATCTAATGTTGCAGAAAGCCAACAGCATCCTTTGAACCAGAAGTTCATAGTTTTCTGCTTTTTTTTTGCCAAGGAAGTTCTTCGTAACTGCCACAAAAGACTGCCATGCTGCTTTCTCCTCCTTATTTATCTTTCTGGCAAATTCTTTGTCACATATAAGGGTTCAAATTTGAGGTTCATCGAATACATCTGCTTTTATCTTCTTGAAAGACAAGGCAGGGAAAGAAAAAATAATATGTTGAAAGCATTCACTTTCTCTATTCAAAGCCTGAACAAACTGCTTCATGAAGCCAAGTTTGATGTGAAGTGGAGGAAAAATGATCCAGTCTCAATTAATTACAGATTCATTCACAACATTTTGCATCCCTACTTCCAGAGCTTCACGTTTTGGCCACTCCTCCTGTATCCAGTGTTTCTCCGAAGCTCAGCTGTCCCACAGAAAGCAAGGATACTTCGTGAAACCTCTCTGTTGTCCTAGCAGGAAATTTACCATTTTAATATTCACACAAATGATCCAGTTATGCTCTTCATACTTCAGAAAGTTGAGGACAATTTTTATGTCATTGTAATCTTCTCGCATTTGAGTTAAATAACCAATTGGAACCACTGCATAAACATTACCGTTGTGTAGAAGAATACATTTGAGATTCCGTTTAGAGCTGTCAAGAAATAGCTGCCATTCTGTTGGACTGTAAGTAGTAACACCTAGATGGCTGAGAAGACTACTGATATCATGACAATAAACAAAGTGTTTGTCTTCAGAAAAAAAGTCCACAAAAAATTTGTTCATGCTTCCTGAAATGGGATACCTTAGCTGACCAGTGAAGTACATTCTTTTCTTGAAGACTGGAGGCTAATAACTGAGCTGCTTTCTTTTATAGGCCCAAATCTCTTACAAAGTCATTCAATTCGAGTTGGCTAAACTGCTGAGGGGTTAATGGCTATTTGGCATCAGAAGAAGATATTTCAGATTCTACAACCATTTCCTCATGCATCTTATCAAAATACACTTGATCACCATGTTCACTCTCTTCAACCTTAGAAGAAATAAGACCATTCAAAACTGGAAATGGGAGTGTCTCAGAGTATGGGATAGGTCATATTGCTGAAGGAATATTAGGTTATGAGATCATATACCATTTTTTCTTGCTGATGCCCTTTGTCTGGATCAGACAGAAATAACAGTCACTGCTGTGGGCCTTAGGTTCACGCCAAACCATGGGAATACCAGAAGGCATTCCTTTGCATTTTCCTTTTGTCCAGTCATGTAGCATTTCCTCACAATTATGACACACAATATGAGAAACCCAATTCTTGTCTTGATCACCAAGGGGAACATGAAAATAGGCAATATATGCACATGTCATAAATGATGAAATATTGCACCTTTGACATTGAAGTGTGTAACAGCCACATATATAACAGAAGGTGTCAGGACTATTCTTACATTTACGCCTACTCGAAGAAGCCATGATTCAATCTTAAAACAAAATAAGAGGGTGTTTTATTAGATAGTAGTTTTTTACATTTAAAAACAACTACAATTATGTAAAGTGATGTTTGTAAAACATTAATTGCCTTGTGGTTATGTTCAATCCAAGAGTCGTTGCCCTTTAACTCCAACTTAAAAACCAATGCATGCCATTAACTATAACAAAAATAAATTAAAATTGCATAAAAACTAGAGCATGCACTGAAAAACAAATTACAGATTTGGAATCACTGATGTAGCAATACATAGAAACAGTTCTAAAACCTCATGCAACAGAAAAAAAATTGTTCCCCAGTGTAACTGTTGTACTATAACACAATGGTAAAGAACATGGACATTTCAGATTAAAAAATCTGAATTTGGATGCTATCTTTACATCTAAATTAAAAACTAATATGATGGAGTAACAAGGTCTAGATTTACATGCAAATCTAAAGCAATTCAGAAAAGAAAGAAAAGATGGAGAAGCATATAGAACAATTATTTTTAAAACACTGAAATTAGGTTACAAAAGATGGCCCATGAAATACAGGAAATAAATGAGATAAGCCCTGTTGTAGCCTAAAGTTAGTGTAGTTTCCAGGCTGCAGCTAAAAAAAGAAGAATTCAAGTAGAAACCATCTGACTCTGCATTGAGAAGATGAGTACTGAATTCAAGAAATCTGAAATGGCTTGGCAGTGGAAGATATAAAAAATGAAAGATATAAGAAAGGCTAATGTCAAAAATATGCCAAAATTAATGAAATAAGCAGCAATGAGCTGCTGGGACAACTTTAAGCATTCTAATATGAGAAATCAGAGTTCCTAAAGTGGAGGATAAGAGGGTAAGGCTACAGATCCAAGCTCAAAAAAAAAACCCCAAAACAATACCTGTGAGGAAAAAAAACCAAGGTACTTCATGATCAAGTTCCTCAAAACTGGCAATAAAGAGAAAATTGTAAAACCAGCCAGGCTGATAAAGGTAAATTTTATACCAAGGACCATATTTAAGGATGACAACAATTTTCCTTGAAAAAAATACAAGCAAGAAGAAATTACTGCAGCATCTTGAAAATATGGAAAGAAAAAAAAATCCTATCTAGAGTTCTATACCCAACAAAAATAGATTTTAAAAGTGCAGGAAAAATAAAAGCACTGTCAGGCATAGAGAAGCTGAAAGAATTAATTACCAATGTATTACATTACAAGAAATATTAAAGAAAATCCTTCAGGAAGAACAAAAAAGATAAATGATAGAAATCTTGATCTACACAAATGAAGAGTACTGGAAATAGTAACCATGTTGATAAATATATGACTGTTTTCTTATTAATTCTCTTTGAAAGATGTTAACAGTTGAAAAAAAGTATTAAAAATGCATTGTGGGTTATATTACATAACTGTAACTAAAATGTATGGCAACAATAGCAATAAGGCTAGGACAAAAAAAGGTATGCTATTCTTAGTTTCTTATATTATGCATGAAGTAATAAAATATCACTCAGAAGTATACTGCAATAACTTAAGGATGTGTACTACCAAGTGTAATGCAACCACTAAAATAAAAAAGAAAATTACAGCTTATAAAATGATGAGATATAAAAGATAACCATAAAAATTGTTCAGTGACTCTAAAAAAGATAGAAAAAAAAAAGAAAATGGGAATAAGATGAGATGGGGCAAATAGAAAACAAATACCAAGATGATAAAGTTAAGTAGCAAATAATCACATTGAATGTAAATTATCTAAATACACCAGTTTGGAGAGAAAAATGAGTGTATTTGGTAAAAAACAAAAACAAAAAAACAAAAAATCCAGACTCAACTTAATGCTCATTAAAATTAAAGTTTACCATAAAACTCCAGGCCCAGATGATTTCACTGGTAAATTCTAAGGAAAAAAAAAAGAGTATCAGTAAGATACAAAATTTGCTAAAAAACCAAAGAAGAAGAAATACAAACTCATTGAATAAATGAGGCCAATCATATATGTTATTTTTGCCACTTATATGAAAAAATCTACCTGAAATGATTAAGAAAGCTTTATATTTTTCTTCAGTAAAAGCTTGGTGATTTTACATTTCTTTTAGTTGACTACATAATGTTAATGCTATATACCTTTAAAAGATGCCTAATATCTTTCTGTTACTACTATAAGCAGTGTATTGTAACAACAACAACAAAAGACTAGCAAAAAAACATATATTAAAATGCATCATGTCCAGAATATCAGGTATGAATTCATTAAATATATATAAAATAATTCTAAATCTTGATATATCACTCACTGAGAAGACTTTTAAGGTTATTGTAAAAATAAAATATTTTTTCTTGATAGAAATTTTGTGTTATTTTCTTTTTTTTTTTTTTTTTTTTTCTTTTTTGTATTTTTCTGAAGCTGGAAATGGGGAGAGACAGTCAGACAGACTCCCGTAAGCGCACTACCGGGATTCACCCGGCACGCCCACCAGGGGCGAAGCTCTGCCCACCAGGGGGCGATGCTCTGCCCCTCCGGGGCGTCGCTCTGCCACGACCAAAGCCACTCTAGCGCCTGAAGCAGAGGCCAAGGAGCCATCCCCAGTGCCTGGGCCATCTTTGCTCCAATGGAGCCTTGGCTGCGGGAGGGGAAGAGAGAGACAGAGAGGAAGGGGGGGGTGTGGAGAAGCAAATGGGCGCTTCTCCTATGTGCCCTGGCCGGGAATCGAACCCTGGTCCCCCGCACGCCAGGCCGATGCTCTACTGCTGAGCCAACTGGCCATGGCTGTGTTATTTTCTTAATGTAAGTTACTTCAATTACAGTTAAGCTAATGAACCCTTCAACTTTAATTTGCATAATTGCTGCCAATTTTGACAAGGGGAATTTATCCTGCTGTGATGAAAGCATCATCGAACTCACCAATAGAGTGATTATTTAGTTTGAAATCGGCATGGATACACCACTTGTCATTCTAGGTTATAGGTCCTGGGACCCAAAACATAATTGACTGTACTCAATGTTAAGGTTATAATTAGAAATGAAGTTTCCATTTCAATGGCATCTTTGGATGAACTGAACATTATGTTCTTCAAAGTGAACTACCTCTTTTTTGAATTTGAAGATATTTTTATGTTACTATTTATATATTGGTGACTCTCAAATCTCTATCTCCATAGCTCCAACTTAGCTTCTGAGAATTGTAGCCATGTATTAAATTGCCTAAAGACATCTTCATTCATCTAGGTGTCTTGTACCATTCTAGTATCTGTGCTAAGCACTTTCTAGAATGTAATCTGATTGGTTGGGGAAATAAAGCAGTGTAGGTGAAACAGAGCACTAGACAAAATTAATTTAAAACTAATCAGTCTCTCAGACCTGAAAAAGTACCTAACAATTAGTGTGTACCTCTAAATTACAACTACGGTGATTCAAAATGACTGTGTGGGTATGAAAAATTGACCTCAAGCAACTATTTCTCTGTATCTTGATCTGTCTTATGTATATACAACTAGATTCAGGTGTTTTATAAAATGTGCAGGTCTGTGAAGTATCATTGAATCTGATTATTATGGTGAGGGGTCAGAGAATAAAGCCAAGCTAATATTTCTTGTAGAAACCCATTTTCTCTTGTTATGTGGATTAAATGTGATATGACAATATCAGTGATAACAGTGTTTCCTATATAACACACTTAATTATGTGTTTCAGTAAAGCAGAGGTTCACTATTTTTTTGTTGGTTTAGATAAATTAATCTGAGTACTAACTACTACTGGGGGGAAAGTAACCATTATTACAAACTGGAAGAATATATAAAATAAAGGAAAAA
This sequence comes from Saccopteryx leptura, assembly GCF_036850995.1. Classification (NCBI taxonomy): domain Eukaryota; kingdom Metazoa; phylum Chordata; class Mammalia; order Chiroptera; family Emballonuridae; genus Saccopteryx; species Saccopteryx leptura. Next base: position 143,134,127 of record NC_089505.1, read on the forward strand.
ATGCATTTGAAAAAGACTTCGGAACTTACTGGAAATCAGAGTTCCAGTAGTCAGGGGAGTTTTGGGAATATGACATTTATTAAATACTGATCATGTACTAAAAAGAGTGTGCAAAGAGCTTGATATGCTTTATTACATTTATCCCACTAGGAATTACTGAATGATTACTGGGCTTTACACATCATGTTCCAGACATGAAGCTTGTTACGAAGCCTGTAATATCAGTGCTTATATTCTTTGTTGTTTGCAAATAAACTGAAAATTGTAACTTTAAGTAACTTGCCTGGAATTGTTCAGCCTATGTCAGTTAAAACTTGAACCTGGGTTTATTTAACTTCAAAGTACATACTTTCAGTCCTTGCACAATGTTATCTTCTACATTCATTGATGTTTTTCCACTAGACAGTGAAATTAAAGAGCATGGTTTTCAGAGAAAGGAATATTTGGATTTAAATTCTGGTTGCACGAATCATTAACTTTATAATCATTGGTGAGTCCAGCATCATGGCTCTCAATTTCTTGTCTAGTATGAGTAATAAAACACCCAGTTTATCTGGCTTGCAATGATGATGATAATATGAAACAATGTATGCAAAATATGTGATATCTTGTATTCAGAAAAATAGTTATTACATTATTTTTAAGGATTAGTGTCTTTATTCTTTATTCTCAGCATCTAAAATGTCTGTTTTGTGATAGACACTTAAGAAATGCTTGGAGACTAAATAATGAATAAATGAGAGAATGGGTTATATAAGGCACTCTAAAGACCATGGATCTCTCACAGTAGTTATCCTATTCAAATCAACAAGATATGCTCCCACATTGCCAATGTTCTTGCTTACCTGTTTGCTCGTCAATGATTCCTGCTGTGAGGTAATATTAATAATACTTCATACTGTAGTTTTAAAAGTCAGTCGTACCAGAGCATATAGAACTGAGCAAAAATCACATCCTAACTAGCACCCTCAAGAAAATAATTCATTAATTCAGGGTGAAAAAACTCTGTTAGTAGATCAAAATTACCAGAGATATTTCAATAGGGTTAGATTTGATAAAAATAATCCATAGAAAAACACATTTGATGTATAAATTTAATGCAACTCAAACAAAATCTCAGCAAGTTATTTTGTGAATATTGACAAACTGATTCTAAAGTATATATGGAAAGGCAAAAGTCTCAGAATAGTCAATGTTGAAGGAGAAGAACAAAATTGAACTGACTCTTTCTGACTTTAGAACTTACTATAAAGCTACAGTAATCATGAGAACATGGTACTTGTGAAAGAATAGACAAATAGGTCAATAGTACAGAATAGAGAGCCCAGAAACAAACTCACTTATTGGTCAACTGATCTTTGACAATGGAGCAAAGATAATTTTTTTAACAAATGGTGCCAGAACAACTGAAAACCCACATTTTAAAAAAAGTAAATCTAGGCACAGACGTTACGGCCTTCACCAAAGTTAAGCCAAAATAGATCACAGACCTAAATGTAGATTGAAAAAGTATAAAACACCTAGAAATTTTATATGACTTTGGATATGGTGATAACCTTTTAGATAAACCACCAAAAGTATGCTCCATGAAGCATGAGAAACTGTATTTTATTAAGCTTAAAAGCTTCTATGTTATGAAAGACAGTGTCAAGAGCATGAGAAGACAACATTTACAAAAACATATCTTATATATTACTGTCAAAGACCTTTTAAAATTAACAATAAGAAAGCAACCCAATTAAAAAACGGGCCAGCCCTGGCCGGTTGGCTCAGTGGTAGAACGTCAGCCTGGCATGCGAAAGTCCGGGTTCGATTCCCGGCCAGGGCACACAGGAGAAGCGCCCATCTGCTTCTCCACCCCTCCCCCTCTCCTTCCTCTCTGTCTCTCTCCTCCCCTCCCGCAGCCGAGGCTCCATTGGAGCAAAAGATGGCCCGGGCGCTGGGGATGGCTCTTTGGCCTCTACCCCAGGCACTGGAGTGGCTCTGGTCGCAACAGAGCGACGCCCCGGATGGGCAGAACATCGCCCCCTGGTGGGCGTGCCGGGTGGATCCCGGTTGGGTGCATGTGGGAGTCTGTCTGACTGTCTCCCCGTTTCCAGCTTCAGAAAAATACAAAAAAAAAAAAAAAAAAAAAAAAAAAAAAAAAAAAAAAAGGGCCAAGACTGGCCTTAGCTCAGCAGTTCCTTCGAGTCAAGATCTGCTTGTTAAGAAAAAATGGGCCAAACATTTTAACAGATAACTTACCAAAGAACATATACAGATGGAAAATAATCATATGAAAAGATGCTTCACATCATATGTTTTCACAGAAATGCATATTAAAACAACAATGAGATATCACTATACACCTAATAAAGTAGCCCAAATCTGAAATACTGACAATACCAAATGCTGACAGAATGTGGAACCGCGGGATCTCACACATGTTACTAGTGGGAATGCAAAATAATACAGCCATTTTAGAAGATCATTTGTTGGTTTCTTATAAAACTAACCATATTTTTAAATTAGGATCCAACAATTATACCCCCTTGCAATTTACTCAAAGGAGTTGAAAATTTATGTCCACACAAAATCCTGCACATGGGTATTTATAACAGCTTAATTTATAATTGTTAGAACTTGGAAGTAACCAAGATATCCTTCAGTAAGGGAATGGATAAATAAGTTGTGCTACATCCAGATAATCGGATATTATTTAACACTGAAAGAAATAAACTATGAAGTCATGAAAGACATGGAGGGAACTTAAATGCATATTACTAAATGAAAGAAGCCAATCTGAGAGAATGTATACAATATGATTTCAACTCTATGACTTCCTGGAAAAGAACTATGGAGAGAGATAGTAAAACAGTCAGTGGTTATCAGAGGTTGCAGGAGAGGCAGCGGATAACTGGTAGATCACAGAGGATTTTTAGGGCAGTAAAAATACTGCATATGATGCCATAATTATGAAATACATGTCATTATACATTTTTTCCAACCCACAGAAAGTACAATAAGAATGAACCATATGGTAAACTATGACTAAATGAGTCAATATAGATTCATCTATTGTGACAAATGTACCACGCTGGTAGGGAATGTTGATAATGAGTAAGGCTACTCATGTGGGGAAAAGTGATAAATAGAAAATCTCTGTGCTTTCTCTTCAATTTTATTGTGAACCTAAAACTGCATTAAAATGAAGTCTTAAAAATTCTTAAGTGTACAGGGAGGATAAATGGTGATGAAAGGAGACTGGACTTGGGGTGGGGAACATGAGTGCAGTGTACAGATGATGTGTAAACCTGAGACCTGTGCAATTTTATTAACCAGTGTTATCCCAATAAATCCAATTTAAAAAAAATGTAAAACTTCTTACATATAAAAATATTTGGATTTGTTCTTAGAATAAATTCTCTACCTAGAGATGAAACAGAAATTTGCACTAGCCAAGTCTGATTTAAAAAATAAGAATTTAGATAAACAAAATTGTTTTAATACAAATGTACACTAAAGTATGCATGGAGAAGTAGAAATTGAAAAGTGCTATTATTTGAGGAAATGAGTATTTAAATTCAACTGACATATTATTGGGAAATATATGTTATATTTTCTATTAAACAAAAGAACAAATTTACTGTGACTGATTTTACTTTACAGTCTATGGAACCTACAATGTTATTTTATACTGCTGACATAATATACTTTTTTTTTTCAAAACTAAGAAAACATAAAATGGGCCCTGGCCAGCCAGTTGGCTCAGTGGTAGAGCACCCACCCAGCATGTGGATGTCCTGGGTTTGATTCCCAGTCAGGGCACACAGAAGAAGTGACCAACTGCTTCTCTAATCTTCACCCTTTCTCTCCCTCCCCCTCCCTCTCTTCCTCTGCCACAGCCATGACTTGATTGATTCAAATGCATTGTTCCCAGGCTCTGAGAATGGCTCCATGAAGCCTCTGCCTCAGAAACTAAAAATAACTCAGTTGCGACCATGGTCCAAGATGGGCAGAACATCATCCTCAGATGGGGGTTGCCTGGTGGATTCCTGTTGGGGTGCATGTGGGAGTTTGTTTCTCTATCTCCCTCTTCTCACTTGGAAAAGAAGAATGAAAAAGAAAACAAAAAATGTTTAAAATATCTAACTTTTATTTTATTGATCTTTTTGTAAGGATTGACAAATTGTGGGTAGTTGTTCAAAATATTCACTCTCTCCTCTTCATGGCATGTGTGTATGTACCTAGCCACTTACTTTTGGCTCTTCTGTGTGGCATTTCTAAGCCAATGAATATGAATAGAAGCAAAGATATTCCAGTTTCATGCTTATGGTTTAAGATTAAGGTTGACAGATGTAGCAAATAACAATGCAGGATGTCTAGATTATTCACATATCTGTTGGTAAACTCAGTTCCTCGTGGGCTATTGTAATGAGCATTTCAAATTCTCAATGGCTATTGATCAGGGGCCTCGCTCAATTTTTTTTGCCACATTTGGGCTTGTTCAACATGGCAGACAGTTTATTACTTCAAAGTATGCTGGCCAAGAAAGCAATGAAAAGAGAGAAGACTCTTAAGATAAAGGTCAAGTGTACTATAACCTAATCACAGAAGTGACATCACATTACTTTTGCCATATTTTATTTATTAGAAGAAAGTTCTTAGGCCCAGTCCCTTCTCAATGGAGGGTATCACACATGAGTATGAGTACTGAGAAATGGGGCCATTGGGAACTTTAGAACCTGTAAATGTTATCTCATGTAGCAAAATAAGAGTCTTTGCAGATACAAATTAAAGATCTTGAAATGGGGAGATTGCCCTGGATTATCTTGATGAACCCTAAAAGCAATACATGTATCCTTATAAAAAAGGAGAGAGAGAGAGAGACAGAGAGAGAGAGAGAGAGACAGAGAGAGATTTTATACATAGTGAGGAAATGGAGATATAAAGAAACAGAGAGAGATGTAAAGATGCTGGCCTTAAAAACTGGGTTGACACAGCCACAGGCCAAGGAATGTCAACAGCCAACAGACACTGGAAGAGGCAAGGAATGTACTTTCCCCTAAAGTCTCTAGAGGTAGTAAATCATTGCCAAGATTTTGATTTTTTCCCAGTGATAATAATTCTGGACCTATATGGCTATGTCAGAAGCTGCTTTACCATTGTGTGACATTTTATCTATATATATTGAACAATATATATATTATTCAAGAGTCTTTCATATTCAGCTAACAGAAACTCATTCTTAAACTAGCCTAAACAAGAAATATTTGTGTTACCTTACACAAATAAAAACTCCATATTGAGTTAGTTTCAATTATTATTCATATTTGACATTCAAATAATGTCATATACCTTTCCTTATTGTTACTTTATTATTAGAATAAAAATTGTTGCAAAAATGCAGGGGCAAGATGATTGACAATAACTCCTGCCATATATCCTGCTCTCATAAACATTAGCATAAATAATAATTCTTTCTTTCCAATATACCCCATAAACCCCAAGTGCTATTCTCATTGGCTAAGATTGTGTCATATGCCATCTATAAAACTGATTTGTATTTAGAAGTATATGATGGTCTTGTGTTTCAGGCTGGTTCCTATATCCCCATTGGAAGTAATGTTAGCTTCACCAAACTTATGAGTTAAGAGAACAGTAATTTCTTAATAAAAATTATAAAGAGTTATTGGGAAAAAAGAATGAATAGATCCTCAATAAATTAAAAAGTGGAGGTGTTATATTTTATTCCATCCTAGAGAGAAATAGAGATGAAAATAATCAGTTTTTATTTCAAGGAGTTTTTAGTGTCTTGTTTGATTCAAAACAATAAAGACATAATTATAATGTGTCTAAAGTAATTTCTTATTCAGAAACCAAGGCAAAGAAATATCATAGATACAGATAAGCAGACATACATACAAATGTACATTCTTCTTAATCAAGTACCTCACTGACCTTCTTGATACTCTCTGGAAACATTATGTTATTTTACATCTCAGAAATTTGGAAAGTAATATAATGGATTGTTTAAAAGCATGTATTCTGGTGTCATATATTCTTTCTTTCATTTTTTATTGAATTTATTGGGATGACTTTGTTTAATAAAGTTATATAGATTTTAGGTGCATAATTCTATACTACATCATCAGTATAATGTATTATGTATTCACCAGCCCAAAAAAAGTCTCCTTCAATCACCATTTATCCCTTTACCTGTTCTATCTTATCACAACACCATTTTCTCTGGTAATCAACATACTGCAGTCTGTATCTGTTAGGTCCTTCCTTCCTTTCTTCTTTTCTTTATTTCTTTTTAAAATACATTCACCCTTTTCACCCAGCCCTGCAATCCCCTTACCCAGTCATGGAATCTAGACTGTTTGCATTGGTTCAGCAGAACGAATAGGTAATTTTTGGTTGAGTTCAGTGAACTGGTTGTTAAAAGGGCATTTATAATCAGAGTTCTCTTTAAGGTGGGTGCCAGGGTAGCTGCCTAATGTGGAAATCTCAAATTTACATTCCTTACTCTTTTTTATTGTTCATCTGTTCACCAGTGTATTCTAAGTGCTCATAGTAATGTTCATTTCATCCATAAGTAAAAATAATTTGACAGAACTATGCTTGTAATATATATTTATTCATTTCATGTTTCTAATACATCAAACAATTTATGTTTCTCATATATCAAACACAATAAATCTAATTGGCCTACCTCTAAAGGAATGGGATCCTTTTTCTAATGTGAAGAGATGGTTAAAGATAAGTCACACAGCCAATGATGCTCAGATAAAAGCAAAGAAAATTGTTAGTAAAGACACCAAACAAGAATCAATATGGAGAGATTCAAAGATGGCAGTGGAGTAGGCAGATGCACAGACTGCCACCTCCCATGACCAAACTGGATTACAAATTAATTTAAGAACAATCATCATGAAAAACCAACTTTGGACTAAAAGAACAGGATTTGAAAACTAAGGAGCACAGAAGAATCCACATAGATCCTGGTAGGGAGTGCAGGGGAATGGTGGAGGCTGGCTCTCTCACTCCCAGAAGCAAGAGAAAGCTGAGGTTGAGAGTACAAAAGGGCTCCCATTACAAAGAGAGAGACCCTGAGAGGCAGGGTCCTCAGTCTCAAGATTGGAGACCCAGCCTAGAAACCTAGAGTCTGGAGGAGAGAGCTGGACAGCATTGAGTGGGGAGAAGAGAGAGAGATCTGTCTGTGGGAAGTGGCTGGTGAAAGAAAGAGCAGTTTTAAAGACACAGAGCAAATAAAATATTGCTCACAGCCACTTGTCTGGGGCTCTGGGGGCAAGGAGGGCTGAAAGGACTGACTGCTCTTGCATGAAGAAATTGGGGAAAGTGAGATAAGGGGACCTGACCTGAGCTAAGCTGACTAATTCTCCAGTGTGGAGGCAGCCATAAGCTGGGGGAGGGGTCACTCCCTCCACCCAGTAGAAGCCTAGATGGAACCAGGTGACCTACCTCCAAAAAGCTCTCCAGATCCAATTACATGAAAGGCTTTCTGGAAAGGAGACAGTAAGTTGGATGGGCAGTAATTCAGGTTTCCAAGGAGATCTGAGCTACACCTTCTCCTTCATACTGAGAATGTGCCCCACCCTGGAGAGTAACTGGGCACAACACAACTTCAGATTATCAGAGGTCACACCCACCTCATTCCTGGATACAGTTTCAACCAGGGCCAAAAACCAAAAACAAACAAAAAAACAATATACACCCACTTCCTCCATCCTAAACATAGAAGCCCCTTGCTGAGATCAGCAAACAAAAGCTCCCTGCTGGGTTCAGCAAAAAAACAAAAAGAAAATCAAGACTTTAAAGTGGCTCTGTTAGTTAAGGAAAATTAAAATCTAAGCAACCAGCAGAGGCAGAGGAATAAAGGCCTGGATGAGAAGACAAATTATATAAACCAACCTCAGACCCACAACTCTATCAAGCCTGCAAACCACACACAGAAACAATGGGAAGACAGAGGAACATAAACAATATGAATCAACAAGAAAAATCTCCAGAAAAAGAACTAAATAAAATAGAAGGAATCAAATTATTGGATGCAGAGTTTAAAATAATAATTGGTAAAATGTTTAAGGATCTCAAAAATACAATAGATGGACTTAATAAGTACCTAAATAAAGAAATTGAAAGCATCAAAAAGGACACTGAAATCATAAAAAAGAACAAGACAGAAATGACAAACACAATATCAGAAATGAAGCATACACTAGAAGGAATTAAAAGCAGGCTGCATGAAGCAGAGGATCAAATCAGTGATTTAGAAGACAGATAAACAAAAGCACAGAAGCAGAACAGCAAAAAGAAAAGAGGATCTAAAAGTCAGAGGAAACTATAAAAGAGCTCTGTGACAACATGAAGAGAAAGAACATCCACATAATAGGGGTTCCTGAAGGAGAAGAGAAAGAACAAGAGATAGAGAACCTGATTGAAAAAAATCATAGCTGAAAATTTTCCTAAATTGATGCAGGAAAGAGTTACACAGGTTCAAGAAGCAAAGAGAACCCCATTAATAAAGAACCCAAAGAGACCCACACCAAGACACATCATGATCAGAATACTAAAGCTAAGAGATAAAGAAAGAATACTAAAAGCCTCAAGAGAAAAGCAGTCAATCACCTACAAAGAAGCCCCCATAAGGATGATATCTGAATTTTCAACAGAAACATTTGAGGCCAGAATAGAATGGCAAGAAATATTCAAAGTAATGCAGAACAAGAGCCTACAACCAAGACTTCTTTATCCAGCAAGGCTATCGTTTAAAACTGAAGGAGAAATAAAAAGCTTCCCAGACAAAAAAAAACACAAAAAACTCAAGGAATTCATTACAACCAAACCAATGCTGCAAGAAATGTTAAGGGCCCTGTTGTAAACAGAACAAAGGGGGGAAAATCTAGTAAAAAAAGGATGTAGATATAAAGAATAAAATGGCAATTAACAATTACATATCAATAATAACCTTAAATGTAAATGGATTAAATCCTCTAATCAAAAGAAATAGGATAGCTGCACCAATACGAAAACAGAACCTGTACATATGCTGTTTACAAGAGACCCACCTCAAAAAAAAAAGATACACATAGACTGAAAATAAAAGGATGAAAAAACTATTTTATGAAACTGGAAATGAAAAAAAAGCTGGGGTAGCAATACTTATATTGGACAGAATAAACTTTAAAACAAAGGCTATATTAAGAGATAAAGAAGGTCACTACATAGTGATAAAGGGAGCAATCCACAGAAAGGTATAACCATTATAAATAACTATACACCTAATATAGGAGCACCTAAATATATAGAGCAGACTTTGAAGGACATAAAGAGCAAGATCAACAGCAATACTGTAATAGTAGAAGATTTCAATACCCCAGTAACATCACTGGATAGATCCCCCAAAATAAAATTAACAAGGAAACAGCAGACCTAAAGGACAAACTAGATCAACTGGATTTAATAGATATCTTCAGAACCTTTCACCCTAAAGCAGCAGAATATACATTCTTTTCAAGTGCTTATGCTACATTCTCTAGGATAGACCACATGATAGGCCACAAAATGAGTCTTAACAAATTTAAGAAGATTGAAATCATATCAAGCATCTTCTCTGATCATAATGGCATGAAACTAGAAATCAACTACAATAAAAATACTGAAAAACACTCAAACACCTGGAAACTAAATAGCATGTTATTAAATACCAAATGGTTTAACAATGAGATCAAGGAAGAAATTAACTATTTCCTTGAAGCAAATAAAAATGAGCATAAAACAACTCAAAATTTATGGGACTTAGCAAAAGCAGTCCTGAAAGGGAAGTTCATAGCATTACAAGAATACCATAAGAAGCGAGAAAAAACCTCAAATAAACAACTTAATCCTACAACTAAAAGAATTGGGAAAAAAAAAAAAACATCAAGTAAAGCCCAGAGGAAGTAGAAGGAAAAAATAAGAAAAAAATCAAAGTGAAAATAAATGACATAGAGGCTAAAAAAACAGTACATAGGATCAGTGAAACCAGGAGCTGGTTCTTTGAAAAGGTAAACAAGATTAATGAACCTTTAACCAGACTCACCAGGAAAAAAAGAGAAAGGACTCAAATAAATAAAATTAGAAATGAGAATGGAGAAATAACAACTGACACAACAGAAATACAAAGGATTTTAAGAAAATACTATGAAGAACTGTATGCCCAAAAATTAGACAGCCTAGGTGAAATGGACAAATTCCTTAAAACATATAATCTTTTAAAAATCAATCTGGAAGATTCAGAAAACCTAAACAGACTGATTACAACAAATGAGATTGAAACAATTATCAAAAAACTTCAAACAAACGAACTACTGGGCCAGATAGCTTCACAGGCAAATTCTACCAAATACTCAAAGAAGAACTAACTTCTATGATTCTAAAGCTATTTCAAAAAATTCAAGAGGAGGGAAGAATTCCAAGTTTCTCTTATGAGGTGAGCATAATTCTGACTCCAAAACCAGGCAAAGACAACACAAAGAAAGAAAACTATAGGCCAATATCCATGATGAATTTAGATGCTAAAATTCTCAACAAAATATTAGCAAGCCAGATCCAGCAATACATGAAAAAAAAATCATATATCATGATCAAGTGGGATTTATTCTGGGGAGGCAAGACTGGTACAATATTCACAAATCAATCAATGTGATTCATCACATAAACAAAAGGAAAGAGAAAAACCACATGATAATATCAAATGATGCAAAAAAAAATGCATTTGATAAAATCCAGTACCCATTTATGATAAAAAACTCTCAGCAAAGTGGAAATACAGGGAACATACCTCATTATGATAAAGGCCATCTATGACAAATCCACAGCCAACATCATACTTAAAGCATAAAAATGAAAAGCAATTTCCTTAGGAACAGGAACAAGGCAGGGTGCCCCCTTTCACCACTCTTATTCAATATAGTTCTGGAAGTCCTAGCCACAGCAATCAGACAAGAAGTGGAAATCAAAGGCATCCAAATTGGAAATGAAGAGTAAAATTATCATTATTTGCTGATATGATACTGCACATAGAAAACCCTAAAGTCTCAGATAAATAATTACTGGACCTGATAAATGAATTCATCAAGGTGGCAGGATATAAAATTAATATTCAGAAATCAGAGGCTTTTTTATACACCAACAATGAACTGTTAGAAAGAGAAATTAAGGAAACAATACTCTTCACTATTGCAACAAAAAAAAATAAAGTACCTAGGAGTAAATTTAACCAAGGAAGTAAGAGAGTTGTTCTTGGAAAATTATAAAACATTGCTAAAAGAATTCAAGGAAGTTACAAACAAGTGGAAGCACATACTGTGCTCATAGATAGGAAGAATAAAATGTCTATATTACCCAAAGCAATTTATAAATTCAATGCAATTCCTATTAAAATACCAATGACATACTTCAAAGATATAGAACAAATATTCCAAAAATTTATATGGAACAAAAAAAGAACATGAATAGCCTCAGCAATCTTGAAAAAGAAAAATAAAGTAGGTGGTATTAAACTTCCTGATATCAAGTATATTCCTGATACTACAAGGCCACTGTAGTCAAAACAGCTTGGTACTGGCATAAGAACAGGCATATAGATCAATGGAACAAAACAGAGAACTCAGAAATAAACCCACAGTTTTATGGACAATTGATATTTGACAAAGGAGGTAAGAACATACAATTGAGTAAATTAAAGACAGTCTCTTTAACAAATGTTGTTGGGAAAATTGGACAGCTACCCGCAAAAAATGAAACTAGACCACCAACTTACACCATTCACAAAAATAAACTCAAAATGGATAAAAGACTTAAATGTAAGTCGTGAAACCATAAGCATCTTAGTAGAAAACATAGGCAGTAAGTTCTCTGACATCTCTCGCAGCAATATATTTGACGATTTATGTCCATGGGCAAGTGAAATAAAGGACAGGATGAACAAGTGGGACTATATCAAACTAAAAAGCTTTTGCACAGCTAAAGACAATATGAACAAAATAAAAAAGACAAACCATACAATGGGAGAGCATATTCGCCAATATGTCTGATAAGGGTTTAATAAACAAATTTATAAAAACCTTGTAAAATTCAACACCAGGAAGATAAACAATCTAATCAAAAAATGGGCAAAAGAAATGAATAGACATTTCTCCAAAGAGGACATAGAAATGGTCAATAGGCAGATGAAAAAATGTTCAACATCACTAATCATTAGAGAAATGCTAATTAAAATAACAATGAGATATCACCTCACACCAGTCAGAATGGTGCTCATTTACAAAACAACACATAATAAGTTCTGGCGAGGATGTGGAGAAAAGGGAACCCTCCTGTGTTGCTGGTGGGAATGCAGAGTAGTGCAGCAACTATGGAAAACAGTATGGAGATTTCTCAAAAAATTAAAAATGGATGTCTTTTGACCCAGCCATCCTACTTTTAAGAATATATCCCAAGAACACCCCATCACTGATTCAAAAGAGAAATGCACTCCCATGTTTATGGCAGCATTGATACAATAGTTAATATCTGGAAACAGCCCGAGTGTCCATCAGTGGATGAGTGGATTAAAAAGCTGTGGTACATATACACAATGGAATACTCTGGGGCCACAAAAAAGAAAGAAATCCTGGAAACTATTATGTTAAGTGAAATAAGCTAGGCAGAGAAAGAAAAATATATGACCTCACTCATTTGAGGAATCCAATGAACAATGTGAACTGAGAAACGGAATAGAGACAGAGATGGGATCAAAGGGACCAGAGGAAAAGTGAACAGAGGGAAAGGGGATGATAGAATGGGATAATCCTGAAGGGAAGTGGGGAGGACATTGCAGGAGGGGTGCAAAGGTGATATGGAGGGGTACATGGGCGAATGGGAGATGCATTCAGGGGGACACTAGAATTTGTGTAAACACAATAAATTAAAATCAATAAAAAATGAATCAATATGGAAATATCTTAAATAACAGTTTTGTTGTTCTCCATCAGGTGTTATTTAATATTTTTTCATTAAATTTTAAAACTTTTTTTTATAACATAACCTAGTTTTGTGTACCTTTTTCATTGTTCTTACTTAAGTATTAGATGCATGAAATAATAAAAAAACCTTTTGATATGTCATTTTTTTGGTACTTTAAATGGTTATTATGGCAGAGAACTGGTTGTTAAATTATTTGAATCCCACCACTGCCCCTACCCTCTGACAGCTGTCAGTCTGTTCCCTATGAGTCCATTTCTATTTTTTTGTTTATTTACTCTTGATTTAAATTATAGCACTACCACATTCTAGTTCTGTAATCTTTTGCAAGTTATTTAACCTATCTGGCATTCTTATTTTTACAATTGAAATGAGATTACCTACTTCATAAGATTTTTCTAAGTTAAGTTTTAATGATCTAACTCAGGCTTAGAATTTAGTAAAATATCCAGCTGTTACTCCACGAATATTATCTATCATTATCCCTTAGCTTTGCTGGGGCTAGAATATTTTTCTTCTCTGTTTTCTCCCCTGCCAGTGAATTCCTTTATCTCAAAGGAATAGATTAACTCCACTCTTCTATGAGGTCTTGTCTCATAATTTTTCTTAACATCTTCCCTTGGTCTTACAGCTATTATCATATTTACCACATAGTTTATAAACATGTGCTTTTGCCTTTTTTCTCTTGCTAAACATTCAGAACTCTGCTTGATATATAGTGGGTCCTCACTAAGTGTTTATTAAAAATTTCATGAAATATTATTTTATTTATTATTATTTTTATTTTTTTATTTTTTGTATTTTTCTGAAGTTAGAAGCAGGGAGGCAGTCAGACAGACTCCCGCATACGCCTGACTGGGATCCACCCGGCATGCCCACCAGGGGGCAATGCTCTGCCCCTCTGGGGCATCACTCTGTTGCAACCAAAGCCATTCTAGCACCTGAGGCAGAGGCCACAGAGCCATCCTCAGCGCCCGGGTCAACTGCTCCAATGGAGCCTTGGCTGCGGGACGGGAAGAGAGAGACAGAGAGGAAGGAGGGGGGGGTGGAGAAGCAGATGGGTGCTTCTCCTGTGTGCCCTGGCCAGGAATCAAACCCGGGACTTCTGCACACCAGGCCGACACTCTACCACTGAGTCAACTGGCCAGAGCCCTTGAAATATTACTTTAAAAGAGTGGTGAGGCCATTGTTCACATTGCAAATCCTAGAATTTACATCAGAACATATTTATTCTCTTTTGACTATATCAGAAATTTACATAATGATCTCCACAGTGTAATTAATTTATGTATTTCTATAATCTAATATATGACAGAGAATAGTCAAATATCAGAATATTATAAAAAATAATATTATTTGTAAAGTGCATCACGTTTCAGTATATGATTAGAGTTGTTATTTTCACTATTATTCAATAATATAATTCTTCTCAAGTAACATTTTTGTTTTTTAAAAACATCAAACCACTTAAATATTTACCATCATTATCTATGTTTGATTGCACTTTGTAAACAAAATTGATAGTGAAAAGTTAAGGATAGATAAATATGTAGATAAATGAATGAATGAATATGAAAGAATGAAAATGATTGAGAAGCGAAAAAAAATTTTCCCTACGCTTGCCTGATATTTGTATCTTTCCAGAGATTTGTTTGAAAGGTCATACACAAGGTTAATTAATCTGTAGCTGTACCCTACAATACATTATTACCAAAGAAAAATATTTCATTTGGATTTGCTCCTATAGGGAGTGGTGAATAAATAGGTGTTAAATTAAATGGAACTGAGTTGGGAGTCTTTCTCCTGTAACTATTTTATGAAGAGTCCTTGACTTATTTCTCAAGATTAAGCCATGTAAGTTTGAAAAGCCTAATTATTGGTGACAATTGTATCTTCACTCTATTGTCCTTTTCTGTGCCTGCCTTTTTACTGCTCTTAGGAACACTCTTCTAACTTTGTTTATTAATTTCCCAAGTAGCAGTATCAGCAAATAGGGCCAATTCACAGATGGAAAGTTAGAACTTGGGCCAGACAGCTAATGTATTCATCCACTGCTTTCCAGAGTTAGTCAAGTGAGTCCAGCTGGTTTAACATAATAGGAGGCCTATTAATACAACATACATCATAATCAGTGAATTGAGACAAAATTTTCTTTCGACAGAAATGAAACTACACAGTCACAATGAGTGCTCTACAGATCCTATGGGGAAAAGAACAAACCAGTTTAAACTTAGGATTCCTCAAAATCTAACAGAAGGGTTTCATCACGGTGAGTAAAGTGTGTGTCTACTTACAGTGCATCCTACATCTCATTTACCCTGAAGACCTTTAATCAATACCTAATGATAGTTACATAGGGTAGATTGTTAGGGCAATTGTAAATAAACATAGTATTTTGTTCAAAACAAATTTTTTTGCAAGTGACTTGAAAACCAGGATGCCACGTAGAAAGCCTAGGTTGCATAATTCACAAGTAGCATCAAAAAATTACTTTAAATAAGAGCTCACTAACTTGCCACATATTTTTCAGTCATTATCTTAGGCACTATTATTATTTAACTATAAAAAACTCTCCTTCAAATTATCCCTACCAGCACACATGCTCAGTGGAGTGGATAAGTGAGACAATTCTAAAGCCATATTAAATAAATAAATACACCACTATGCTTAAATTATCTACAAGAGTCCAGAATTATTTATGTGGACAAATTTATTTCTCTGGCTTTGGTCACCAATATTTTGATCTTTATTAATTTTAGCTCTTTGAAGAATTCATTAAAAATATAAAAAGATGAGTTTTATATTAAAAATATGAACAGATGGTGGCACAGTGGATAGAGCATCAGACTTGGACGTGGAGGACCCAGGTTCGAAAACCTGAGGTCACCAGTTTGAGCACGGGCTCATCCAGCCTGAGCGTGGGCTCCCCAGCTTAAGTGCATGATGATAGAGGTGACCACATGGTCACTGGCTTGAGCCCAAAGGTCACTGGATTGAAGCCCAAGGTCACTGGCTTGAGCCCATGGTTGCTGGTTTGAGCAAGGAGTCACTACTCCCTTTGTTGTAGCCCCCGGTCAAAACACATATGAGAAAGCAATCAATGAACAACTAAGGTGCCGCAATGAAGAATTGATACTTCTCATCTCTCTCCCTTTCTGTCTGTCCCTATCTGTTCCTCTCTCTGACTCTCTGTCTCTATAAAAATAAATAAATAAGTATAAAAACCTTGAAATGGTGTCAGGATAATGAGATTGAGAATAATACTGTCATTGTTGGTGAATGTCAATCAACCTGTAAGAAGTAGGTGGTATATTGGGAAGAGCACGGTCTTTAGGGGAAACAGGATATATTTTAGAGATGGTCTCTAGACTTGGATATTACATCTACTAATTACTACATTGGTTTAGTCATTGAACTTATTTTTTAATTTTAGTTACTAAACTCTTTATAGAATAATTGCAGTATAATATACCTTCTTCATAGAATTCTTGTGTTATATGGTACAATGTAGAGCTCTTAGAACTCTGGCATATAATGAAAACTCAGTGAGTCTTAGATATTAATATTACTACAGTTATTGTATTAGTAAATAATATTCAGATTCAGAAAAAAATGTATTTAACTCACAAGTTTCTCACTTATTAGCTTTGTAAATTTGAGAAAGATGTTTAGCTACACTTATTCTGTATTTTGGTATATCATAAAGGGATCATATCATATTGCCTACCTCAGGGATATGCCATGAAGTTTAAACAAAGTATTTTCTTTTTGGCTGCTTGTATTGTGCTGTAAATCACCAGTATAATTTCTGGCATAGCATTTGATAAATGATAGCTATTTTTATTGTTGTGTGTTATTCTTATACGTTAAACAGTACCCTAAAGGCTTTGAGAAAGTAGTTCAAAATTATAGATACCAAGGCTCTTTCAACCTAATTAGAAAGTCAAGATGTATAGAGTAAATGAAGAAATAAACTACCTAAACATTCAAACGTTTTTGATAACTCACATGTATCAACGAAGAAGTTGGACCTTTCTGATATATGATTATTTCTTTAAAAAATGTGTTATGTTACTAAAATATAATAAGTATTATATGACATATACAAATAGACACTTTAAGAGAATGAGGCAAAACATTATAAAAATTATTCTTACTCTCAATAAATATTATTAGTATATAAATACATGATAATTTGGGGGGACAAACAGTATGATTGGATATGCCTCCCTGGCTTTTAATCTTGCTTTATCATCTTGTGACATAACAATATAAAGGTCTAATTCCAATTTAATTATTTTTCATTCCTCATTTTTATGGCTGTAATAGGTAAAAATATTTTATAAATCCAAAGGGCAGGAAAGCATCATCAAGTGTACTTAAAAATTATCACTCAAGATTTTTAAGTTTATTCACCAGCTACAGAATTTGTTGTTTTATCTAACAAATTTTCTTCTACTCTGATTTGATTAGTTGTTTTCATCCTAACTGTAAAATGTTGCACTTTTGAGTTTTTAAGAATGATGTTTCAAATCTCCTAAAACATCATTTGTATGAATCTTAGGATGGCTAAAACATTATGTTTCTGAGGGTTTAGAGCCTGTGGATATGAGTCTGTTTATGAGTGACATACAGATTTTTTGGCAGCAACATCAAAGATAGGTGGAAGTAATTCTAAGTATCTGTTTTCCAAATACTCTCTCCACAGCAAAAATTTCTTTTAAAGGCAACTGTATTTCTGCTTACTAATAAAAGAATATTTTTTAACTTGAAAGAATGTATTACAATATTTTATTTATTGATTTAAATCTCTGATAAGTAGTTGCTACTGATTGCCATTTGCCACATAAGAAAAAAAATATCAGCTAATTGGGAGCAGTGGTCTTTTGTAAAATAAAAATACATAATTAACTTTTAGGGTCAACAACTCTTTTCACTATATTGCCAAAAGATAGCCAGGAAATTTTGTGAGTAAAATATATTTTTTATAGCCAATTTCCATTTTATCACATAGTATTAGAAAGATTTTGCTATTTTAAAATTGTTATTTTTTAATATAATTAACCATATGATATCATCCCATAAAATGCAAAATGTGATATGTTAATGATTCAAAAACCTTCCAGTAAGAATGCCACCATCAACACTTCTGTCGTGTGGAGTCTCTAGTCTTTTCAGGGTTGATTTTCTGATCTAGCTCAGGCAGAGTGAGGGATTGAGTAAGGCAGGGTGAGGCAGAGTTTGGTTCATTTATTAAATAATATAAAACTTTATTTATTTCTCATGTTAATATTAAAAATAAATATCACATACTCTAACTCTATTTTTCTTTAGTTTGTAATGGATCAACTGTATATTTCTTGACTTATGTCTTCCACTTTGAAGATTACTGCAAAGACAGCAAACCTTGGATATAATCTGTGTAGGACAGTCAGCAACAGCTGGATGGTAATGATTATTTATTTATTTATTTATTTTGTATTTTTCTGAAGTTGGAAACAGGGAGGCAGTCAGACTCCCACATGCACCCACTGGGATCCACCTAGCATGCCCACCAGGGGGCGATGCTCTGCCCATCTGGGGCATTGCTCTGTTGCAACCAGAGCCATTCTAGCTCCTGAGGCAGAGGCCATGGAGCCATCCTCAGCACCCAGGCCAACTTTTTGCTCCAATGGAGCCTTGGCTGCAGGAGGGGAAGAGAGAGACAGAGAGGAAGGAGAGGGGGAGGGGTGGAGAAGCAGATGGGCTCTTCTCCTGTGTGCCCTGGCCTGGAATTGAACCTGGGACTCCTGCACACCAGGCCAATGCTCTACCACTGAGCCAACTGTGCTGGGTGGTAATGAAAGGTTAGTCCTTCAGGTCTGGGGCAGGGACAAATAACCTTAAGTGGACACCTCCTTTGTGGCAGGTCTTAAGTACTTTCACACTGATTCCCATTCTTCCTCATGGAATGCAAAAAGTAAGCTGATATCCTAGGGGTCTCTACCTATGCTGTCCAATAAAATATCTACTAGTCACATGTGACTATTTCAATTTAAATCAAGTAAGAAGAAATAAAATTACGTTTTGGGTTTCAGTTGTACTAGTCACATGTCATGCCTTGTACTAGTGGCTACCATATTGAACAGCATAGATTATAGAATATTTCTATCATTTTAAAAGTTCTATTGAATAGAGCTGGTCTGAAATAAGACCTATCGGGAGGCCTATCACAAGCAGAGATTTTCTTTATTTCCATTGATGTTATCTAAAATAAACACTTTATTTTACTCTATAATATTTTAAAAGGGAGAATTGTCCTTCTTTGATTCATCAAATAAAATAAGAACTCCAAACAATACTAGCTCATATTTATTGAGAACTTACTTTGTGCCAGAATTATACTAAGGGTTAGTACATTTAATTCTCAAAAGAAGTCTATGCAATAAGTTTCTATAGAGGGAATATGAAGTTAATAATCCAAGGTTATCGGGTTGTTAATTAAGAAAGCTGTGATATGATTCTAAGCTGTTAGAATTAGAAATGGTGCCATGTTTGTCTACTGATGTCACACAGTCTGTGTGGCAAGGACACAAGTGGAGTGAGGACACTCAGACACATGTTCTGAGCACAAAATTTAAAGCAAAATAATGTGCTAAAAAAACTTAATAATCAAAATAAATAACTTTAATGCACTATTTTAAAGAAAATCAAGTTACTGCAAGAAATCTATTGTGAAGTTATCAAAATTTTTAAATGAAGGTAAGTTTACTATTACTGATTTTCTCTTTCATTTTGGGTTCCAATGTGGTTCTATGTGGCACTTTATTTAAAATTGTGATATTGTGTTCATCATGTCTTTTTTTCCCATTCATTTGGTTTTTAAAGTAGTTGCTTCATAAACACTTTGAGTTACTTCTTTTGATCTTTTCTCAACCCATGACTGATACAACTTAATCAGAATTCTGAGGGTGTGAATCAAGAAGCTAAATTTTTTGAGAGCTCCCCAGGTTATGTTTGATACATACTGATCTGTGCTTCTTTCCTCTACTGTGATTACTGGTAGTGTATCCAGATAAATTATCCAGCTAGGTACAATGATTTCATTACACTAGCCTTTTACAATAACTTGATCAATCTTACTATATAGCTTTATGCCACTCTGAGTAACAATATGTGACATAAGTCCTTAGAGATAAAAATTATTATATGTAAATTTCTAATATATGGAATTATTGGGAGCAAATAGTAAACATTCAATAAAAGGTGGCAATATTTTTTATTAGATGACATTTATTTTTCCTTCTCCTTGATATATTTTCTTGGAGAGATAATTACATTGGGGTAATTAAGCACTGAAACATTGTACTAGAGTTTCCAATATTACAGGAAATGAAGGTAACTATAGCACGTGATTAATAATTACAAGTGTTGGCCCTGGCCAATGGTACAGTGGATAGAACATTAGCCTGGCATAAGGATGTCTTGGGTTTGATTCCCGGCCAGGGTGCACAGGAGAAGTGACCATCTATTTCTCTCCTACTACTTCTCCTTCTCTCCCTTTTCCCCACCCACATCCAGTGGATCAATTGGTTTGAGCATGACCCCAGATGTTGAAGATAGCTCTGTTGGAGCGCATCAGCCTCAGGCACTAAAAATCGTTCAATACTCGAGCATCAGCCACATATGGGGTTGTGGGGTGGATCCCAGTTGGGACACATGTCTGAGTCTGCCTATCTCCCTTCCTCTCACCTAAAAAAGAAAAAAAAGTCACAAGTTTTATGTTCTGTAAGTGTCTAGTACCTTCTAGAGTTACGTTTGACCAAAGTCACTGAAAAGACCACACACCTTTCACCAGTGTCTGTTCAATGTTACCTTCTAAGGTTGCACACTCGACAGAGCACCTTATTTTTTAGGAAGCCCTCTGGTACACAGAGGGAAAGAAGAGAAAGGCATGAGCTTCCGGTGCAGACAAAATTGGGTGCAGCCTTGGACAAAATACCTGATCTCCCTGATACTAAGTTTCCTCATAGAGAAAGCAATGATTGCACATGTTTATATTTTATTGTGACATAGGGTTTATATTTTCCTAACCTATAGTTTGTAGAGCTTGGTTAGTTATATAACTTTTAGGTTTACAACATAACTTTTACTTGTTTATTGCTAACTATAAGACACTGTTTTTCAGCCAATGAGGACAGAATCTTAGTGAGAAAAATGAAACTAAACACAAGGGTAATTTAATTTGAGCTTTTCCTAAGCACATTAATCTAGCCTCCTTCCTAATATGTGAGTAAATTATATGAATAAATGTATAACTACCAGGCACATTATAAGTGTTCAATATCAATCACCTGACCATTTTAGTATGCATTTGTTGAGAAATGTATAACTGCCTTATAACAAAAAGGCCACCAAGTAATCAATTCCTACACATTTATGGATTTAAGATATATTTCTTATTCTGCCTTTGGTCTTTCTGGATTCATTCTAATCAAATATGTTTAATGAAATTACTAAATAATTAAAAAAACTATTCTCAATCCCACATTATTCAGATATTTTATTTTTATGTATACAAGCACCTATGTTTGTAGCATGATTATAAATTAGAGCTATATGTGAAGGAAACACAATTTTGACTGACATGTAATATAACTATTCTGTATGTAATTCCATAATTAATATTTGTTTGTTATCCATTGCTGCATTTAAAAAACACTGTAAAATTTACTGACAGACAACATCACATTACAGTCGTTCACTTTTCATGGTCTCACTGTATCACAGGTTTTTAAATTGTATATGTCTAATTTTGTATCATGAACTTTTCCACTATATAGTGGAATTTTGAGGTATATAGGTATTTTAATATATTTAATGTTTTAATTTTTTATGGTAAAATAAGCAAAATAAGTGTGGGAAAAGTTAATAACAGTGTGGGAAAGAGTTATAAAAGTGTGGGGAGGGTTTATAAAGCCTTAAAATATATAAATAATAAAATAAACATAAGGTTGCTACTTCACAGATTTTCGCCTATCACAGGGTGTTCTGGAACCTAACCGCCACAATAGAAGAAGGACCACTGTATCTTTATTATATGCAGCTTAAGTGTCTGTTTGTCACTGATAGCTTATTGGTTGCTTGCGTAACTATACTAGCCAATGGGGTAAAGTTGCCACAGCTGAACGCAAATTGAGCGGGTCAGGGGGAAGGTGAACATTAGTTTGCATTGGCAATCATCTGTTTTACATAAAAACTACGTCTTAACGTAATTTCTTTTAAGAATGCCTCCTAGAAAATACAGCACTGAAGAGGAGAGAAAAGGAGCTAAAGCTGCACAAAAACGGCTTTCTCGACAAAAAGAAACCACTGAGCAGAGAAAGACAAGGCTTGCTTCAGTCGCAGAGCAAATGCGTCTTTCTCAGCAAAATGAGACTGATGAGCATAGAGAAACAAGGCTTGCCTCAGATGCAAGACAAAAAAGCCTGTCTCGACAAAATGAGTCCCTTGAACAAAGGCAGGAGAGAAATGCAAAAAAATGACAGAGTAATGCTGACCGAAATGCAAAAAGGATTAAAACAGTTTCAAACAGAGAAACTTTAATTTTTGAGCATTCCTCTGGTGACATGAATATTAAATGTGAACACTGTCAGTCCTTAAACTTCAAGTTAGAAACTAATTGATTTGACCGTGGCAAGAAAGGATTTTCTCAATGTTGCAAGTATGGAAACATTGTAGTTCCACTAACTGAGAATTATCCACCACTCTTGAATAAA
Organism: Saccopteryx leptura; assembly: GCF_036850995.1. NCBI lineage: Eukaryota > Metazoa > Chordata > Mammalia > Chiroptera > Emballonuridae > Saccopteryx > Saccopteryx leptura. The sequence continues at coordinate 143,156,896 of NC_089505.1, forward strand.
TTATTGACTAATCAGCATCCAAATAGCAAACAGTACATAGATAGCATTCGATCCATTAATAGTTCGTTTGCTTTTGTGTCCATGGGAAACAAACCAATTGACTTGCCTTGACCAGGACTTTATTGCTCTACACAAGAAATGTTGTGTACAAAGAGATCTTTGACATGTGAATTAACATTTTATTATTTAAATCACCTTTATTTATTGAGCTAGCCGTGGCTCTTAAGAAATGTACCGCCAGTGGTTTCCTTCATTGCACTCTACTTTAAGCAATTAAGCAAGTAGAAGGGGGAAACCCCATGGGGCACTAAGCAAAGGGGTGTCCTCACCGCCTGCCCTGGGTAATTCAGTTTGAATTAGCAGACACCTTTGCACAAATCATTTTAATTACAATTTATAATATCTAGAACAGCGGTCATTTCGTATGACCGCTGGGCTTTCTAGTTTCTCATAAATAGACTAGTGTTTGCTGAGTGAGCCCACACTCAACTGTGAAGTCAATGGGGACTGAAACAACCAAAAAAACACCATATCCTCTGAAGTATGACCATTTCCTAGTCTAATGACTGCCTCCAAGATGTTGAAAGCAGAAAATACCAGTCTTCTTAACAGTTGGGTCCAAAATCTTATTTCAATTGCTTTACAACAAGTCATGAGACCAGGCCAGTTTCCAGAAGAGAGGTAAAGACCACCTCTTGATGGCAAGAAAGTGTTGGTAATCATATATTTAGAGTCTATCTATCTCTGCACTCTGCCACCACAATTCACATCCCCTACCACCTGAAAAATACACTCTCTTCTTCCCCAAAAGACACATCTAGTTGTGAAATCAGCTCCAAGTTTGGGATCCTGTCATCCAGAGCAATCCCAGGTGTAGATAAAGAGGCCATTGTTCAGACACTAGAACTTTGATACAGATTCCACCATGAAATATAAGGCATTGGCACTGCTACTGAGTAGCTGGCTGATGCCTGAATGGTGAGTATATTGTTAGTGGAGGAAGAATGGAAACTGGAGAAACTGCTATAGGAAACTAGAAAAAATTGTAGGCTGTTTAAATATTGGCAGAAAAATTGATATTGTTGCTTGAAGTTACTTGGAAGACAGAAAGCATATCTTATGAACCCTGGAACTGGCTGGGAAGATTTCTAGGTAAATTTTTGAAATTGGCCTTTATTTATTTTTTTTTAATTTAATTTTTTTTTTTTTCTGAAGCTGGAAACGGGGAGAGACAGTCAGACAGACTCCCGCATGCGCCCGACCAGGATCCACCCGGCACGCCCACCAGGGGCGATGCTCTGCCCACCAGGGGGTGATGCTCTGCCCCTCCGGGGCATTGCTCTGCTGCGACCAGAGCCACTCTAGCGCCTGGGGCAGAGGCCAAGGAGCCATCCCCATTGCCCGGGCCATCTTTGCTCCAATGGAGCCTTGGCTGTGGGAGGGGAAGAGAGAGACAGAGAGGAAGGAGGGGGGATGGAGAAGCAAATGGGTGCTTCTCCTATGTGCCCTGGCCGGGAATCGAACCTGGGTCCCCCACACACCAGGCCGATGCTCTACCGCTGAGCCAACTGGCCAGGGCCAGCCTTTATTTTTTTAAAGCTACCTGTGAGAGGGTATCAAAAGAAACAGATGAACCATAGAAGGAACTTTACCATTTTCAAGCAGAATTGAGAAAAAATATTTCCAACCCAGGTCTTACTAAGTTGGAAAATAACACTATTCCTCATTCCCAATTTCTCAATCTGACAACATGTTCTTAAAATAAGAGATAACTTTAGGACAAAAGATCAAACTAAGACAATGATAGTAGAACTATGGCCACAGGGTTAAGATCAAACCAATGCTATAGTTGTAATACTGCTTGTTAAGAAATCTGAGAGATTTACGCCAATGCCTTATAGACCCTTTCAGCCAGACAAAAGTCTTCAAAGAATTTTAAAGATATTACTTGCAGGCATCCTGAATATCAACCCAAACTAGAGAGAGAGAGACCCACCTTGAAGAAATTTGTGATCATGGCATTTTTCTGATGTAGTGGATTATAATTTGATACCTTGTAAACAGTGTTTTGCTAAAGTAGTTGAATAAAAATTGGATTAAAATGGACATAGAAGTATAAAATGAAAAGAGACTTTTAGGACTGCAATTTTCTATAGGCAGAGTGAAGACAGAGAATACCACTCAGCTCTAAATATAGGGCATTTGTTGCAGAAAAGAAAGAATGATTTACAAGAAAGATGGAGGTTAGAGCTACAGAAAATCAATTCCAGGGGAAAGAACTGAATCCTAATAAAGGAATTCTTGCCTGAATGTAGTGTTCTCTGAAAATATATGGATTGATATTATTTGCTGAACTGATCTTTTTCATTACAAGTCTCCAGATTTACAAGATCCACACCAGAAGATCTTTATCTGAACATGAATGTGGGTCACAAAGATGTTGAACTTTGAGCCGGGTCCTATAATCGGATAAGATTCTGGGTCTTAAATGGGGGTGAGAGACTTTTGCATGTGGGATGGATGTGAATTGTTGTAGCCAGAGGATGAGTTCTGGCAAATTGCTTAAATGTATTGTCATCAACAGTTTCTCCCATTCTAAGATGGTCATGCTGCTCTTATATTAAGAGGTGGAGCCTATTTTTTCTACCTTAAACCTGGAATAGTCTTGTGACTTCACTTTAGCAATAAAGGAAGACAAAAGAGAGGTTCTAGCATTTCTGAGTCCAAGACTTAAGAGAATTTGCACTTATACTTTCTCTTTCTTTGAGCTCTGGGCTCCATGCAAGGAGTCCAAATCTCCTGTTGGAGAGATGTGTAGAGGAGCAGAGGGGGTGCACGTGACCTTGCCATACATACCACCTTATCTCCCAGCTGAAAGCTTTCACATGATTACCCCAGCCGACCCCACATGAGCCCAATCAACTCCAAGAAACCAGAGAAATAATGAAGCACTTCTGTTTCAAGCCATTGTATTGATTTTCATTGGTCTATAACAACTTTCCACAAACTCAATAGCTAAAAACAACACGCATTTATTATCTTGCACTTTCCCTGGGTCGGAATTAGGTAATGGCTTGACTAGGTCTTCTGTTAAGGATCTCACAATGCTTCAGTGAAGGTGCTGTTTAAGCTGCCCTCTTATCCGGAACTTGACTAGAGGAAAATCTGCTTCTAAGCCCATTCAGGTTGTTGGCAAAATCCATTTCCTTGCACATGGGCCTTGCCTTCCAATTGGTTGATGGCTGAAGGCTTTTCTCAGTTCTTATAGGCCACACACAGTTCCCTGTCACCCAGCCCTCTCCATAGGTTGTTTACAATGTGACTGTTTACTTCTTGTTCCAAATTGCTAAGACAGAGTCCTATATAATTTAATATAATCAAAGGTAGCATCCTATCACCTTTGCCATTAATTAACCTAATCAAGGGAATGATATCTCATTGCTTTCTTCATGTCCTGTACTGATCCTAAGGAAGCCACAGACTCCACTTGCGCTTATGGGTTATTTTGGTCACCTTAGGGTTGTCTGCCACAGCCATTTTATAAGTGGCTTCTCAAGCAGCTATAGATAATTAAAACATCTGCTTTTGAGCAGAAACTTTTTCAGTAAAATCTGCCATTTTTAGTCATTCAAGTAAAGTATCTAGTCAGAAAAAATACTTCCTTAAGTAGTTACCAAATTAAAGAAGTATCATTTAAATAGAAATCTTGGCCATAACACTTAACTGGAGAGTGCTTCCCTTTTGAGTCAGCAAGTGAGAAGTGCTACATCATAGAAAATCTTTAGGCCACTGCAAATCCTGAATTTAGACTGAGCAGTATTCTATCCATATTATGCTTTCAGATTCAAGATTCAAGTAAAACTTTTTAGAGGCAGGACCATATTGGGGGAATATGCCCTTTCATATCTCAAAAATGAAGTTACAATAATCATATCACCCAATATCAAATGGCCTTGACAGCTGAAGGCTGAGGGTTGTGGTGTATTCTATAGCAGGGGCCTATGAATGTTAGTTATAACTTCTGTGCTAATACCAAACCACCCTAAGTGAAGATGTGAGAAATGTGTCTCACACTGATACTCAAACTATAGAGATAGTTCCCAGGGCATGCTTTCACCAAGGGCTATTTACAAAGAAAACCAGGCTTCATTTCAGTTCAGATGATAAAACAACCTATTATTGTTATAAACTCTGCCCCAGGTGTTGCTTCATTGCAAATAACTGTAGCTTACATACTCAGACTATATACAATAACACATTGTGTAAAAAGGCACTTTATGTGTATTGGGCAATTAACATTTAAGACAACCCCATTGTAGGCACTATGGGTAACTATTTCAAGAAATAAATGTGTGGAAATGAATCTTACAGAATTTATTAAAATGCCAAAGTTTACACAGCTAGGAAGTCACAGAACCATGATTCCCACTTCACTCATTCTCTTAGACTCCCAACTCCACATGTCGTTTTTATCATGATGAACAGTCCCTTTATTATCCAAAGTGGATGATGCCAACACTGTGCTGAAAGAGTTGATATTAACCTCTGAAATCTAAGCATTGCCCATATTACAAACTGATAATGGGGACAGTGAGTAGATTTTTCAGCATTTTCTTGAACGAACTCAGATTATAGATGGCAGTGATAATGTCACATGTATCGAATCACTTGTGTCTAGAAATGTACCTTTTGTTTGTTTTTTAAATCAAAAAGAAAAGTTTAAAAATCTAAGCTGAGAAAATTTTGACCCAGTCAGCACAGCTGACTGGTTTTTACCAATTGTCGTGGTGATAAAAACCGGTGGTGTTCAGAGAACTGAAAAGAATCATATAAATAGAGTTTTAGAAATGTAATTCTAAGCTTTTGAAAAATAAAATCAATCAGTTGAAGAAGGAATTTGCAGTGAAAGAATCAGCACTTCTAGTCTCATAAATAAAGTGTGAAAAGTCTCTTACTGCTGAGGAGAGTTGCTATACTTCACACCACAGAACTTCATAGAACTGCTGAACTTCAAACAGACTAGCTACAGACAGCTATGAAGACTCAGGAATGTGCTGCTTTTTCTAGGGTCACCACCGTGACTAGAATAGACAAGAAAGGATTTTACACCCACCAGTTTGACCCAGATACAGCTTCAAAATAGGCTCAAAATTCCACCTCATTTGCTCACTCATTTCTATTATGAATAGGTAGGTACTGCATTCCTACTATGTGCAGCAGGCATTGAAATAAGCACTGGGGATACAATGGTGAGCAAGACACATGTGGTTTCAGCTTGCCTAAAGTTTCCTTATAATGGAGCAGAGAAAGAGAACAAATGAACAAGCATTTGCAATACAGTGGAATAGGTCAAGTGTTGTGTTATGTGAGCCACAAGGGGAAGGGCTTCCTGGAGGAAATCACACATACGGTGAAAACTGATTAATGAATGGTAGAGAGTCAGGTTAAAAAAGCTTGGGAAGCCAGTTTTAGACAAAGAAATGGCTTGTGTGTAGACTTTGTATTGAGAAAGAGAAGGATGATAGATAGGAGGAACAGAATAAATTATAACTTGGTAGAGCTTGGAGTGTAAAGGTAGAAATGACCAGAGACGATGTCAGAGTACCAGGCCAGAGGACAGTCTTGTGAGTCTTGTGAGCCTTGTTAGGGCAGTTGGAAGAAGTTCACACGATGGGAAACACTGAGGGGAAGGGAAAAGGTCATATTATTTCTGGCTGCAGTTTAGAAAATCAATTAGAGTTGGCAAGATGAGATGAACTGACACTAGTGTAGTAATTATTGCATTATAGAATCAACAAGGTTTGATGATTGGCTGTAGTAGCTGAGGTGAGGAGAAATCTTCAAGAAGGCCTCCCACATTTTTGGATTGACCAGTGGTACGGGTGGCTGTGCTATTCAATAGATAGAGCATTCAGGAATAGGGGCAGGCTTGTGGATGAAGGAGGGGCTTTTGTAATGAGCTTAGTTTGGGGCAGGAAGAGATATTTGTGTGTTTACTGAGACCACAACAGTAAGAGTTCAGTATGCTTTACCATGTTTTCTAAATTTTTTCATTTTAAAGGATTTGGTTCAGAAAGTAGAATTGATGATGATGCTGTATCTGTGTTCTGTACTTAGTCTCTGTGATTGTCAATCAATAAATAGTGGATAACTTATACTTCATGTATAAAATGAAAGATCCTTTAAATGCATTAGTCATTTTGTAATTTTATAACATTTTTAATTACCTTCTATTTCACAACTTTCTTGTGATTCATAAGTAATGTTAGTCATTGTTTCACTCAGGGTTCTCCAGAGAAACAGCACCAATGGCATTCCTGTATACAGAGAGAGATTTATGTTAAGGAATTGGCACACGCAGTTGTGGTGATTGGCAAGTCCAACGTATGCAGGGCAGGTCAGCAGGCTGGAGACCCAGGGCGGTGAATGTTGTGGCTCTAGGGCAAAAACAATCCAGAGGTAGAATTCCCTCCCCCTAGAGGAACCTTATCTGTTTCTCTTAGCTTTTAATTGATTAGGTGAGGCCCACCATATTATGGAGGGTCACCTGCTTTGCTCAAAATCTACTAATTTCAAAAGCAATTTCATCTTTAAAAATACCTTCACTGAAACCTCCAGACTAGTATTGGAACAAATATCTGAGTACTGTGTCCTAACCAAGTTTGCACAGATGATTAATCATCACTATTATACATATTCAATCGCATGGATTATAGTTATAATTTTATCATTACAAAGCTTTTTAAAAAATATACATTAACAGTTTACAAGTACTTCTTGAATTTAAAATTAGCTTTTATAAAAATATTTTTTATTCTTAGCAGAGATTCCCATGTCATGCATTAGTCAATTTCAGAATTACAATGAATGTAACAATTGAGTTTAAGCAATCCTCCCTGAACCAGGCTCAAAATTGCAATAAAATTCTTAACAGAGGTAATTAGCCCTGTAGAGCAGGTTGCTCCTATGTGCTGTTATTGTTTTTAATTTCTATTAAAAAACAAATCATCTTTGGTGGATAACTTAAATACTACTTTTGTCCCAAATCTTTATACCCTCCTTATAATTCAACTTTCATCTATATACTTTGCCACCTGTCTTCCAGGAGAGTAGAGAGAGACTATATCTCCTCCTCACTGGCATCAAGTTTGGCTCTGTGCCTTTTCTGGAGTAATAAAACATGTACAGATAAGCCAGCAAGGTACTACTGCCTGGTTTGGCTTACCCTCTTATGTTACTATTGTTCAGTTGAGGCAAGCATTTACTGAATAGTCACTGTCTCAGAATAGAAAAACATAGGACAGTTCCAAACTGGACATATAGTTAAAAGTAGAGCCATTTTAACTATTAAAAGACCTATAAGTAAGGGGGCTTATTAATTTTCCTAGCCACCAAAATTCTGGCATTGTTCCTTATACAATTATTTTATAGCAAGAACTGAATAATACCATAGAAAATCGAGTAATTTACATATCACTATTACTTGAAGTGATTGTATCATATTATATCTATTCATCCTACAAATATTTATTAAGTGACTGCTACATGGTTTGGCAGTAGTAGTACTCTTTTACCACCACTGGTATTTCTTCTCTTTTCTTACATAGTGTACAAGAAATTTGCCTTGCTGCTTCCTATTTAATTTTGATGCAGTAGTGCTGCTCTAAAAGAAAATAAACCCTTGCCTGACCAGGCAGTGGCACAGTGGATAGAGCGTTGGCCTGAGATGCAAAGGACCCAGGTTTGAAAACCTAAGGTCACGAGCTTAAGTGCAGGCTTATCTGGCTTGAGCACAGGATCATAGACATGTCCCCATGGTTGCTGGCTTGAGCTCAAAGGTTGCTAGCTTGAAGCCCAAGGTCACTGGCTTGAGCAAGGGGTCACTTGCTTGGCTGGAGCCTCCCCTCCCGCCCTCTGTCAAGGTACATATGAGAAAACAATCAACGAACAACTAACGTGCCGCAATAAAGAATTGATGCTTCTCATTTCTCTCTGTCTGTCCCTCTCTGTCTCTCTCTTTGTCTCTGTCTCTCTCACATAAAAAAAAAAAACCCAAAACCTCATATTATCTTTAAAAAATAATCAGTGTTAGTTACCATGTGGCCTAAAGGTAGAAAGTCAGGCATAGAACATAATGTTTTCTGATTAACAAAGTAACAATGGAATTTTAAACATCTTGTATACTAATGAAGCTACAGATTGTGGGTGGGAATACAGTAAGAACAAGTCAGGCTAAACCACACAGTGACAAATGACTAGAATCTTGGTGGTCCTCAACAGCAAAAATTTATTTCTTGGTCTTGCCATGTGTCCAGCATAGGGTTGTCCGTAGCTCTTCCTCAAGTCGTCCTCCCTTTGGGCCCTCTGGAATATCCAATGCATAAAACATCGTGAACTCATAACAAAGGGAACATATATATGGCTTCTAAAATTTCTACTTGAGGTGTAATTATCATCTAATTTGCTGTTTCTGTCATCCATGGGACATGAAATTATAGTTCTCCTCCAAGGAAGGGCACCAATTTTTTTTTATTTTAAAAGACTTTATTTATTCATTTTAAAGAGGAGAGAGAGAGAGAGAGAAGGGAGGAATAGGAAGCATCAACTCCCATATGTGCCTTGACCACATAAGCCCAGGGTTTTGAACCAGCAACCTCAGCATTCCTGGTTGACGCTTTATCCACTGCACCACCACAGGTCAGGCCATAATTTAAAATCATAGTACAGTCATGCTTCACATAATGACGTTTAGGTAAATGATGGTCTACATATGTGATGGTGGTTCCATAAAATTATAATGGAGCTGAAAAATTCCTAACAGCTAGTGATGTTGTAGCCATCATATCATCATATCAAACACATTCCTCACGTGTTTGTGTTGATGCTAGTGAAGAAAAACCTATTGTGCTGTGAATTGTATAAAAGTATAGCATTATATAATTAAATACTACACATAATACTTGATGATGCTAACAAATGACTGACTTATGTGTTGATTATACCATACATGTTATCATTATTTTAAAGTGTATTATTTCTCCCTATGCCGCAGCACACTGGCAATAGCCGCATCTATCTCAGGTTTCCCACAGCTCTTGACTGCACCATCTTCTCTTGTGCTTGATGTAATCTCGTGTTGTTTTGCTCATCATTACCCATAAGTGTACACCATTGACCACCAATGTGGGTAGTGAGGGACCGCAACAAGGAAGGGCCCACATCAGACACGGAGAGAATTCTAGTGATCAGGCTTAAAGACCAGACACAGAAGTGTATTTTTCCCAGAACCATGAATAATCACAGCCAAGATAATATACATTTGTTTGTGATATTAAAAAAAAAAAGACTAGCCCTGACTACAATGTTGAATGTACTGCTATCTCTGAGTAGTTTAAAAGATTCAAAAATCATTATTCATTCATAAAGTGAAATGATGTTGTCTCTGTGAGTGCTGATGTGAAGGCAGCTGAAGAAATTTCAGAAACCCTAGATGAGCTGATTGTGGAGGAAAATAACTTGTCAGAACAAATACTCAGTATGGATGAAACTTCCTTATTCTGGAAATGGACTCCTGAAAGGAGTTTTTATCCCTAAGGAGACCAAGTCAATGCCAGGTTTTAAGGCTTTTAAGGACAGGATAAATCTTACTTAGGGGGCAATGTTGCAGCAACAAGTTAAAACCATTTGTGATCTGGCACAGCGAGAACCCAGGGCCTTCAAGTCTATCGATAAGCTCTTACCACCAGTATAATGCAAGAGCATAGGTAAGGCATGGGTGATTCAGCCTCTTTCAAGTTGCCTTCCTGAGTTGCTATTCCAGCAAAATGGAGAAGTATCTTTCAGAAATAACATACCTTTTAAGGTTTCACTTATTGTCAGTAATGCTCCTTTTATTAGTGGTCTTCATCCCATATCAAAGTGATATCTCTTCCTCCAAACACCACCTCTTTGATGCAACCAGTGGGTCAAGGACTTGTTGCAGCTTTTACGTCCTGCTACATGAGGAGGACCTTTCCCAGGCTCTTGCTACCACTGAGGAAGACACAGATGGAACTCTCGAAGCAACATCTATGACTGCACCAAGAACCTTGCCTATGGTTGGAGGATATCACCAAATTGTATACAAATGGCATCTGGATAAGACACTCAAGAGGTTCCTTTATGACTTCAAGGCATTTGCCAACCATGGGGAGGTTGCTGAAAGTAACAGGGCCATGATTGAGATTGTAAATAACTTTAACCAGAGTACGGCATACAATTTTAACCTGAGTGTAGAGAAGGATGACATTTAGGAGCTCCTAGAGGTAGTTCCTGAGGAACTGACTAATGAGTGGTTGAAACTGGAACAAGAATGTATAACTGAAGAGGGGGAAAAAAGAAACCTGCAGGGAAGAAAAAGAAGGAGAACCCTCAAGAAAATTTACACTAAAGAGTTGAACAAAAGCTTTTGAAGATCTGAACAACCTTTTTAAAAGTTTGAAACACTAAAGGTTTTCGTTAGGAGAGAGGAACACTGCCTGACCAGGCCATGGCACAGAGAATCATCCTCGAATACTGAGGACCCAGGTTTGAAACTCTGAGGTAGCCAGCTTGAGTACAGGCTCATCTGGCTTGAGCGCAGGCTCACCAGCTTGATCACTGGCTTGAATGTGGGATCATCGACACGACCCCATGGTCACTGGCTTGAGCCCAAAGGTCACTAGCTTGAAGCCCAAGATTGCTGACTTGAGCAAGGGGTCACTGGCTTGGTAAAGGCACATATGAGAAAACAATTAATGAATAACTAAGGTGTCACAAGTATGAGTTGATGCTTCTCATTTCTATTGCTTTTTGTCTCTCTCTCTCTCTCTCTCTCTCTCTCTAACAGTACATTAGTTGCTTACAAGCAAATCTATGATGAAAAAAAAAGAAAAAAAAAACAAATAAAATACCCTGCATATATTGCTGAAAAGAGTGATACTTCCTTAAGAAGAGCCTCAGGCCGGTCCTTCAGGGACTTTTTCAGAAGTATATATCATCGGAGATGGCAGCTCCATGTGTGTTATTGCCATTAAAGCCCTTCTAGAAGAACAAGATGTGGAGGTGAAAGACAGTGATCTTGATAATTCTGACCCTGTGTAGGTCAGGCTGATATGAGTGTTAATGTATTAGATTTTAACAAAAATGTTTAAAAGTAAAAAATAAAAAAAAAAACATTTTAAATAGAAAAGGTTATAGAATAAGATATAAAGAAAATATTTTTGTAGTTGTATAATGTGTTTATGCTTAAATGGAAGTGTTATTGCAAAAGAGTTGAAAAACTTAGTTTGTAAAGTAAAAAAGTTACAATAAGCTAAGGTTAATTTATTATTGAAGAAGTAAAAATACTTTGATAAATTTAGTGTAGTCTAAGTGTACAGTGTTTATAAAGTCAATGTTGTATATAGTAATGTCCAAGGCCTTCTCATTCAGTCACCACTCTGTCACTGACTCACCAAGAGCAACTTCCAGTACTGCTCACTCTACCTGGGTCCACAATCTTATATCTTCCATAATTTTGTATTAAAATTTGCTAATAAAAATCTATATAATCTCTGTTATCAGCATGATTTTTATTAGATAAGACTGAATCAAAGAATGTGGATCTTATAGGTTTTCTATTTTGACATTAAAGATTATAGGGCTTATGTATATATATTTTATCTTCTCTATAAACTAGCTAAATCCCTGGCTAATAAAGTAGGAGTAAGAAAATCCTCCTTCTCTTTCTACAAATATATTTTTCTGCCTTAAGGATCATTTATGAAACCTAAAAGTAATGCCTTGCCATTTATAAAGCAGTTTTCAAAAATTAAATTAATTCTCAATATCATCTCATGAAATTTGTATTAATATGTTTCCTTCTTTATGGGTGAATACATTGAGACTACAGGAAGTTAAATAACTTTTGAAACACCAAATATCTTAGCAAGTATTTCTACAGGGACCTTTATTCAAATCCTATATTTTTTCTAGCACACTTGTTATAAGGCCTATACTTTACTTTAAAACACTTAAGTGTAGTTAATGCAATAATGTATGTGTATGCCAGTTATTTAAATTTTAGCTGTAGCAGTAGTTAGATGATACTATGCTATCAGGACTTGAGTCTAGAGTTGATCAGCTAGCAATCTGACAAAAGGCCACATTCCAGAGATAGCAGAGAAGCTCATCCTTCAGCTATTAATACCTAATCAGCAATTGATACTTTCCTAAGTAGACAATAAGTACAAAATGTGGCCTTTTATTGCTAAAATTAATGTTATTTTTATCATTTATTTTTAAAAAGAGCCTTGTTTGAAAAGTCAAAAATGTCTAAGATACGTGGTTTGGGTAAACCATTCTTACTTGTCTGCACCTCTCAGAAATGCTGTCTGTGTTCTGTATTCGCTAATTGGCCTTGTATCCAGTTACTGGTTTGGGGAGAATGTCTGGATGGCATGATATTGATTAGATGGATTTCTTGTCAGGAATTTTGCTGTGTCCTTATCAAAACCACTTTAATGATTGAAACACCTAAAAGACATAGAGCTGGGGATTCAGCAAGTGTAGAAAACAGGCTGTATGAACCAACTGCTAATAAAGTGTCATCAAATGTATGTTCGTGTGGAGGATGGAATTGAAGAATAATCTGTGACTTCTTTCTTTATAACTGGGCAGCTAGGTTATAGAGATTCACAAACATTCACCACTTCTGACTTTGATGGCGGCTACTTTTAGCTATGACCAAACTGACTTAGGTCAGTTCTCCATGATGCCACACATCTTCTCATGAACACCATGCAGTGTTTCTTTTTAAATGTTGGACCTTATAACCTGGGGTCACCTGTGTGGTAATGTTCAGGACATTGGCTTAGTGACCAGAGTGTGATATTTTTAGAGCCTTGAAATGTATATACCTAAGCTCTGCAAATAGTTGTGTAAGCCAGAAACGGACTCCTAAGAGTGTTTCTCCAGATGCCTCAGGGTCCCCTGATGCTCTCTGCACAGCTCAGTAGAATAAGAGATTCTACTACAATTAACAAAACAATATTTCTCTTTATATACAGCAAACATACAGAAGAAATATTGATAGTTTGTAATATGCGCTTAGGAATTATACAAAGTCCATTTTTAGACAGCTTTAAAAATGCTAGCTAATTCAATTCTGCTAAAGACAATTTATAATGTAATATACATAAGGTGGAAATAAATAATAAAAAGCATAGCCATAGAAAATAATGCTCAAATTAAATGCTAATTGATTGAAATTAATTTTCATCCTCATATGGTACATACCCCTAATATCTATAATATTTTTTATTATTGTTTCAAGAAAGCTGAGTAAATTTTTTCTGAATATCACACTTTTCCCATGATTTGAGATTGTCTTCAATTTCCATAGCCATCAAATCGAGGGAAAGGACCTCTTTAACACTTACAGAGAAAACCAGTTTTGAATATAAAAGTCAAGTTATACAGTAATTGTAATTGGGCATAAAAATAGTTTTCTTTGGTTTTCCACTTTAAGTGTTTTGATACTTTGATTACTACCAACTTTTGTATTTCTTGTTGTGCTTTCCCAGTTGGCACTATTATTTTGATAGTGAACTTTTGTTGATAGAGATAATAATTAGTCAATTTTGCAGCTCCAATCAAGCTTTAATTTTTTTACACAGCATTTTACATTTAAAGTCAAGACTGTCAGATGGGACATGGAAAATTTGACTTGGCCTTGTACCTTTAGTTGCTAATTTCTGCATCAGTAAGTCCCTAGAACTATATGAATGGGAGTAGATTGTTCTATCATATTTTTGGCAATTTGTTATATATTAGGATATAGTTTTCCCCCTTTTAAGATTTTCTCACTTTCTAAAAGTACAGTGCTAACTTAAAACCATGGGGAAAATTTGCCCATGTTAATTAGAAGAAGCAAACTTACCACAGATACCTTATCACCTTCAAGACAAAACTCAAATTCTTTAGCTTGATATAGAAGACATTTTATGACCTTCATTTTCAACCGCTCAGATCTGGAACTTCAGTTACACAAAAAACTTTTGAATTATTTCATATTTTGATTATTTTATAGTTTCCTCTGCAACATAAGATATTTTACCTAGAAAATTTCTTATCTTTTAAGATGACTCTGAGAGTCCACTTTAACATTACTTCCACTGGGAGAGTGCTAGGAAACCTTACACATGGAGTTTATAATGCTCTTCTCTGGGTCCCATGTCACCTTGAATAAACTGCCATTATATTTCTATAAGTTTGGATTACCTTCTTAATTTCTCTACTAGTCATTGAACTTTTTGATGACAATGACCATATTTTATTTTATTTTTACCTCCTTCATTGCTTTAGAATCTTTGGAGGAAAAAAGATCTGTCTTTTCTCTCAATTCCAAGGGTAATTTCTTCACTATCTTGAAACCTTTCCCCTGATCTTGAGAAGGAGTATTATTCATCTGATTGGTCAGATGTAGCATGATGACAGGCCTCGTTGGCCAATGGCCATAATCTTTTTTCTTTTCTTCTTCCTAACAGGAAATGGGTTAGAGCTCTCCCTTTCAGGGTATACCTATTTACCTCTCCTTCTTTCTGTTTATCTTTTCCACAGTGTCAATAGCCTGCAGGCCAATGAAATTTTGGCTTTTTGGTTGGAGATAAGAGATTCATGAAGGTTACAATTTAGAAGGATCTGAAATATTTCCTTTTGTTGACCATTCAGACCACCATAAGTACAGACTATCTTCTACACATTGACAGCTTACAGGGGTAGAAAATGTTTAGCCTCACATAATTAGAACTTGACTCTATTGAGTTACCAAAAAAAGGAAAAAAAGTCATAACATATTAAAGTGGGTCACACACATGAGAGGGAGAAAAACCAAAAGATCATCTATGGCTGACTCAGTATATCTTCTGAAGAAGAAAAAAGTCAATTTGAACAGAAAAGTAATATCAACACTTAAGAAGATTCAAATTAAAAACAGAAATTACATTTTTGGGGGTTTTTCTGTGGGTTTTTTTTTTATTTTTCTGAAGTTGGAAACGGGAGGCAGTCAGACAGACTCCCCCAAGTGCCCGACTGGGATCCAACCGGCATGCCCACCAGGGGGCGATGCTCTGCCCATCTGGGGCACTGCTCTGTTGCAACCAGAGCCATTCTAGTGCCTGAGGCAGAGGCCACAGAGCCATCCTCAATGCCCAGGCCAACTTTGCTCCAATAGAGCCTTGACTGTGCGAGGGGAAGAGAGAGACAGAGAGGAAGGAGAGGGGGAGGAGTGGAGAAACAGATGGGCGCTTCGCCTGTGTGCCTTGGCTGGGAATCAAACCTGGGACTCCTGCACACCAGGCCGATGCTCTACCACTGAGCCAACCGGCCAGGGCCAGAAATTACTTTTTTGGAAAAACATTTCACCAACAAAACATGATTTCCAACTAAACAATTTAATAACTAAATTGATATTAAAAAAAAGTGACCGTTGTTAAAACCTGAATTAATATCTTAGACAAAATAAAGAAAATCTCTGAGGAAATATTTCAAAGTCTGGATATTTATGGAAAAGAGATTCTAATGATAGATTCTAGATACAACATGACAATAGAATTCTATAAAAAGAGAAAGGGACAGATATAGGGGTTATGCTAATTTAATAACCATTCAACAAAAATATCCCTAGGCTAAAGGAAGGCCAGTTTTGTCATTTTAAAGTATGTACTGAATTTCTGGTATGAGTAATAAAAAAGGGACATGTACCTAGGCATAAAAGAATTCTATATTTAAAGATAAAGAGAAAATTTTCTTAAAGTTTCAGGAAGAAAGATCAAAATGCTAGAGTACGGTGGGATGATGCATTTAAGTAAATGAGAGGTAAAAATTTTAACTCCAGAACCTGTTATCTGGCCAAGGTATTAACATGTAAAAGAAGGGTAGGTCTATATAGATAATCAAAAATTTAGAAGGTGTGTTTCTTTTTTTTTAATTTATTTATTCATTTTAGAGAAGAGAAACAGAGAGAGAGAGAGAGAGAGAGAGAGAGAGAGAGAGAGAGAGAAGGGGGTAGGAGCAGGAAGCATCAACTCCCATATATGCCTTGACCAGGTAAGCCTAGGGATTTGAACCAGCAACCTCAGCGTTCCAGGTCGACGCTTTATCCACTGTGCCACCACAGGCCAGGTTAGAATGTGTGTCTCTTTACATAAGATGATATATAATCTATCATTCTAAGTGAGAGTGAAGGGGGCCACCAATGATGCCACAACAACAGGCATAAACTAGGATTTCTGGGAAAACTGATTGAAACAGAAATGGCACTATCAATACTGACCACCAAACAAGTAACACTTCCCAGGAAACAGGAATGAATGATTATTATTTATATACCACATTTGAGGAAAATTCTAAAGAACTTGAACCACTAAAAAAAAAAAAAAGAATCTAGAGGAAGAACTAAGAACTCAGGAAGATAAAAAAATGAATTGGGAGGAACATTTATTATAGAATAAAAGTTGTTTAAATAAATAGTGACAAATCATTTGGGATTAACAATGCAATATCAAATAAAGTTTTTGAAATGTAGGAAGTATATTTAAGATGAATTCTAATAATAGTCAAAGTATAAGTGTATTAAACTATTTCAACTAGAGTTTGGGTGAGAAAGGAAAAAGAACAGATGTAAAGTATTTTTATTTCATCTGGAAGGGAAGAGACTGTAAAAGAGAGGGCAATGGAAATACCTTATGATCTTAGTTTATTTATATGGGTAGAGAAGAAATATTGCATTAAATTACTCAGAATTAGCAAAACTCAAGCTTCAAGGCCACAGTCCTTCAAGACTTCCATGTCTTCCCAAGACTTTTGACATAAGCCACAAGTGTAGGGGTCTCAAGGGCCATTCTCACTTCAGACCACCTTGCTACAAACTTGGGTGACTCCGCAGATTTTCTTACGTTCAGTAATTTGCTAAAATAACTCACAGAACTCAGGAAATCACTATAGTTGTGACTGCAGTTTTATTATGGAAAAAAGATATAAGTCAGAACCAGTGAAAGGAAGAGATACAGAGGGCAGAATTAGGGAGTAGGGGTTCCAAACATGAGGATTTTGTTCCTCTGAATAAGTTACTCTTCCAACATTGATGTGTAGCAATATGTGAACAGAGTACTGGCAACCTAGAAAGTTCAGCTGAGCTTTGTGTACAAAGTTTTTATGGAGACTTCATCATGTAGTCATAACTGATTGAGCTATTACCAATATGGTTGAATTCAATCTCAGTTATTACCGTCCTTCCCTAGAGGTCAAGCTGATATCATGTAGCTCAAATCCCAACATCCCAATGCTCTAAGCACGTGATTAGTCTTTCTAATGTGACCAACCTTTATCCTGAGTTATCTTGTTAACATAAATTACCTAAGGGACTGCATATGAATCACCTCATTAGCATAAATAATCAAGTCTTATCACAGAGGCCAATCATGAATAACAAAGTTACTTCTATTACTTGAGAAATTTCTGTGATGTAGAGGTTACCTCAAAGGAACTGAAGACAATGGCCATGCCTTTCTTTGGGCTAAGGCCAAATTCTTTATTACCTAAGCTCATCTTTGTGGATAAATTATTTGGTAAATTTTTAATTTATATTATAGATGTTATGTATATGAAAAAGGAATAAAAATATATAGCACAACTTATAAATTATCTAAGGAGAAAAAAATGAATGAGTTGCTGGACTAATAGTAAAAATAAGGAACAGTTAAAAGATAAAATACTGGTCAATGGATAAAAATGGAAGTGATGTTTATAACTTCCCTTGTTTCAAGTAATTCCCTTGAAAAGGAAGGCTCTGTCCACCTGTTTGTTCTCTTCTCCATCTAATTAGCTGGGATGTATATGTGATGTAGAAAAGAGAGAGCTATTTTAGAATACAAGTTGGGATCTGTGAATTGAGAAGGGAGAAGCCCTGGACTTCAATACCATTGAGCCACAAACTCAACTATGACTCACCTCCCTTTAAATTTGTGAGATGAGGACAACTGTATATTTTTAGAGGAGTCTGACCCATATTCTAACTATTACATCTAAGGACATGATGCTAGAAAGCTATTCTAAATAGATACCCATAATGGAAATAATAATACAATCAGACAAGATGGCAGTAATGTTAAAAGCACAAAAAATGGCTAAAACAGGTCATTGTGTAAAAATAACAAAAGGAAAAATTCAATATGATAACATGATAGTTATAAACTTGTATATTTCAGACAACACAGCACCTAACTACATAGACCTAACTATTAAACATATAAGAAGTTGAAAAGATTGAATTGTGAATTTATAAGAAAAGACGTCAAAAGACCTCTTCAGAACTGAAGATATCTAGTAGGCAAAATTTTAAAAAGGGGAACATAGAGATGTTGAATGATGCAATCAAAAAGCTTGATTTAATAAATGCATATAAAATATTAAAACTATCATATAAAATATCTAGAATTTTATTTAATCTATGTCTGCAGAAAGCAGTCATAAGAATTTTTTTTAATTCAAGAAGTTTTCAGGGCATATTCTGTGATTATGAGCCAATTGAATTAGAAATATATTAAGGGTGTTAAAATGAGCATTTTCAGAAATTAATAGATAAACTGGATTAAAAAAATAAATTAAAAATTACTATAAAGCAAAAAACAGGATAACATATTATATCAAAACATATAGAATACAGGCCCTGGCCGGTTGGCTCAGCGGTAGAGCGTCGGCCTAGCGTGCGGAGGACCCGGGTTCGATTCCCGGCCAGGGCACACAGGAGAAGCGTCCATTTGCTTCTCCACCCCTCCGCCGCGCTTTCCTCTCTGTCTCTCTCTTCCCCTCCCGCAGCCAGGGCTCCATTGGAGCAAAGATGGCCCGGGCGCTGGGGATGGCTCTGTGGCCTCTGCCTCAGGCGCTAGAGTGGCTCTGGTCGCAACATGGCGACGCCCCGGAGGGGCAGAGCATTGCCCCCTGGTGGGCAGAGCGTCGCCCCACGGTGGGCGTGCCAGGTGGATCCCGGCCCGGCGCATGCGGGAGTCTGTCTGACTGTCTCTCCCCGTTTCCAGCTTCAGAAAAATGAAAAAACAAAACAAAACAAAAAAGCATATAGAATACAGAAAAAACAATTTATATGGTGTGGGGATCATAATAGGGAAAATCAGGATGTGATCTCTGGTTAACAACAGAAACTGCAGAAGCAGTCCAACTCCTATGCCATTCTAGGATGCTTTCCCCACCTCCAGCTCCCAAGCATATTTGGGCTGCCTGACTCAGCTCCAGTTTCCAGGCTTTTCTAGGGCAGCCATGCCTTTTTGGGCCACCTGACTCAGCAACTGACATCACTTCCTTGACGTAATGTTGTTGGCCTTCAGCCACTGTTGTCGCTAAGTACTCTATCTACCACACTGTCACTGCTAGATTAGGACTCCAGGACAGCAGGTCTGCTTGGCATACACCATGGAACAAAGCATTGCAGCATGTCTCATCATCTCCCTGTGGCTCCTCATGCTTTCTTCACCTTGGGAATCTCACCACCTATATCATCCCCTGAAGAATGGGAGGGCTTCAACATATGGAAAAATGTATAGCCTTGAATGCTGAAAAATGAGGGAACTTGATATTTACAGTAAAGAATAAGACATGCACAATAAACAAGAATAATTTGAAAGAATAAAATTAAGAGAAAAATAATATTAATAAAATAGAAAAAATAGTAGAAAAGGATTTTTTAAAATCTAATAACTGATAACTGTAAAAATGTTTGATTAATTTATAAATATGGTATTATATGAGCTTAAAAACTTTATAGTAGAATAAATCTTAGCTTAAAATGAGGTAAAAGGGATTGGTTGCTTTCATGGCAATTGTTTTTAAATTTTATTTGAAAATCCCCATCTTTTCTTTTTTGGTAACTAATTTAAAAAAAAAATAGCAATTGCAAATGTCATCTGAAAGCTGAATTCAACCTGTATGTCATCAGTTTGCAACTTGTGGTTTATAATCTTCCTTGGTGTAGCAGTGCCAATTTTTAGTACACTGTCAAATATGTTGGCTGAAAGATAGGTAACATTATCATATCAAATATAACCAGCCACTCTTTTAGTCTATTATTTTTATTGGTATATATTGAGGTATATACCTACTAATATATATTATTGGGAGCCCCAGATTGCTATTTATAATTCAAGGACAGTGGCATTGTGTTGACTTCAAAAATGAGAGAAATATAATAATAAAATAAAATTCTTCATAAAACTCATAGTCGTTTCATAATAAAAGGGATGAACAAGTTTAATTTTGTGATTTTACTTAATAATAATCAAAGGTATAATTACAGTTTTTGACCACTTTTGTTGGATTAGCAAGTCATAGTCTCTTCTCTACATATCATGAGATGTTCAATAATTTAATTCAACTGTCTTTTTCTCCTTCAAACAAAAGTCATCACAAAAAACCAGAAGTGTTCTGGTTTATTTCAGCCAGGTTGACTGGAAACAGGGTTCACATCACATGGCTATCAAGGCAAAGATACTCATCTTTTTCATGGATTCCAGATAATTTTCAGAATTGCCAAAGATTACTTCATAGTAGATCATTTAGTGACATGGACTAGTCACCTAACTCTTCTTGAATTAGTTCCAAAGAGATGATAAATGAGTAAAATAATGTTCCAAAAGAAAGATAAGAACAGTGTGCATTCTGTGAACTAAAATATAGGCCATCAGTATTTAACTGTAACACTCCCAGTGTTTTGTCAGAGGAGAGGAGGGCATACGGAGATAAATAGTAAGTCCAGAGAGTTAAATCCCATCTGTTCAGAAAGATCGAAGCTCACTGGATGACAGTGTTTGAGCCGGGTATTGATTGATGTCATCGCAATTGTTCCTTGACATGAAGGATAGTTGAGGATGTGTTAAGTAGAAATTGGTTCTAGGATCTGGAACATGAGCCCATGCAGTGGGTATGAAAACACTACAGTAGAAGAAAGCTAGTGTTCTCTTCCCATTGTCCACTCCCTTTCAAAAAGAAAAGTAGAAAAGATAAAAGAAGAGAAAAATAGAAAAAGAAAGGGAAAGACAAAATAAAAGAGATAAAAAAAGAAAGTGTAGGATGTTACCTGAAGCTAGAAAGTGGCAAAGGTGCCAGCGTCCTATTTATAATTAATAATTGTTTACTTATATTTCACCACTGTGTTATTTTCTGTCACATTTATTTCTTTTATTGTTATTGTTCTTAAATGTTTGTTTTCTCTTACATTTTAAATATTAATTTATAATAAATATTCAATTTCTGATCATAATTTAATTAATTACATTAACAATAAAGTACTTTATTATTTTTTAGTAATGTGACAGACAACATAGTATTCCATTATTATTTTAGTTTATATATTTTTAATTACTTATGAGATCAACAACAGTTTAAGAAATTCCTTATACAACATGATCAACAGTTCATACTCTATAGAAACGTTTCTATGTACTCTTATTGATCAGTGTCATCTTGTTAAATTTAATTTTCTAAATAAAAAAATTTTTTTTTCATATATTTGCTAATGAGTTATTTATTCTCTGATAACTTATTAATCTAGGTTTTATTTTGGCTCTCTTATCTTAGCACTACATCAGATCTATCCATCTTTGCAACCTATAAATTATATGGCCTTAGACTGACAGTTTTTTACAATTCCTCTTATTCCAAGTAGTTTGCCAGTGAATGGAAATAATATTGGTATGGCATAAACCTTTTCATTCTTAAGTTTATATGTGCTTTTGAGTTTTAGATTAATATTATTTTTAATTTTCTCTTCAATATATTCTTTTTTATGTCTCAGAATTATCTCAAATTCAAAATTGCCAATATTGAATTCATGTTTTTAACTCTCATGCTCTCCTAAATGTTCTCCTGTTCTGGTGAATAGCATTACCATTCAACCATTTGACGAAACCAGGAATTTAAGAGTCATCTTTCTCTTTTACTTTTTATGGTCAGTATCTAATTAGTCTTTGCTGGTTTACTTTCATAATATCTTTTGGTCATATTTCAGTGAATATAAAATCTCATCAATTGTAATGCACCATTACTTTATTCATAGGAAAGAAAAAGATGCCAATGAATGCATTGACTCATCACTTGACTTAAGAGTTCTGAAGGACCAGGTATTTTCACATGATATTATGATCTGTACCATCATGAACTTTAGCTGGAAACCATTTCTGAGTGTTGCTATATCATCTGGGTTTTGCACATTTCTATGCACTTGAACAGGCAGAGGCAATCAGACAATCAATATAGCACAGAGACTATAAGAAGTATTATGATATTAGAGATGTTAAAAATTTTTAAGTGTGCCTTAGAATCTCAAAATATGGTATTTCTCTTTATCTCTAAAGTCATCACAATAATATAAACTATATTCATTTCTCTTTTTTTTACTTTGAATATTTTTTAATTACAGTTGACATACAATATTATATTAGTTTTAGATCTACAACTCAGTTATTAAACATTATATAACTTATTAAGTTATCATCCCAATAAATCTACACCATACATTGTTATTAAAATACTGTTGGCTATATTTCCTATGCTGTACTTTACAACCCTGTGACTATTCTGTAACTACTTGTTTGCACTTCTTAATTCCTTCATCTTTTCACTCATCACCCCCACAGTCCCCCACATTGGGGAACTCTCAAAATGTACTCTGTATCTATATCTATAAGTCTGTTTCTGTCTGCTTATTTATTTTGTTTTTAGATTCCTTATATGAGTGAAATCTGATGGCATTTGTCATCCTCTGTCTGACTTATTTCATTCAGCACAACACCCTCTAGGTCCACCCATGTTGCAAATGGCAGGATTTCATTCTGTTTTTATGGCTGAGTCATACTCCTTGTATATATATACCACTTCTTCTTTACTCATTCATCTATTGATGGGCACTTAGGTTGCTTTCATATCTTGGCTATTATGAATAATGCTGCAATGAACATATGGATACATATGTCTTTTCAATTTAGTGTTTTGGGTTTCTTTGAATAAATACCCAGAAGTGAATTTGTTGGGTCCTTTTGTCTATTTTTATATAACCTTTGTATTAAAGTCTTTTGTTTGGTATAAGTATTGCTATCACAGCTGATTTTTTGTTTGTTTATTTCCATTTTAATGAAACATCTTTTTCCATCCCTTTACTTTCAGTTTGTCTGTGTCTTTCAATCTGAAGTGAGTTTCTTGTAGCTAGCATATGTAAGGGTCTTGTTATCCATTCATCCTTATATATCTTTTGATTGAAACATTTAGTCCACTTGTATTTAAAGTAACTGTTGATAGGAATGTATTTATTGCCATTTTATTATTCATGTTTTTTTTTTCTTCTTCCTAAAAAACACAACCCTTTAACATTTCTTGTAATACTGGTTTGGTGGTGATGAACTCCTGGAGTGTTTCTTGTCTGGGAACCTCTTTATCTGTCCTATGATTCTAAATGATAGCTTTGTTGGGTAATCTTGATTGTAGATCCTTGCTTTTCATCACTTTGATTATTTCTTGCTACTCTTTTCTGGCCTGCAAAGTTCTGTTAAGAAACTAGATGCCAGTCTTTGGGAGTTCTCTTGTAGGTAACTAATTGTTTTCTTCTTCTTGCTCTTAAAGCTTTCTTTCTGCTTTAATCTTTGAAATTTTAATTATGATTTGTCTTTGTGTGGACCTCTTTGGGTTCATTTTGTTTGGTGCCTTCTGTGCTTCCTGGATTTGTGTGTCTATTTCTTTCACCAGATTAGAGAAGTTTTCCATTTTATTTTTCCACATAGATTTTCAATTCCTTGTGTTTTCTTTTCTCCTTCTGACACTCTCATGATTCAATTGTTGAAATGGTTGAAGTTGTTCCAGAGGCTATCTTCATTTTTTTTTTTCAGTTCTCCTTTTTTGCTATTTTGATTGGGGGTTTTCTGCTTCATCTACTCCATTGTTGTTTCCCTGTAATGTATTCTTCATTTCAGTTAGTGTACTCTTTATTTCTGATTTTTTTATGCTTTCTATTTTTATGTTTTTATATTTCCTGTCTTTTGTTAAAGGTCTAAGTACATCTACTCTTCCTCTAGGTACATTGAGCATCCTTATAACCAGTGTTTTGAACACTGCATCTAGTAGATTGTTTGCCTCTATTTTGTTTAGTTCTGTTTCTGGAGTTTTGTTCTGTTCTTTTATTTGGGGCATGTTTTTTTGTCTCCTCATTTGGCAGCCTGCTTGTGTTTGTTTCTATGTATTAGATAGAACTGCTGTCTCTCAGGCTTGGTAGTGGCCTTATGAAGTAAGTGTCCTATATGTTCCAATGGCACGATCTCCCATCACCTAATTTGGGCACTCCAGCTGTGTCCCCCCACCTTGTGAGCTGTGTACACCATCTTGTTGTAGTTGAGCCTTGATTGCTGTTGGAACTACAGTGGAAGGAACTTACCTCCAGACTGACTGACTGTGGAGACTGGTTGAACTATCATGGAGAATCAGCTATGCAGGGACCAACCCCATGGGACAGGACTTACGTCAGTGGGTCAATGATGCCTGCTGAGTCTACCCCTTAAGTGTGTCCCTTGTGGAGGAGGTT
The DNA here is from genome assembly GCF_036850995.1 of Saccopteryx leptura. NCBI lineage: Eukaryota > Metazoa > Chordata > Mammalia > Chiroptera > Emballonuridae > Saccopteryx > Saccopteryx leptura. The sequence continues at coordinate 143,181,530 of NC_089505.1, forward strand.
GGGTGGTATTTAGACGTGGTCTGAAGCAGTATACTGGGTATGCTAGGTTTGGGGCCTCTTAGGAAGTATATACAAAGATCAGCCACTGCTTATATCCTTCCTGGGGCTAACTGGCATGAGCTACAAAATGATCTGTAAATGGTTATTACTTGTGCTGGATTTGGAGGTGACCAGGAGAGGCCAAGCTGTGAACCAAGGCCACCTAACTGCTAATGCTGGGCCTGGGGCCATTTAGGGAGAGGTACTGGCCTGGTGAGGCCAGATTCCACTTGTTTGAGAGATTTTAGGAATGTTCAAAGCATGAGCCAAGACAGGCAATTTGTATAGAAAAGCCACTGGGTAGGGTCTCAGAAAATCACCAGGGTGGGTTGAATAATATCAACCAGGCTGATGAAGAATCAGGTATGGAACCCACCTTCATGCTCTGTGGAGGGAGGGCCCAGGAGAGGAACAAAGGCATTGCCAACACTTCTGTCTGAGAAACAGCTGCTACTCCAGCTCTCACTTCAAAACCAGGCAACTCAGTTTCTCCTCATATGTCCCTAGTGCCTCAGCACTGAAGCTCAGAGTGAGTAGGTTTGAGTGAGTCTGTCTACCAGTCCATTTAAGAGAAACATCTGGAACTCTAAGAGTCTCACTCAACCACAGTCCTAGCTGAGGTTTTTTTAGCCAGAAGTTATGGGGGCTATTTTTCTTGATACTGGAACATGGGGTTGAATAGTAGGGCTCCTCTGGGGCACCTCTTCACCTGAAATATTTCTTCCAATTTTTAAACATCACATGTAGGTGTGGGACCAGCCCACTCTGCATCTCTGCACCTCTGACCAAACATGATTTGGCTTTTTCTTTATATTCTTAGTTGTAGGACATCTGTTTAGCTAGATCTCAGGCAGTTAAAAATGATGGTTATACTGTAGTTTGGTTGTAATTTTAATGTGGTTGTGGGAGGATTTGAGTTATGTGTTTTCCTACACCACCATCTTCACCAGTTTCACTTATAATCATTTCTTGCTTAGACAACTGCAATAGTTATTGAAATAGTCAATCTGCATTCATCATGCCCAACTTCTATCCAATCAGTCTCTACCTAATGGCTAGAAAGTTTGCAAATCTGATATCTCTCTGCCTGTTGTTCTATCTCTGGCTCTTTTCAATGGCTTCCCATTGTAAGTAGAATAAAGACAAAGCTTTTCATGTATCAACAAGGTTTTCCATGGTCTGACCACAATCTCTCATCCAGCCTCATCCTTTTCTACTTTTTTTTCACTCTACATTCCAGAGCCCAGAGCTCCTTATCTTCTTTACCTCATCTTTGCACATATGTGCTGTTCCTTTTTTAATTTTTTAATTAATTTTAACTTATTGTGTTTACATGGATTCAAGTGTCTCACTCAATATAACACCCTCACCTCCCACCTCCATGTCCCCCATTACACCTCCTCTGTCCCCCTCCCCCTAACTCCTTCTCCCCTTCCCTCTGGGATTTACTATCCTGTTATTTGTATCTATGTGTTATGTATACATAATTTCACTAATCCCTTCACTTTCTCTGATCCTGTTTCCTCATCCCCCTTCCCTCTGACTGCTGTCCCCTGCTCCCCATGACCCCGCCGCAGCCTCTGTTCCATTCCTCAGTTCACTGTGTTCATTAAATTCCACATATAAGTGAGATCATATGGTATTTGTCTTTCTCTGCCTGGCTTATTTTACTTAGCATAATATTCTCTAGGTCCATCCATGCCATTGCAAAAGGTAATATTTCCTTCTTTTTCGTAGCCATGTAGTATTTCATTGTGTATATGTACCTGAACTTTTTAATCCACTCATCCACTGATGGACACTTGGGCTGTTTCCAGATCTTGGCAATGCTGCAATAAACATGGGGGTGCATTTCTTCTTTTGAATCAGTGATTTGGTATTCTTATGATATATTTCTAAAAGTGGGATAGCTGGGTCAAAAGGCATTTCCATTTTTAATTTTTTGAGGAAATGCCATACTATTTTCCACAAGTCTGCATTCCCACCAGCAGTTCCAAATGCTCTTCTTTCCCATAATTAAATTATTCTTGTCTTTCAGATCTCAACTCAAATTACTTTCTCAGAGAAGCATTTTGTGACTTCTTCACTTAGGTAAAATTACTGATTAAATTGTTTTATATAGCACTTTACAGAATGTTATAATTATTTTTGTGATTATTTGGTCAAACTATAAGCCCTATAATGATAGTGACCATGCTTATTTTTGTTTCTTAGTATATTGCCAGCAATTAGCACAGGGTCTGATAAAGGACAGGTCACTATGTAGTTATTGAAATATGAAAAAATAAGTGTTCTTATTAGGGCTGAATGTGGTAATGCAGATTATAATAGTATAGTATCATTATCTGTTTCATAGTAAGCATTTTATAAATGTTATTTTTTATTGTTATGGTTGTTGAATCACATTCTTCATATGTCATCTCTGGCTTCTCAACTTTCTATAAAAAATTAATATAGTCTATGTATCTTTACTAGTTTCAATGTGGTTGTAGGACAGTGGACCCAAACGACCTTACTTATTTGTAACAGAATTGTACCTGAGCTGCAACACTATTTTTCTTGGCATCAATTATACTGAAAACTACCTAGCTGAGAGTACAAGCCCTAGATTTACATCTTTAGATCAATTAGAAATGAAGGTCTAGCCTGACCTGTGGTGGCACAGTGGACAAAGCTTAGACCTGGAATGCTCAGGTTGCGAGTTCTAAATTCCAGGCTTGCCTGGTCAAAGCACATGTGAGAATCAATTACAAATTGATGCTTCCAGTTCTTCTCCGCTCACTCACCTATCTCTCTCTCTCTCTTTCTCTCTCTCTCTCTCTCCTACTTTTCTCTCTCTCCTCTATCTAAAAATTAATCAATAAATAAAAGAATCCAAAAAGATATGAAGGTCCAAATTTGCCCCATTTGGGGAAGCACGAGCATACAATCATGATTTATCTGAGTTCTTTTGTTTTGTTGATTATTTTTTCCTTGTAAAAACTGAGGATAACAGGTTTGCTAAATTGCTTGTTTTAATAATCTTACTTAGGGAATGCCAACATTTCATTTTAATAATCTCTTCCCCTTAAAAATATGTATTTCTCTGCTCAAAGGCCAACTCTACTTTTGTATTACTCATTAAAATTTCTTTTATACAAACACTGTTAGTATAGAAAAAGAGCCCACAAAAATGTTCCATTCAACACTATCACTTCTGTGCATTTTCCTGTTTTAATGGAGTCCTTGATGGCAACTTTTTGATCCTAATATGATTATTAAACATGCATAGATAGGGAATGAGATTAGATACTGCAAATGACAGAGAGAAAGATTAGAGACATACACCATAAGCTCTCTCAAGCTCTTCATTCTTCCTTCACAACTCCAAATACTAGAAAGCCCTTTCTCTTTGAGAACAGAAGTAAAAGCATACCATTTCAGTTAAGAGCTAACTAACCAAAATCAAGTTTGTTAAGCAACTTAACTTTCTAATTCTTTATCCATAATAACACTGTAGATATCTGTGGTAATTGTGTTATTCTCACCAAATCTTTATCTTCTTAGTATTCACATTCTTTTCAATGTGTCTTTGCAGTTCCTCCCACTAAGGCCACACATATTTCTCTACACCATTGATATTGGCCTTGACCATATAACTTACTTTGGCCAAAGGAACTTTATTGGGCATGATGAGAACAAAGGTTTGGCATTTGCTTGCATACATAGTTGGGCATTCTCTCTTGTGCTTTTGTCGTAATCATGAGGAACACATACTCAAGTTAGCTGCATAGTCCAAAGAGAATGAAAGGTAAGCAGAGTATATCTGAGTCATACATGGCCTGGAGCCAACCCCAACTGAGCCCAACATAAATCAGCTGACTCCTAGCCTGCCCTGAAAACCAAGAAACAAGAAAAAAAGAAAGGCTTATTGTGATTTATCACTGACTTTGGGGATGGTTTGTTATCTACAAATAACTGATTAATATATACCTTATAAAGTTTTTTAGATAATTAAGGGAGACAAAATATATAAGTTGTCTAATATAATAGGATGAATAAATGATATCTAAAGTAGGTAATAAAGGAAAAAGTCATAATCTATTAAGAGCAGAGGACATTGGAAAACCACTTTAAAGCTCTGAAATCAATGTAACAACATTTAACATTTATTTCTACCAACCATGAGTCTTTGGGGGAGGTATGGAACTTCTTTAATCCTTGCTTTCATTTATAATTTGAGGATGATAATTTCATATGTATATAATACATAGTGTTTTAAGAATTCCATGAGATTATGCTTTTGAAGGGTTAAGCCAAACTGTGATACATGAAAAAATTTTAATATATATTAGTGATTTTATAACATTTTATTATCATTATTAATTATATTATTATCAATGCTCTTTCAATATCTTCTTTAGAGACAAAGTTGATTAATTTCCAGTATTGGCCAATTACACTTTTATTTCCTCAACTTCTAAAACATTACCAAGTCTAGAATTAACAACCTTATTTTTTTATTATTATTAAATTTAATACAGTGACATTGATAAATCAGGGTACATATGTTGAGAGAAAACATCTCCAGATTATTTTGACATTTGATTGTGCTGTATACCACTCCCCCAAAGTCAAATTGTCTTCTGTCACCTTCTATCTGGTTTTCTTTGTGCCCCTCCCCTCCCCCACCCTCTCTCTCCTTCCTCTCCCCATCCCCCCTCCCCCCACCCCTCTACCCCCATTGCCATTACATTCTTGTTCATGTCTCTGAGTCTCATTTTTATGTCCCATCAATGTATGGATTCATATAGTTCTTAGTTTTTTTGGATTTACTTATTTCACTCTGTATAACGTTATTAAGGTCCATCCATGTTATTGTAAATGATCCGATGTCATCATTTCTTATGGCTGAGTAGTATTCCATAGTATATATGTACCAAAGCTTTTTAATCCACTTGTCCTCTGACAGACACTTGGGCTGTTTCCAGATCTTTGCTATTGTGAACAATGCTGCCACAAACACGGGGGTGCATTTCTCCTTTTGGAGCTGTTCTATGGTGTTCTTGGGGTATATTCCTAAAAGTGAGATAGCTGGGTCAAAAGGCAGTTTGATTTTCAGTTTTTTGAGGAATCTCCATACTGTTTTCCACAGTGGCTGCACCAGTCTGCATTCCCACCAGCAGTGCAGGAGGGTTCCCTTTTCTCCACATCCTTGCCAGCACTTATTCTGTGTTGTTTTATTGATGAGCGACATTCTGGCTGGTGTGGGGTGACAGCTAAAGACAATAAGAACAGAATAAAAAGACAAACTACACAATGGGAGAACATATTTGACAATACATCTGATAAGGAGTTAATAACCAAAATTTATAAAGACTTGTAAATCTCAACACCAGGAAGACAAACAATCCAATCAAAAATGGGAAAAAGAAATGAATAGACACTTCTCCAAAGAGGACATACAGATGGCCAATAGGCATATGAAAAAATGCTCAACATCACTAATCATTAGAGAAATGCAAATTAAAACCACAACAACCTTATTTTTATTAGGTCTAAATTTACTTATCATTCAGTGTATTTGTTTTGACAAATTTCAAAATTCACAATATTTGAAACTAAAAATAGTTTGACTTTAGTTGTGCTTTTCAACCTCAAGTTTCTTTGTATTGAGTATGTTTGGTCAATGAGACATGGTCATGAGTGATACTATTAGGATCATTGTAGTCTGTCCACTAAGCCAGGTAATTCCTCCTAGCCAGGAAATTTCATTAATTTTATGTGACTTTTTAAATAAAGAGCTCTACTCTAATAAATACTTTTTTCCACAGGAAAGACTGCTTCCAAATATTATAATATATATAATTATTTATTTTTAATATTTATGTCTTTCACTAGTAGGTAAGCTCTCTAGGGGAAGAGATTTTGTCTCTTATTCACTAATGCTATATCCCCAAAGCCCAGAACAGTGGCTGGCACATAGAGTTACTCAGCAAATACTTGCTGAATAAATGAAAGAATGAATTTATAATAATAAAAATGTTTAGAACCTCAATCATTTTTGCATTAATAATTTCCTGTAATTTTTATGGCAGCCCTAAAAGATAAATACTATTATATTTATTCTACAGATAAGAAATCTGACTTTTCTAGTTTCCTGCCTAACATTACACAGCTTTATTTATTTATTTTTTTTATGGGGACAGAGAGTCAGATAGAGGGATAGACAGACAGGAACGGAAAGAGATGAGAAGCATCAATCATCAGTTTTTCGTTGTGACACCTTAGTTGTTCATTGATTGCTTTCTCATATGTGTCATGACCGTGGGCCTTCAGCAGACTGAATAACCCCTTGCTTGAGCCAGCGACCTTGGGTCCAAGCTGGTGAGCTTTTTGCTCAAGCCAGATGAGCCCACACTCAAGCTCGCAGCAACCTCGGGGTCTCGAACTTGGGTCCTTCCGCATCCCAGTCCGATGCTCTATCCACTGCACCACCACCTGGTCAGGCCATTACACAGCTTTTTGAAATAAAACCAAGTCAACTCCAAAGCCCAACTGTTAATGATTGATTGCTAATAATCACGTGATTTTATTGTTGTTTAAACTTCTTCTTGAAGAATTTATCTGGATTACACCCATTTGTAATGAACCAAAAGAAAAAAAGGAAGCACTTCAGCATATAAGAAAATCTTCCAATTCTTATTTATCATTCACAAATGATTTTTTTAATTTACTACAGACATGATTTTAAAGACAGCAACAGCAAAAATATTTCATGAATCAGTTATTTTTAGTGGATAGCTTTCTCTTTCATTCAGATGAAGGTTTTGCTTCTTGTTTTTACACATATATATTTTGGGGTCATAGAATCATAGCTGTTTGAAATGGAAAACAACTTCAAGAGTCAGATTCATTTACAGCCATGTATGTTTTGTTTTGTTTTGTTTTTTCCTTTTCTCTTGAGATCTCTCAGTTTAGAAGGGAAATTGGTTTTCCCTGGATCACTGAACCAGTCAGATGGCTTTTGCTTGCCCGAGCTTTATCACCTGAAATTCAAGAACTGTAGCTCTAAAATATGATTAATTTAGTAAAGTCAAAGGAGTGAAGCGACAAATAAGTATGCATTGATTTATTTCAGAGTATTAATGTACATTGAAAAATACAAATTTCCCAAGGGAAGTTAACTTTTATTTTTGTTCCTTAACTAGTTCACACAAAAGCAAATATACGTTCAGGTTTAAAATGAATTGATTTGAATGAATTAATGGCAAGTATCAGCATAGACAAATTGCTCAACTCTTTTGTTCAAGACGTATGATTACATATCTCAGAAAATTTTCTGAAACCCACATAAGGCCAATAGAGTATGTTGAATTAATATTGACAAGTGATGTTTTCATTGTCTAATTGACCTGTTGTAGAAAGGCAGTCCGTGCCATAAAAAGTGCTCGGAAATTTTAGCTACTTAGTGCACTAGTTGGCAGAGTAACCCTGGAGCTAATCAAATAGATTTCCCAGAGAAGCTTATATTAGCTTTTCATCTTATGGCAAGGGTGCATTTTTCTCTTTCTCCCAGAACTAGAGGCTTAATGATAAAAAAAGGGAGTATATCTTTCCCCACAGGTCTCAATATCTGAATTGGTTACTCTAGTCTTAGTTAGAATGCATTGGTTTCAAGTGAAATCAAACTTTTTGAACTAGTTTAAGCAAAACAGGAAAATATGATGAGATTCTAGTGGTATTTCACAGAAACTGAGAGCATGGAGTCCAGTAGACTTAAGAGTTACTTAGGTTATAATAAAGCTACAATTAAAAACTAGTTAAAGCAGGAGTACATTGCTGAACTTCCTGAGCTCTAATAATTCTTTGAGCTGGCCACAATTTAAATTAGTTTTTAGCATCATGCAGTATTTATTTATTTTTTTTAGCAATTTAACATCTTTGTTTTCCTCAGTGTGGCAAAGGGAACTTGCCTTCCTTCAGTTATACTAGTTGATGAGAATCTTTCTTGTCCTTCCCATAAGTTTCAGAAAACAGCATATTTGCTTTCTTCAGATTATGGACATTTACACTTGCAAACAATTGGACTAATTAACTTTCTCATTACTATTCTCAGACTGGAAGGAAAGAACAGTTTTAGCCTTGAAGCAGGTTCCAGGGAGCAGAAAATCACTTAAGCAGAGAAAGCTTATGATATGACCTAGTCTCAGAAATCATTAGCTGTCTGTCACTTAGAAGGACTTGTTATTTGCTCTACCTGTAATTATTCCAGACTGACATTTGATGTATCTTGTAAAAGCTTAAGAAAAAATGAATATGCCAGTAATTCTCATCTTTAAAAAAAGTGACATACGTAAACCATCAGTTAATGTCAATAAAACCCAAAAAGCTATGAGATTTTGTGACATTGAATTAACAAACCAATAATCAATATCAGTTGTTGATCCTTCAACATGAAGGTGATGAAAAATAAATGATATCAGTGCTTCTTATTACTGACCTGGATGGAAATATTTATTGGTTAAATTACTGGTTAGTTGAAAAAACTTAATTGATGGACATAAAGGATGGCATGAAAAGTAATAGTCATAGTAGGGAACTTTAACACCCTATTGACATCAATGGATTGATCTTCCAGACAGAAAATCAGCAAGGAAAATCAGCCATAAATGACACATTGTATTTAGTTGATAATTTCAGAGAATTTTACACAAAGCAGAAGAATATTAATTCTTTTCAAGCACGCAGGATAGACAAAATGTTAGGCCACAAAACAAGTCTCATGAATTTAAGAAGATTGAAATTATATCAAGAATCTTTTCCAAACTCAGTGTTATGAAACTAGAAATCAATTATAAGAAACACACTGAAAAACACACAAAGACATGGAGGCTAAATAACATGTTATAAAACAATGAGTGGTTTAACAATGAGATCAAGGAAGAAATAAAAAATGCCTTGAGACAAATAAAAATGAAAACACAACAACCCAAAATCTATGGGACAGAGCAAAAGCAGTACTAAAAGGAAAATTCATAGTAACATAAGCCTACTGCAAAAGAAAAAGAAAACCAAGAAAAATCTCCAATAAAGAATCCAATCTTATATCTAAAGGAACTAGGAAAAGAACAATAGACAAAGCTCAGAGTAAGTAGAAGGGATAAAATAATAAAGATTAGAGCAGATAAACAAAATAGAGTCCCCCCCCCAAAAAAAAAATACAAAAGACCAATGAAACCAAGAGATGGTTTTTTGAAAAGATAAACAGGATTGATAAACATTTTGCCAGACTCATCAAGAAAAAAAGAGGACCTAAATAAATAATATTAGACATAAAAGCAAATAAGTAACAATTGACAGCACAGAAATACAAAGGATTGTAAGAAAATATTATGAGCAACTACAGTGGGTACCTTGAGATATGAACAGACTAACATACAAATCTTTTAAGATACGAACTGCGACTCGGTCTGTATTTTTGTTCAAGATCCGAGTGAAACTGAGATACGAGTTGTGATTTGGGAAGCTGCCACTAGTTGGTGCATTGGCGCATGGGTCCAGTATTGGCAGTTTGATATACAAGTTGACTGACTTATGAGCTAGGTTACAGAACGAATTAAATTTGTATCTCAAGGTACCACTGTATACGCCAACAAGTTGGACAGATCTGGAAGAAAGGGACAAATATCTAGAAACATATAACCTTTCAAGACTAAATCATGAAGAAACAGAAAATCTAAACAGACTGATTACAATCAAGGAAATCAAAGTAGCAATCAAAACTCGCCCAACAAACAAAAATCCTGGACTGCGTGGCTGCACTGATGAATTTTACCAAATATTCAAAAAAAATTAACACCTTTTACTCTCAAACAATTCCAAAAAGTTCAAGAGGAGGAAAGAATCCCAATCTCATATTACGAGGCCAGTATTATTCTAATTACAAAATCAGATACAGGCACTACAAAGAATAAAAAATATAGGCCAATATCTCTGATAAAAATAGATGCAAAAAGCCTTATCAAAACAGTAGCAAACTGAATTCAGCAATACATTAAGTAGATTATATACTAGAACAAGTGGAATTTATTCCCGAGATGCAAGGCTGGTTCAATATCTGCAAATCAGTTAATGTGACACAACATATTAATGGTCAGTAATATTGTAATAACTATGTATGGTTCCAAGTGGGTATAGAAAATATTGATACCACTTTGTAAAGTATATGATTGTCTAATCTAAAACTAATACAAAATAATATTGAAAGTAAACTGTAGTTGAAAAACAAAATAAAAAAAATATTTTTTGTGTGTCTAATTTTATTCGAAGTTTGAATGATGATTGATATCTAGTAAAATAATTCCCAAGTTTCATCTGTAAGAACAAATGATATTAACTTTAGCTAAAGATCTGAATTTACAGGGATAGCTTAGCTCCATATTTGATATTTTAAGTAGAAGAGCATAGGTCTAGGTGTTGGGTGTGCAAATATTTGAATCCTTACTATATTTTATTTGGGTAACATTTGACATTATTTTTCATCATCTCTCTACCTCATTTGAGCCTGAGCTGTGGTGGCACAGTGGATAAAGCATCCACTTGGAATGCCTGTGCAAAGACACAGATGGGAGTTTATGCTTCTTGCTCCTTTCCACCCTTCTAAAATGAATAAAGTCTTAAAAAAATAATAATAAAAAATCTTGGTTGAACTTCATTTGTACAAAATTATTATGAGGAATAAATGGAGTAAGGTATGCATATCAATTAGTAGAGTGACACACACCAGGTTCCAAATGAATTTAAAAATAAGATAAAAATAATAAGATAAAGATCTTTTTGTAGTAAAGGCTAAAATATTACCTTTGTTACAAAAACAAACAAACAAAAAACACTGCTATTGAAGGAAATAGCAAGTGGGCTTGCTAATACTCCAAAATTAGACAGTTTCCTATTCAGTCTTCAACATAGTTGGGTACCCACCTTTTTAAGACTAACCACATGGCATAGCAGAACAGAAAGGATGCTCCTTTGAAGGCAGCCTGATCCCACAAGAATGAAAAGAGGAAAGGGCTAGACAACTCATGTGCCATTTTTCACTTCTAAACTTCCCAATCTGCTTTCTTCTCCTTTGAGAAGGTGTGAAAACAGATTTATAGAGAAACAAGGAACCAGGGTGATATACTTATTGGCTTCTTCCACAATGAAGCAAAAACTGTCAGCAATTTGGGAAAAACATTTACCTAGTAATGACAAATATGTAGGGAAAATAATTGCAAGCAAACACAATACACCACAAATCTCATATCTGGGTAGTACTATTTGGGTGATATTAATGTTCATTTTATATATTTTTGAACATTTACAAATGTCTTATATTGAACATATATTGCTTCATGACCTAAAAATATTATTGTAAAAAAGTGAAGCCAGTCTGTGTACAATAAAATAGGTAGTATACTGAGTACTAGGATGGTGAGGTAGAAGATTGAGCTAAATAAATGGAAAAGAGAAGAAATAACAGAGCAACAAGTACAGCAAGTGCAGGTGGTTGGGAGATTTTGAAAAGATGACAGGCAGGACACAGTTTCTACTGGATGAAGAAGAAGCCCACAGAACTAACAGAACCACCTACAAGGACTGGTGGGCTATGGTAGAAAATAGGCTTCTTTTACATACCCTTAGAAAGCTGAGTGCTTGATAGGATGACAGTTACTCTGGCTGCAGCCCAGTTCAGATGACAAAACTTCTAAAATGGCCCTGAGGTCTATCAAACAGTTGAAACATAGTTAAATTCACATGCTGAACATCTACTTAATTTTAGTCTGTCCCCCGACACCGAATGCAGTCATCATTAACAAGTGTTTTTGGTATACGTTGCTATTTTGCCAGCTCCATTGAGAAAATTTATAATAGGCCATCAAAAAACATTTTTTAAATGCTTATAAATGAGCTAGATGTGACTCAACCTGTAAAAAAGAATCCAAATTTAATCTATAATTAATAAATTATAACAGTTATATAAACTCCATTTTTGGACATATTTTATAAAATAGGATTTTAGGGGGAAATACCCACTTTACACCCAAATGTTCTTATGAACATGAAAGATAGTCTAAATATGGGATTTTTTTTTTGATACTGAACTAATAGGCTAGTTTTTATAGCAATGAAGCCGTTTTAATGGAAGGTTTTATGATTTCAAATAAAAAAGGACAAGTTGCATCACTATCATTTTTTCTGTGTGAGTTGTTTACACCAAATACATAAACATAAACAAACACATCTACAATTCATTCACATTTATAACATATTAACAGGATGAAGTGGCTTTCTGCCCATGTCCTTGCTGTTATTCATTATGGTAGTTCACTTTATTGCTGATATAGTATAGCCTTCTTATGAGGAAAATATCTACTCTGTGAATAATGCAGCTTATATTGACAGTGACAAGATTAACATAAACTGACTTGATGCTTAGTTATGGTGTAAAGAGATGGGTTCAAAAAAATCTGTGTATTTTAAATTTATCATGCCTCTTCAACACAGCCTCAGTGAAATACAGAAGTAATGTTTTTGTTATGTATATAAATTCTTATGTATATATTTGTTATAATAATAATTCACATTTTTTAAGTGTTTACTATATAAGCACTTTATATACATTTTGAAAATCTTTACGATGACACTGAAAATAATGCTGAATTTTCCTGCTTGTTATATATGTGGAATTGAAGGTAGAGGGGTTAAGTTTTAAATGGTTTGCTCACATCATCATTTATTCACTCATTTAACAATTGTTATTAAATGCTCTTTTATGCTAGGTATTGTTCGAGATCTTAGGAATAAACCAGTGAACAAGTAGACAAGTTTCCTGCTCTTGAAATGTTGAAATTGCTATAATGGATATATATCAGCAATAAATAAAAGCAAATACAAAATAAATAATATAATTTCCAAATGCTGAGAAAAACAAATTAAATATAGGAATAAATATAGTAAAATGGTACAAGAGTGTAACATGAGATATGAGCATAAAAGAAGTTTTGAAAAAGTGCAAGTTGGTCCTGACTGATAGCTCAGGGGATAGAGTATTGGCCTGGCATATGAATGTCCTGGGTTCAATTCCCAGTCAGGACATACAGAAGAAGCAACCATCTGCTTCTCCCTCCCCCTTCTCTCCCTCTTCCCCTTTAGCAGCCAGTGGCTCAATTGGATCGAGTGTGGCCCAGGTGCTGAAGATAGTTTTTTTGGAGCACATCAGCCTCAGGCACTAAAAATAGCTGACTACCCGAGCCCCAGGTGAAAGTTGCCAGATGGATCCAGGTCCGGGGCATGCAGGAGTCTGTCTCACTATCTCCCCTCCTCTCACCTAAAAAAAAAAAAAGTGCAAGTCAAGCTGAAGTTCTACAGTGAGACAGACCAAACATAAATGGTCCAGGGGAAGAATTCCAGCCAGTGTGAAAAAGTACTGGAACAGAAAGAAGTTAGCATACTTGCAGAGTAGTGCAGGACAGATCAATAGAGGAAACACAAACTCTCACTCTAAAACCTTCACTTTTATGTAATAGCTAACATTTAGCATATTTTCAGTCATAGGGTGTTCTCAGTTCAGGACTAGACCACAAGAGTTCTGAGAATTAGGCCAAGGTAGCTGCCACTCCAAAGTGGGGAATCTGAGAACTTTCCAGTGTTCAAAAAATTAACATACATTTTACATTCTATTTTCATGTAATATGAGAAGGATATCTCTCCCCTTAAAAAGTTTAAATTTCTAGAAAGATGAGCATATTATTTTCTTTTTTTTTAACATTAGGGGAGGGGAGCTAGTAAGATAGATTCCCTCATGAGCCACAACCAGGATCCACTTGGCAATCACATCAGGGGCCGATGCTCCTGTACCCAGCGATTTTTAGTGCCTGAAACAGGTGTGCTTCAATGGAGCTATACTCAGCACCTGGGGCCATGCTTAAATGAATTGAGCCACTGGCTGCTGGAGGGGAAGAAGGAGAGAAGGGGGAGAAAGAATAGGGGATAAGCAGATGGTCACTCCTGTGTGCCCTGACCAAGAATCCAACCCAGGGTGATCATAAGCAGGGCTGGCCAATGTTCTATCCACTGAGCCAATGGCCAAGGTCGAGAATATTTCTTTTGAGACTCTACCTGGAAAACCCATGGAGCAGTCTGAGCACACCTGGTGTATGTACACATATTCTGAGAAACAGACAAACATAGTGCATGGCAGTCACTGGATAAATGCTTAATGAACAGATCAGTGAACTCCTTCAGTTTGTTCCTCTCCCTTGAGCCCACAGGGGTGTCACAACATAATCTTGGTGGGAAATTACAAAGCATAGTGGTAAGTAGATGTATGAGTTTTTTTAAATTAGGTTTGAAATTTGACTCTAGCATTTGCCAGTGTGACCTATGGCAGATCATTTAAGCTCTATGAGCCTAAGTTTCTACATCTGTAATAGTTAAGATAACGAAATACTATGCAAATCTCAGGGGATGAGAATTGGATATGATAACATCTACAGGGAATTTAGCATGTATTCTAGGATATTGTGAGTGTTATGTACTCACAATAAGGGCATGGAAAATCCCAGTGTTTGACAATGACTAAAGACAAGCTGCTTTCAGGGGCATGTAGATGACTGTTTTGACACAGAGAACAGTAAAACTCAGAATATGCTAAAATCTGATAGTGGTATCAAGGACAGTATCCAACTATAGTACCTTGCTACAGTGTTTTGTTCCTCTGTGAGCTTTTGACTAATTATTGAATAAGTATATCAAAAAGTAAAAGAATAATCAGTAATGTGGTATGCCATAGGGTAATTGGTTAGTAGAATAGTTGGTAATCTAATTTTTATTTTATTTATTTATCTTACAGTTTGTAAAAGGTTCAGTTTTATATTAACATATCATTGCTACCAGAAGTACAATATTGACAAATATCTTAAACATTATGAGTATTAATTTAAATTTCTCTTAAATCTTATAATAAGGAAAATATCATGCCAACGTATGCTGATAAACTGCTCTTTGGGAAAAAAAATTAAATTTGTAACATTTGTGCATTTCTGTGGTGTTAGTACTTCTACCACGACCTGTTTCAAAGTGTGCACATGGCATCACTTGATGCAGAGATAGAATAAAACAAGTGAAATTAATTCTTGTGAACTGGTATAAACCAGCTCCAGCAAACTACTGCTTCACCATGGTATTGGGATTTGATAAACTTATATTTTGTTTAAGAGCATGCCTGCTATTAAAGTGTGGAGACATTTTATGTGGGACCTCTTTGTGAAAGGCTGCCCTAGGTTGTAATGGTCTCTTACTTTTATTTCCATACCCTTTCCTGAGTGGACAACTAAGGAGGAAGATTATAGTTAGTACACGTTTCCTGAGGATGTTGCTTCATGTATATGAACTTGTCCTGAACATAAGTAGAGACCTGATGGTGTAAGAAGGTCCATTTAATCTGGTTCTGCCTTTTGAGGGTGCAGTGATACACTCATGTTAGTGCTCAGAGGAGGGCTAGTCCTGAGTGTCTGATTAACCTGGGCTAACTGAAGTTAATGACTCTGAGACAGACATAAAAAAAGCCACTTTGGCATAACTAGAATATTCTTTTATTCTATTCATGCCCATGGGAGAGTAAATAACTAGAAACTACTAAACTGACTTACTGTAATATTTACCTTGCTGATTGTGTTGGGGAAATAGAATTAAGACAAACATCTTCTGCCTGACCTGTGGTGGCACAGTGGATAAAGCGTCGACCTGGAATGCTGAGGTCGCTGGTTCAAAACCCTGGGCTTGCCTGGTCAAGGCACATATGGGAGTTGATGCTCCCTGCTCCTCCCCCTGTTCTCTCTCTATCTCTCCCTCTCTCTCTCTCCCCTCTCTCTCTAATAAAAAAAAAAGACAAACATCTTCTCCTAACCCAGAAATTCCCCCCCACAGAAGTAATAGGAAAAAAATAAAAAACAACCAGTTTTATTATTAAATAAACATGAAACCAGGAAATTTTGCACATCACAGGCAATTCACGAGAGACTGTGAAGACGGAAAGAAATTTTATCCTTTTATCTATTCAACTTGACACAACACATTACATACATATGTTTTCAAGATAAACAATAATATGCCCTCAAGTAAAAAGACTTGAAAAATACCATTTATAATACAGAATTTATCCTAATTTCACTTGGTAGTTGGGATGACCATCTGTGTTGGTTAATTGGCTTTATCCAGATGAAAAACAAACTTTTCCTACCTTTATAATTGAAAGCAGTTATGTAACTTGAAGCCAGGTATCCATGGAAGTTAGGCTTATACCCTCCCACAGAAACTAGAAGATACGGGGAATTACTCTTGACATTTATATTTCAAACAAATGGCACCCAGGTGTTTAAGAAAGGTAAATTAAGGAAAATTAAGCCTCTTATTTTTTTTATCTGCCCTTACATTTGTTATAAGAATATATATAAATGTGAAAACATTTGGTAAACTCTTAAATGTTTTTACAAACTGAAAGTATCATTTTTAACTGGAGTAGAGATCTTAGTTCCTTGAACTAGAGATATCTTGGAGGCAGATGGGTGACGAGGGACACTGTTAGAGAGGGTCCAAAACACTATGAACAGAGATAGCAAAGGAGGAAGAAGCAAACCTCTGAAGGTCATAGTAGAGCACTTCGCATCATTAGAACAAATTCTTGAAAGGTTGAAACTGGGGGCCAGTGCACTGGGGAGAGGGAAGCCTATTTTCAGTCTCCCTTGGCAACTTGCAGGTCAGTATAAACCCCCAACTGGGTCAGACCTGGAGAGACTCCAGTTGGATTGCTTTATCCCGTATGAGATAGCTGACAGGCTAAACCCCTTCTCGGGTGTATGGGTGGGCACTGGGAGAGCCAAACCAAACACAGGGTTGGTATGTTCCAAAAGGAGAATTTATTTTAAAAGCCTAGATGCAGGTGGCTGAGGCAGACCAAGCTGTGTCAATGGTGGGGAGTGCTGAAGCAGGGTGTATATAGGTTAATTAGAGGTCTTGGAAAAAGCAGTTGACGTTATTGCCTTTAGAGATATAAGGTAATATTTTTCGTATGTGGATTGCAGTGGTGCCACAGTTTCTCCAAATTGTTTATCTCCCAGCTCTACTGTCTAAAGGAGGCCTGGGCTGGTTCAAAGGTCCCGAGCCCTCCTTGCATGGGTTTGTATTCCCTGGGGATGGAGGCTTATATATCAGAAGACAGTGTCTCTAGGCCTGTGTCTAGGCTTTTACAAACAACTATTATGATTTAAACTCCCCTAATTGTCAGGTCCCTTCCCAATGTAAGCTTTTCCTGATATTTCTGCAAAGATAAACTTTTTGCTACATTTCAAAGTGAAAGCCAGGATCCCATTAAGAGAGAGAATAGCAAGCTAATTAACTACAACCTCACAGTGGGAGATGAGAATGTTCTGTTTTGAGCCTGGTTGAGAAGTTGGTGAGAGGAATTTGAGTTTTAAAGGGGCTCTGGATTTAAAGGAGCTGGAGCCTAAACCTAAAAGTTCTGTCTGTTGGGAAAAAGTTTATGATAGTATTGTACCCAGAGTAGTGGGAATTTATGTGCACTGGAACAAAGTATTTTCTCTGACAGTCAAAAGGCAAAAGAAAGCAAATGTAATTTTTCTAACAAAAGACTAGTATGACATAAGAACATGCAAGAGGGTTCTCTCTATTAATATTTAGATGGCTTAAAATGTGGATAGATTGGCAGTTGAGAGCCTAAGTATTGGCTTCAATACTTATGAGTGAGACAAGCCTTGACAAGTTTTTTAATTCCCTATAGCTTATTTTTATCCTCATCTATACAATTGGGATCATAGTACCCACTTGGTAGAATCAATGGACAATTTAAAACAGTTTAGTCATGTGCAGGGGAACAAACTGTTGTCAAAATGGATAAAAGACCTAAATATAAGATCCAAAACAATAAATTACGTAGAAGAAAACATAGGTACCAAACTCATGGACCTTGGCTATAGAAAACAATTTATAAATTTAACCCCAAAGACAAGAGAAGTAAAGGAAAAAAATAAATGAATGGGACTATATCAAACTAAAAAGCTTCTGCACAGTGAAAGAAACTGATCACAAAACAAATAGGAAGCCATCTAAATAGATGATATTTGCAAACAACGGCTCTGATAAGGGGTTAATATCCAAAATATACAAAGAGCTCACAAAGCTTAGCAATAAACAAACAAACAATTCAATTAAAAAATGGGAAGAGGACCTAAACAGACACTTCTCCCAAGACGACATACAAATGGCCAACAAATATATGAAAAGATGCTCATGTTCACTCATCTTCACTAGCTATTAGAGAAATGCAAATAAAAACTACAATGAGATACCACCTCACACCTGTTAGGTTGGCTATTATCAACAAGACAGGTAATAACAAGAGTTGGCTAGGCTATGGAGAAAAAACTCTCATTCACTGCTGGTAGAAATACAAATTAGTACAGCCATTATGGAAGAAAGTATGGTAGCTCCTCAAAAAATTAAGAATAGAATTTCCATATGACCCAGCAATCCCTCTACTGGGTATATACCCTCCAAACTCAAAAACATTGATATGTAAAGACACATGCACCTCCATGATCATCACAGTATTATTCACGGTGGCAAGACATGGAAATAACTAAAGTATCCTCCAATAGAGGATTGGATAAAGAAGATATGATATATATACATATATACAGATACGTATATATATTTATATATAATGGAATACTACTCAGGCATAAGAAATGATGATATATTGCCATTTTCAACAGCATGTATGGACCTTGAGAACATTATACTGATTGAAATAAGTAAATCAGAAAAAGCTAAGAGCTGTATGATTTCACACATAGGTGGGATATAAAACTGAGACTCATGACATGGATAAAAGTAAGGTGGTTACCAAGGAGAAGGGGATGTGGGGGATAGAGATGGGGTGAGGTAGTGGGGAAGGGGTAAAGAGGGACAAATATAAGGTGACAGAAAATGATTTGACTTTGGGTGATGGGTATACAACATAATCAACAGTTCAAATGCTGTAGAAACGTTTAGCTGAAACCTACATACTCTTATTCATCAATGTCACCATGTTAAAGTTAATTTTATAAATAAAATTTAATATCTTAAAAATTGTTTAGTCATTGTCTGGTATACAGTAAATGTCAATAAGTGGTGACTGCTGCTATCACTCTTAGGTTCATTATTAAAAATAATAGAGTTGAGAAGGTTTTAGAATAACTGATTTATGAAGCACTGTGTAGACTCTGGTTTGGTTTCTAGTTTTCTCATTTGTATTAACAAGGAGCAAGTATTGCAGATATGTCAAAAGTTATGTCAACAGAGCATAGATGACAATTTGGTTAAACAGACAATATTAAATCTTTGTCATCTGTGGAGACTGATTGCTTTGATGGGCCCAATTTTTCACCCCTTGCCATAGGACTTTGGAGCTCCTTCTGTTTAGAAGCAGAGTATATTTTCTGGTTATGTTGCTGTGTCAGTCAAGTGTTCACAGAAATGAGCTAACAAAGGTTTGTGAGAGCAACACACATTTCCACCATTCCTCTTGCAGCGTTTTTATTGCCGTGAGAAGGACATGTCTGGGACAACCCGTGGCAGTTTAAGAGATACATGGAACACAACCAAAATGTTTCAGTAACCTCCGCTGATCGGCATATAACCTGAAGACCTGTGAGAAAACCCAGCCAAGCTCAGGAGAGCTAATTCTGCATACCTAAGCTATCAATTTACTGTTGTATATTATGAAGACTCATGGTTGTTTGTTACTTTACAGTAGCTAGCTGACACGTCACCAGACAGATAGAACACCAAGTCCTTAGCAGGAAAAAAAAAAGCAACAGTTATTTCACAATATTGTTATAAGGATTGAAACATACAAGGTATGCAAAGTACCTGACATTAAAGATTAGCCCAGGTCAGATAGCTCAGTTGGTTGGAACATGAACCGCCAGTTCAGTCCTAGTCAGAACACATACAGGAACAGATTAATGCTCCTGTCTCTTTCTACCTCCCTTCTCTCTCTCTCTAATATATATATTTAATTCAGTGAGAGGAGGGGAGGCAGAGACAGACTTCTGCCTGCCCCTTAACTGGGATCTACTCGGCAAGCCAACAAGAGGGCTATGCTCTGCCCATCTAAGGTGTTGCTCCATTGCTCAGCAAGCAAGCTCTTCTTAGTGCCTGAGGCATAGGCTATAGAGTCATCCTCAATGCCTGGGGCCATCCTCAGTGCCTGGGGCCAACTCAGTCCAATTGAGCCATGGCTGAAGTAGTGGAAAAGAGAGAGAGAATCAAGATGGGGAGGGGTGGAAAAGCAGATGGGTGCTTCTCCTGTGTGCCCTGACCAGGAATTGAACCTGGAACATCCATACACTGGATTGACACTCTAACACTGAGACAACCAGCCAGGGTTAATAAATAAAAATTAAAAAAAATAAATAAAGAAGCATTTAGTAAGGGTTGGTTGCTATAACTAAAAGTCAACGTCCAACAAATATCTATACATTTTTCACAATGAAATATGTTTTGCAGTTTGTGATTACTACTTATTACACCTAACAAAGAAAGAAAATGGAAATGCTGGATTAGAGCCCTTAATGCAAAATTTCTATGTGTTTATAATTCCAAAATAGACTTCCTTTCTAAATTTTTATGTATTCCTTTTAAAAAGCCTATCTTATGATAGACATTAAAATAAGCCTCTCTTTAGACAATGAACTGCCAAGGTAGGACTTTATGTTTTTCCCATTAATACAAGGGTTTTATTTTCCATTTACATAATGGACTCAAGCAGTCAATGATTGGTTAAATTGCTCATTCCACCTCTTGCCTGCAAGGCTTT
This sequence comes from Saccopteryx leptura, assembly GCF_036850995.1. NCBI lineage: Eukaryota > Metazoa > Chordata > Mammalia > Chiroptera > Emballonuridae > Saccopteryx > Saccopteryx leptura. Next base: position 143,202,474 of record NC_089505.1, read on the forward strand.
TTGTGTGAATAAACATCCAGCAAAAAATCTGAGTACCATGGAACATTAAACAGGTGTTCTCCTTTTTAAACTTTGTGATCTCAATTTCCTGGAGTTATCCAATAGAAAACAGATGCAAATTAAGAGCTCAATTCACAAAAATAATAGGTAGTATTTATACTGGTTTCTTATGGAGATGGCTCAGAAAAGGTATGGAAAGTATAGCTAGCAGTTCCAAATGAAATGTGTGTTCCTACAGTTTCATAAATATCCTTCTTGTTTTGTTCTAAATATTGACCTTTCTGTGCTGACTGCAAAGGTAAGCACAGGCACAAGCAGCTGGAATCATAACAGAAACCTGCCTCTGTTTAGAACATGCTTTGATGGGTTTTACCATTTACTTTTTAGACGTGCTGGTGAAGAGGAACAGATTTATGCAGTCTGACTTATGTCTGCTGATATGGTTAAAGGGACAGGAAGCTGATAAGTTTCTGGCCTGCTCTCAACATTACTAGGAAATGATCTCTAGCATTCTAGAAAATGTCATTAAAGAAGAGGTCTGCTGTTTTGTGTGTGTGTGTGTTTATTTTTGTTTTATGTTTGTTTATTCATTTGCTTTATTGTTGCTTTATGAGAGAAGAAGGGAAAAAAACATGAACAAGATAAATGGCTCTTCTATATGCTGATGCATTTATGGCAATCCTTACAAGAATGGAGATCATGTTTCACTTACATTAATTAGTGGAAGTCTTTACACAGACTTTATTTGCCTTTAGAAAATTGTAACCTTTGGTGACAATAACAGAAAAAGGAACTAGAATAGATAGTGAACCCAAAAAGTTACTGTATTTAGGGAAATTTAAAAATTGGGCATAGCATCAGCTCTACACTAACTGAACTCTGTTTTAAATAATTATTTGGTATGATCAATTTGTAGAATCACATCAAATTTATTGAGAATTTTTACCAAGGAAATTTACTATACATATCTAACATAACTAGATACTCAATACATAACTCGTTGAAATAATGCTGGGCTAAATATAAAGGCAAAGGATTGGTCACTGGCATGGTAGGCCAACATGGAGTAAATAGTTGGGTTCTTGGAGATATCAAGGTTGCATATAATAGATAGACTAGCTGCTGATAGTTCATCTTTCTTGTGATTCCTCTGGAAACATAAAGTCATTAACAAGGAGATCTTGGCTATGAGGAAGGTGTCAACTTCACTTCACCCCCCCCCCCCCCCCAGCTCTTACATCTCAGTTGTTTGTTGTCAACTGATGCCCAGGCTCCTTTGTAAATGCAAGAAGGAGACATAGAATCTGTTCTGACCCATTTCTTGAGACCATTCTCCATTTGCATTGAATCCTCCATCTCTGCTATTATTTCCACAGCTCTGTGGTAGACTTTTGTCACTGCTATAGCTGGAGATGAGTGTTAGTGACTCCCTGACAACATTAATATCCAGATAGAAGTTTTTAATAAAAACAAGTAACATAGCAAGTTCAACCACACTTGGAGATATTTCTTAGAAATGTATTTATTTTAAAAGCTGTAGTAATAAGAGCTCAACTGCCTGTTCTATACCTTCAAAGATGTATCAGTTCTGTGTTCTTTAGGCGCTTTGAATGTAACATGTCATCTCTAGATTCTAGAGATGATGCAAAAATATAGAAGCCATCTTCAATCAACCTTGCAGTTATCATCAGGCATGCCGACTCCTCTGATGTAGTTGGATACAGAACCACTCTGGCCCCTAGTCGCCAGTGTTGAAGAGTCAGGGTGGAGTTCTCACTGAACTTCCTATTTATAAAGGGTAAGGAGTATCTCCAAAATATAAACAATGCATAGATCTTGAATACTGCTAATTTGTCACTATTGGAAACCCGTTCTTAATATTTATTAAGTTAATTAGCAAAGTCTCTGGTATTGATTGGAGGTTAATATAGCTAATTTAAATACCAAACCATACCTGGAAGAAGGCTTTTCTGCTCCAGAATTTCTACAAACTATGATTTCCTAAAAGAACTATCTTTTGTTATTAATTTACACACACATGCATGCTTGCACACACACATCCTTATGCCATATTGCCTGCAAATTTATAAAGTAAATCATATACATATAACAGTTGTCAAAAATCTTCTTTCGGCCCTTTCAGTTTTTTAATTTTTACAAAATTTTGAGGCTTCCTGGCTTTTTTATATTAAATTTCGGGCTTTATTTGGGACCTGTTCTGTTTTACAATTTGATTTCAGCACTTATAATCTTCCCCCGCACCCTTTGCCAAAGCATTGTCCCTAGTCACATAAAATCCTATAGGCTATGTCAGCCCTCAGTCCTCTAATGGGGGAGGGGGAGAGAATTTGAAGAGGATAATAGTCCTAATTCCTTCAGGAATATTGAAGAGTAATGTACATCTAATTAGTCACAAGAGAAAATAACGTTGGATGTAAAAAAAAAACAATCCTCTGGGACAACATGCACAGGTTTAGGATTGAGTTTTGTTTATATTTGAAATCTGACTTCATTTATGCCTGTATGACCTTGTGTACATCGTTTAAAATCTCTAAATCTAAGTTTCCTCATCTGTAAAATGGGATGATTTTTACTTACTAAATATTATAAAGGATATAAATTGCAATGCCTGGGGTACCTTACTTCAATAAATGGCATTAGTGGCAGTGCTAATAAGTAGTTTTTGTTGTTGATATTGCTTATTCCACAGACTGGATGTGAAATGGTAGGAATACATTAAGACCTCATAAAATGAAAGAGACCTCTAAAGAGTACAGGAAAGGAATTGCTATGTGAATTAGTTTCCTATATACAACAGACTCTACTACTAATAAGGTGATACAAATTAGAGCTTCTATGTACATAGCTTGCTTATCACCTATTGCTGTTTAAAACTATACTTGTATGCTGTGATTGTCTTCAATAATGCTTTTTTCATACATGAAAGGCAATATACACAGATTTGTATGTGCACATATAGTATACTCTATTTTGCCTGTATGCCAACTTCAAAAGAGAAGAATGCCCAAAGGGGTCATAGTAAGAATCTGGATTATAATCCTAAAAGGAAACAGTTATCACTTTCACAATAGGCGTTCGAGCACAGTGGTTAAGAGCTTTAAATTCTGTATTGAACAAATTTAGGCTGTTATCCTGGCTCTTCTGCTTAAACAAGCCATGGAACTTCTGTTGTAACATCAATAAAATGGGAAGAAGAAAATAACTGTAAAGATCAAATGAGGTAATGTATAGAAAACATTCATCACAGTCCCTCGCACATAGTAAATGTTAATTATAGCCATTTTAGAGTCAAGGAGAAAAACAGTAAAATCTCTCAGATGTTCCACTGGTACACATTTTTAAAAATCATTGCTCCTAGTCAAAATCTGATTTTATCAAAAAATATCAAAATATTTAAGTCATCAGGAAAATGTTAAAATGTGGACACAAATTCATGCGGCAAGCGAAGAGGTTTGCAGTTAAGCTCAGGTCATCGTGCAGGAGAGGCACATCCCACAGGCCAAAGATGTTCACAGTGGGGATGAGCAAAGAACCATCTGACTCTGCTTGAACACACCCTCCCATTCAGATTTTCACGCCACTATGAACACAAAGCTTAATTTCTCTTATCAGGCAGGTCCAGTCAACTGATTGTGAGAGGGTAATGAGAGTCTAGGATCCTGCTGAGACTCTATGGATAAAATGCAGTGTCCATGGGGCACTGAGTTCCAGCCAAATCAAAGGCTTCTAGTGCCTAGATGCCCTACAGCTCCTAACGCTGGAATCTTTCACCTTTTGCAGTCCTTGCACATTGCATGTATTCCATAGGTATATGTTACAAGCTTGAGAAACTACGGAAGTCATTAATAAAGATAAATATAATGTTAAAAGCAAACCTGTGTGCTTTTCCATATATGTTCCAGTCACTGGGCTAAACACTCTTATCATCTCCCCAATTACCATATGAAATTGCTACTGTTACCTCATTTTGACAGCTGAAGATGCTGAGACTTAAGAAGTTAAGTAACTGCTCCAAGTTGCAAAGCTCGCTGAGATATTTTATTTAGGCTTTCTGACTCCAGAAAGTAGCTTTTTAACCTCTAAGCTATAGTATCTTTTTTTCACAAGTCTTCCTAGCCATTAAGTAAAGACTATAATTACCAAGAAATTCTGTGAACAACTGTTATTCAAGCCTGAACACAAGCTAAAGCTGCTCCACACATTATGGTCTAAGCATTGCCCCAGCCCCAAAGAATTAAGACATTCTTAAACCACCTTTACCTTTGACAAAAAGCCCTTCACAGTCTAGCTCCCAGTTTCATTTCTTGTCCCATCACCCACTAGCCCCACCCACATTTGCTCCTAGTCTAAACTTTAATTCCAAAACTGTCATGCTTTCACTTCTGTCATGACTCTGCACATTCCTTCCCAGTGGCCAAAGATACTATCCTTTTTCTCTCACAGTGCCCAGGTGTTCTGGCTAGCTCACTTCGTGCCCTTGGCCTGCATAGCCAGTGGCCTGACTATAGGACCAGTGATTTTCTCCTATAACTAAGCCTTGATGTTTGCCTCTGACATTAGAGACATACTTTCTTCTGAATTACATTTTGCAATATTTCACAATTTTAGATATAGCACATTTGTGAAGGAAACAGGAGTAGAAAGTGATTGGTACAGGAAAGCCTGCAAGAGTTTCTGAATTTAAAAGCACTAAACTGGGTCAAAAGTATCCTAAGAAGACCGAATCACCGATTCAAAAGAAGAAATGCACCCCTGTGTTATTGCAGCATTGTTCACAATAGCCAAGATCTGGAAACAGCCCAGGTGTCCATCAGTGGACGAGTAGATTAAAAAGCAGTGGTACATAATACACAATGGAATACTACATAGCCATGAAAAAGAAAGGAAATCTTACCTTTTGCAATGGCATGGATGGACCTGGAGATTATTATGCTAAGTGAAATAAGCCAGGCAGAGAAAGACAACTATCATATGATTTCCCTTATATGTGGAATCTAATGAACACAGTGAACTGAGGAACAGAACGGAAGCAGAGGCAGGGTCACAGGGAGCAGAGGGACAGCAGTCAGAGGGAAGGGGGATGAGGGATGGGATCAGAGGAGGTAAAAGGATTAGTGAAATTATATATATATATATGTATAACACATAGATACAGATAACAGGACAGCAAATCCCAGAGGGAAGTAGGGAGGGGGGTAGGGGTAGGGGGGCAAAGGGGGTATAAATAGATACATGGGGGTGGGGGTGAGGGTGTTATATTGAGTGGGACACTTGAATCTATATTAACACAATAAATTAAAATTAATAAAAATTAAAAAAAGAAAAGCACTAAACTAAGCCTGCTTATGTAGATCACAGGGTTTAGCATCAGTGTGTTTTCTAAGCATCTGAGGCAGGGCTCTACAATCACTGGTATGCATCCACCACAGTCAATACTGCAGACCTAGTGGGGGAGTGAAAGCTTTTGAAGCTTATTCACATTTCCTTTACAACGATTCATTGTTCATCTTGTGTGCCTGTCATTCTGGAAGTTACAAAGTTCTATTTAAATTCATCTGATGACTAATGGTCACTTTGAACAAACTCTAAATACAGCTAAAGAGGACAAAAGATGGAGCAGTAGCTTATCTACGAAGCCAGATCCTAATTGTGTCTATATGTATTTGAACATTTATACTTAAGCATGACTTTAGCATTTCACGGGGGAAGTTGAGCAACAAAAGCATAATGCAAAAGTATCTTTTCTTTTCATGCAAGCTTTAACATTTTAATGATTTACATTATCATCTAGAAAAATCTCCTGAAGGGAATATTGTTGGGCAAATAAGTTTGTAAAATCTGTATTTTCTGGTTTTGCTCACTTTTATGGTTAAAAATGGCGCTGACCACATGATTGCATTGCCCAGGTGATAGTGATAATTACCTTTCTGCTTGGCAAGGGGCTTGGTTATGCTAATGTGTGCTGGAGGAGGGCTTTCACTCCCAAAAGTTTTAAAAGAGGAGCTAGGAAGCCATTTTGGCAGAGGCCACATGGTGGCAGAGGAGGCAGGCAGCCAAGATGAAGGCATGTAGATGGGGAAAAGGAGGTGACTGAGGCTAGTGGGCCTTTGATTCTAGGAAAACCCGGATGTGTCAGTAGCTTTGTGAGCACTGAGTGAGTGGATTTTGGAGCCCAATGTGTTTGTATTTATTCGTCCACTGGTTGCGAACTAGAATAAAAGGATGGCCCACCAGTTCTTGGCTCCACAGTTTTATTACCATCTATCCGAATTCAATGAGAACCTGATTGTGCCAGGTGGCCATGACGGCCGTGACTCCTGGCCATACAGATATTTAATAATATAAATTGTGTTACCATTTAAAATTTTTTTTATCCCTCTTTTAATTTTTCCACACCTGATGGCTGACAGGACCAGGCTGATAACTCTTACTTTGTAAGTGAGGCAAGAAATAAAGGGACAGGAAGTTGAGTGGTTTAAAACATTGAAGCTTTAAAACTCTTCATCCTCTAATTCTTATAATGTTCTCCAAATCTCTTTCTGTGCTCTCCTGTGTATCAGTGGACATCAGAACTTGAGCCTCAAAAATCTGATCTTTATTGGGAAAAAATAAGCTATTTGACAATGGGTCTTACATTGTGGAAAATCAGTCTCCCTGAGAAGATTGTTTTGCCAATCCTTCTCTCTGCTTCTTTTGTTCCCAACTGCAATTCTCCTTCTTTATAGAAAAATACAAGGCTTCAGAAGCCAGGGAGTGTAAAGTGCGAGAACGTTCCCACTGGGTCTTGGCCTGCTTCCAGCCCTGAGAAGGATATCATTTTCAGTGTCATGCTTCCAATTTCCCTGGAAAGGTCGCACCTCTTTTCCTGCTCTCCAGTTCTCCCTAATCTTGCAAGCGCCTGTCTGGATTGCCTCTGCGTGTCTCTGCCTTTTCAAAAAACCTCATCTCAGATATACCATTATAAGATTCTCATCTTTCTCATTTTTTTCTACTTTTGTCATTAATACCAGCCCCTGCTGTCAGGGTTGATTATCAAGGTTGTAATCATTTATTTATATAATATATATATATATATATATATATATATATAATTTCTCTCTGAATGAGAGAAAGTTTGGATGCTGGCCTTGAACGTTGTTTTATGATAATCCTTATTTGTCATCCTTCCTTCCTTTCAGGGGTCTGAGAGGCAGCATGTTGATGTTTACTATAAATGCTCTAATCCCAATGGGATTTGCATAATAAAACAAATTTCACTGTCATCACCTTAGACTAAATCCACATTACACTATGACAATTGTCTCCTTTCTGGCCTTCCTGCCTCTTTTTAAAGAGTTTCTCAATATTGGCAAATAGAATTATCTTTTTGAAATGCAAATCTTCTCGTGCTGTTCTCCTGGCAATAGGCTTTAGGATTACAGTCTACACACTATAAAATTACCTCTCAAGCCTCCTACCATATGGTCCCTGAAAAGGCAGAAACCGGAACCGGAAACACAAGGCTGGTGTGTTCCAAAAGGAAAGTTTGTTTTACAAGTGCCTGTATCCTGGTGGATACAAGCAGGCTGAGACCAGCAGAAGGGCGTCAGCCCAAAAAACTGCGGGAGAGAGCAGGTAGATATAGGGTGCAAGGCCAGCATCTGCGGCCACCATCACAGCCGCCTGCCCCATGCAGGTTTGCATTACATTAGGGCAGATGGTAATGAAACAATGAAGCCAAGAACTGGTGGGCCATTAGCTTTAATTCTACCTTACCCCCGGTGGGCAAGTAAAATATACATTGGGCTCCAAAACTCACTCATTCAGTGCTCACAAAGCTACTGATTTATCCGAGTTTCCTAGAATCAAAGGTTTCTAGCTCACCGGCCTTATTCACCTCTGTTCCCCATCTCCTTCTCTCTGCACAAACTCTACACAAACTGGCTTCTCCTTCAGCACTCTGCCATCTTGCCTCCTTCTCCTCTTCTCTACGTGGCTCTTCTCTGCTCTCCTTTCCCTGCTTTCCTCTTAGAACGTAATCCCTCTTCTCCGTAACAATGTGATCTCTCTTCCTTTTAAAACCTTTTGGCACGAAAGCCCTCCCTCAACACATATTAACATACTAACATTATCACCTGGGCGATGGGCTTCCATGTGGGCAGTGCCATCTTTAACAAAGTGAGCGTAATATATTTTATTTGCCCAACATAGGGGCTACTGCAGGTACTTAGATATACTTAGATTAACATATAGGGGTTGGTTGCCTTGGTTACAGACTGTCTCCTTTTTCCAACCCTCAGGCCCCTTATGATGGCCTTGTCTCAAGGACAGTTTTTAGAACCTTCCCAAGGTGTGTGTGTGTGTGTGTGTGTGTGTTGGGGGCGGGGGCTGTCGGAGGGAGAGATTGGGCGAGGGAAATGTTTACTGAAGAAGTTGCTGGGTGTTGGGTGAGAGGAATTTGAGTTTTACAGGAGCCAATTTAACCCTAATAGTCCCTATTTATCTCTTTAGTCTAACACCTCCCATTGCAGCCTTCTTTTCTTCCATATTTCTTGCAATTTCCTAAACATGTTGTGCTCTTTCTTGATTCTAGAGGTTTGCACATTTCATCTTACTGTTTATGAGGCCTTTGTTTTTCTGCCTGGCTGCCATTTCTTTATTCTGTTGGATTTGCCAGGCAGCATCACCCTTGATGACACAAATACTATGGGTGTAGAAGAATTCTTTGCCTAGGCTCCAACAACACCAGAGTTACCTGATAATTTATTGCAGGTTGAGGACAGAGACCCTATGTTATTTATGTCTGTGCCTAGTGCTTGATATAAAGTGGGCACTTAAGAATGATTAATGAATGAATTATTGAGTCCCACACTCAGTATATGAACATACACAGTACCCTTTATGTAATTCCATTTGATTAGAGATTCAGTTTTTGGTCCCTTAGTGTTTAGGCAAGATACCATCAAATGAGGAGACAGAAGGTCCAGTTTCTATTATTGACTCTCCAAGGTACTGTTTGAGCTTCTATTCCATTCAGACATTTAAATATATTAAATATATATATATTGACTCTCTCCTAGAGGCTGAGAGTTGTAGTTGCTGAAGGTACAGTGGTTATAAAACAGGTAGAGTCCCTTTCACATGGAATGTACATTTTGTTTGAGGAGACAATGAACAAATGGATAGGCAAAGAGTACATATCAAATTATTGTAAGAGTTATTAAAAAGTAAAACAGGATAAAGATAAAGAAGTGAGGAGAAGCAAATTTAAATAGAAGGGTCAATGTCATGGGCAGATAGTTTGAGCAACATCCTGGAGAGCTGAGTTTGCTGGGTTCAATTCCACAGTCAGGGCACATACAGGAGCAGCTCAATGTTCCTGTCTCTCTCTTCTTGCCTCTCTCAAATAAATAAATAAATAAATAAGTAAGTAAATAAATAAATAAATAAATAAATAAATAAATAAATAAATAAATAAATAGAGGGGTCAAGGGAGGCATGTTTGATAAGGTGATATTTAAGCCAAGACCTAAAGGAACTAATGTAGTAAGCATGTGCATTCTGGGAGAAACAGCATTCCAAGCAAAGAAAACAGCAAGGTTAAGAAGCCCAAAGCAAGATCATGCTCGGCATGTTTCTGAAACACAAGTGCTGTCATTGCCGTCTGAGTGCAGTAAAAGAAGCAGTGGCTATAGACCAGGTGCGGGAGTTGGTAGAACCAACTCATGCAAGGCCCTCAGCTCATGGTGAAGTGTGACTTTTTACTCTGAGTTAGAGGAGACTCCACTGGAAGATTTTGAGCAGACATGAGGGATGAGCTGATTGCTCCTTTAAGGTATCACTCTGACTCTTCTTTTTTTTTTTTTTTTTTTGTATTTTTCTGAAGCTGGAAACGGGGAGAGACAGACAGACTCCCGCATACACCCGACCGGGATCCACCCGGCACACCCACCAGGGGCGATGCTCTGCCCACCAGGGGGCGATGCTCTGCCCCTTCGGGGCGTCGCTCTGCCGTGACCAGAGCCACTCTAGCGCCTGGGGCAGAGGCCAAGGAGCCATCGCCAGCGCCCGGGCCATCTTTGCTCCAATGGAGCCTTGGCTGCGGGAGGGGAAGAGAGAGAGAGGAAGGAGAGGGCGGGGTGGAGAAGCAAATGGGCGCTTCTCCTATGTGCCCTGGCCGGGAATCAAACCCGGGTCCCCCGCACGCCAGGCCGACGCTCTTCCGCTGAGCCAACCGGCCAGGGCTCTTCTATGGAGTAGATACAGATAGGGAGACGAGTGTAGAAGCAGAGAGATCAGTTAGGAACCACTGCTAATGACTTGGGCTAGAGTGATAGCAGGGAAACAGTGAGCACTAGTTAAATTCTAGATAATATTTTGAAGGTAGTTTTCATAGCATCGAATTTCTGCTGATAAACCGGATGTGAGATGTATGAGAAGCAGATCCACCAGTGAAGACTCTTAACTTCCTGGCCATTCACTGAGTTGAGAAGACTGTGAGAAGAGCAAATACTGGCTGGGTAGAGAAAAATAAAAAGATTGAAGTTAGATGTTAAAATATATAGCTATAGATAAAAATATAGATATTGGTATAGATGGAGATATAGATTATGCAAGTAAAAATCTTGAATTAAAAGTAAGATAAATGACTCTGGGGAGTAAGTAAACTCAGAGTTTGAGATTAAAATCTGAGAATCACTTAAATATGAATAGATTTACAGCCATAAGATTAGAAGTTGCCGCTAAGGGAGTGAATGGAGGCAGAGAAGACAAGGGGCATGAGCACAGGTGCAAGGCCTGGGAAGGAGCATCAGTGCAGGTGGGGAAGGAGGGGCCCACGGCATAAGTTTAAAACTAAGAGAACCCTTTGTTTTGGAAACCAAAACTGAATTTGAAGCAGTTTCAAAAACAGAGTGTTCTAAAAGCTGCTAATCAGTTGAATACTATGCGGACTGTGGTTTTACCCTAGAATCTAGTCATGTGCAGGTTGCTGGTAACTCTGACCAATGCAGTTTGAGAGCGTGAGTAATGGGAACAAACCTGATAGAAATGAATTTATGAATGTTTAAACAGCAGGTAGACATAAGGACTATAGACAATTCATAAACTTAGGCTGTTAAGATAAGTGATTTTTAAATTATGCTTTCATCTCCAGTTCTATGATTTAAAAAATAATATCCATATTATATACCTCAGTGCTTGCTTGGGTGGTCAATTCAAAACATTCATGTTCAGCCCGATATCTTGAGCATTTAATCACCTGGAATGTGCTTTCTTTTTCTTTTGAGAATTCAGAAGGTGCTTTATCTGTCTCAGAGTCTCAGGGCCACTTTCAGCTGTGTCAGTTATCACTGGGCTGCAGAACGGGTGAAGTGTCAGTTAATAAGATTCTGGGTACAGGGAACTTCTTGTTTTTATAGTTAGTAGTCACCTTGTCTTTTGCTTCATCCTTTTCTCAGTATTCAATTTTCCATCCATCATCCACCCTTCTTTTATTCATCAAGCATGGGAGATATCAAGTTCTCAAAGGCTTCTCTCTATTTTATTTGGGGACACAGATATGGAATATCTTCTGATGCATAGGACAGTGCAGGTTGCTCTTAGCTGGCCCTGGGGATGAGCAGATCTAAAGCTATAAAAAAAAGGAGGGAGGGAATGTGAAGAGAAGCAAGGCATTAATTCTTGAAAACTATCCTAATCACAATCCCAGACTGAATATTGGGTTGAAACTATAAATATTGTGCTAAGCATCAGAGTCAAATGAATATTTGGAGAAAGTTAGGTGTGGTGTCCAGCCTGAGTCAGGAAAAGCAGTTTAGAGTGAAGTCCTTGTGAAAGGTGCTGAAAGCTCCCTTATATGCTACAAGATGTGTGGAACAGGGGCAAGACTGATCGTCAAAGGTAATATGCCGTAACTGAATAAAATATAATTAAAGTGAAGATCTTGAAGTGTTTGGTTTTTCATTCTTTTCTTTATTTCCTCTTTACCATTCTTCTTCCTTTTCAGAGTTTATCCTTTGTTTCCCTCTTGTATAGTACAAAGAAAGAAATTGATGAAAATCAAGATGCTATACTTCAGAATAAAACAAATCTTTTTAAGCACATAGTTAAGCTGGAAGGTATATTAAGCCATTCCCCTTAATTTACCTTCATTTCTTAAGTTCTACATCTACTTTTATTTTTCAGAAGAAACATATATTTTCCAGAAGTGACATTCTTGACACTTTCTCAATGGGCAAAAAAAATTGCATTATATGATATTTTAAGTGCAACTTTCAACACAGCAACATGCATAAGAACAATAAATATAAAAGAGTAAAATATTTTAAAAATGTGTTTCTTTTTGTTTGTTTGCTTGCTTGTTTTCTGATACTTCAACAGAACAGGGGAAATAGTGATTTGGTTTCTGTGTACGGGTTCTGAATCAAAACCAATGAAGCAGAATGAAGCCAAACTATGAAAGGAAGAGTTACATGGCTACTGCAGGAATAAACTGTCCCTGCTGGCGAGAGAATATTCTGATGCTCACACCTGCCTCTCCATTAGATACTCGGCGCAGTGGAGCAGATGTGCCTTGAGATATCAAGTGGATATACTTGGTAAGGGGAGAACTGAGCAAGATAGCTTCAAGTTCTTGAAGAAAATCATTCTGCAATCAATGGAACTGAGAAGACTCATTATGTGGGAGGTTCCTTGTAGGACGTGGGTCTGCCTGAGGGAATTCTCGGCCAGAGCCATGAGCACTCTGTTCAGTCTGATGCTGATGCTTGAAATTGATTTCTCATTTAGAAATAGGTTAAGCTTTCTCTCTAATCTTAAAAAAAGAATTTTTCAGTGGTTATGACAGAGAGGAGAAAAAAAGAAAGATATGCTCAAATGCAGAACTTGTCTTTAAATTGAAGGAGGGGTAACTAACTGAGCTTTGCTGATAATTCTAAGACTAATTACTGAAGGGTCAGACCAGATGAACTAGAGTTCTTTCTTCATTCCCTGTGGACCGCAATTTGATAATGTGAATATACTAACCAAAGGTCTGGAGTGCCAATCATGTTAAAAAGAAAGAAGGTGCTTCCTAGTACACGGTGCTGTGTTATTAGGACTTTGAAACACTCTCCGCTCTGGAGTGATTCTGCCAGCAGATATTCTTGAGCCCAAATTTCATCTCAACATTGAAGATTGGCATCTGAGCTCAGTTACCCTCATTGAAGAGTCTCTGATAATTTTACTTAGCTCACGGTTTGTTGCGTAGATTAACAACTGCATACCCATAGTTAAACCATAACTTGTTATGTAATGTTTAATAATTTGATTCCATATTGGCTACTAAGTTGCTCATGGACAGAAACATTCATCACCGAATTCCAAGCACCTGTCACAGTTTTAATATCAAATAAGTGCTTCTTAAAATGAAATGGGAAGAATTATTATTACTTTTACTCTTCTTCTGATGGATTGTTTTTCTGTGTTGTTGCAACCCCTGTGCGCCTGCTGTCCTAATACCAGCTGTACTGTTGTTCTATTTTGTCTACAACAAGCTGACTTGGTCTCCTACAGAGAGCTATGCTGTTCAACGTGGTAGCCAATAGCCACGTGTACCTACAGAGCACTAGCAGTGTGGTTGGTAGAACTGAGAAACAGAATTTCTTTTTATTTTAATTAACTTAAAAAATTAAAACTAACACTAAATTCAGTTATGGGAAAACTTTAAGTATGTTTGTGACTACATGGATATGTGAATCTACTTTCTATAAATTTTATGAAATATAAATACAGATCAAGTACTTGTGACATGAATTCAGAATCCAAATTAAGATGTGCTAAAGTGTAAAACACATACCAAATTTTGAAGACTTAGTATGATATTTTAAAAAGAATATAAGCCCTGGCCAGTTGGCTCAGTGGTAGAGCATCAGCCTTGCATTTGGATGTCCTGAATTTGATTTCCGGTCAGGGCACACAGGAAAAGTGACCATCTGCTTCTCTATCGTCCCCTCATTTTCTCTCTCTCTCTCTCTCTCTCTCTCTCTCTCTTTCTTTCCTTCCTGCAGCCATGGCTCAATTGATTCAAGAGAGATGACCTCAGGCACTGAGAATGGCTTCCTAGCCTCTGCCTCAGGCACTAAAAAAAAGTGGCTCAGTTGCTGAACAACAGAGCAACAGCTTCAGATGGGCAGGACATTGCTCCTTAGTGCTCTTGCTGATGGACCCCCGTCAGGGTGCAAATGGGAGTCTGTCTCTCTGCCACCCCTCCTCTTACCAAAAAAAAAAAAAAAAATGTAAAAGTCTTATTAATGATAAGACTTTTGAGTACCTTAGATTAAATAAAATAATAAAATTATTTTTAGCCCCCTTTTCCAATATTTTTTTACATTTTAAATATGGCTATTAGAAAATATTAAATAGCTTATGTGTCTTGCATTATATTTCTACTAGGCTGTACCACTTAAGAGAATCATACTAGTTATATGAAGTGTTATTGTTTACAATACATTCTTACCTAGAACATTATATTAAATCCTATAAATCACTGTGATGTGTTATAAAATACAGGAAAGATCAGAGCAGCAAAACAACTTGCCCCTCTTTGGCAGGACTAAGATCCTGATTCCAAAAGGCTTTTCCACCTGCCTCACTGGCCTTTGCTTTTGTTGTGTTGTCTGTCATTTCTTCTAAAACACATAATTTTGATTACAGTCATTAGGCATAACTACATACATTAATAAGTGCTTTTGAGTTCAAGAGTTATGTCCTGCAAAAGAGTATGGACAGTTAGGATTCATAACTAGCCCTATGTTAGGTTTGTTTTTTTTTTATCATTGTTGGATAATTTTTTCCCCATAAGACTACAATAGTAAGCTTAGAATACTTCCAGTAGAATTGTTCATAACTTTCTAGAATTAATCTTTCACTCAGATACTGTCAAAGCACCTAAAATTAAAGCAATCTGGGACCGCCTTTAGCATACTACACATGTTACATGACTGTCAGCATGTTTGTCTGCTAGTAAATGACAGTCCATTTTACAGAATTTAGTTTGACACTCATTTATATGACTTGTTAACGTGTGGACTTTTTGAGAGGGGATCCAAGGAAGGTGAGCTTTCTTAAGGCCTTTCTACATTCTCTATAGCAATGATTTAGTGATCAGATTCTGTAGCAGTCTTCTCATAAACTGGTAAGAATGAAAAAAGGAAAAGAATAACTATGAAGTAGGGCAACAGATGATCAAAGCAGATTCCTTTGTATCTCCTTTGTGTCCAATACATTCTATATGTTGGGAGCCTTAATCATCTCATTTCATTTAACCATAAAATAGCCTCATGAGAAAGATATTATTACTATTGCATCTGTAGAGACTCAGAATGGCAAGTGGAAAAGTAGATTTAATTCCAAGTCTATGGCTATCACTTTACCTGTTTATTTTTCCTTCTGTCTAAAAAGTGACAATTGTGTTTCAATGCAAATAAGCACTAGACTTTGAATCAGAATTGGATCCAAATTACAGGCAAAATACTTAAGATTACATAATACTCAAGATTCAAAAACTTTTATAAGACTCAAGATTTAAATTATAGGCACAATGTTCAACCTCCACCCAACAACATCATTATACATTTATTCATTCATTCATTCAACAAGTGATTGCTGATTGCCAAGTTCTGTGTTAAGTGCTTGGATACAGTGAAGACTAATAAATGCATCTATGAAAGTGCTTTATAAAACAACAGATACTTAAAAGTGTTTTCTAGTTTTAAATTAGTACAAACACAACAACAGTCTGCAGTGATGTGGAGAAATGCTGTTTCTTGGCCTGGCTACAAAGATTAACGTAATAAATACTCATCGGCCACTTGGTTATCATGCCAGAATTCAGTGTCAGTTTAAGAAAGGCCCCTTTCTTATCTCCATGCCATCTCCTTGCTACAACCTTAACTGTTTGACATATGATGATTCCTCTCCATCCCTATTGCTATTGTTCAGTTTAGTCCCTGTCATTTCTTTTAACAGACTTTAATTTTTAGAGCAGCTTTAGGTTTGGAGCAGAATTTAGCAGAAAGTACAAAGGTTTTTTATGTATTCACTGCTCCCACATACGCCAGGCCTCTTCCATTATCAGAATCCCCCATAATTGCAACAACAGTACATTTATTACAATTGAAGAACCTAAATTGATACTTCATTATCACTCAAAATTTATAGTTTATGTTACCTTTTACTTTTGATGTTGTGTATTCTATGGGTTTAGACCAATGCATAATGACATGTATCCACCTTTATAGTATCATACACAGTAGTCAGTTTCATTGCCCTAAAAATCCTCTGTGCTCTGCCTATGTATTCCTGCCCCCGTCACCATGTCATGTAGTTAGAATTATACAGTATCTAGCCTTTTCCAGTTGACTTATTTTACTTAGTAACACGCACTTAAGTTTTCTCTATGTGCTCTCATGGCTTGATAGCTCATTTCTCTTTATCACTAAATTATATTTCTTTGTTTGGATATATCATAGTTTTTTATCCATTCACTTACATTAGGACATCTTGGATACTTTAAAATTTGGAAATTATAAATAAAGCTGCTCTAAATATTTATTGACAGGTTTTTTGTACTGATATAAGTTTTTAACTTTTTTAGGTAAAGGTGTGCAGTTGCTTGATCATATGGTAAGAGTATATTTAGTTGTGCAGGAAACCATCAAACTGTCTTCTAAATTTACTACTATTTTGCATTCCCACTAGCAATGAATGAGAGTTCCTATTGCTCTGAATTCTTGTCAGCATTTGGTGTTGTCAAGGTTTTGGATTTTGGCCATTCTATTAGGTATGCAATAGTATCTTGTTGTTTTAATCTGTGTTTCGCTGATTAAATGTGATATAGAAGATTTTCTCAAATGCCTATTTCTCATCAGAATATATCCTTTGGTCCTGGCCTGTTGGCTCGGAGCATTAGCCTGGCTAGCAGACATCCCGGGTCCAACCTCCAGTCATAGCATACATGAGAAATGCCCATCTGCTTCTCTTCCCCTCTCACAGCCGGTGGCTCAGTTGATCTGAGTGTCAGCCTCAGGCACTGAGAAGGGCTTGGTTGATCTGATCATTGGCCCCAGATGGGAGTTCCTGGGTGGATCCCCATAGGGTTTTTTGTTTTTTTTTTCTGAAGCTGGAAACGGGGAGAGACAGTCAGACAGACTCCCGCATGCGCCCGACCGGGATCCACCCGGCACGCCCACCAGGAGCGACGTTCTGCCCACCAGGGGGCGATGCTCTGCCCCTCCAGGGCGTTGCTCTGCTGTGACCAGAGCCACTCTAGCGCCTGGGGCAGAGGCCAAGGAGCCATCCCCAGCGCCCGGGCCAACTTTGCTCCAATGGAGCCTTGGCTGCAGGAGGGGAAGAGAGAGACAGAAAGGAAGGGGGGGGGTGGAGAAGCAAATGGGCACTTCTCCTATGTGCCCTGGCCGGGAATTGAACCCGGGTCCCCTGCATGCCAGGCCGACGCTCTACTGCTGAGCCAACCAGCCAGGGCAATCCCCATAGGGTTTCATGCAAAAGTTTGTCTCTTTATTTCCCCTCTTCTTGCTTAAAAAAAAAAACAAAAAAACACAAACTTCTGTGATGAGGTATCTGTTAGAATCTTTGGCCAATTTTTTAATCAGGTTGTTTTCTTATTGTTGAGTTTTGAGAGTTCTTTGTATATTTTGAATAAAAGTCCTCTCTTTTTTTTTTACAAAATATTTACAGAAGATGTGTCTTTTATAACAATTTTTTCTTTGACCTATCCTGAATGGGCAATTTTGATGATCTCTTTACTGGTTCATTGACTCCAACTTTTACCTGTTCTCCACACTGTATGCCAGACTCAGAACCTCACAGTATGGACTCTAAGATAATACCTGCCCCTCTAGCTGCTTCCTATCTGACTCCCACACCCCTACATACCATATATACTCAACTTACATTTTTCCAAACATGACAGCTGACAAACATCTCCATGCTATTTCATGTTTCTGCCTGTACTCAGAATGTCCTTTTTTCACTCCTTCATGTAATGAGCTCTCTCACTGATCTTTCAAATGTCATCTCATCAACCTCTTCTTTTAACTTATATTTCTTAAACCTCTTACTTAAACATTTAGGTTAAATTGACTAATACCTGATACCTATTTTTTATCCCTTAATAAATATAAAATATGATGTTACTATAATACTATCAATACTGAATTGCACTTATTTATTTACACAAAAGTCTTTCTCTACTAAATTGTACACTACTTGGGTTTGAAGGCCATGTCTTATTCATCCTTAGTGCCAGGCACAAAGTAGGCACTCAGTATATATTTGCTGAGGAACTGAAAAAAATAATCATTTTATTATTGAAATCTTTGGTGCCCTTTGTCTACAAAATCTAGACTCTTTTCAAGGGTATACCAGTCTTTTCCTCATAAGTTCTTGCTAACAGTCTTTTGCTGTGTGCATACATTTATTCATGATCTCATTACACTAAAATACAGTATAAGCAATTCTCTCAATGGATATTAGGGTTTCAGACTTTAAGGCCTTGATTCCTCCAAGTTCACAATTGAACTATTTCAGTGTCTGGTCAATCACACCATCCCTGCATTAAGGGCAAGATGAGAAAGGGCTTTGGGTAGCTCTTTGTTATCTATGGATCTAAAGACAGTGGGTATGCAGAAATGTAGGCCAACCTTTGAAGTGAAATCTAAAATGTTCCTGGCCTCTTTTATATACCCTAGGCCTTGCCAATTTTGTCTCTTTCCTGCTGAAATTCTCAAAGCTTCCCTGCTCATCACTCTTACATACTCTTAGGTGTTCAGGTCTTTTTTGAAGAATTTTGGCTTGCAAGCATCACTCACTTTTATGACCTCATCTTAATTACAATCCTTCTCAGTGGACATGATATGGATAGGCCATGTAATTTTCCATGGAATGTCTACATGCTCAGAAATGAGAAGCAGTGCTTTTCAAGAGAAAACACTGTGACTGAATTTTCTGCAATTCCTTACACTTAGTGAGTTCACTTGACGTTCCCCAACTCTATGTGGGCTGAAGCTGGCACGCAGCAATGCCAGTATTTTCTCTGTTGCTAGCATGTAATTAAATGCTTTGTGAAGCATTTGAGGACATATCACTATATGAAAAACATCACAGAAATGAAGATAGTCTTTGTTCTTTAAGACATCTTTTTTTTTTATATTCATGCACTTTTTTTTTTTTACTTCAGGTACTTATTGGTCCCCAGAAGCACTGAGTTAGACATTTAGATAAGGAGATTCTGTGTTTCAAAGTGGGAGATCTTTAATAAATAATTTGAAACATTAGCTACAAAGGACAGACCTTTAATATTCCAAGTGGAGCAGTGGCTATTCCTTCTCCTGCCTCTCATTTCTATTCTCTAGTATTATCTGCTAAGTCAGTAACAGGTTGTGGTTCCAAGTCAACCTAATTTCTAGCCAGCTCTGCCTTTCTCACCTCCTCTCTGCCTACTTGTCTCTCAATTATGGCAAAATCAGAGGCTATACAAGACAGACTTTGGATTGGATTATACAAGGTATAGGCCTGGTGTCTACTGTGTCATGAATAAGCTCTTGGTTAT
Source organism: Saccopteryx leptura (assembly GCF_036850995.1). Lineage (NCBI taxonomy): Eukaryota > Metazoa > Chordata > Mammalia > Chiroptera > Emballonuridae > Saccopteryx > Saccopteryx leptura. The sequence continues at coordinate 143,222,086 of NC_089505.1, forward strand.
GTCCAAGTAGCTTCTGAGATGCAATATTTTGTTTCCTGACCCTACACCATGTTGACACTTTTATTTCCAGAAGACTTATGGTTTCTTTGCCAATTCCATTTGACTGTTGACCTGAACTTCTCTGAAACCTACCTAACTCTTACCAGCTAATTGTACTCCTACCATTAGTGTGCTGTTGATTTCCTGTCTAAGACTGAGAGTCATGGCATCATCTTGAAAATACCACTTGCACTTCCAACACGCCACGCTGTGCCTTATGGGCCAGGTCTGATCTTATTCTTCCTCCTTGTCCTCCAGACATAAGGTAGTGATCAGACCAGACTGTGCCAGGGGTTGAGCATCACCCAGAGTATCTCACAGGGCCAGACCATGTCCTCTTTAGTTTCATTTTCTTCCCTCTCCTCACTGTTCTTGCTGCCATAGGCTAAGTCTGCCATGTAATGAGGCCACTTAGACTAGTCATATACTTGTTTTCATAGAAAACCTTTTACATGTCATTTTAATTTTTTATACTGAAAATACTAGCTGAATGATCTTTAAATTTGCAGACTTGGGCATATTTATAACTGTGCTCAAAAAGTTTTTTTATTCTACTCACTGTTCTCTTGTTGCTTGTTTCATTGAAAAGAATACTGTAGGTAGATACACACCCATCCACCCACACACACTCAAAGGGTAAGGTAAATATATATATATATATACATATACACATATAATATATTTATGTATATATCCATACATATGATCTTTATTTTTTAATAAAATCATAGAGGCCGAGTAAAAGAACATTAATATTAATATTTCAGCCTTGACAATACAGCAATATTCTTCCATAAAAGCAAATTTAAATATTCCTTCTCACTTAAAGCATTACAATATCAAGATCCTGATGACATCACAGTATATATGAAATATATATAAAGTACAGCCAATGATGTTCTGGTAAGTCATAGAAAAAGAAGCAAAAGGACCAGCTTCTGCTTTGCCACCAGAGGCATGGATGGAATTCATAACAACGCCTAATTATGTTCTTTTAATCCTCTCAAACTATAGATTACATAATAATGATGATGATCCCAACAGACATTTCATCTAGAAATAATATTCTATCATTCTAGTACCTAGGGGATGAAATAGATATCTGCTTATATAGGAGACTGAAAATGTGTCTTCCATTTGCCAGTAATCATATGCTTAATACATTCTGAAAAATTAGGTGGGAAATTTTCAAAGGACACCTTAGGTTTTAGTTGTTGTGCTAGATAGTACATGATATGCCATTTTATTCTGCAAATGGATGACATCTTTCTATAAACACACCTGAATTACACTTAACAAGGGCAGATGTTCAAAGTTACTATTTAATAACATGCTCCTTAGTAAAATGGCACACACAGAGGCATACACAGAGACACACATATAATTTTTCTAAAGTATAGTTGTCTGTTCTTAGACTAAAATACTAAAGATGCAGACATTTAACATCTCTGAATCTCAGTTTCTATATCTGTAAAAAGATAATAGTGCCCACTTACCCACATGACTATTGTAAACATTGAATGAAATATTGAAATGGGACCATAAGTACCTATTGGTTCTCTGTAATGGTACTTATTATTACTATCTACAAGTGACTATAAAAATAATGTGAATGTGAGTTTCTTGTCCTACAAACAAGTCTGGTTTCGGTGAACCCACCACTGTATTGATTTATCATCTGAATTAATCCTCCAGTCTGAATTGATTAAAATACTCTTAGCTGCTTTCATGTTAGTCAATATGCAGTATCATGCTAAAATGTTAATAATAGCTCCAGTTTTTGATAATTTTGCTTTTTGCATTATTCATATACCTAAAAACTTCTCTGAAAAGTGGGGATTTACTCCCTTCATTTTGAAAGTGAAAAAAGTTTAGGCAGTATCAGAATAGGAGACATAGTCAAGGTTCTACAACTAGCAAGTGCCAAAAGCTGTAGCTAGGCAGTTGTGCTAGTCTGAAGCATTGGCCTTTGGCCGCACTGCTGGAACTGTTTTCTCATCTATATACCTCACCAGTCTGTGAGGCAGGACTTATGTTATAGTCACACTATTATCTTTTCTGCATGATATGGTCCAGGTATGAGTAGATCCTAATTAGTTTCATAAAAGAAGAAAGGACTATTCAGTACAACTACTTATGTAATTGATTTCAACAAATACCTCTGAAGGCTTATACATTAGGCCTATAAAATACTGACTGTAGAACAGCAATCCTAAATAAAAAAGACTGTTGTAGTTTCCTAAAATCAGTCTGGGGTTTATCTCCTAAGGTACTTGCAATATAATAGGGGACTCCATATGCTTAAAGCCAACATACTCTGTGACTAAATAAAATGAACTAAAGATGATGCAACATGCTGGGGTGTGCACTTGGATTCTGTGTTGGGTGGTTTGAAAAATGTCCATGGCAAAGAGATATGTATTAGTAAAATAGAAAGAGTAGTTTGCATGCATAAAGGTTGTGCATAGTAATTTAGGCTGAATCAGGGATCTTCTAAAAATCCTTAATGAAAAATTTGTTTCATTTGAACTCAAAGTAATCACAGAAACCAAGCAAGTGGCCAACTTTTATCAAACAGTTTACCTTTGCCTCTGCCCTTGTAAAGCATGACAAAAAAAGTCAGTGATTATCCTTGACTTCTATAGAAATAGCTGAATATGAATTAAATGGAAGGAGCATGAGAGATGAGCCCACTGAGAAAGAAGGAAGCAAGATCAAAGAAATCTTTGAAGTATTAATTGCAATCACTGAAAAAGAGGTAACATGAAGCTGAAAGTGAGATGGTCTGCTGTAAGTAGAATTAGAATACAGAAAACTAGAAAGTCAGCAGATGAGGCTCTAAGAGATAAAAATTACATATAAGTTCAGGTTAAGAAATAAGGTTATGTGATCAGTGTAGAAAAAAAAATGAGATAAAGATGGACCCAAAACTAGAGATAAGTTTTTTCTTTGTGGGTTAAACCAGTTAAATACAAAGAATATGGATAAAACCAGCTCTTTGAAAAAGAGAATAAATGACTCTCAAATAAAGGAGAGAAAGCAGACAGTTTGTGGAAATAGAATTCACAGACCAGCATGTGGTTCTAGGAAGGCAGGGCCTATCAGAGAAAGCCTATGAATTCCGATGTATGGGGTTCGGAAGTTTGCATGCTTTCTGTAGCTCTTACTGATCATGTGACCTTGAGCAAGTTACTTAGCCTTACTGAGCTTCATTTTCCATACCTGTACAATTTGTCTAATTATATCTTTGGAGGTGGGCTCCAAATCAGACTATCTGGGTTCAGATCTTAGCTCTACAAATTACCATCTGTAAACCTTGGGTAACACAATTTTCTTGCCTCATTTTCTTCATTGTGGTGGAGAGGTAATTATCAGTCTCAACATTTACAAAAATTATTCTTAGGAGGTGACAGGCAAAACTATCAAAACTTTTGAAAGCAATATAGAACAATATAATTATGATTACAGGATTGGGAAGAATTCTTTCAACAAGAAACAAAACTTATAAATCATAGAGAGACTGATAAATTTGGCTGTTTGAAAATGAACTGACACCGTAAAGAGAGCAAAAAAAAAAAAAAAACCCCATAAGCTGGGAGATAACAGGAACTCATCGCTATTCAGTATATATGGTCATGGGACATTAATGACAGGAATACATTCTGAGAAATACATCGTTAGATGATTTAATTATTGTGTAAACATTATAGAGTGCAGTTACACATAGATGGTGTAGTCTACTGCACACATAAGCTATAGGGTATAAATAATGTAGCCTATTGCTCCTAGGCTACAAACCTGTACAGCATACCCTTGTACAAAACAACACGAGATTACATTAAGCACAAGAGAAAATGATACAATCAAGAAGCAAGGTACACAGAAGACTGCTGCCAGCATACACAGCATACTGTCTCACACAGACTTTTTTTTTAAGTGGAAAGAACACACTCTAAAATAACAATAACATGTATAGTATGGTAAATAAATAAGCCAATAACACAGTCATTTATTATCATTATCAAGTAGTATGTACTGTACATGATTGTATGTGCTATACTTTTATACAACTTGTAGCATAGTAGGCTTTATACTCACTATAAACACAAGTAATGTGTTATGCTAAGAAATCACTAAGCTATAGGAATTTTTTAATCTTCATTATAATCTTAAGGTATTGCCCTCATATTTGTGGTCTGTTGTTGATGAAAACATCATTATTTGGTGCATGATTATAGTAAAAATAAAATCTTATAAATCAATAAGAAAAAAGATGATTCAATAAACCAATGGAGAAGAAAAAGAGTTATTAACAACACATTCTAGATAGTAGTCCATTGAGATGGAGTGGGAAAGAAAGAGATGCATGTTCTATTGAGCTAAGTGGGGATACTTAGGTACTCATTTTGCCATTATTCCCCTTTTATGCACTCTTGTAAAGAATGTGTGTTTCTCAGTACATTTTTAAAAATAGAAATTGTAGTACCTACCTACTTCATAAGGTTACTATGAGAATAAACAAGTATTTTAGAACAGTTCCTGAATATAGTAAATACTTAATACATGTTTATTCATATTATCTTAAACATTTGAAGCATTTTAGGTATTTAACACAAAGAAGCTATTATTGTTAAACTGTCTCATGAAAGAATAAAGCAGAAGGAGTTGTCTGTGTGGAGACTGGAACAGAAGTAACTATCGAAAGGAAGAGCTGAATTGTCTTACAAGTGAAAGTGGTTCATCACATTATTATAGGTATATTATACCAGCCTTTATGATACCCTTTCTGTCATATCAAGGTCATATGACAACCCTAAAGTTCCTCATCTATCTGTTCTCAAAGAAATAGAATGTGCAAATCAAACAGTATAAATATTCTGTTCCTTTGGTTAATTTTATTGTTGTTATCTATTAGTGTTATTCAGAGTATAAGTTAAGTTAACCATGAAGATAAGGAAGGCATTTGACAGCTATTTTGTCATGAATTGATGGACAAGTGATGATCACCAAACCAAGAAAGGGACTGATATTTCACGTTTGTTTTGAAAAGACATAAAATGTAAAGATATAAAACAGTTTTTCTGCTTCTGGTGGCTGGATTCAGAAATAAATAAAAGTGACCAGAGAAATCACTGTTAGAATTATTTGTGTGTGAATATGATTACAGAATCTGTTTTTGAATATCTGTGCTCATAGCTAGGTCAATATTATCAAAAATGTGAAGTGATCATCAAGATAATTAATAGGGTGTGTAGAAATGGAGATTATAATAAAGTGAAAGTGTGTTTTCTGACTAGAATTTGATAGTAAGTGAAATTATTGCTCAAAAACTAGAAAATTTGACAGAGATAAATAGAAGAAGGTCAAATTCCCATTAGAGCAGGTGAATTGCTGTTAATGGTCAGCAGGTTGACAAATAGGAAAGAATCTCACTCTTTTCTCAGGATATCCAATAGTGATATTAAAAAAAAAATTATTCTGAAAAGAGAAGATGGCACTGGAGTAGGCGGACGTACCAACATCTACCTCCCAGAACCAAAGTGGATTACAAAATAATTTTAAGAACTATCATCTGGAAAAACCAACTTTGGACTAAACTAAGAGGACTCTTCAACCAAGGAACACTAAAGAAGCCACACCGAGACTGGTAGGAAAAGCGGAAATGCGGAGAGGGCTGCCCAGCTGCCTGGAGTGAACAGCAGCCGGGAGAGACTCGCGTGGCAGGAAGTGAGTTTAGCAGAGAAGGGAGGGTCCTGAGTGCCAAGAACAAAGCCTCAGCCTGCAGCCTCAGAGCCTAGAAGAAGCATAAGGACAGTATTTAGCTGGAAACAAGTCAGGATACTATTTGTGAGAAAGAGTCTGATTTCTCAGACTCAGGATTCTTCTTAAAGGGACTGCGCAGAAAACCTCTCTCACAATCACCCACCCGGGGGTCCGGGGGACAGGAGAGAGGAGAAGACTGGAGAAGCAGGAAGAGAGTGTAATCTAGGAGGCACAGGGAGAAACATTTTGGGAGACAACCACCCTAACACCTGGGACAAGTCACTCCCCAAATCTGAAGTGAATATTTCCCCTGGAAACAACAATACCAGCAAAGGGAAGCAAAACACCAGCCAAACAAGCTCTCCCGCGGCACTCAGAGCAGAGTTGCTTAGAAGGAGGGAGCTTTTGGGTCTACAGTAGTGAGTGTTAGGGTCTGAGCTGCAGCGCCCACACCCCACACGGCTGAGGGCTCACTGGAGGGCGGGAGGCAGCTGGATGCAGAGGCGCAGTTCTGTCGGCAAGGGCGGAAGCCCGGTGGCCACCACTGGGCTCACGTGTGAGCTCAGTCTTGCCTGGCTGGGTAGGAGTAGGCGTGCAAAAGTGGTCAAGCCCAGCTGCCGGTAGCTTGTAATCCAGCCTGCAGGAGAAGGGCAGGAACCCCAAAAGGAGTGGAGACCAGCCCTTGAGCAAGGGCGCAGGAGCACAGCCTTGTCCTGCCCGTGAAACTGAGGCTTGTGGCCTGACTTGGGAGCCAGCTCCTCCCGCGGGGGTGGAGCCAAAAGCCCAGAACAGTAGTGGAGTTCCACTACTGAGCTGAGCGTGGGCATGCAGTCCTGCCCGCTGGTAGAGCCAAGGATAGCAGCTGTTCCATGAGTGGGCTCCTCCTGCAAGGGAGGGGCAAAAGCCCGGAAACAAGCAGAGACCCAGAGCTGAGCAAAGGTGCTCATCACTGCCCTCAGGGCCAAGCATAATGCCACCCATGGGGGTGGGGCAATGGCCAAGGCCACCAAGGCTTGTGCACCTGAGCACGTGATAACAGCCACTCCCGTGAAGGAGAGGTGGAAACCACAGCAACAGCCCCAGTGGGCAGGCACCAGCAACACTCAAACACAAAAGCCCTAGGCAGCAACAGAAGAGAGGGTGGCAGGCCTGAAGACAGACCATACTTAGGGAAAAGAGGCTATACCTAGTGGACTCCAGTGGTCAAAACCTTCCTTTACACAGAGAAAATGCAAAGGCAAAAAAAACGCAACACAAATGAACCAAGAGAAATCCCCAGAAAAGGACCTAAATGAATCAAATATAACCAAATTACCAGATGCAGAGTTTAAAATAACAATTGTTAGGATACTCAAAGATATTAGAACAACAATAGATGGTTATTACGAACACCTAAATAAAGACATAGCAAATATAAAAAAGGACATTGAAATAATAAAAAAGAATCAGTCAGAAATGACAAATACAGTATCTGAAATAAAGAACACAATGGAAGGAATTAAAAGCAGTATGGATGAAGCAGAGAATCGAATCAGTGAGTTAGAGGACACGATAAATAAAGGCACAGAAGCAGAGCAGATAAAAGAAAAGAGACTCTAAAAGTCTGAGGAAACTCTAAGAGAGCTCTGTGACAACATGAAGAGAAATAACATTTGCATCATAGGGGTTCCTGAAGAAGAGAAAGAACAAGGGATAGAGACTTTGTTCAAGCATATCATACCTGAAACCTTCCCTCAATTAAAGCAGAAAAACATCTCACATGTTCAGGAAGCACAAAGAACTCTATTAAAGAGAAACTCAAAGAAATCAACACCAAGACACATCATAATTAAAATACCAAAGCTAAGTGATAAAGAGAAAATATTAAAAGGTGCTAGACAAAAAAAGACTATCACCTACAAAGGAGCCCCCATAAGGATGACTTCTGACTTCCCAACAGAAACACTTGAGGCCAGAAGGGAATGGCAAGAAATATTCAAAATAATGTAGAACAAGAGCCTACAACCAAGACTACTTTATCCAGCAAGGCTATCATTTAAAATTGAAGGAGAAATAAAAAGCTTTACAGACAAAAAAAAAAAAAAAACCTCAAGAAATTCTCTACACCAAACCAATACTGCAAGAAATGCTAAGGGACCCATTGTAAACAGATCAAAGAAGAAAAAGAATATAGCAAAAGAGGAATACAGTTTTAAAGAATAAAATGGCAATAAACAATTACATATCAATAATAACCTTAAATGTAAATGGATTAAATGATCTGATCAAAAGACATAGGGTAGCTGCATGGATAAGAAAACAGGACCCATACATATGCTGTCTACAAGAGACACACCTTAAATCAAAAGATGCACATAGACTGAAGATAAAGGGATGGAAAAAAATATTTCACGCAAATGGAAATGAAAAAAAAGCTGGGGTAGCAATACTTATATCAGACAAAATGGACATTAAAACAAAGACTATAGTTAGAGATAAAAAAGGTCACTACATAATGATAAAGAGAGCAATCCAAAAGGAAGATATAACCGTTATAAATATCTATGTACCTAATATAGGAGCACCTAAATATATAAAGACTTTGATGGATTTAAAGGGCAAGATCAATAGCAATACTATAATAGTAGGGGATTTCAATACCCCATTAACATCATTAGATAGATCCTCAAGAAAGAAAATTAACAAAGAAACAGCAGACTTAAAGGACATATTAGATCAACTCGATTTAATAGATATCTTCAGAACCTTTCACCCTAAAGCAGCAGAATATACATTCTTTTCAAGCGCTCATGGTACATTCTCTAGAATAGACCACATGTTAGGGCAAAAAAGCGGTCTCAACAAATTTGAGAAGACTGAAATCATATTGAGCACTTTCTCTGATCACAATGGCATTAAACTAGAAATCAACCAAAACAGAAAAACTGAAAAATACTCAAACACTTGTAAACTAAATAGCATGTTATTAAATAACAAATGGGTAAACAATGAGATCAAAGAAGAAATTTAAAAATTCCTAGAAACAAACGATAATGAGCATATATCAACTCAAAATTTATGGGATACAGCAAAAGCAGTCCTGAGAAGGAAGTTTATAGCATTACAAGCATACCTCAAGAATCTAGAAAAAGCTCAAATAAACACCTTGATCCTACATCTAAAAGAACTACAAAAAGAACAGCAAAGAAAGCCCAGAGCTAGTAGAAGGAAGGAAATAATAAAGATCAGAGCAGAAATAAATGACATAGAGGCTAAAGAAACAATACAGAGGATCAATGAAACCAGGAGCTGGTTCTTTGAAAAGGTAAACAAGATCAATGAACCTTTAACCAGATTCACCAAGAAAAAAAGAGAGAGGACTCAAATAAATAAAATTAGAAATGAGAGTGGAGAAATAACAACTGACACAACAGAAATACAAAATATTGTAAGAAAATACTATCAAGAACTGTATGACAAAAAACTAGATAACCTAGATGAAATGGACAAATGCCCTGAAGCATATAATCTTTCAACAATTAATCTGGAAGAATCAGAAAACCTAAACAGACCAATTACAACAAATGAGATTGAAACCGTTATCAAAAAACTCCCAAAAAGAAAAAGTCCTGGGCCTGATGGCTTCACAAGTGAATTCTACCAAATATTAAAAGAAGAACTTACTCTTATCCTTCTCAAGCTATTTCAAAAAATTCAAGAGGAAGGAAGACTTCCAAGCTCCTTTTATGAGGCGAGCATAATTCTGCTTCCAAAACCAGGCAAAGACAACACACAAAAAAGAAAATTATAGGCAAATATCCCTAATGAATTTAGATGCAAAAATCCTCAACAAAATATTAGCAAACCGGATCCAGCAATATATGAAAAAAATCATACACCATGATCAAGTGGAATTTATTCTGGGGAGGCAAGGCTGGTATAATATTCGCAAAGCAATCAAAGTGATTCATCACATAAAGAAAAGGAAGGAGAAAAACCATGATAATTTCAATAGATGCAGAAAAAGCATTTGATAAAATCCAGCACCCATTCATGATCAAAACTCTCAGCAAAGTGGGAATACAGGGAACATACCTCAACATGATAAAGGCCATCTATGACAAACGTACAGCCAACATCATACTCAATGGGCAAAAATTAAAAGCAATCCCCTTAAGATCAGGAACAAGGCACGGGTGCCCCCTTTCACCACTCTTATTCAACATAGTTCTGGAAGTCCTAGCCACAGCAATCAGACAAGAAAAAGAAATAAAAGGCATCCAAATTGGAAAAGAAGAAGTAAAACTATCATTATTTGCAGATGATATGATATTGTATATAGAAAACCCTAAAGTCACAGTCAAAAAACTACTACCTGATAAATGAATTCAGCAAGGTGGCAGGATATAAAATCAATACTCAGAAATCAGAGGCATTTTTATTCACTAACAATGAACTGTCAGAAAGAGAAATTAAGGAATCAATTCCCTTTACCATCGCAACCAAAAAAATACAGTACCTAGGAATAAATTTAACCAGGGAGACTAAAGACTTGTACTCGGAAAATTATAAAACATTGATAAAAGAAATCATGGAAGATACAAACAAGTGGAGGATATACCGTGCTCATGGTTAGGAAGAATAAACGTCATTAAAATGTCTATATTAGGCCCTGGCCGGTTGGCTCAGCGGTAGAGTGTCGGCCTGGCGTGCGGGGGACCCGGGTTCGATTCCCGGCCAGGGCACATAGGAGAAGCGCCCATTTTCTTCTCCACCCCCACCCCCTCCTTCCTCTCTGTCTCTCTCTTCCCCTCCCGCAGCCAAGGCTCCATTGGAGCAAGGATGGCCTGGGCGCTGGGGATGGCTCCTTGGCCTCTGCCCCAGGTGCTAGAGTGGCTCTGGTCATGGCAGAGCGACGCCCCCTGGTGGGCAGAGCGTCGCCCCTGGTGGGCGTGCTGGGTGGATCCTGGTCGGGTGCATGCGGGAGTCTGTCTGACTGTCTCTCCCCGTTTCCAGCTTCAGAAAAAAAATTTAAAAAAAAAATGTCTATATTACCCAAAGCAATTTATAAATTCAATGCAATACCGATTACAATACCAATGACTTACTTCAAAGATATAGAACACATATTCCAAAAATTTGTATGGAACCAAAAGAGAACACGAATAGCCTCAGCAATCTTTAAAAGGAAGAATAAAGCAGGAGGTATCACACTTCCAGATATCAAGTTATATTATAAGGCCAGTGTACTCAAAACAGCCTGGTACTGGCATAAGAACAGGAACATAGATCAATGGAACAGAACTGAAAACCCAGAAATAAACCCACACTTTAATGGACAACTGATATTTGACAAAGGAGGTAAGAGCATACATTGGAGTAAAGACAGCCTCATCAACAAATGGTGTTGGGAAAATTGGACAGCTAGCTGCAAAAAAATGAAACTAGACCACCAACTTACACCATTCACAAAAATAAACTCAAAATGGATAAAAGACTTAAATGTAAGCCATAAAACCATAAACATCTTAGAAGAAAACATAGACAGTAAGCTCTCTGACATCTGTCGCAGCAATATATTTGCCGATTTGTCTCCGCAGGCAAGTGACACAAAAGACAGGATAAACAAATGGGACTTTATCAAACTAAAAAGCTTCTGCACAGCTGAAGACAATAAGAACAGAATAAAAAGACAAACTACACAATGGGAGAATATATTTGACAATGTGTCTGATAAGGGGTTAATAACCAAAATTTATAAAGAACTTGTAAAACTTAATACCAGGAAGACAAACAATCCAATCCAAAAATGGGCAAAAGAAATGAATAGACACTTCTCCAAAGAAGACGTACAGATGGCCAATAGGCATATGAAAAAATGCTCAACATCACTAATCATTAGAGAAATGCAAATTAAAACCACAGTGAGATATCACCTCACACCAGTCAGAATGGTGCTCATCAATAAAACAACACAGAATAAGTGCTGGCGAGGATGTGGAGAAAAGGGAACCCTCCTGCACTGCTGGTGGGAATGCAGACTGGTGCAGCCACTGTGGAAAACAGTATGCAGATTCCTCAAGAAATTAAAAATCGAACTGCCTTTTGACCCAGCTATACCACTGTTAGGAATATACCCCAAGAACACCATAGCACTTTTTGAAAAGAAGAAATGCACCTCCATGTTTATGGCAGCGTTGTTCACAATAGCAAAGATCTGGAAACAGCCCAAGTGTCCGTCAGAGGACGTGTGGATTAAAAAGCTTTGGTATATATATACTATGGAATACTACTCAGCCATAAGAAATCGGATCTTTTACAACAACATGGATGAACCTTGATAAAATTATACTGAGCGAAAGAAGTAAATCAGAAAAAACTAAGAACTATATGATTTCATACATAGGTGGGACATAAAAATGAGACTCAGAGACATGGACAACAGTGTTGGGGTTACAGGTGGGGGGGGGAGGAGAAGGAAGGGGTTGGGGGAGCGGAGGGGCACAAAGAAAACCATTTAGAAAGTGACGGAAGACAATTTTATCAATGTCACCCCATCAAAATTAAAAAAAAAAAAATTTGTCTCACGGCTAATTCAGGCAGTTAGAAGAATAATATAAGGATGCTAATTCTGCTTCTCAGGCCACATCCTGCAAAAGGGGCTCCAAGCAAATTGGTGATTTGGCTCCTCTGATTTTGCCAATTAGATTAAAAAAAAAAAAATAGGTCAGGAATGCCCTGAAATGGAACTAACAATACATGAGCATAAATTTAAAGGACTTTTAGATACTGGAGCTGATGTATTTGTTATTGCTAAGCTACATTGGCCTCCTTCCTGGCCCACTCATGCAGCAGCCACAGAATTACAAGGGATAGGGCAGAGTAAATCCCCTCAACAATGTTCTAGTTTTCTAAATTGGGAAGATTAAGAAGGTCATTCTGGATTTTTTTAAGCCTTATGTGCTCCCTGGATGGCCAGTTAATTTGTGGGGTAGAGATATTTTGAAAAATATGGGAGCATTTCTTGTCAGTCCTAATGGTTTAGTCAGTACTCAGATGATTGATCGGGAATTTTTGCCAACCAAGGGACTAGGAAAGAACAGCGAGGAATTCTCACCCCCATAGAAGTGGCACCCAATACCAGAAGGTGTGGATTAGGATATCAAAATTTAGCATAGGGGCCTTGGTAGCTCCTGCTACCTCAATAATGCATTGTGCAGACCCAGTTACTTGGAAATCAGATAATCCTGTATGGGTAGACCAACGGCCTCTTTCTCAGGAGAAACTTAGGGCAGCTACTCAATGGGTACAAGAGCAGCTACAGCTTGGGCACATTGAACCATCTAATAGCCCATGGAATACACTTCCATATTTTGATCTTGTTGCCTCCTGGATTATCAAGGGGCATAGGAGACCCTTACAGCTTATAGGTTTTGAGCTTCAAAATTATTGTTGTTCCTTTTTTCAAAGGATCAACAACAATGGCTCTGGGAAACTTCCACTAAGTGTCAAATCGCTCTTGCAAATCAATGGACAACTTTATACTGAAACTGTCAACTTAAAATCAGCTCAAAGACTAGAATTATATGCCATTATCATGGCTTTTCAGCATTTACCATATTCCCCTTTTAATCTATATACAGACAGCAAATATTTACTTATGGTGTTTCCACTATAAAGACTGCGGTCTTAGGGACAAATGCTGATAAACTATTTCAGCACTTCCTCCTTCTTCAAAGACTTGTATGTCAACATAGAGCTCCATGTTTTATAGGACATACTTGAGTTCACTCCATGCTCCCTGGAGCTTTAGCAAAAGGGAATGCCCGTGTTGATCAAGCTACCCAAAAGAAAATTATTTGGAGCAACCATGACAGATCGAGCAATTCAGTCTCATACTATTCATCACCAGAACACTGCAGCCCTGTGTAAACAGTCTCAACTTTCTTGGGAAGCAGCACGGCAGATTGGGAAATCCTGTCCAAGGGGTCCTATACTACAATCTGTCCTTTCATTTGGAGTTAACCCTCAAGAACCCCTACCAGGACAACTTTGGCAAATGGATGTTACTCATATACCTTCATTTGGCAAACAGTCCTATGTCCACGTTACAGTGCATACATATTCTGGATTTATAGTAACTTCTGTCAGAACAGGAGAGGCTGCTAAGCATGTTATAGCTCATTGTCTGTATGCATTGTTCTATTATTGGATTTCCTAAACTGGTTAAACTGACTATGCTCCTGCATATGGAGCAAAAGCATTTACTGTATTTTGTCAAACCTTTCGAATTATGTGTATTTCTTACAATCTTTAAAGTCAAGGTATTATTAAAGTGTACCCAGCAAATATTTTAAGGTCAATTTAAAAAAAATTTAAAAGGAGGGAGTCATATCCTGGAACTCCTACAGGTCTAAATACCATGCTTTTAACTTAAAAAATTTTAAATTTCTTTTGAATGCTGATGAACAGGAGACACCAAATCTTTTTCTCCTGCAAACGTCTACCCTCTTTTATTTGATCCAGCTAATAACACTGTTTTGTCTTTTTCCAAATAGCCCCAGATATAGGGAAAAGATTTATATAGGCAGATGGGGATCCTCAAACCCCTCAGCGAGATTTTCTGAGCATGGCTTTTAAGATACTTAGAGGCAGAAAAAGCCCAATAGAGATCAGGGGAACTACCAGCTTTTAGGATATGCCCTTAAAGGCTCCAACACCCCAAAGGGGTCTCATAGGATGCCATCTGGATCCTGCTTCAATAGTGGAAAGGAAGGTCATTGAGTTAAAGCCTGCCAAACTTACATGCCTCTGCTGTGAGGAAACAGGGACACTGGAAGGTAGGCTTCCCCCTTGCTCCTCTAAGGGAGGGTTCAGTCTCTTCCAGCCCTGCTCTAGCCACCTATGACCTAATCTTGCCCAGAAAGCTGGGGTTTGCCACTGAAGGCTGAAGGTGCCCAGGGCCATCAGCCCCATCTACAACACTGTGGATGAGCCTAGGGTATTTCTTCCAAGAAGCAGGTAAACTGATCTCATCTGCACAAGGGCCACTTAACTATGTCTTGCCTGAATAGTCAGGTTTTTTATTCTTCCCTTGAAGATCTCTGTTGTGGGTGTTGATAGTCCTATTTTCTGCTGCTTTGTTTAATATATAGTGTTTCCTTTATTCCTCCTACCTCGATGCCCCACTCATATTTCAGACTGGGACCTACTCCTAATTTAGAGCTCTCTTTCCCCCTTTTGCCAACTTCTATTATGAATCTACCTTTGCCACCCAGCTTAGTGTATCACAAGGTTCTCTTTACCAAGCCACAGTCGCAGAGCTCCAGGGAAAAGCAACCTGGTCTCATCTCTCCAGGCAGAGGAGAACAGAAGCTCCATCTCCACACAAGCTGCAGATGGCTTTTCCAGTCTACCTGAATCATTACCAGCTAGAAGCAGTGGTCATTGGAACTTGGACATGAGCTGCAAAGTATAGAATTGTGACAATAATTCCAGTGCCATGCAGACTTTTCCTGGATGTGGACTTGTCCTGGACTCCTGATCCTTGGGACAGCTCCTAACAGACTCAACTGGGGTTGTGTTGCATTTATCAGGGACTTGGCACATGGTGTTGGGGCCAACTTGGACTTGGTGAACATGTTAAGGACACTACTCTTTTATGGATTCTTGCTGTATTGGCCCAGAGTTTGCTTAAAGGCTTTAATAACTGTAAAAAGAAAAATAGAAGACTGGATAAAGAAAGTGTGGCACATATACACCATGGTATACTATTTAGCCATAAGAAATGATGACATCGGATCACTTACAACAAAATGGTGGGATCTTGATAACATTATATGGAGTGAAATAAGTAAGTCAGAAAAAAACAAGAGCTGCAGTTTCCACACATTGGTGGGACATAAAAATGATACTAAGAGACATGGACAAGAGTGTGGTGGTTATGGGGGACAGGGGGAGGAAAGGAGAGAAAGAGGGAGGGGGAGGGGCACAAAGAAAACTAGATAGAAGGTGACGGAGGACAATCTGACTTTGGGTGATTGGTATGCAACATAATTGAATGACAAGATAACCTGGATGTGTTTTCTTTGAATATATGTACCCTGATTTATTGATGTCACCCATTAAAATTAATAAAAATTTATTTATTAAAAAAAGTATTCTGACAATTATTAAAATGGAAAAGTTGACTTGATTTAGGACAATCTCTATAGAAATAGGGACTACTGCAATGGAGTTTGGCAGTATGGGAGAAAGATTGAGTTCAATTTCAAACACCACAAGGAAAGGTTGGGGTTCATAGCCAAGGAGCAGGGTAGCAATCCACGGATGGAAAATTATTAAGAGAATGCATCCAAGCTAAGGGGGAGCATGGGATTCTGTCCAAACTGACTAGATAAGTTTCCTGCTAAAGAAAGGTCAGGGTGATCAGAGATTGGGGAAATAGAGATGAGATATTTGAGAGTGGGCAATTCTGACTAAACTAACTTATCACACCTGACCTGTGGTGGTGCAGTGGATAAAACGTTGACCTGGAATGCTGAGGTGGCTAGTTCAAAACCCTGGGCTTTCCTAGTCAAGGCGCATATGACAAACAACGAAAAACAACTAAAGTGAAGCAACAATAAATTGATACTTCTCACTCCCCCAATCTCCTCTCTCTGTAAAAATCAATAAATAAAACCTTAAAAATACAGAAAGAAATAAACAAACTTAGCAGGATTTTAGTAAACTTTGGCTCTTGAAGACTTGCCTAAGGAAGAAGCCTAGGTGTGATCAAAGAAGCCGGTCCAGAATTTGGTCAAGTAAATATAAAAAGAAAGCTCTTAGGAGAATAAATAAAACCTCAAACTCTAAACTTATGTGTAGAAATTATGAAGGTCCTTGCATAAAATTTTTAAATGTGAGGAAATTGAAGGAAAAGATATACACACCACCAAGAGTGTAAACAAAGCAATATGATAACTCCAGGTTGATGAAGAAAAAGAGAAGATAGCTGATGGAAAGGTAAATGGATAGAAGATAAATAGGTGGATAGATAGGTAGGTGGGAAGGTAGGTAAGTATGTAGGTAGATAAATAAGTAGATATTCAGATAGCAGAGCCTTATTAGGTCATATGGGAGAACAAAGAACATATTAAAAGAGAAATGATGGATAAGAGAATAGTTCACTTTGGAATTGTTTTAAGAGAAAGATAAAGCACACAGAAGGAATTATTCATCCATTCTTTCTTATCGTCTTATAAACATCCAACAGGAGCAAGATGGACCCCACTCGACATTTGTTTTGGATGTTAAGACTGATACACACACAAACATACACATGAGAACGAGAAAAGCTTAATTTCTTATATAATAAGACATTTTTTGAAGAATAGGATGGGCTTCCCAAGTTGGTCCAAAAATGATTTGAGACATCAAGGAAAGAATATTTGCTTAGGGTTTTTATTATGTTAGTGTGGGGCTGGGTCAAGAGCTCCCACATGGGTAAGATAGTGTGTGGTTTGAATCATCTACCAAAATATTTTTTCCCAGATGTGGGGTAGAGGGTGATGGGCCTAAGATATGGTCCATACCAAGGAGGCAAGATATTTTTCTGACTGTAATAGGAAAATGTTGATGGATTTGGTACAAGAAAAACACATGATCTGATTTGCATGCTTAAAAGTTTGATTTCTTCGCTACTGTACGGAGAATGGAATGTAGGGAATAAGAGCAAAAGTAGGAACATTTGTCAGAAGGATGATGCAGCAGAGTCATTTTTCCTTGTCAAGTAGCAGTGAAGTTGGTAGAAAGATGTTAAGAGTTGAGATATATTTTGAGAGTACAAGTAACAGCATTTGGTGACAGATTGCATTTAAAGTGTGAGAAAAAGGGACAAATATAATACGATTCCCAAGGATAAAGCCTGATCAACTGGGTAAACAGTGATTCCATTTAATAAAATGGAAAAGACATCTGTGGGAGGCAGCCCACAGAGATTTGGGCATATTAAATTTCAGATACCAATGAGACATCTAAGGGGAGATATCAAACAGTCATTTAGATGTACTAGAGGCAATACATTAGGCAAAGGTCCACACGTTTTAATTATCGATTAAAGATCAATCAAAAACTAAGAATGATTTGGCAGAACCTGTACAGTGGCCTATACTTCGATATACTTTATTTCAACAACATTAACCAATATCAGAAATTGGTAATAAAAAAACCCTCATAAAACGAAACAAAAAACCCTTTCTTCAGGTCCACTAGCCAAGCAGTGGGAGAAAAACCTCTGTGATGCTGCCCATTCTGACTGAGATCACTTCTGAGTTCTCTAACACATCTGAGGATGGATTCCGGCCAATTTTGTGGTGTCCTTTAAATGACATAGGGGCTGAAGATGTAATGACTTGCACAATGTACTAGAGACATTAATAATGATGTTTAACCAGAGGCGAGAAAGACATTTTATAAAGTGAAGGCCACAATTCATATTTATCATCAACTATATTTTGTGTGTGTGTGTGTGTGGTTTTTTGTTTTTTTGGGGGGGTTTTTTTTTTTTTTTTGAGGGAGGAGGTGGTTAGACCTTGTTCACAGTCTGGGGAATAAAACAAAAGTTAAAAAGATAAAGCTAAGCCCTGGCCGGTTGGCTCAGTGGTAGAGTGTCGGCCTGGCGTGCAGGAGTCCCAGGTTTGATTCCCGGCCAGGGCACACAGGAGAAGCGCCCATCTGCTTCTCCATCTCTTCCTCTCTGACTCTCTCTTCCCTTCCCACAGCGGAGGCTCCATTGGAGCAAAGATGGCCTGGGCACTGAGGATGGCTCTGTGGCCTCTGCCTCAGGCACTAGAATGGCTCTGGATGCAACAGAGTGACGCCCCAGAGGGGCAGAGCATTGCCCCCTGGTGGGCATGCCAGGTGGATCCTGGTCGGGCACATGCGGGAGTCTGTCTGACTGCTTACCTGTTTCTAGCTTCGGAAAAAAAAACAAAAAAAAAAACCTAAAAAGCTAAATAGAGAGCCATAGACTTGAGGTTAAAACATGTAAAGTGTATAAAGGGGTCATCTGGGAAAAAAAATCCATTTTGTGTTGATGAGGCAAACTAGAATTTTTCTCTTTATGAGTAAATTATGCTCTTTAAAGGGAAATGATGGAACATATGTGGAAGTTATATTAGAGTGACTCCATCTTCAAAGATCTTGGGCAGGCAAAACAATAAATGAACACGGGAAGGGACATGACGTCTAGGCAGTCCTTGAAAACCTGGCTCTCACAGGAGGTGTCGCTCTCTTTCCAGTGTGTACACCACCTTTCACATGCTTTCAGAACTGTCTTCCAGGAACAAAAATCATATTGTATTTCTCAAAAACTTTGTCAAAATCCTTCATTATCTGATATCAAACTGTTTTACACACCAAGATTTCTGCTATGTGTCGTGTATTTTTCTCTGTTGTACTTCTCTTATGTTCTGCCTTAACCATTGGAAAACATTTTCCTACAAAATTCTTCTCATCTTTCCAAACCCAGGTTAAATGTCCTCTCCTTGGAGAAGATTTCTTTGATCATCTAAACATAGTGAGCCTTTGCTTCCTCTGTTTCTCTTCATTAATTAACCTTGACTTCATGAGCGAATATATTTGTTATATAATTGCTAATGTCTGTTTCCTAGTTAGACTGTGAGCACCCTAGGGCCAGACACCATGGTTCATTTCATGTGTTGGTATTTCTACAACCTTTAGTAGGGAGTCATGGTCATTATGTTCAAGATAGGCTTGGTAAAGCCCTGGCCGGTTGGCTCAGCGGTAGAGCGTCGGCCTAGCGTGCGGAGGACCCGGGTTCGATTCCGGCCAGGGCACACAGGAGAAGCGCCCATTTGCTTCTCCACCCCTCCGCCGCGCTTTCCTCTCTGTCTCTCTCTTCCCCTCCCGCAGCCAAGGCTCCATTGGAGCAAAGATGGCCCGGGCGCTGGGGATGGCTCTGTGGCCTCTGCCCCAGGCGCTAGAGTGGCTCTGGTCGCAACATGGCGACGCCCAGGATGGGCAGAGCATCGCCCCCTGGTGGGCAGAGCGTCGCCCCATGGTGGGCGTGCCGGGTGGATCCCGGTCGGGCGCATGTGGGAGTCTGTCTGACTGTCTCTCCCTGTTTCCAGCTTCAGAAAAAATGAAAAAAAAAACAAAAAAACAAAAAAACAAAAAAACAAAAAAACAAAAAAAAAAAAAAAAAAGATAGGCTTGGTGTCAGAAATTTTAAAATGTTTTGCTGCGCCTGATATAGAGATAGGATTTCATTAACCTTAACTCTTGATATTAATAATTTTATCACAAAACCATGGGAGCTGAGAAAATTTTCATCTTAACTCCATGTTTTGCTACTACCTACTTATAAATTGAGATGGGATCCTGAAAGTCAGGGTGAGGCCTGGTCCTAAGTCTCTCCCATTTATGTAGCATATTTAAAGGATGACCAGGACATTGGTGCTTAGGCATGGATCTGTACATTTTTAAAGAACTTCTGTTTCTTTCCCTTTGTTGCATAGTCAAATTGTAAGATCTAAAAATTTAGATTTGAACACAGGTATGATTTTCAAGGTGCAATGTACCAGATAACATAACTAATGAATATTTATGAAGTTTTTGATTTCTCCAGGGAAGTATGTTGTGAAAGAACAAATGATTTTTCTTTATGGCTTAACTTAATTTTATTTAATTTATAGTTCTAAAGCTAAAGCTAACAGGCTTTATATTTATTCTTCTTTTAGAGAGAGAGAGAAAGAAAGATAGGAAGAGAGAAAGATGAGAAGCATCAATTCTTTGTTGTGGCACCATAATTATTCATTGATTATTTTGTCATATGTGCCTTGACCGGGATCGGTGGAGGGGCTCTAGCCAAGCCAGTGATCCCTTCCTTGCTCAAGCCAGTGACCTTGGGCTCAAGCCAGTGACCACAGTGACCATGGAGTTGTGTGTATTATCTCACACTCAAGCCAGCGATCTCGTGCTCAAGCTGGTGAGCCCACACTCAAGCCAGATGAGCCCGTGTTCACACTGGTGACTTTGGGGTTTTGAACCTGGGTCTTCAGTGTCCCAGACCAACCTTTTATCTACTGTGCCACCACCTGGTCAGGCTATATTTATTCGTACTCTATGAGATTAGCTTTATTGAAACAAATTGTACTCCAGGAGGTAATTATTTTAATGTGAATTTAGAACCCCATGTCACATAGAAATGTAATAAAGTCAATCTTTGGTGAAATATAATCCTTCCTTTTTCAAAAGGTAAATTATTTATCCTTTTATTTTTATTAATATTTCTGGAATGATTAGTCACTTTGGAAAATTTCAAACTTCCCCAAATTTAATATGTCCATCAAGAAACTAGGCAGTAAATGGTCTTTTAAAGATACATTTGGCATTTCCTTATTTTGTTCTACACATCATTGACATTAGAAGCTATTGGCTGCAAATTTGTCCCTCATTGTGAGGGCATTTTAGCTCCTGAACTGCTGTCTATTAGGAAAGATTTTAAAACATAAAGACAAGGGAGGAGAAAGTTATAGAAATATTCATTGCAATGAAAAATCTCTAGTTATTACTATGATACTGTAGAAAACATTTATTTTTTTAGGCTGAGCTCCCCAAAGTATTCATGTGGAAGGCCTAACCTTCAGAATCTTGACTGTATTTGGAATAAGGGCCTTAAAAAAAGGCGATTAAGGTAAAATTAGCCATCAGGAGAAGCCTTTAGCTAATCAGACTGGGGAAGGATTTGTAAACACAGAGACACCAGAGATACAAGTACACAGGGGTTACCCGTGAGAATGTAGCCATCTGCAAGTCAAAAAGAGTGAGGCCTCAGAAGAAACCAAACCTGCCTAAACCTTGATCTTCGACTTCCAGCTTTCAGAACTGTAAAAAAATAAATTTCTGTTGCGTAAGCTACTCAGTCTGTGGTATTTGGTTATGGCAGCCCTAGCAAAATAATACACTTCTCTGCTGAGGTGGAGAACCACTGATTGGAATAATACTCTGTCCTCTGCACTATCTCAGTCACTCCTCTTTATCTAATTGGTGATTTGAGGGATAAAAAACTGGGAATGCTCTCCTGCCTTCTTTCTTTTTAAACAATTTTTTTTTGGCTTGTCGCTTGTTTTTTTCTTTTTATATATATATATTTTTAATTAATTTATTTATTTATTCATTTTAGAGAGGAGAGAGGGGAGGAGAGAGAGAGAGAGAGAGAAAGAGAGAGAGAGAAGGGGAGGAGCAGGAAGCATCAACTCCCATATGTGCCTTGACCAGGCAAGCCAGGGTTTTGAACCGGCAACCTCAGTGTTTCCAGGTTGAGGCTTTATCCACTGCACCACCACAGGTCAGGCCCCTGCCTTCTTTCTTTTTAGATCTGCCTGTTTCCAGAGAGTATGTGCTCCAGTCTGCTGTTGGCCAGAGCAGCTACTGGCCATAGGCATATCCATTGCTCTCTCTCTCTTTTTTTTTTCTGTCCTAGGAAACTGCCTTCCTGCTGTGAGCTGGCATTTTATTCTAACACATGCCACAGTTTGATAGTGGTAATCTCTGCCCATTGAAGGAGAGTTGCTTTTTTTCATGCTTGGTGTTTACATTTGTCTACTTCTGGGGTGAAGCTTTAAAAATCCCACTGTTAACATAAGCTACATACTTAAGAGCTAATTATTTAAATAATTAAGCTGAGTTTTGTCTCCACCTGATTTACTATTTTGTCTATTTACTTTGGTTCCATTTCAGGTAGATTAGAAAGGGATATAATTTATTTACATCTTTAAAGCTCGACATATCAGAAATTGAAGTTCAACTTAGAGTGACCATAGACTCTGCTTCTATTGTAGTATTTTATTATATAATAATTGGATATAGTCCAAAAGCTACACAAGCCAATGACTGGACTGCTGATAGACACATTTTGACTCTTATTTTATTTTATTTTATTTTTATGTGACAGAGACAGAGAGAGGGACAGACAGACAGACAGGAAGGGAGAGAGATGAGAAGCATCAATTCTTTGCTGCAGCACCTTAGTTGTTCAGTGATTGCTTTCTCATATGTACCTTGACCAGGGGGCTACAGCAGACCGCGTGACCCCTTGCTTAAGCCAGCGACCTTGGGCTCAAGCTGTTGAGCCTGCCTCAATCTAGATGAGCTCATGCTCAAGCAGGCAACCTTGGGGTTTCGAACCTGGGTCCTCTGCATCCCAGTCCAAAGCTCTATTCACTGCGTCACCACCTGGTCAGGCCATTTTGGCTCTTCTTAACTGCAGATGACTGGTTGGTTGTTTTTATTTAACTTGCCGTATATGAATAAAATTTTCAGTTTGTGTATAGTGTTAATATTTCCATTTCTTTCCTACCTTCTGGTTTATGGACATTTTATTAATTATAGTCTACATTTCAAGAAGATGAACAGCAAGCTGAGGGACAAGAAGAATGCTAACTTTTGCTAGTATGTTTGATTTTAGTAAAAATGAAAATATTGGCTTAGAAGTGTTATCAGATTATCTAAGCTATAAAACTAATATAATAATGATACTTATAATTAAAATTTATTGAGTGTGCATTATATGCCAGTATATATTGATATGTATAAAAAACAAGCACATATATATGCAGAAATCTTCTAACTTACTGAACATGCATTATGTCATTATCTCACTTAATCCTTATAACAACTTCATGATGAAAAGGAGGTACACTGTGGTTATGAACCTTGCACATTGTCATGCAGTTGCCAAGAAGTGGAGCTGAAAATTAAACTTGTGCTTTCTGACCAAAACTGATGTGTTCACCACAACCACTTGCTATTTGTTCTATACTATAGGTATAGAAAAAAACAATCAGGATCTTTCAATAATGGGTAGACCCAGAACCAACCAAACAAGTGAAGAATGATACTAGTTGTTGAACCAATGACTTATTTCAAGTCACATAAAAAAATATTGGGAGAGTTCAAAACATGATTCAGATAGACCTTTTCTATTTTTTCCCAGTAAATCCACCAAAATATCTTTCTTTTGTAAAATAAAAGAAAACTGTAAATTAGAAATTGCTATAATAGCTTTAAGCAAACCTATGGCTTTTTAATGACTTTTTAAAAAATAGTCCTTGGGGAGAAAAAGTCCAACTGATTCTGCCTGCCTGGTAATCTTTTCACATTTTAAGATTCCTAAGTAAACTGTCTTCAAAAGGAAACACTAAAAATATCCTATTTAGCCAACCTAAATTTACATATGAGAGCTAACCTAGAAGTTGCCTAGCAAAAGTAAGTGATCAAAGGGCCTGTTTCTTCGGTTAAACTTTGTTTATAAAATGAAAATTCCCATTTTCTCCTTATAAATAAACTTTCTAAATGTTATCAGATTCCCTTGATGCCATTGCAATTATGTGCTTCTCAATTAAAACCTAAATCTGGATCATGTGAAAATAACACTGTAAGTAGAGTGAGTCTTATCTCAAATGCTAGATGAACTAAGTATAGTTCTAAAAATGCATATTCTCTGATAGGTTGGTCACTCACAAAAATAACCTCAAATGCAATGTGATGATCCCTAAAACCCCTGCAGACAAATTTAATGAGTATTAATGATATTCTAAAAGAGACGCTAGCATCCTGCTAGTGGTGAGCAAGGATACTTAGATCATGCTAACGTTAAAGCCTAACAGATTCCCTAAATGCCTTTCACGTTGATGTGAGATTCCTGTTTCCATGACAACCTGCAGGGAGTTAAGAAGAGTACTGTTAAACTGTACTGCAATTTTGCTTAGTCTTTCTGAAAGCAAATGTCAGAAGAAATCATTTCTCCATCCATGATTGTAATCAGAGATTCCCCACAAGCTATTGTTGTTGCTCCTGAAGAAGAAATTAAAGGAAATAAATCAGAAGCCTGTTTAATGATCTATTATGTTCTACATGAGCTACAAACCCTTTACTGGAACCAAGAATCACATTTGCAGTACATTAACATTGGAAAATCTATAGAAAGGCATCAAAACAGATAATGGTGCCAAATAAGAGCAGGAGAAATAATGAGTAAAGCATCTACACCCTGATTCCTAGAGGCTTTTATATTTGTTAAAACAACTTCCTCTAAGGTAGTGCATTCCAGTCCTGTTTCTGAAGCTCTGCTATTCTTTGCATTTTGAAAGGAATGAAAATATAATGAATATTTCTGTTTTGCAAGGAATCTAAATCAAAGCTCTGACAAAGGATATCCACCCACGTTTGCTTCAGCTTTTTTAATTCATTCACTATCCTGCTCAAAGCTTAAGAACAAAAGGTTCATCCAGAATGACAGACCCAGTATGTCCATTGGCCATTATCCCAGATTATTTAAGGGGGAAAATGTAACTTAAAATTAAAGATCCTGATATGAGACATCTTTTATATAAAATGGAGTAATAGGAATGCACAACTTTTTTTTTGCACAACTTTTTAAATTCACATTTGTTTTGATATATCATAGAACACTTGTAGCTAACATTTATTGTATACTTACTGTGTTCTAGACATTATGTTTTAGATGCAACATCTTGATTGTCATAAAAATACAAATGATAAGAATCATGACTATTATCTTCAGTTTTATAAATGAGGAAATTAGCTAAGTGAATTGCCAAAGGTCACACTTATCCTAAGAAACATTTAAAAATAATCAGAGGTAGACTTAAAGGCTGTCTCCTTCCTCTCTATGCATTCCTCTATTTTACTACTAATAATAATAATAACAACAGACCCTGGTTGGTTGGCTTAGTGGTAGTGTGTCAGCCCTGCATGTGGATGTCCTGGGTTCAATAACCGAGAGGGACACACAGAATAAGTGACCATCTGATTTTCCACCCATATGTCTCCTTTTCTCTTTCTCTCTCTCCCACCCTCTCCAGTAGCCATAGCTTGATTGGTTTGAGTGAGTTGGTCCCAGGTATTGAGGATGGCTGTGAAGCCTACACCTCAGGTGCTAAAAAAAATAATTCGGTTGCCAAGCAATGGAGCAAGGGCCACAGATGGGCAGAACATTGCCCCACAGGGGTGCTTCACAGGTGGATCCAGGCAGGGGCACATGCAGGAGTCTGTCTCTCTGCCTCCCCTCCTCTCACTTAATAATAATAATAACAACAACAACAACAACAAAATATCTATCTATCTAGATCTAGATTTAGGTTGATAGATCAATAGATAGATAAATGCAAGTGTATTCAGGAATCATGCCAGCAGTTGAGCTGAGTAGAGCAGGCTGGTTGGAGAGGAGAGACAGCAAAGACTGGTGAGGACTGCAGCCCTCTAACGGAAGCAGCTGCTCTTCAGCTCCCACTGATGTTTGTCATGCGAAAATGTAGGCTCAGTGTCCCAGATTTTCTTACATTTCAAGACAACCCACTAATCCCAATTTTCATGTATAATTTATACATTTTAAGATGTGGGTACAAAAAAATGGTGTGAGAATCAAGAAAAATATTTTCCTTAGGCTTCTTGGTTTTCATTGTTAGGAATTAGTTACCCTTTTCCCCCAAAATAAAATTTCTATAAAAGACATGCCCTTCCCCCCAAAAGTAAACCAAAAACAAAATTCAACAAGGAATGAATGGTAGAATTTTAGGTATCGGTGAGCCTTTCTGGTAAACAGAGTGGAAAGGACAGTTATCTAAGTAGCATCTAAAAGTAATGCTCAGTTCTGACTTTGACTTCACTTACTGAACTTCTCACAGAAACTTAATGCTTTCCCTTTTTTTTCCCAGTGTATTTTTCATACCAAACAATTGAAGCAGGGCTGAATTCTATTAGCTCCTTAATTAAATGAAATAACATTAAAGTTTTTCTATGTGTGATGGTGCAAGTTGCAAGTTTAATTTCATTCAACTGAATTAACAGCAATAAATTTGCAGCAGAGATGACTAATTTATATTTTTAAAGTTCCTGCCGTTGAAGTTACCCATGATATCAAAAGTAATGAAATCTCTCTAAGACATGTCTCCCATACGAGTAGCCCCTTTCAGACAGCAAGCAAGAATAGGGCTGATGATTACACTGGAAATACTTTACTATCGCTTTTCTTAATATATTGATTTTTGATGACAGAAGGTCAAATTATATGACTCTTTCCATATACAGAAAAAAATGAATCAAACCCCTTGTTTCAATTGAACTGTCTCATTAAGTGAACAGTAAAATTCTCTCCTGGGGGAAGATATAGATATGTAAATTCAAAACACGTCTTAGAGATTTTCTAAGGCAATGTTATCTCACATTAAATATCAATAAATCATTTCATTGAAATAGTGGTATTAGATTATTTTCTTTTAATTGTACTATAGTCATTATCTGACCAAATGAAAGACCCAAAGTTAAACGAATGTGAGCACAATTATAAAAGTAAATTTGAGTGCTCACAGTGGTCTGGCAACACTTGCACTAATTTATGAATATGGCCCTCGCAACAATTTTTTTCTAATCTTAAAAAGCTGTGGGAGACTGTAAGCAACCAAGTTCAACCAGCATTCAAGCATTAAGAGCAGCCAATCAAGATTAATCAATTTTTTGAAATGCAAACACATATGGATAGAGGTAAAAATTTGTGTACTGGGAATCTGACTTTTATAGTCATGGCAGAGAACTGGAACAAATACCTGAATCTTTATTTCCTTTTATTTGCACATTATATTTATCATTATCTACTTTTACTTAATAATAATGGTAATAATTATATTAAATAATAATGTATTCAGTTCTTGCTATATCCCAGACATGGTGCTGTTTATATATTTGTTCTCATTTAATACACACACAACTCTGAAAGATAAGGACTTTTATCTTTATGTTAAACAGCCACCTCACCTAAAGGCATAGCTGGTAAGAACAGGGGCAAAGATACAAAGCCATCCTTTTTCATGCTGATACCTTGATCACTCCAATGTTATAATCTTACTGTTACACTACTGTTGTAGAACTCTGAACCCAGGACACAGGTGAATTTCTCTGGTATTATGTAAATGGAAATAATGCTTTTCCATGGCCAACCCTGTTGGATTTTGGTGAAAATCAAAGGGGTATATATATGAGGGCAATTTGAGCAATAGAGGTTGCTATGAAATGTATTGTTAATATTTTTGACACCAATGGTTCATCCAGTCAGATTATGTGTAGGAGTATCTGTCTTGAAGGGGGCAATCAAAAAATCAAAAACATCCCTTTTCTCTTCCTTATGATTTGACTCAAGACAAAAGAGCCAGCCAGATACAAATCAAAATATGACTATACAACGGTGATGGATGACATGGAGGGCCTGGCTTAGATGTGTGGAAACAATAGAATTCCTAATCTTCCCACATCCTAGACTAAACCGTTGAAAAGACGAACAGAAAAATGTGAGTTTGTAGAGAACTTTCTTATTCTTCATTGGTGACATACTGGCCTGGGAAGAAGAGGGTAGAAAAAGAGGAAATCCTTCATGTTAAGAATTTTGATTAAAAGAACTCCACCAATTGAAAATCATGGACAAAAGTTTCTTCCCTACCAATTTCTGGTGGGAAGACTAAGAGAGAGGGCTAAAGGCCAAGAGGGTTTTGTAATAAGCTTTTCCAATACAAATTAGATGAGTGGGTGAGAACCATCCTCAATTAGTAACATAAATATCAATTGCTACAATTGTTGTGGGGTTACAGGCCACTGTTCCAGGCTAAATAGAAATAAGTAATAAATACTGAAATCTGAATAAAGCAAATTATGAGGTCATTATATTTAGAACTGTAAAATCTATTATGCTTAAGACAAAACTTTCCAGGCTGTACTGAATTGTTCAGTTTGCCCCTAAAGTCTTTATCAATTAAATATGTAAGTATTTATTATGTTTCTTCCTTTAAATCTTTTCTTTTTCTCTTCTTGAAGCAAAATTAAAAATATGCTGTAAGGATGAATGAAAACGTTAGTGATGAAGGATAGCAGAATATTCTATCCTCAAATATGCCATTTTAGCATAAATACCATTTTGAGCTAAAGTCAATTGATTAAAAGCAGATATAATAATACATCTCTGCCCTCCCCTGATTTGCTTAAAAGTGAGACAGAATTTTGTAGTGGTGACCTCTATCCCCTAGCTACCAGAAAAGACAGAAGTCAATCATTGCACCCAACTCCAGGCCTTATCAGCTCAAAGATAGCCCCGAAGGAATCAACATAACAAACCTTGCTAAAACTAGTCTTTATCTACCATTAATTAATTCCTCCACATATTTGCCCTCTCACATTTGCTGCACTGAGAAGCTGCATGTCATTTTTCCTTTGTCTTTTCACTTCTCTAAAATTTACCATCAAAATCCCAATGTCATTTTTTAAAGAAATAAGACAAAAAATCACCTGGTTTGTTTGGAACCATAAAAAACCCTGAATAGCCAAAGCAATCCTAAGGAAGAAGAATGAAGGTGAAGGTACATGACTTCAAATTATACTAGAGAGCCATGATAATTAAAACAGCATGGGGCCCTGGCTGGTTGGCTCAGCAGTAGAGCATCAGCCCCGTGTGTGGATGTCCTGGGTTCAATTCCCAGTCAGGGCACACAGGAGAAGTGCCTATATGTTTCTCCACCCTTCCCCCTCACACTTCTCTTTCTTTCTCTTTCCCTCCTGCAGCCACGGTTTGATTGAAGCAAGTTGGCCCTGGGTGCTGAGGATTGCTCCATGGCCTCTGCCTCAGAGGCTAAGAGCTCGGTTGCTGAGCAACACCCAAAATGGGCAGAGTATCACCCCCTGATGGGCTTGCCAGGTGGATCCCTGTAGGGGTGCATGTGGGAGCTTGTCTCTGCCTCCTCTCCTCTCACTGAATAAACAAACAAACAAACAAACAAACAACATGGTATTGTCAGTAAAATAGACACACAGACTAGTGGAACTGAATTGAGAGCCTAGAAAGAAAATCACACATATATGGCACAAATCTTCTTTGACAAAGGAGCCAAAAACACACAATGGGAAAAGAAAACCTCTTCAATAAATAGTGCTGAGAAAATTGGAAAGCCACATGCAAAAGAATAAAACTTGATTACAGTTTGTCCCCCTGCACAAAAATTAATTCAGAATGGACCAAAGACCTAAATGTAAGATCTGAAACAATCAATTGCATAGAAGAAAACAAAAGTACTAAACTCATGGACCTTGGCCATAGAGGACAATTTATGAATTTAACCCCAAGGCCAAGGGAAGTAAAGGTAAAAATAAATGGATGAGACTATATCAAACTAAGAAGCTGCATAGCAAAAAAAACAAAAACAAAAACACCTGACAACAAAACAAATAGGCTGTCAACTAAATGGGAGATATTTGCAAACATCAGCTCCAATAAGGGGTTAATATCCAAAATATATGAAGAGCTCACAAAACTCAGCAACAAACAAACAATCCAATTAAAAAATAAGGAGAGGACCTGAACAGACACTTCTCCCAAGAGGACATACAGATGGCCAACAGATAATGAAAAGATGTTCATCTTCACTAGCTATTAGAGAAATGCAATCCAATGCATCTCATACCTGTTAGATTGGCTTTTATCAATAAGACAGGTAATAAGTGTTGGAGAAGCTGTGGAGAATAGGAACTCTCATTCATTGCTGGTAGGAATGCAAATTAGTACAACCATTATGAAAGAAAGTATAGTGGTTCCCCCAAAAACTAAGAATAAAACTGACATATGACCCAGCAATCCGTCTACTGGGAATCTACCCCAAAAGCTCAAAAACATTGATACATTAAAGACACATGTACCCTCATGTCCATCGCAGCATTGTTCACAGTGGCCAAGACATAGAAAGAGCAAAAGTGTCCATCTATAGAGGACTGATAAAGAAGATATGGCACATATATAAAATAGAATACATAAGAAATGATGACATATTGCCACTTATGACAACATGGATGGACCTTGAGAACATTACACTGAGTGAAATAAGTAAATCAGAGAAAACTAAGAACTGTTTGATTTCACACATAGTTGGGATATAAAACTGAGACTCATGGACATAGATAAAAGTGAAATGGTTACCAGCAAGACAGTGACATGAGAGAGGGGGACATGGGGTAGGTGGTGGGGGAAGGGTGTAAAGAGGAACAAATATAAGGTGATAAAAAATGATTTGACTTTGGGTGATGGGTATCACCATAATCAACAATTTAAATGCTATAGAAACCTATGTACTCTTATTGATCAATATCATCCTGTCAAATTTAATTTTCTAAATAAAATTTAAAAAAATATATTATTTTTATTTTGTTAAGATACTACATAAACTCAAATTCTAACCATCCCTGTGAATTTCTCATCTCCGAATGTTCCCATGTGTATGTGTGTGAAGTCCATGCTGATAAATTTCTGTTTTCTCTTTGCAGTCTGCCATTTGTTAATCTAATTTATGGGACTCTGGCCACAGAACCTAAGATGATTAGAGTAAAAAAAGATTTGTTTTCTCTTTTCTACTGAGAGCCACTTAGAAAATATTTGATCAAAAACCTCCCAGAATGAGGGCACCCTGAATTCGGTCTCATCCTTTCTTTCTAGACTCACTTCCCCTGATTGCCTCCCCACATGCACACTCTAACATAACTTTTCCCCAAGCACATTACACTTCTTACTCATCCAAGAACTTCAAGTTCTTCAGACCGTTGAACCTTTGTGTTCGCTTCCAGTGTTCTTTGCCCAACATGCTCATTTTTTAAGATTAAGCTTAAGGGTGACTGTTTCAACAAATGTTTCTCCTCAACCACTCCTGCACTATTTTACTCATGTCTCTATAATGACAGTAACCATGTTCTATGTGCAGCAGAGCATCCTATTTGAGTCCAAGTTCAGTCAGGTTGTGCATATTATTCATGGGCTGATGATCTCAATTTGCATGACTATTTTGCATGAGGCTTTTTTTTGTTGTTGTTTTTGGCTAAAGGACAAGGGAAATATTTGTTTTGTTTGTGTTTTATCTGTTTCAAGCTCTTCAGAGACAGAAAAAATGAAGCATATGTTCCTGGCTCATCCTTTGGATAGGTTGTTGGCTTTTTTAAAGCGAGTCACATCTGGAGGCTCTGTTTTTCTGAGAGTCTGGGAGATCCTGGGTACCTCCGGGCTCTGCTACGGAGTATCCTGTTAACTAAATGTAACTCAGAATCAGAGTAAGGATGATTTCTCCACCCCGCTGTGGTACAGGGAGAAGGGTATCTTTGGACTACCATCAGTAGTGGCCACAGTGAAGTTCCCATAGGCTATTTCATGTTCTTTCTCACCTTCTGTGACTCCCTTAATGGATATGTCTACTCTAAAATCCCTGTAGCAGATGAGTCAGTTCATGTGCCAGAAGCAGCCCCCAATGGTATTTCTAGAAATCTCTGAAAGTGTTTTGTAGGAGGTAGGAAAACCCTGAGTGAGAAGGAAAAAGAGCAAGGCTTGTTGTTTCTGGGACACTAAGTTATACATCCTCCAGAGCATTAAATGCCTAGCATT
This sequence comes from Saccopteryx leptura, assembly GCF_036850995.1. Lineage (NCBI taxonomy): Eukaryota > Metazoa > Chordata > Mammalia > Chiroptera > Emballonuridae > Saccopteryx > Saccopteryx leptura. The sequence continues at coordinate 143,254,349 of NC_089505.1, forward strand.
CAACAGGGTTGCTTTTTCTACCAACGTTTAACTACAATCCTAATTGTTTCCTAGCATGTCTACATATACCTATAGGCAGCACAATTATTTTGATCAGGAACAATGTCTTGATAATCAAGTTTGGTGCACCTCACCCAGCAGGCACCATGCCTGCTTGTTGATAAAAGACCAAATGGATATAGATTAACTCAAAGCACAGAACTGAATGTTGCTTTGAGCAAGCATTGTTCACAACCATACATACTTTTTTCATGTATCATAAATTCGTATCAAGTTGCCTAGAATCATGGAACAGCAAAGGGAAATTGTGAAAACTGTTAGACTTGAACGTTTTATCAGGAAAAAACAACCAATCTCTCCTACATTTATATTTGTAGTCTATACAAGTGTTCTCCACAAGTAAAAGATGCTCTGTCCCCAGAATAAGAGTAGTATAATGGTTAAAAGGACAACTTTAAAGTCAAATTGCCTGAGTCTTTGATCTGTTATTGTTGAGTTGTGTATTTTTGGCTAATTACCTGTATTCTTTATGCTTGACTTTTCTGATTAGTTTAGTGAAGGGTTGCAATGGGTTATTAAATTGTTATCATTGAAGTATTGAAATAATTCCTGACACATGGTAAGCAGTCATCAAATGTTAGTTACAGTTAATATTTATTTGCTGACCTCTATTTTACTTAGTATTATTTTGGCTTGGTCAAAAGGTAGTAATTCCAGCCACTTACTCAGGTTTGAACTTCTTATACTTTAGTTTCACTTTTGCAATATTGAGGCTAGGACTTGGAGGGCATGCTAAAGTCCTAGCCCTCCAAGCTAGGCATGTGTTGGCAATAGCATGTGTTAAATTTTTTTGGTCGGAAGGTATTTTGAAATATGGAGCATGCATTATAGCCACACTCCTGGCTTTGTTAGAAAAGAAAAAAAAAACCTTAGGTCTTTTTATTCTCTTTCATTTTAAAACTGCTTCTACTACTTACATTTATTGACCTCTTGTGGAAACTGGTGGTTCATGTACTCACACACTTGCAAGCCCATAAATTGACCAATTGGTGGGTGAGAACAACTTGTTCTAATCTGGCCATTACTCTGTTCCAGGGAGCTGTAATTAGAACTGTAACAATTGCTATAGAAAAGAACTGCCTGGGAAAAGGTTACAAAGAAAGGGCACAGAGGTATTTAGGAAACACATACAGTCATAATTAAAAATGAGAATTTTTGTTTAGAAAATGGATGATATTAAGTCAGGAGAACAGTTCCTACCCACTGGCAATGTGCCCATTTCTTCTGCAGGTAGCAAGATGCTGTGTTCCTCTGATGGATCATGTGTTAGTAATCACAGTGTCAGTCCATGGAAAACACCTTGCTGCAAATCAGACTGAGGTGGCCATGAACTCAGCAGAAGTAACTGCATTCTGAAAAAGTCAGGCACAATGAACAGAGCTTTGTAGAGGATTAGGAGGTATGAGATCTTTCAATGGAGGCAAAATGAATGTGTTCAGTTTTCAAAGGAAAATTGCTGAGTTCTTCAGTCACCTTAATGTATTGCTTTTTCTCTGCAGACCATGAATGCTGAGAGATAGAATCCAAATTTCCATTTTTGTTATGTCAGGTCTCTTTCTCATATTACTGAGACTGTAATTTATTTTCATTAGGCTGTGTTTACAATATCATCATGAGTTGCAGGATATAGCAGAATCTTGTTGCTATTGGTTCAACAGTGAGAACAATTTGCAAGAGGCCCTAAAGAAGCTGGAGAATTTTTGGAAAGAAAAGTTTGCCTTTTGTTGCATGACTGATTTTCGTCCTTTCTGATTTCTGATCATGTCACTTCAATGTTTTCAAAACTTCAGTGGCTTGCTATTTATTTCCCTTAGGATAAAACTTCAAGATGAAATATAAGATACTTAGTTTAATTTGAATTTAGGATAAACAATGAATACTTTTTAAATATTGGATATACCCTATTTATTGCAAATGTTACATGGGACATACACTTAAATTTAATTTTAAACTGAAATTCAAGTTAAAGTGGGAGCCTTATTTATTTATTTGCTTAATCTGGTAAACCTACCTTAGACAAAAATCCCAGCTCCATAGCCAAGCTCTATACAATGTTTCTCCTGTATATAGAATTGCTCACTGTACTTTTTTTTCTTTTGCTCCAATCACAATGGACTTATTTTAGTTTGTTAATTATATTATTTGCTCTTTCAATTTTATGCTTTTGCATACTTATTCTCTTGAACCTAGAATAATCTCTGCTCTTATCACCAAAGACCAACACTACTTCTTTGCCCAGCTCAATGACATTTATTTGTTCAAATCTATGAAAAGTTCCCCAGGAAAGCCAATACTGTACAGTCTTGCCCTTGTTAAGATTTCAATGAAAGCAATAAATAAAAACCATGCATTGATTTTCTAAGTCAGGAGCTGATTGACAAATAAGCTATAGAAGACTAACAGAGAGAAAACCAAACTGACTGAAGAACATGATTATAAATTTGCAGCTAGATGGACTTCTATAACTCTCCCTGAATGGGACTTAATCCTCCAAATTGTAGGCATTCTGAAGAGCCTGCCAAAGTGCTGCTTTCAAAGGAAAGGGAAAAGAGTAGGATTGAGTTGAGTCTCTTCTCACAAATTGATAAGTCAGACAAGCCTCTTTTCCTGTAGGGCTACAGAGAAAGTAAGAGACTTCCTTCTAAAACTGTCCCTCCCAGGAAGTTGAGTAGAAACTTCCTCCTTTTTTAATCCACCTCCTCTTTGAAAAATTAGGAATGTGGAGTAATGTCTGTCTCCAGTGTTCCCAGCTTCATTTCCTCTAACTCACGGAGTTTGTTCATTATGTCTATGGTCAAATATTGGTGTGGCTAGTTTACTAGTGAGAGGAGGTTAGGATGGTCATACTACTACTTTCATGAGGCCATATCATCATGTCAACCGTCCACCATTTAAAGTCCTGCCAGGCAAATGGTGGGCAAATGGTTTAGCTTTTGTCTTCAAATGTGTCTGAAATGGGCCAGAATGGAACTAACTTCAAAGCCCTTCTGAATCCTGGGTAGGAAAACCATTCTTTATTTAGTTGTCTATCCTAATTTATAGCTAAGCATGTTTTCTGAAAACAATCCTAAAGAAGTCTCAAATTTGAATTAAAACCCTCTCCTATTATGAAGTATATGGATGTAAAAGGAAGTCCAATTACCCCATTTCTTATTCTGCTAAGTCTGACTTGAAGAGATGCCCAGTTTGATGGCTCAGTAGAATTGGGATTAAGTAAATAGATAGCTGCTTGGAATGTCTTCTACTAAAGAGCATAGTTCCTAAGTCATTTTCAACCTTATATCTTATTTTATGTGCCATTTTTTCCCTAATATTTGAACACAAAAGAATATCATAACATCAATCTCATTATACAAAATTTAAAAATTCAAGTCAATTTCTAGCCTCTACAGAAATATTATATAATTCCCAGAACCAGTACTCTGTACAACCCAGACACATGTTATTGTTGCCAAAAATGAGAGCAGAAACTTAGTAGCCAAGAGAAAAAGAAGAGAGAGAACGAAACCTTGGTTTTAGACTTTTGTCCGTATGCCTCTTAATTCATGTCAGTTATCTGAAAGCTACAGCCTGTTAAATTAAAATGCTATGAGAAGAACCTTCCGTAAGTTTAATTGTAATAATATGTTTGCCATTTGTAGGAGGAGGGTGGAGAGAAAGGATCCACCTGTGCATCATCTCAACTTTCAGAGAATATTTGAGACAGCTCTATCCTCTTTCAGAGACATTGGAACTGAACAAAAGCCACAACTTCAGTAACCAGATCTTATTAGACATGACCTCCTTTCCCATCTGGCATATGAAAAATCTTTTATTTCTGCTTTCCCCTCTAAATTCCTGATTCAGCCTGACCAGGCAGTGGTGCAGTGGATGGAGCGTAGGACTGGGATGCGGACAACCCAGGTTCGAGACCCGGAGGTCGCCAGCTTGAGCGCGGGCTCATCTGGCTTGAGCAAAAAGCTCACCAGCTTGGACCCAAGGTCGCCGGCTTGAGCAAGGGGTTACTCGGTCTGCTGAAGGCCCGTGGTCAAGGCACATATGAGAAAGCAATCAATGAACAACTAAGCAATCAATGAACAACTAAGGAGTCCCAACGAAAAACTGATGATTGATGCTTCTCATCTCTCTCCGTTCCTGTCTGTCTGTCCCTATCTATCTCTCTCTCTGTCTCTGAAAAAGAAAAAGTTCTGATTCAGAGCTGTGTTGTATTTTATGTCTAATAGTATAGTGGCTCCAACCTTTTCTTGTGAGCAGGCATTTTAGTCTTGTGTCATGGTTCTTAATGCCACTGTTTCTTGTGACAGAAATTCTTTGATACTTGCAACCTCTACTGCACATTTGTTTATGCTAGAGCAGGGGTTCCCAAACTTTTTACACAGGGGGCCAGTTCACTGTCCCTTGGACCATTGGAGGGCTGGACTATAAGAAAAAACTATGAACAAATCCCTATGCACACTGCACATATCTTATTTTAAAGTAAAAAAACAAAACGGGAACAAATACAATATTTAAAATGAAGAACAAGTAAATTTAAATCAACAAACTGACCAGTATTTCAATGGGAACTATGGGCCTGCTTTTGGCTAATGAGATGGTCAATGTGCTCCTCTCACTGACCACCAATAAAAGAGGTGCCCCTTCCGGAAGTGCGGCGGGGGCCTGATAAATGACCTCAGGGGGCCGCATGTGACCCGCTGGCCGTAGTTTGGGGACCCCTGTGCTAGAGAATTACCATGCAGTTTCCCGCACTGTAAATGCTGTTGATGTTTCTGAAGTCTGAGCTACATTGGCCTAGTGAGCAACCAGACACCTGCTTTCTACTCCTGAACACTTGCCTTTCTAGGCTTCTTTTAGAGAAGAAACCCTCATCTTGTATTTTAAAACCTCAACTGTCTTTTTCTATTTTTTGTACCTCATTTTTTTTTTTGTATTTTTCCAAAATTAGAAGCGGGGAGGCAGTCAGATAGACTCCCTCATGCTCCCAACTGGGATCCACCCAGCATGCCCACCAGGGGGTGATGCTCTGCCCATCTGGGGCATTGCTCCGCTGTGGCCAGAGCCATTCTAGTGCCTGAGTTGGAGGCCATAGAGCCATCCTCACCGCCCAGGCCAACTTTTGCTCCAATGGATCCTTGGCTGCAGGAGGGGAAGAGAGAGACAGATAGAGAGGAAGGAAAGGAGGAGGGGTGGAGAAGCAGATGGGCAGTTCTCCTGTGTACTCTCACCAGGAATCAAACCTGGGACTTCCACATGCTGGGCCAACGCTCTACTCCTGAGCAAACCGGCCAGGGCTGTACTTCATTATCTTTGACTCAGAAATAATACAACTCTCCCGCTCTTTTTTTTAAATAAATTTTTATTAATGTTAATGGGATGACATTAATAAATCAGGGTACATATATTCAAAGAAAACATGTCTAGGTTATCTTGTCATTAAATTATGTTGCATACCCCTCGCCCAGAGTCAGATTGTCCTCCGTCACCCTCTATCTAGTTTTCTCTGTGCCCCTCCCCCTCCCCTAACCCTCTCCCTCCTTCCCTCCCGCGTCCTCCCTCCCCCACCCCTGGTAACCACCACACTCTTGTCCATGTCTCTTAGTCTTGTTTTTATGTTCCACCAATGTATGGAATCATGTAGTTCTTGTTTTTTTCTGATTTACTTATTTCACTCCGAATAATGTTATCAAGATCCCACCATTTTGCTGTAAATGATCTGATGTCATCATTTCTTATGGCTGAGTAGTATTCCATAGTGTATATGTGCCACATCTTCTTTATCCAGTCTTCTATTGAAGGGCTTTTTGGTTGTTTCCATGTCTTGGCCACTGTGAACAGTGCTGCAATGAACATGGGGCTACATGTGTCTTTACGTATCAATGTTTCTGAGGTTTTGGGGTATATACCCAGTAGAAGGATTGCTGGGTCATAAGGTAGTTCTATTTTCAGTTTTTTGAGGAACCACCATACTTTCTTCCTTAATGGTTGTACTACTTTACAGTCCCACCAACAGTGGATGAGAGTTCCCTTTTCTCCGCGGCCTCTCCAACATTTGCTATTACCTGTCTTGTTGATAATCCGCTCTTTAATTCATTTTGATCTTTTTTAAATTTTAATTTTGTTTACTGTTATAATTCTGATGATAACATGGAAATAATAATCATATTTAATAGTTATCTGTCCTTCATTGATTTTTTCAGCAAGATTGACTTAGTGTTCTAGGTACATTGCAAAAAAATCATACAGTTTTCTTTCTCTATGTCAATCCAAGCCATCTTCCTCATTCCTTTCAAAGTGTTAATTAATTATTAATTAGTATAAACTAACACACTTCTGTGATCAATACCAAGGTTTGACTCTCTGTAATATAAAGCCATGATCAAGATGTATGTAACCAGTAAATCAGAGCACTAACCTGAGAAGACTTGGCAGAGGGGAAGATGACCCTGGATCTTAGACAAGCTAAATGAATCCTAGGGTTTTGCAATGATTTTTTTTTCATTTTAGCCCTGAACTATGATTAAATAAAGAAAAACAAAATTTAGAGAACCTAGGCTTTAATTTTTTTCTTTATGCCTGAAACAAACCACCACCAGCGTTCAGTAGCCCTCATTGAATTTAGCTATCTTTAGAGTTTAAAGTTTCAGTCTATAGTCTTGACTAATAAATTCAATAAATGCAGGGGCAAAGCTAGTGTATTGAAGCTCTCTGCCTATATTAAAGTGAGGATTTGATAGGATGCATATACTCTCTTTCATTTAGGATCTGATTGTGTGTGTGTGTGTGTGTGTGTGTGTGTGTGTGTGTGTCAGAGAGAGAGAGAGAGAAACAGATAAGGACAGAGAGACAGACAGGAAGAAAGAGATGAGAAGCATCAACTCTTTGTTGTGGCATCTTAGTTGTTCATTGATTGCTTTCTCATATATGCCTTGACCAGGGAGCTTCAGCAACCCCTTGCTCAAAGCACAAACCTTGAGCTTCAAGCCAGCAACCATAGTTCATGTCTATGATCCCAAGCTCAAGTCAGCAACCCCTTGCTCAAGCTAGATGAGCATGCACGCTCAAGCTGGTGACCTCGGGGTTTCAAACCTGGGTCCTTTGCATCCCAGTTTGACACTATATCTACTGTGCTACCGCCTGGTCAGACTACTTCTTAAATCACATCAATATCAGGCACAAAGTCCTGAATAGTCCATCGTTATTACAATTCCCCAAGTGCCACTATTCTCTGTCTCAAAAGGCAAAACTGCCACACGTGTCAATTTACTAATACACTAACAAATTATAATTCTTCCAAATTTTAGCCAAAAACCTAAGTCTGTCTATTTGCCAATGAATTAATTTGATTCATTTTTATTTATTTTTTATTTATTTATTTATTATTATTATTTTATTTTTCTGAAGTAAGAAGTGGGGAGGCAAGCAGACAGACTCCTGCTTGTACCCAACTGTAATCTACCTGCATACCCACTAGGGGGCAATGCTCTGCCCATCTGGGGTGTTGCTGTGTGGCGATTGGAGCTATTCTAGCACTGAGGCGGAGGCCATGCAACCATCCTCAGCACCTGGGCCAACTTTTGCTCCAATGAAGCCTTGGCTGCAGGAGAGGAAGACAGAGTTTGAGAGAAAGGAGAGGGGGAAGGGTGGAGAAGCAGATAGGCACTTCTCCTGTGTGCCCTGTCCAGGAATCAAACCCAGGACTTCCACATGCCAGGCCGACACTCTACTGCTGAGCCAACCAGACAGGGCCTGATTTGGTTCTTAAATGCCAATTTCTTGCATCTACATTGGAGATATCTGGCAAAGGCATGAAGAAGATGGATTGTAAGGATCACTAATAAATATCATATATTCTCTTCTGAGTTTAGAATCTATCGACACATTAAGCCTGGGACAAGATGGAGTAATATAAAAATATAAGTTGTATTTTAGTTCAATAAAGGTGACTGGAGACTGTGATTTAGCTCAGATGTTGAAGCCTGAATTTAATCAAACCTTCACTATTTCTGGGTTTTCCCCTGTAGGGGGCCAGAGTCCCTTTGCTGAACTATCTTCTTGGGGACATAAAGATTATAGCGCACAAACCATTGAGACTTCTTATTCAAAAAAGAAACCAGAGGGGTTGAGCATGCTTATTCCTGCTCCTCACCCAACTCACCATTCAGTCGAGCATTCTTCATTGGGGAAGAGGTGAATGGGAGGGCAGAGAGCTGATGAATATGAGAGGAGTGAGGAAGTAATGTCCTGGTTTTCAACTCCCCTCCCTAAGTCAGTGCTTCATGTTATAAGCTTTGTAGCAACTCTCCTTCTCATTGTTTGACTTCTGATGTGTAACATTCCTAAAAGCAGGGTATCTGTTTGCTTTGCCTGTCAATGTATCCTTGGCATCAGGCAGACTGTTGGCACTCAGTAAATATTTTCTGAATGAAAGCATGATTGGATGGTATCACTACTGGGGAACTGTGGGATAGCACATTGCTCAATAAACCTGATGTACCAGCTGGCAATAGTTTCACCTAGAGATCCAGATAGAAGGCATTATTTCTGCTCTCTTTCCATTGCACAAGATAAATAGCAAGACTCTGATATAAAGATATTCACTATGTAACTGTCCCCAGTGTGTCCTATTTCTGGCAGTGCTGAGTATCACTGAATAGCCCCAGGGACCCATCAGTCATTCGTCATTTTCCATCCTATTCAGTGGCAACAGGATAATACTCTATGTATCTGTCTCCTGAGACTACTGCATACCCCTCAGATATATTACCTTCTCATAGAATGACAGGTTAACTGGGTACCTTCAATTAAAAAACACTGTGCACAATATTTATTTATTTATTTTTCTAAGCTCTATTTTTAATGTAATGTTGTAACTGAAATGCTCTCACTATGGTGACCACATGGTCTCTACATACGTTTTCTAATAATGTGTGAGGAGTGCAGAGCACGTTCCTAGCAGCTGTGGCTGATGCAATGCTGTGAGAACACTCCAGCTCCCAGAACCCTCCTGGGCACATCCAGGAAGGGAGCTTGCCCACTTTAAGTAAGTGACTCAGTGTTAACCAGGCAGCTCCCTGATCTTTACAGCCATTGGCTATGAAGGACACACTGTAACACTCTATAGGCTGAACCCATGTATATAAGCTAGCTTACTTACTGAATAAAGTGGATCTGCGGCACTGAACCTGGTCCCCAGAGTCGGGTCTTTGCATCTCCGTCATCCTCACCCCTGGCAGGACTTGTCCACAACTGGCGCCCAACGTCAGGCAGGGACCTAACCAGCATCCAAGGGACAAGTGAGTGACCCTCTGCAATGGGAAATCTTCTCCCTCACTTCTGAGCCCTGCAGGCTCGAGCCCTGCATGCCCTATTGCAGAGTAGGTGAGTTAAAGTTTGTGAAAAGGATCCCTGTACTTCCTGGGAGATTCTCTCTAGTCTCAATCCCTGGATTAGGGATGCACCTCCCTGGGACCCACGCTTTCCAACGCGTTCATTTGGCCGAGGTGCATGACTGGCAAACGTTCCCTCTCGGCCTCACTCCTGCCTTATTGGCAATATGTGCCTGCTTGGCCGGTGCTCCTCCTGGGGACCCTCCACCGGTGCCAAAAATATTATAGGCTACCTCTCTCTCTGAGGAGCCCCCACCTCCCTATTCACCCTTCTCCACTGAGGAGGAAAGTAGTTTAGCCTCTGAGTTTGACAAAATCGCAGCTGAGCACACAGAAATGAAACCAACCGAATTGCTAACTGCGCCATCAGCTCTGCCGCTGGAAAAAGCAGAAGTCGCTACTTTCTCATTCCCTGCCGGGGCTCAATGCCCCACTCCAGCCTCTCAGATGCCATTTTATCCAACATGTGTTCCTGCTGGAGACCCTTGGGCCAGCCTATATGCCCCCATGTGTCTTTTTTCTTTCTCTCTGTCTGTCTTGTCTATTTTTCTGTATCTCTTGCTCTCTCTCTCACCCACCCCCTCTCTGAAATGATGCTGAAAGGACCCAGCCACAGCACAGTGGCAGGGATCACACCCTCTTCTAACGCAAGGGAGAGGTTATGCTTGTGTTTTTCAGCCAATTTGGATCCCAGGAACCTCCCAACCTGCTTGACAGGGTTTCTTGGGCACCCACTAAGTGGTTCAGTCTTCACCCATCCAAAGCCACAGCCCTGGCCTTCTCCACACCGACTACACCTGAAGGGAAGAGGTCCTTAGCGCTTCAGAAGAAGACCTCCCGGCAGGCGTGCACGCTCCATCACCTGGGGGGATGCAGAGGCTTTGGTGGGGCGGGCCCAGAGAATTGCCCCTGATGGGCCCCCAGGCCCTGGTGCTCTGTTCTTGCTTATGTGTACTATAGTAACCGCTGACTCCCAGACGCAGGCGGCGGCAGCCCAGGGCTCGATCTGGCAGCACCAGCTGGTGTTTTCAGTTCATCTTTGGAGGATGAAGAGAATTGGGCTGGAGTTGCGATTCACAGACTTCAGAAGGTAAACGGCAGCTGCAGCGCGAGGATGAATGGATGTCCCAGAAGCCAGGCTTGCATTGCCAAGTGGCCACTGGAATAGTAGGGAATGCCTGATAAGCTGCTGGTGGGTTCACTGACATTTTGGGACATGGGATGGATGTATCATGCTCTCCAGAGCAGAGATGGAAATGCTGACTGCCATTGCTACGTGCTCCTCTTTGGGACAGTATAAGACCTGTCAGGATGGCAGAGATGAGGGGGGTGGCTGAGGCCTCATGTGCATGGACTGATTTCCTGGACTACGACCCGAGTGAGCACTGGCTTCTTTGTTGGATGGACTTACGAATTTTGGACAATGTGAAATACCCTGATGGGGGTGGGGGCGGCTTTACTGGAGGCCCTTCCCTTGCCCCAGGAAGCTTTTCCCATGGCCAGAAAGAAAGCCGAGGACATTTTGTGCTTTTGGCAGAGTGCTCAGAGACTGGTGAAATGTACCTTTGTAATTGTTGAAATTGTATGATTTGTCATGTTGCTGTAATTTGTGTAATGTGCCTTGCAAACATATGCAGTATGCAGCCCACAGCAAGCTATCCATTCTGTGTTTGGATGCTGGAATCTTTGTGGGAAGGGGGCGTGCATTGATCTACGTCCATTTTTTACAATCAAAATGGAGCTGTGTTTAATGGCACCTAGAAGGTCTCTGTAACACAATGGGAGGGAAATGACATCCTGACCCCTAGTAGGAATCCACTGTTTAAGACCCCTGTTCTATTTTCTAACTAGTCAAACATTACAGAAGCTTGCCTCACTGTTTAATCCTGCTAATCTATTAGCATATAGTATAATAGGTATTATAGTTGTTTTAGTTCTACTAGCATTCCGTTGCATAATGTGTAGCATTCAGAAGCTACAACAATAGCAAGCTGTCATTCATCAAGTCCAATTGGCCTTAATTAAAAGAGAAGGGGGAGATGTGGGTGGAGCACAGAGCACATTTCTAGCAGCTGTGGCTGATGCAATGCTGTGAGAATACTCCAGCTCCCAGAAGCCTCCTGGGCATACCCAAGAAGGAAGCTCGCCTACTATAAGGAAGTGACTTAGCACCAATCACGCAGCTCCCTGATCTTTTCAGCCATTGGCTATGAAGGGCATGCTGTAACATCCTATTGGCTGAACATATGTATATAAGCTACCTTACTTCCTGAATAAAGTGGATCTGCATCACTGAACCTGGTCCCTGGAGCTGGGTCTTTGCGTCTCCATCGTCCTCACCTCTGGCAGGACTTGTCCACATAATAAGCATAAGCATTTTTAAGAAGAATGATATTGATCACAAGACCTCCTTCTTTGCTATAATTTTATGTGGATGTGCTGGCATAAAAGACATATGGGAGGAAAATTACATAGAGGTTACGACAGAATAAATCTCCTTATATCATTTCAAAGGACTGGGACTAAAATTTTTGTCAGAAAAGTTAAATAGATCAAACATAAACTTTGATGGAAGCTTTTCACTCTATCCTATTTAGCAGCTGGTATGATGTGAAAGAAGTTTAGTAAAGTGTAAACTACCCTGCATAAAAAATACTGTCACTTATAAAATACTTATTATATGTGGCATACAGGGGGCTTTATGCTTACTGCACATAATTCAATTATCTGTTATAATCTATGATTCTAGTACTCTTGTTCTCATTGTACATATGAGGAAACTAAGGCTGAAAGAGCTTACCCAATGAGCGCAACTTTACACAGCCAGTATTTTGTAGCGTGATTAGAGCACATGCCTCTATTTCTGAAGTCTATACTCATTTTAGAGGAAAGGAAGTATAAAGTACTTGGATACTCTCTGTTTTAGAGTTTAAGGTAAAAAAGCCAAAATAAGGATCCCTAAAGTTCATGTGTTATCCTGTTTAGCTCACCTGATAGGGATGAGTTCTAGCACTGTTTCAACAACTTAATAAAATTTCCTCTGCCATAAGACCCTCAAGAAATAAGCCTGGGGGAAGTGAAAAGCTGTATAATGATCTGGAGTAGAGCCTAATCTAATTGGGATTGGATAACATGATAGCCAAAAGCTCTACGTGGAAAAATCCCAATGAAACTACCCACCCAGTGGCAGATGGTCAATGCAGGGGTGCCTGCTTCAGAATCTCGGCCTGATCCTGTGGGCCTTCCTTAGTGATCAGATGGTACTCTGACAGTGGGGAAGCTTGAGTCCAGTCAGCTGCTTTGGGAGGCTATTGAGTTTAAAATATAAACACTGTCTTTGAGGTCGCCTCGTAAGTACTACCTACTAACGGAGTCATGTACATACTACCTAGCAATACATCTAATTTACATAAAATAACAGTTGTTCTTTCTCTTTCACTTACTTTATTTTCCTTTTTTGATATTACTTAGCCTTTGGAGTGCACAGACCATGCCTGTAGTTTTTAAATAAATTCACTGAATTTTTTTTTCAAGCCTGAGTTGTAATTTAATTACTTGTGTGGTCATAAAAGACAGACTGGATTTTAGTAAGTGCATTTGACAATAATATCACATAAAGCTATAAGCCAACCAGAGATCTATTCAAAGAAGTCACAGAGCTGGCAAAAGCTTGGATTTCTCATACTCAATGGATGGCTTCCGAGAGAATCACATGGATTTTTTTTTTTTTTTTAAGAGTCATCTTCAGAGAATTAGAGTTAACGCAGGCATTAGGATACCCTCTGATCAAATCCAGACATAATTCGTACAGTGTCTTGGAAAGTGGTCATGTAGATCTTTAAATATTGAAAGTCTTACTGGTGGGGGAGATGGCCAATTCCTCTAATAGCCATTTTTGTTTTGAGATTGATTTAATCACTGTGAAGTCCTTCTTTATGCTAATTCAAAACACGCCCATAGTAATTTAGAATAATAGAACTGGAAAATACTTTAAAATTCATTTGGCAAAATACCACTTTTATAATAAGAAGTCCATTCACACTACAAAGAAATATTATTAATCTACCCTGTGCCCAATTTTGTTCTAGGTACAAGGGATATGGCAGTGAATGTCACAGACAGAAATTCCTAACTTATGGAACACACTGCTTTTCAATTAAATTGCTCAAAGTCATACAGTATTGGAGAGAAATTAAAAAAGATTATTGCTCTGTACTATTGATATACATGATACCCTTTAATTACTCTCCTTCTTTATTTTCCAGTTATATGCCACTAGCCATCAAAAACTTTGTTAAGGTTAACCATATCTTCCAAATCAGTCTCCTATATGCTCCCAGAGTCCTTTTATCATAATCCTGTAACAGTATGTTTTATTGTTTGTACTACCTCTATTTAGATATTTATTTCTTCCAGAAGATTTTGAAGTCCTCGGTTATTACAATTAATTTTTGTTTTAACTTCAGCATCTTTTGGAGTATTTTAATCGAATGACTTAGCGAATTATTGGATATTATCTTCTCATTTGTTTATTCATTCAGTAAATATGTACTAAGTGTCTATCTATTGTTTGCCAATTACTATACTAGCTACCAGTGGTCCATAAAAAAAATAAAAAAGACACAAAGCTTATATTCTGGTACTGAATATGAGACAGTGAACACCAAATCAGATAAGGAAATTAAATATCTTTTTTAACATTTTTTTAGATTTTAGTTATTGATTTTTGGAAGGAGGGGGGAGAGAGAGAAAGAAAGAAAAAAAGAGAGGGAGAGTGAGAAAGAGAGGGGAGAAGCAGGATACATCTACTCCTAGTAATTGCTTCCTATATGCACCTAGACCAAGCAAGCCCAGGGGTTTGAATTGGCAACCTCAGCATTCCAGGTCAATGCTTTATCCACTGTGTCACCACAGGTAAGTCAAGACATTAAATTTTAAGTGGGAAAATAATACAGTCTATGTAAAAAAAATGATGAGTAAATGTTTTTAGGAATGTTGGGGTATAGAAAGCAATTTTAATTTTAATAAAGTACTTAAGACAGGTCTTAATGGAAAGGGGACATTTGAGAAAGAACTTGAAGAATGTGAAGGTATGAGCTATATAGATATTGAAGGAACAGTATTATGTCAGAGGGAGCAGCCACTGCCAAGATCCATAGGAAGGAATGTGCTTAAAGAGTTTCAGGAGAAGTAAGGTTCTCAGTGTGGCTGGAGTAGAGTGAGAAAAGAGCAAGTGGTAGGAGATGAGGCCAGAGAGGCAATGGGGAGGGGCTTGGAGATCCCCAGAGAATTGTGAGCATTATAAAAACTAGCTCTTACTTTGGAAAACTGAGAAGCCAGTAGAGCATTTTGAGTGGAGGACTGATGGGATTTGACTTAGATTTTAACAAGATCTCTCTGGATTTTCTATTGAAAAGAGTTTGTAGGAGTGACAAGGGAGATAGGCCAATTAAGATACTATTAGAATAACACAGCAAAGAGATGATGTGAGGTAGCAGAGAAGGCCCTAAGAAGTGGTTTAATTTATGACATAGTAAAGGTAAAGTGCATAGAATTTGCTGTTTGGGAAAGTGGCATGTGATAGAGAAGTATCAAGAATAATTTAAAAATTCTTAGGCCTGAATGATTGAAAAAATGGAGTTGTCACCAACTAAGATTTAGAGTATAATCAATAGAGCAGACTGTGGGGGAGAATGGGAAAGCAGCACTTTTGAACATAAGTTTGAGATCTTATTTGGCCTTCTGTTAGAGAAACTAGAAAAGCATTGGCTACATAGGAGGAAGCTTGAGGGAAAAAGTGATAAGGACGGAGATGTTTCTAGTTGTCTGTGGTTGCATGTATGTTTATGTGTGTATGTGTCTGTGTAGTATCAACATATAAGTGACATTAAAAGTCATGAGATCGGATGAGATTACAAAGGGGCAAGGTGAAAGCTGAAAATAGAATTAAGAAGAAATGTTGGTGCTGTGGTATTAAAGAGAAGAAAGTGAAATAATTATTTCAGAGAATGGGGTCAGTGAATAAATAAACAGTATAATTTCCAAGTGGCATTAAGGCACATCTAAAGTTCATGGTCATAAATCTAAAGTAAGACCAATCAGCATGGTCTATGTTTCCCTTCAGCCATGTTCAGTTGCATGGGTACATGTAGGGTATAGCTGGAAAGTTAGGTTTAACATTTTATACAAATTAAATGCATATTGGTATTAGATATATGTTTAAGAAGAAAATTCTCTATGTATCAGAATATATATTGGTGAGTCTTTTGAATATAGAAGGTAGGACTCCAAATGCATGAGCTAAAAAGATACAAGTAATATACACAGAGAAAAGAAAATACTCTGCATCACCAAGATTTATAATGGAGAAAGTAGGAACGAAGAGGGTGCTGGTGAGGAACAGATCTGTAACATGGTAGAATTGCTGAGTCTGAAGAAGAACATAGATAAGGAGAAATTTCTAGTGACCCAGCAGTCAAGAAGATTTTATGAACAAAAATGCCCAGTTTATGTTATTTTTAATATTTTAGGGTAATAAAATTTGGTTACTTTAAACATTTAATAAAGTCTACTATACACACAAAAACCAAAGTGAATGTGGGGATAATCAAAGGAAAACTAGGGACAATTAAGAGAACAGCTGTAGAAAGTGAGACATGATTCAGAGCTCAAGAGAAGAAAAAACTTGGAATGAGAACTGTTAGGGAGGACATAACGCCACAGGAATGTCAGAAATACTAGAAGAACATTAGACATGACATAAAGGTCATGGGTAGAGATCAATTTTTTATTAAATTTTAAATAATAGCAAGACGTGAGCTTATATTTCAGTTAATTAATAAAAATAGTTACTGATTTTTGAATGTCTACTATGTGCCATACATATCTACAGATGGGCTTTCTATGAATAAAACTTTAAGACCTTACCAGACTATCATTACTAAGTTTTCATGACATTAAAACAGCTGCTTGTTTATAGTTTTTATAATAAATGTATACATTGCATTTGATATACCATAATCTCCCTTATTTGTGAAATGTTTTATTGAATTGCTGATACTTCTTACGTTTTGATATTATCTTAAACTTTAAAAAATGTGACATTTTACTAGATAAGAGATAAAACTAAGTTTCAGAAAAGTTAATTAGCTTTTCCAATTTCTCTCAAATGACTGAGCCAAGGATGAAAAATCTAGGTCTCTATGGCCCCTAATTTCTATTTCCTTCTATAAATCTTGGTTATTTTTTCCAGGGTTTTAGAACCAGCTTCAATTCTGCCTAGCAAGCCTGATTTCTTTTGAATATCCAGGGATACATGTTCATGTCACGAAAGCAAAACATTTCCAGACAGCAACAACTCATCAGACCAAAAACCTTGGTGTCAGCAGTGACACAGAAAGTATCTCTCAGTGGTAGAGACAAGAACAAGTAATGTCGCTACTAGGTTTATCAAAGAAAGCAGTGGGGTCACAAAAAGAATAAAGTAAATTCTTAAGAATGAAAGGAAATCTTGTTTTCTTAGTGAAGCAGAGAAATAAAAAAAAATAAAATAAATCACCCATAAGTAACTGCTGGATTTGAAACACCAGAGCAAAAAAATGAGTTGACAAAAACAAATGATTCAATTAAAATGGTTATTTTGTATAGTAGAACAAGTATTTGCAAAACCATTAATCTATTATCAAGTCACTCACCATATAACCCCACCATACCTCTCAAGAAGATATTCTTTTGTGAATCTAAGCTGATTCAACCAGCCTGAAATTCTTATGTTTTTCTACAGTACATTACATATTTTGGCATATAGGCTCAAGAACTGGAGGCCCACATTCAAAATTGTGGAAGAAGAGATCATAAATTGACTAAAACTGGCATGAGGTAGTTGATAAAGAAAGTAGAAGAAATTACTGAAATACAAGAAAGGAAGAATTCAGAGCAGAGATATATGGTATATCTATGCTATCAGTATGACTATATACTGTATATATGCTATCAGTATATAAACAATTTCAAGAAATGCTCATTACTTACCTCTGTGGCTTGAAGCTTTAGAAGATCTATTGTTAACATTTTGATTTGTTAAAGTCTTATTCATATTTCAATGATTTTTGCCTAAAATGACAGTGCCCTAAAGAGCTTAGGCCATCACTGGTTAGGCCATCTGGACCCCCTACCTGAGTTCAATATCATTCTCAATTTATAGTCCCAATTTCCAGTATCCTGCATAATGTTGGCCATTAGCAAACGTTTAATTTTATAGATCTGATGGGTGTGAAAATGTAAAGTTGAACATCTTTTTATATCTTTATGTTTTTTAGTTTTTACCTTCTGTTTATATCTTTTACTCATTTACCTAATGGGTTGTTTGTGTCTTTCTTACTGATTTGTAGACTATCTTTATATGTACTGACTACTACTAATCTTTTATTGTTGCAAACATTGCAAATATCTTCACCTAGTGTATGGTTTGTCTTTTAACTTTGTTTAAGGAATTAATTTACTGATACTTTCATTAATAGTTTGTTACTTTTATTCCTACTTGATTTAATAAACCCTTTCCAGCCTCCTCAGTGGTGGTGCAGTGGATAAAGCATCAACCTGGAATGCTGAAGTTGATGGTTCAAAACCCTGGGCTGTGTGGTTAAGGCACATATGAAAGTTGATGCTTCCTGCTCCTCCCCTTCTCCTCTCTCTCTCTCTCTCTCTCTCTCTCTCTCTCTCTCTCCCCTCTCTAAAATGAATAATAATAATAAAAAAGAATTCCTTTTGAATCAGAACATAATTATAGTCTCCTATATTCTCGTTTAAAAGTTTTAGTTTTGCTTATCATATTTTTGTCTTTAATCAATCTGTAATTTACTTTTGTATATGGCATGGGGTAGGATATTGCTATTATATTTTTTTATATATAAGCCAATTGACCCAGTACAGTTTAATTAATATCTCACCATTCCCACTGATTTCTAATACTACCTGTTACATGTACAAAGTCCCATATATGCATGAGTCTATTTTATCTTCTGTGTTATAATTAATTTTTTCCAACTTTCAGGAAAAAGCCCTATAAAATCAAATCTTATAGAACTCAGGCATGTACCCTGTAGTGCAGGGGTCCCCAAACTTTTTACACAGGGGGTCAGGTCACTGTCCCTCAGACCGTTGGAGGGCTGAACTATAAAAAAAAACTATGAACAAATCCCTATGCACACTGCACATATCTTATTTTAAAGTATAAAAATAAAACAGGAACAAATACAATATTTAAAATAAAAAAAAGTAAATTTAAATCAACAAACTGACCATTATTTCAATGGGAACTATGGGCCTGCTTTTAGCTAATGAGATGGTCAATGTGCTCCTCTCACTGACCACCAATGAAAAAGGTGCCCCTTCCGGAAGTGCGGCAGGGGCCGGATAAATGGCCTCAGGGGGCCGTATGTGGCCCACGGGCTGTAGTTTGGGGACCCCTGCTGTAGTGTAACAATAGCACTAAACCCACAGAATCAGAGAACCTTAGAGCTTGAAGGTAATATATTGATATGGTTTTAAAAATCTGATTATATATATACTTTTTAATTTAGAAGTTAAATTTAATGGGGTGACATTGATCAATAAGAGTACGTAGGTTACAGGGAGACATCTTTATAGGATTCGAATTTTTGATTGCATTGAATGCCCATCACTCCAAAGCAAATCATTTTCTGTCACCGTATATTTATTTCTTTTCACTCCCCTCTCTCCCTCCCCCTTTCCCCTGGTAATCACTTTATTTTTATCTGTATCCATCAGTCTCAGTTCTATAACTCACCTATGTGTGAAATCATATAGTTCTTAGCTTTTTCTGAATCACTTATTTCAATTAGTATAATGTTTTCAAGGTCCATTCACATTGTCATAAATGGCAACATGTCATCATTTCTTATGGCTGAGTAATATTTCATTGTATATATGTACCACATCTTCTTTATCCAATCCTCTATGAGGGACATTTTGGTTGTTTCCATAAGTTGCCACCATGAATAATGCTGTGATGAACATGGAGATGTGTGTGTCTTTGTTTACCAATGTTTTTGAGTTTCTTGGATAGATACCCAGTAGAGGGATTGTTGGTAGGAACATGGTATAGCAACAGAGCTATAAATAGCTCTATTCTTAGTTTTTTGAGGAACCACCATACAGTCATTTTACTGTGACTGTATCAGTTTACATTTCCACCAGCAGTGAATGGGGTTTCTTCTTTTCCCACAGCCTCTCCCAATACTTGTTATTGTTATATAATTTTATAGACAAGAATACTCATGTCCAGACAAACTAAACAACTTTCCTAGGGCAGTGGTTCTCAAAGTGTGCACCTAGGAGATTTCCAGGTGCGCCCTATGGTATTCCAGAGAAATATGTACCTGTTGGGGAAAAAAAACCAACAGGGTTTTTGGAGTTTAGATTTTTGGGAGACAGAGGTGTGGGGAATTGGCTGTAAGCTGACAGTCTGCCCAACCCCCCACCTCACTTGCCTGATTGGGTTGCAAAAGACTGTTAAGCTGGTGCTAGATTGTTCACACTACTCCCTATGTTCCCCAGAAAGACTGGAGGCAAGTTTCTTCTATTCTTTGTTTGGTGTAAAGTTAAGATGATGTGTATGGTGGGGGTATTCGGCACTTGGTAAAATCCTTGGGTTGCCTTGGAAACATGATCAAAGATTACACTGATTTGCTAATGGCCCACTTCGCCTTATAAATAAAGCAAGATGTGGTTTTGGGGCAGGCTTTGTTCTTGCCAGCAGCAATTACAGGGCCCTCCTGACCCCGTATTTTCTAATTCTGCTTATTTCTTAATTCTGCACCATTCCCACTCAGGACCTGGAATTACTAGCTGTGCTGGTTTGTGGCATGTGCTCAGATATAAAAGTAAATATATTCAATAGTTACTCTATTATACCATTTCACTATGAAAATACCACTCTTTTTGTTAACATATTATTATATTTATTATTAACACATCATTATATTATTTTTATATAAATACACCCAAATAAAATGGATAGATTTCTCTAAAAGAAGTGTGATATTGAAGAATCTGATTCTGGAAGTGCAAAAGTTATGTGTAAATAAAATAGGACTTGAAGGCTGACAGACAAAATTTGATTTATAGCATTTTTCATCACTTAACACTGAACAATACGATTGGATTAGAAACCCATTCATGAAAGCTTCAAGTGATTTTGTTTTAACATTAACAGAAGAACTGGCAGCTATATCTACTTATTGTGGATTGATGATTAAACATAAGGAATTATCTCCTGAAGTCTTTTGGATTTCTATTAAAAGGGGTTGGGAACCTTTTTGGCTGAGAGAACCATGAATGCCACATATTTTTTTTTAATTTTTTTATTTTTATTTATTCATTTTAGAGAGGAGAGGGAGAGACAGAGAGAGAGAGAGAGAGAAGGGGGGAGGAGCTGGAAGCATCAACTCCCATATGTGCCTTGACCAGGCAAGCCCAGGGTTTTGAACCGGCGACCTCAGCATTTCTAGGTCGACGCTTTATCCACTGCGCCACCACAGGTCAGGCCAAATGCCACATATTTTAAAATGTAATTCCATGAGAGCCATACAATATGTTTAACATTAAATGCAAGTAAATGTATGCATTTTATGTAAGACCAACACTTTTTTTTTTTTTTTTTTCTGAAGCTTGAAACAGGGAGAGACAGTTAGACAGACTCCTGCATGCGCCAGACCGGGATCCATCCGGCACGCCCATCAGGGGGCGATGCTCTGCCCACCAGGGAGCGATGCTCTGCCCCTCCAGGGCATCACTCTGTCGCGACCAGAGCCACTCTAGCGCCTGGGGCAGAGGCCAAGGAACCATCCCCAGTGACCGGGCCATCTTTGCTCCAATGGAGCCTCGGCTGCGGGAGGGGAAGAGAGAGACAGAGAGGAAGGAGAGGGGGAGGGGTGGAGAAGCAGATGGGTGCTTCTCCTGTGTGCCCTGGCCGGGAATCGAACCCGGGACCTCTGCACGCCAGGCCAACGCTCTACCACTGAGCCAACCGGCCAGGGACAAGACCAACACTTTTAAAGTACAATAAGTCTCTGAATTCTTTTTAATAACATTGTTATGCTGTTGCTAACCAATGATGAATAAAGTACTTCTTACCATTAATGTGACTTCTGGTGCTTCACAGTTTTGCTGAAGGCTTTGTAGTTTGGTTGATATGTGGTAAGGTTAAGCTTCATGCAGGCGTTGAGACTTCCATCCATTAAACGTGACCGTAGGTTGGTCTTAACATTCTTTAGATGTGAGAAAGACTGCTCACATGCATATGTAGAGCCAAACATTGTCAGTACAGCAATACTCACATGCTGCAGTGTGTGGTATGTGATGAGAAGTGTGTTCCAAGTATTGACAATCAGCTGGTCCATGGGTTGAAGTTTTTTCATTTCTCCCCACCTGTGTTTGCTCGCCAACTGTGCTTGTGGTCCTGCAAGTCTTTCTAAATCTTCATTCAGTAACTTGAACTTATTCACCCACATGTCTGAAGCCTTCAGGTTAACAGCTTGTAGCTCAAAATCTCTGACAGGGACACCAGGGATATAACTTAAGTTGGCGCTGTCCACTGCACACTCATGTGGATGGGTAATGAACTTAAAAAGAAGAGTGCGCTCATGAAACTCTCCAAAGCGCACTTTGAATGACTGCAGGAGATTAGATGTGAAGCCCACTAGCTGCTGGAGATCAAGATGTTGAGCAGGGTCACTTGCTGTGCATGCATCTTTAAACTCTCCCAGTTTTTCAAAGGGAAGTAAACAACCTGTTTCAATGTTGGCAATGAAGAGTTTCAGCTTCTTTTCAAATGCAAACACTACTTGTTGAAGGGATAAGACTTATTTCCAACACCTTGCATTTTCACATTGAGCTGGTTCAGATGTTCAGTCATGTCCACGAGATACTAGAACTTTGGAGCCACTCAGTGTTAGCCAACTCAGGATGCTTGATGTTTTTCATTTCAAGAAAAGTCCGGATTTCGCTCAGACAAGCCGCGAAACAGCTGAGCACCTTCCCTCTTGACAACCAATGCACATTGCTGTGCAGAAGCAGACCAGGATAATTATTCCCAACTTCATCCAGCAGTGTTTTAAACTGGCAGTCATTTAAAGCTCGTGCAACAATAAAGTGGACCACCCGAATGACCAGCGACATCACCTCACCAAGCTGCTCGCCAACCTTCTGAGCACAAAGCGCCTCCTGCTGTAGGATGCAGTGAAAACTTAGGATGGGTCTCTTTTCATGTTCATGAAGAAGTGCTATGAATCTTCTGTTTTACCCCACCATACACGGAACACCATCAGTACACATCACAGTAAGTTTACCAATCGATAGCTTTTTTTCTTTAGCAAACTCAGTGAAAGACTTGAATAAATCCTCCCCTCCTGTTGTCTTTTTCATAGGCAAAACAGCAAGACTTTCCTCATATAGTGTGTCACCGACAGCATACCTTGCAATCATGCTGAACTGGGATAAGTGGCTTATGTCTGTTGACTCATCCAAAGCGAGAGAAAAGAATGGTCCTGCATTTATGTCCTTCACTTGTGTTGCCTCAATTTGATTTGCTATCATGATGGTATGATTGTGAACAGTTCTTGCCAACAGAGGCATTTCTTCTATTCATTTTATTATCCATAAAGTCGTCAAAAAGTTCATTGGCAACATCAAGCATGAATGTTTTGGCATACTCCTCATCTGTGAATGGCTTTCCATTTCTCACAATTGGTAAAGCACCAGCAAAGCTAGTCGAACTCCAGTCACCTTGTTGGGTCCAAACACAGAGTTGCTGCTGACTAGCTTGCACTCTGCACAGTAGCTCTTGACATGCATTCTTCCTGCTGTCCCCCACTGGATATTTTGGTGCAAATGTAGTATGGTGTGTGTCAAAGTGCTGCTTTATATTTGACTGTTTCATCGATGCAATTTTATCATTGCATATTAGACACACTGCAGAACCTGCTCTCTCCACAAAGGCAAATTTCTTTGTCCTTTCCTGCTGAAATGTACGATACTCCTCATCTTTGTAGCCATCTTCTTTATCAAAAGGATTTCTGCAATTAGCTAGCTGACTACTTGATTAAAAGGAGGAAAGTTTACTTCCTGGCCTTACAATGACCCGTGTACCTTATGTATTATCCAATAAGAATTCGGTGTTGTCCCGGAGGACAGCTGGATTGGCTCCAGCCACCCTCAACCATGAACATGAGCGGTAGGAAATGAATGGATTGTAATACGTGAGAATGTTTTATACTTTTAACGTTATTGTTTTTTTATTAAAGATTTGTCTGCAAGCCAGATGCAGCCATCAAAAGAGCCACATCTGGCTCGTGAGCCATGGGTTCCCAACCCCTGCTATAAAAGAAGAATATGTGGCAATATCTAAAAAAGCTTTGAACATTTTACTACAATTTTCAACATCCTATTTATGTGAATTAGGATTTCTACCCTCAACACAATTGAGCGTAAAAAGAGAGGAATTCTTCAAAGTATTGACAAGAAAGTGAGAGTTTGCCTTTCAAATATATGCCCAAACACTGAAGAAATTGCTAGGACACATCAGGCTTATGTTTCTCATAAACAGAAGAATCAAAAAACTTAACACATTTTCATCGGGACCTGCTGAATTTACTAAATCTTACTAAGAATGTATCTATCTATATATATAAATAATAATTTTTAACCCCTCTTTTTTACAAATTCTAAAAAGCATAACTCAAAAAATGTAACATAAAAATGTTTTTAATGTCAGAATATTTAATTTAAAATTATACAACAAGATTTATTGTATAATATTTTAAATTTGTTGTTTAATAAATACAATATTTAATTTTGTTTTGTTTTGTTTAATTACCATAAAAGCATGCTTGGACTTTAAATTTTTTATTTAATATTTGACTTAACTATTATAACATATTTCTCAGAAATTTGTATATAGTGCACCTACAATTATTTGTAGGATTTTAAATGTGCCCTGACTTCAAAAAGTTTGAGAACCATTGGCCTAGGGTGGTACAACTATTCAGTGATAAATCCAGTTCTAGAAATATATTTAGTCCCGACAGAATAAGTGTTCAGTCCACATTAGATTGATTTACTGTTTGAATCAAATGACAGCAAATTAAATCAAATGGGGGAAATGTGATTTGTTGAATGCCTATCATATGTTAGATAGTGCGGTAATGTTCCCCTAAAACCTGTAAGTGACCTGCCTTTGAATTTTGTCCCATGAGTTTTAGCTCATCAGCTTTTTTTATTCTTTTTAACGTGAGAGGAGAGGTGATAGTGAAACAGACTTCTGCATGCGCCCCAGTAGAGATCCACCAAACAGCCCCCATCTGGGGCTGATGGTCTAATCCAAGCTATCTTCAGTGCCTGAGGACAATGCTCAAACTATTTGAACCACTGGCTGTAGGAGAGGAAGAGGGAGAAGAGGGGGACAGGGAAGGGAGAGAAACAGATGGTCATTTCTCCTGTGTGCCCTGACTGGGAATTGAATCTGGTACGTCTATACGCTAGACCAATGCTCTATCTACTGGCTAGAGCCTTTGTGCTCTTTCTTCTGCCTCTGTATCATGATCGATTATTCTGTGAATACACTTAGTCTGATGAGAAGATTCTATTCAAACTTGAGTCCCACATTGCTATTGTGCAATTTTCACCAACACACAGAGAGTTTTGCAAAACTCCTGAATTATACATATACATATATTATACAGGAACTATAAAAACAGACTTTCTGCTTAGAAATTTTTTTTTTTTTTTATAATTTTATTTTTTTATTGGGGTGACATCAATAAATCAGGATACATATATTCAAAGATAACAATTCCAGGTTATCTTGTCGTTCAATTATGTTGCATACCCACCACCCAAAGTCAGATTGTCCTCTGTCACCTTCTATCCTGTTTTCTTTGTGCCCCTCCCCACCCCCTATCCCTCTCCCATTCCCCCCTCCCCCCCCCCCGTAACCACCACACTCTTATAAATGTCTCTTAGTTTCACTATTATGTCCCACCTACGTATGGAATAATACAGTTCCTGTTTTTTTCTGATTTACTTATTTCGCTTCGTATCATGTTATCAAGATCCCACCATTTTGCTGTAAATGTTCCGATGTCATCATTTCTTATGGCTGAGTAGTGTTCCATAGTGTATATGTGCCACATCTTCTTTATCCAGTCATCTATTGATGGGCTTTTTGGTTGTTTCCATGTCCTGGCCACTGTGAACAATGCTGCAATAAACATGGGGCTGCATGTGTCTTTACGTATCAATGTTTCTGAGTTTTGGGGAAATATACCCAGTAGAGGGATTGCTGGGTCATAAGGTAGTTCTATTTTCAGTTTTTTGAGGAACCACCATACTTTCTTCCATAATGGTTGTACTACTTTACATTCCCACCAACAGTGTATGAGGGTTCCTTTTTCTCCACAGCCTCTCCAACATTTGCTGTTACCTGACTTGCTAATAACAGCTAATCGAACAGGTGTGAGGTGGTATCTCATTGCCGTTTTGATTTGCATTTCTCTAATATGCTTAGAAATTTAAACTGAAACTGTCACCTACTTTTCTTGCTTATATATATATGTACAAACTTATGTTAGGTATCCACAGTGACATAGATCACCCTCATGAATACTATACCTGTCCAGGAGGATCTTAAAAGCTAATTGTGGAATGATCTTATAAAAATATTACTCAAGCATGGTAGTGTCATTAAATGAATAAGAACAAGGAAGTTATAGAAGAGCACAAAAGATCAGAACTGATCATTTTATATGGTGGAGTTCAGGAAATTCTCATTAGTGGGAGTATATGAACTGAACTAAAAGTACAAGAAAGGAAACAAGAATTTTTGCATGGTTATAGATGGTAAAGTGGAACATTATAAAATTTTGTGTTAGTTTTTAATGTGTTAAACTTTCCAAGATCTTTCATGGTGTCATTGTCAATATTTATTAAGCAGCCAATTATTTTACAGGTAACTTAAAGGCCCAGAAAATATAGAACAAACAATGTCAATCTGATTCCTGCTTTCAAATTCAAGGTGAAGTATCTCTATAATTTAACATTCAGGTAAGTACACTCTGAAATTGCACAGAAATATTATTTATAATCACAGTGTGGCAACAGGTGTGGGTTAAGACTGTGCTGAGTTAACTGGAGTTTATGTCACCGTATACAAAGGAGAATATGTTTACAATGTGACTGTACAGCAAGGTTCATAACCCTTTCTGAGGTGCCACAGAATCAGTATAAGTGAAAGCTCTCTATGGAATCAGGTCCATCTTTATCAGTGTTCAACATGTGCTATTAATTTCACAATCTCCTTCCTGCACCTAGAAAGGCTCTGCAGTTGGATTCAAGTTCTGTTGCCGCTCTCTTTAAATTATGATTATTTTTAACAAGAAGCTCCCCATTTTCATTTTGCCCTGGGCTTTACAAATTACATAGACACCACTATATGGAAAATAAAATTTAGTCTTCTTTAGTGAAAAGAAAATCAAGGTGACAGTGGAGTCAAGAACAATATGGTGTGAGACTGGTTGAAGGAGTTGAAAATACTTAGCTGGGTAAGAAATACATAAGGATGAATTGATAACTGCCTCACAATAATGAAAGTTCAGATGGTCCAAAGGTGAAGCAGAATTTTCAATGCAGTTCTAGAAGGTGGGACAAGAACTAATTTTGAAAGTTATAGCATAACTGAGAAAAAGAAGAATTTCACTACAGTGAAATTTACATTTAAACTTCCCAGTATCAGAGTTACTAAAGCTGAGACTTGAATTTCCCTTAAGTTACGATTGTTGCAAACAAATATTTGCATTTGTTAAGAGGAGAAAGAATGAGATGATTACAATGGTCTCAACCAATCCTAAGATTTTATATTTATAAAATATATTGAAACTTCTTTGTCCAAAACCCATATTGCCCTTGTAGGTTGGCTCAGTGGATAGCATGTTGGGTTCGAACCCCTGTCAGAAACACACATGAGAAGCAACCATTTTCTTCTTTTCCCTCCCTCTCCCCTTCTCTCTTTCTTCACATCTTGCAGGCAGTGGCTTGGTTGGCCCAAGTGTCAGCTTCATGCACTGAGGAGAGCTGGGTTGATTTGTTCCAAAGGACTTCTCAATTTGAAAAAGAGACCCATATTTAGGAATTTTGGAAAGTAGAGCAGGGAACACAAAATGTAATCTTTCAATTATCTGTATACATTTTTTTGAGCAGAGAAATTGTAGAGCATGGGCAGTGTACTCAGTTAAATTGTCTCAATGAACACATGAATCCCACTGACTTTACCTGTGGTTATAACTCTTAAGACATGACTTTAAATGTAGCAAATGATAATAAAAAATCAATATTCAACAAATCTAACTGAGTTGTTTAAGCCTCACAACAAACTTGTGAGTTAAGACTTGTTATGCCATTTTATAGATAAGGAAACCGAAATTGAAAAGGTTGACTTTATTTTTTAATCACATAGCTAGTTAGCAAAGATTAATTAATTGGTATTTATTCATTGAAGAACTATTTATTGGGTAGCTAGTGTTTTCAGGCATGGTGCTATGTGCAAATATGAACAAGATATAGGGAGTCTACACTGTAACAGACTAGCCAGGATATAGTAAACTTTTTGTTGAATTACATCTGATGGAAATTTTCAGGAAATTTTTTCTGTGGCAAGCAGAAAAAATTTTGGTTTAGCTTTATTTCAAGAGTGTATGAGCCTGTTACTGTGATAATTAGAAAGTGAATAAGATATATACCCTGTCTTTCTAGAGATATAGCAAAGATAGACCTGGATAAATGACTGACCACATATACAAAGCAGAATGAAAAGTAGTAAGTAGATATTAAAATATTGGAGAGCAGAAGAAGAGGGAAAGTTAAAAGTGTCTGGGTTATCAGAAAGGCTTCATGGAAAAGGCAAACTGAGAACCAGTTTGAGTAAAAGTTGAAATTATGAGAACACATCTCAAAAAAGGACACACTATGATGTATTAACTCACATGCCCACAGCACGGAGCACAGTAACAAATAGTTTTTATTAAATTAATGAATAAAAATTATTGTATTTTATATAAATTACAAAATATTGTAATTTGTTTGTATTTAATGTTTAAGGAGAAAAATCAAAATTACAGAGTTATGAATCTTGATGGAATGTTTGGGTAGTAAACAGGTGATGAGTACAAATGGTGAGGGGTATAACTGTGTTTATGGACAAGAGCTACGGAAGAAAGAGGGAATGATACTTAGAAGGGAAGTAGGAATCCATTTGTGGAAAGACATACCTTTTAGATGAAGGCTAAAGTGAACTCAGTAGGAAGTGACAACACTAACTTTTTGCACCGAACATCTATCACTGTGTCTTTAACAATAATACACAATATGTGCTTGTGAATAAATAAATTAAAACGTGCAACAATAAATGAGGGATAGAGACACATTTATCAGGTCATTAATTAAATATTATTGAACACTTTTCTGTGCTAAGTACTGTTCTGCAAGAGGAAAGAAAGGATTTTTACCTAATAAACCCCACCAGCTAATGTGATATATACACAGATGTCAGTAAGTAATAAGCATACTATGGTGATGAGAAAAGAGAAAGTCCTTTGGAACTATGGGAATTTCCTAACCGAGCTTATC
This sequence comes from Saccopteryx leptura, assembly GCF_036850995.1. Lineage (NCBI taxonomy): Eukaryota > Metazoa > Chordata > Mammalia > Chiroptera > Emballonuridae > Saccopteryx > Saccopteryx leptura. The sequence goes on from NC_089505.1 coordinate 143,283,493, forward strand.
TGGATTTTCAGATTTATTTTATTTTTAGTTTATCAGGAGAGAGTGTTTAATAAAGGACAATTAACAGAAAAAAATGTATCATGTAGTTAAGGCATAAAAAATGTGATCAGGAATTGGGAAGAAAGAATAACAGGGTGCAGAAAGGTTTAGAAGAGATAAAAATTCAATAAAATAAAGAAAGCAGCAGGAAAAACTCATACTAGAGATGGAGAAAGGAGACATGAAAGATAAAATTGGGAAACCGAGAACAGTATGCAGAATGCCAGTGGAGTGAGTAAAGCAATAGTTTACAGGAGAGGTAAGTAAGGCAGGGACAATGAGAATGGAAAAGGGAGATGACTTTGTAACTTCCACATACCCAGTATGCCATAAAGAATGCATAAAAATAAGGTTTTAATTGCTTATATGGAGTGAAGAAGAAGGAGGAGATGGATTCTGGTTTCCAGCTGAAGGATTAAATTGATGTTGACAATATAATATGAGATTGGAAATATGGTCATTGAGCAAATTTTAAGATTAAATTAGTAAATTTAATTTTCTACATAACTGAGTTAAGAATGCTGCCTGCCATCTCTTTGGGGTTGCCTAGCAGAGCATAAATATATCTGGTACTCAAACATCATGGGGTTAGAGGGCAATCCTGGAAGAAACTTTTTATCACAGTATCATATAGCAATATTTCCTTTTCAAGGAAAGCAGGTGGAATTAAAAATGGCAACGATTTTTTATTGTTCATAAGTCAGTGATTGCCCTTTCCAAAAATGTAGGCTGCTACTTTACATTAAGAGATTAAACAACATCTGCTAATCTTTTGCCATTTCACTTAGAATTCATGCTTATCTTTTTATGTTTGTGCTTAAATACAAACTTTTAGGAAAATATTTCCCTTTGAAAATTAATTAAAACAAATTATGCTTGAATGTTTTTTGATTTCTGCACAAGGAGGATAATGAAAGGAATCAGAACAACCTCTCATCCCCTAATGTAAGAGTTGCCCGTCGGAGCTTGCCTTTAGACTACTAGCAAGAATCTTTTATATTCACTATTTTTACAAAGCTAGCCTTGCCAGGACTTCTTAGAACATTGACAAATCCCACCTTTGACAAAGACCTGAGGGCAGTATTTCTTGGCATTTGTTTAATGGAGCATTAAAAGAAAGTAAAAACATTTCACTGGATTTGGTCTATTGATATCCTGAAATATTATTCCTATTGTAACCAGAGAGATCAAAGTATAGTTTATCTCAGAGAGGGAAGCACACATTATTTTGAGGACTATTCAAATGTTTATAAAGACAGACACAGCATTTGAGTCTAGACATTATCTGGACAAATACAGCAGTTGAGCCCATGGAATAAAATAGAGGAAGAGAGAGAAACAGTAAGAAGAGGGAGAGGAGAGAGGAGGATGGAAAAGAGAAAGGGAGGGCAGAAGACAGAAGTGAGAAAAGGCTGAGATGAAATGAACAATTTAAAATGAATATTCTGAAGACGCAGAATTTTAGGAGTGAAAAAGAAAAGAGTGAAACAAGCTCAATGAAAAGTGATGAGGAATGGATGAAATGATGAGATAGAGGTGAGAACACTGGATCTGATCTCCAAGAGTTCTTTGATAATACTGAGCAAACCACTTTGATAAACATCCCAACTTGGATATGCAAGAAAATCCCTAAGTTTAGAGACAATGCATATGATAGTAGTGATATAGCTAAGACAAGGTACAGGGTATATGGGGAGATGAAATATAGACATTTAAGAGAAAATCTGATTTTTACAATGTCATAGTATATTGCTCTTAATGCAATTTTTGTACTTAACTTAATATCTGTGATAAGGTCTAATGGGATGACAAAATTAGCCTCTTATGGAGAAAGTCTTTTTGCCACCAAAATCCATCTCTCATTATTTTGAGTAGATAACAGAAATCAAATAACTAAATTTAGTGCATTTCATTCAGGTTAATTCTTTTAATACAGATATATTGGCCAAATAGATGACACTTATGTTCAATCATTTTTCAAGTCCAGTTAGTTCTTAATCCTAATTATGCCTGAGCTGATTTGGAGTGAACAGAAATTCATTTCCAACAAGTAAACTGGAAACATGGAGCTTTTGTATTTGTTAGAACAAGTCTTGTTAAAATACCAAGCATCTGCTCTTTATTTCAATTATTATTTGTAGGTTTTGAAGGTCTAGATTAGAGTTGTTAGATTTTGCTTTGTTGCATAATAAAGTCAGAAAAGTGAATTAATAACAAGAGCTCAAATCTGTTGTGTTTTTCAGTTTACTAGTTTGTACATTAACTTATTTGTTTCCGATAATGCTGGGAAGTAAGTAATGTCTATATTCATGTGCATGATGGTAATAAGAATTATATACCCTTCCTATGGTTCTGGTGAGAATTCAATGAATTAATAGATACAGGGAGCTTAACATTGTTCCAGGCGCACACAATATTCAATAACTGTCAGCTGTTTTTGTTGATCCTGTTATTATAATGATTAAGTTCACTGAGCTTTGTACAATCTGTATCACACTGAAAGAAGAGAGAGAGGAAGAGATGATGGGAGGGGAGGACAGAAAATAAATTAAAAGAGGAGGAAGGGAGTAATGCCAGACATATAGTAGAGATAATCTGAATCTTGCCTTTTGGAAAAGGCTATTCAGGGTAATGCCATAACATCAAGTTCAGTAAACGGAAGCAGATACATTAAACTGGTATTGATTAGCTTTGTAAATATACATTCTCTTGCACTCAGTAATGAGAGATCATATAAATTAGAAGGAAGTATGAAACATGTATTTCAAAGATTAAATTGAAGGACTAAGAACCCTGACCACCTTTATGACCCTGTGTATGTATAATTAATCCCTGAAGAACTGAGCCACTTTCTCTATAAAGGGGATTTAAGACCCTGGCATGTTGGCTTAGTGGTAGAGCATTGGCCTTGCATGTGGATGTCCTGGGTTCAAGTCTCAGTCAGGGCACACAGGAGAAGTGGCCATCAGCAATGAAGCAGTGGCCCCAGATGGACAGAGCATTGCTTGGTAGGGGGCTTGCCAGGTGGATCCTGGTGGTGGCTCATGCAGGAGTCTGTCTGCCTCCCTGACTCTCAGTTAATAAAAACAAAGGGAGGGCAGTTAAATAACAGTTTTATGTTTATCTTGCAATGAGGCCACCAAAGTAAAGTCAGATAGGCAATTCATTCACATCAGATAAATAAGCTAAATGAAGAATCTCAACAAACTGAACTTTGCAGTTGTTTTATTTATAGTTTGTTTTATTTTATTTGGCCTCATTTCACATTCTTATCATGTCTCATCTGTATGATTTTCTAACATCTTACTTTCCAGTTGCTCCTCCCCTCAACCCATGTGACATAAAATGCACCAGACACACATCAGATCAAGTTAATTCTGTAACCAGATGAACAATCAAGTCAGTTACTATTGTGTGGATTTCAGTCTGACACTAGAACCTTTATTAAAGCGTATTCATTTTGTCCTCATCTTTACAGAGCATTTTTCATTGTATCCTTGTCTTTACAGAGGTCATACAGACTAATTTCCCATTGCTGTTCTACCATCATTTGCAGTGTGACCTTGGAAAAATTGCTTTACCTTTCAGTCACATTTTCCTGCCTTCAGCAGCAATTCTCTATCAGGGGTTATTATGCATCCCGGGAAACAACTGTCAATCTTTGGAGGCATGTTTGATTTGTACAACTGAGGGAAGGAGTGCTACTGGCATCTAGTAGGTAGAAGCAACGGCGACTGCTAAACATTATATTTATACAATGCACAGCATAGCCCACCACCAAAAAAATGATCCATTCTCCAATGACAATAATGTTGAGGTTGAGAAACTCTGCATTGTGGAGATAATAAACCTACTGAATCATTTGACTGTCTCAGTTAAAATTTAAGTGCTATATAATACCTAACATTCATAAACGCTTAACAAATGTCCCTTTTCATTGCTTATCCAATATTATTTCTTGCCTTTCCTGATTCTGATTTTTATTTTTTTAACAAAACCATCTTTACTGCTTACTATGTGCCAAGCACTTTAAAAATATTAACTGATTTAATCTTCAAACTAGTCCCTTGAGATAAGTTCAGGCCCACTTTAAAGATGAGGAAAGTAACCCAAAGGGAGGTAGAATATCTTGCCTAAAGTTTCACAGCCTGTCAGTTTGAAAAGTGGCTTTTAAACATTGGCAGTCTGACTCCAGAGTCTGTGCTGTAACTAGTGTATTAATGTCTTTCTATCCGCTGCTGTCCTAGTTACCAGCCACTTCAGACTTCTGTTTAGTTTCATGATGTTGCACACATTTCCTTACCACTGAACAGGAAATGCAGTGCTCTTTAAAGACAGAAACATTTTATTCCTCTTAGAATCCTCTGTAGCCAGCACAGTGTTTAGCTTGAAGTAGACCGTATATGAATAAATTACCCAACCCATAAAGTCTCTCAGCCAGAGTTCTCTGGTGCAGTTTTCCTTCCAGTCACGAGTGCAGATTCAAGGTGACAGTGCTTAACCTTAGAGCAGAAAAAAAGTCCACTGATCCTTTCCAGGGTTTCGTCTTTTGTTCTGGCTCCCTTCGCCTGGGCTCCAGCCACTTAAACTAACCAAAACAGACCCTACATGATTTCCTGGGTACTGAACCTCCCAGGGGCTTGATGAAAATGTTTTCCAATAACAGATACAATGCTCACTTCAGCATTCAGAAACTATACATCTAACAGGGGCATATTTTGGTTCTTAGCAAGCATCAAGCAGACAGGCATATTTATTACCTTTTGAGCAAGTAGGTAGGAAAATTATTAAAGCCTTCTCATTGCTTTAGTGACATAATTTTGACACATGAAAAAATATCCATATATAGATAATGTTCTAATATAAATATTATTTTAAGACCCAAGACTTGGATTCAGAAGCCTGTGGTTTAAGTCCAGCTCTGCTACCTCCAAATTGTGTGACCTTGACCATGCCAATTAACCTCTCTATGTTTTCATTTCTTTAATTTGAAGGAAAGAACATTAATACAAACAGAAGTGCACACACATGCACACACACATACACACACACACACCATACATGACTATTGCAAGGGTCAAATAAGATGAAGTATATGAAAGTACCTGAAAAATGCATCAATTCAGCTAATTTTAGGAAAATAATGATCATCTTTGTAATCCTCAGAAAGGGATAGGCTTAAAGAATGATTTAGGATTGTTCATAAAACATGTCTATAGTAGCTTTTAAAAATTCACTACAAAAACTAGACAGGGCTTATGATAACTGATAGGATGCCAGAAGTCTCACATTTGAGAATAAGCAAAGTTTTTCTTTTATCTTTCTATTTTAATTTAGCTTAGTAGGGCCTTCATTTTAAGAGTAACTCATCATATGCTAAATCCTATTCCCTTCCACCAGTTTGCCCTCTTTGACCTTCATGACAGAGCGCAGACATCACATGAAAGAGAAATTTCACCAGTTCCTCTGTTTGCATGCAGGTCTTGTCCTCAGCCCTCCTCACTTCTGAATCTATAGTGTTTCTGGATGCAGGCTTTGAGTAAACCATTTCCTTTTTGTTGTTGCATAATTAAAACTTTGCCCTTTACAAAGACTGTTTTAGGAAACAGTCAACTTCAGTCAAGCTTATCTGAGACCTTTTTTTTTTTTTTTTTAAATTTTTATTTTATTTTATTTATTCATTTTAGAGAGGAGAGAGAGGGTGAGAGAGAGGAGAGAGAGACGGGGGGAGGAGCTGGAATGGAAGCATCAACTCCCATATGTGCCTTGACCAGGCAAGCCCAGGGATTCGAACCGGCGACCTCAGCATTTCCAGGTCGACGCTTTATCCACTGCGCCACCACAGGTCAGGCCTGAGACCTTTTTTGACCTGACCATGTCCTTGGGCCTTGTCTATAAGAGAAAGAATCTGCTAAGTCAGTTTAGTGAGAATTTACGTCTAATCATCTGTAATATCTGACCAAATTGCTCAGTCTCCAGTCCCTCAGGTGATGTCTGATCACCTGGCTTGCTTTCAGCAAGAATCCTGACTAGTCTGTTTAACCAGAATCACCCTTACTTCTGATGTCTCTTACTAGTAATTTTTTATCCATAGACAATTACTCTGCTCCATGGCTATAAATCCACACTTTTACTTGTATTCAGAGTTGAGCCTAATCTCTCTCCTTACTGCAAAATACCACACAAGCCAAAGCAGCTCATGTCCCAAATGCTTTGCAAATACAGTGCTTTCAAATGGGTTTATAAAGCCCATTGCCCTCCTTTGGCATCAACAGCTAGTGTACTTGACTACTAATACCTACATAGGAGCTGCACAGATTCTGGCTGCAACTGAGTCCCCCCAGTCTCAGCCATCTAAGTATAGGTTGCTGGAAAGTAAACCAGCCAAACTAATCAGGTGGAGCCATTAGGACCCTGTAGGGCAGGGTCATGAATGAAATGATTTTTCCTCTGTAGCCTTCTTAGCTAATTGACTTGTACTTTTAAAAGTCATTCTAATTCGAATTCAGTTCTTGAGCTCTCATTCCTTAAGTTCTTCTAATTTGTAGCAAAATTAGCCTAGAGGGTTTCATCAAAGATCAATTTTCTGACTCAAAGGGGGAGAACCATATCAAAGCGGTCTATGCAGGCACACAGGAAGGTTTTACTACTCCCAACTAATCAAAGAAAGAAGAGTAAAAGTGTGAATTTCAGGCTATTTTGAAAGAAATTAAAATAAATATATTTTTAAGAGTACAATAATTTAAACTTTGTGATGATAGCTTACTGCCCAATGAAGATACCTGCTCTCACAAAGGAGATTGATTTGTAGGCAGAAGATCGATCAGCATTCAGTTCTTCAGAGTTCTATTTTAGCAGATTAAAAACTTCTCCTCTTCAGACTTATTGGCAAATATGTTCTCCCATTGTGTAGGTTGTATTTTAATTTTGTTCATGGTGTATTTTGCTGTGCAAAAGCTTTTTAGATTAATGTAGTCCTATTTGTTTATCCTGTCTTTTTTTATCTTATTTTTATTAATTTTAATGCAGTGACATTGATAAATCAGGGTACATATGTTCCAAGAAAACATCTCCAGATTATTTTGACATTTGATTATGCTGCATACCCCTCACCCAAAGTCAAATTGTCTTCTGTCACCTTCTATCTGGTTTTCTTTGTGCTGTGCCCCTCCCCTCCCCTTACCATCACATTCTTGTTCATGTCTCTGAGTCTCATTTTTATGTACCATCTATGTATGGGTTCATATAGTTCTTAGTTTTTTCTGATTTACTTATTTCACTCCGTATAATGTTATCAAGGTCCATCCATGTTATTGTAAATGATCCCAATGTCATCATTTCTTATGGCTGAGTAGTATTCCATAGTATATATGTACCAAAGCTTTTTAATCCACTTGTCCTCTGATGGACACTTGGGTTGTTTCCAGATCTTTGCTATTGTGAATAATGCTGCTACAAACATGGGGGTGCATTTCTCCTTTTGGAGCAGTTCTATGGGTATATTTCTAAAAGTGGGATAGCTGGGTCAAAAGGCAGTTTGATTTTCAATTTTTTGAGGAATCTCCATACTGTTTTCCACAGAGGCTGCACCAGTCTGCATTCGGTGGGTGGAAAGAACTCAAGGGTGGGTAGAGGCAGGGGACTTACCGCACCATGCTCCAAAGTGGGTGGAAGGTCGGAGATCCTGATTCTTTCTCGGAGAGGATGTGGAGAGGAGCGGTCCTTCCAGACTTCTAACTCCTCCCGGGTCTCAGCACCAAAATGTAAGTAAGGTATTTTTCCCCGCCGAGAAGGAAGGAACCGGGCTCGGAACCACAATGTGTGGAATAACAAAAGGCTTTATTGAATATAGCGCATCCCACCTGGCAAGGTTCCCTGGCCCCGAAGAAAGAAAGATGGAGGAGAGATGGAGGCCAGAGAAGTCGCAAGGATTAAACTGCGTGGGAGATATTTAGAGGGGTCCCTTTAGGGAAGTCGAGCTAATATGACGTGGTGAAATCTCACTGACTGGCAGATGGTCGTTTTTTTCCAAAGGATTCCTACGAAGCTTCTTTTGGCGTGCTTGGTTGTGGGCGGTCCTAGCCAAAGTTTCCGGGTCTGGGTTCCCCAAGTGACCATCCCCCATTATCCACCGACCTTACAGTCATTAATCATCAGAGAAATGCAAATTAAAACCACAATGAGATACTACCTCACACCTGTCAGAATGGTGCTAATTAACAAATCAATGCACAATAAATGCTGGCGAGGGTGTGGAGAAAAGGGAACCTACCTGCACTGTTGGTGGGAATGCAGACTTGTGCAGTCCCTGTGGAGAACAGTATGGAGTTTCCTCAAAAAATTAAAAATGGAACTGACTTTTGACCCAGCTATCTCACTTTTAGGAATATATCCTAAGAATACCAAATCAATGATTCAAAAGGAGAAATTCACTTCCATGTTTATTGCAGCATTGCTTACAATAGCCAAGACCTGGAATCAGCCCAAGTGTCCATCTGTAGACAAGTGGATTAAAAAGCGGTGGTATATATACACTGTGGAGTACTATGCAGCCATGAAAAAGGAAATCTTACCTTTTGCAACAGCATGGATGGACCTGAAGATTATTATGCTGAGTGAAATAAGCCAGGCAGAGAAAGACAAATATCATATGATCTCACTTACATGTGGAATCTAATGAACACAGTGAACTGAGAAACAGAATAGAGGCAGAGGCAGGGTCACAGGGAGCAGAGGGACAACTGTCAGAGGGAAGGGGGATGAGGAGATGGGATCAGAGAAGGTGAAGGGATTAGTGAAATTATACATACATAACACATAGATACAGAAATCAGGAGAGCAAATCCCAAAGGGAAGGTGGAAGGGGCAATGGGGACAAGGGTTCGGGCTGTGGGTGTTATATTGAGTGGGGCACTTGAATTCATGTTAACACATAAGATTAATAAAACATTTTTAAAAAAAAGGAAAAAAAAATTCTCCTCTTAACCTTGTTAACCCAATACAGTTTAGGAAAAGAATAGGTGTAGACCAAACCAAAGAAGAAAATTGCATCATTTTAAATTCTGAACTCTAAAAATGCACCGTTTTCTTGTGTAATCTTGCATAATATACTGCAAAGAGATTTGGACTGGAAGACAGACTTGACTTCTCTTCTCAGCTCCAAATATTGTTTCCAAGTCAATTTTTAATTAATATATTCATTCAATGACAATTATTAATTAATGTGGTGTTAACTCCGTGCTATGTACTGTTTTGGACATTAGAGATACAGTGGTAATGAAATGAGCACACAAAGTTGTGGATATTAGTTTGCAGCTGGAAGAGACAGAACAACAAAAATAGTAAACATATATATATATATATATATATATATAAAACACATATATTTATATATATAATTTCACTCAGTGGCTAGTTATATATTAAAAAGTAGCAGAGATATGGGGATATGGGAAATTGGGGTATGACAATACAGAGTGATTAGGAAAGTTCTTCAATTAGGCAACATTTGAGCTGAGTCTTGAATAGGAGAAAAATTCTGTAAGTCTCAGTCTCTTTATCTGAAAATGACTATAGTGGTAGTATATATTTCATAAGGTTGCAAAAAGTATTAGTATCTTGCGCTGAAGATACTTATCAATTGAATGATGGCCCATTGCAAACAGTCAATGAAGGATAATTATTAATGTTATGTTAGACATTACAATAATGGCAAGTATGGATTTATGTAAGTAATAAAACAAAAACAAATGTTCTCTGGAGAGAATGAAGTCAGGTGGTATCACTGTTTGAAAATGCACAATTAATTTAAAAGCTATGTAAGTAGAATGATTATACACAGCAAGAAAAAACTTTTTAAAAAAATCAAAAGCTGTGTATCATCATCTATCACAGTATTTTTTCCCTCTTAAAATCTTGTTAGATCAAAATAATGCTCCTTACTTACATTATATGATACATTTTATCTGAGCACCTTTACATGGTTGAGTCGTTTCTGGGGGTAAAAGCTGTTAATTTCTATTGGTTGGATATAAACAAAGTTTCTCAGTAATAATACTACAAGGTGGAATCAGAATTACAGGTGAACTAGAGTCTTGTATCTCATACAGAAGATGGTTTTCTACCCCTTTTAGAACTTCAATAGCAGCAAGATGTTATGGACTGTGTATTTGTTTGAGACTCACAGATCTCTGAGTATCAATCATTTCTTGACACTTTCTGTGTAAGTTTTAAGATGTTTAACATCTTGAAAGCTTAGTTTTCTTAACTGTAAAAGGAAGATAGTAGTTCCTAATCACAGGCTGCTTTTGATGTTTAAGTGATATATACAAAATCAACTAGCGTAATATTGGTCAGAATGGTTAACAGAATAAATATGAACTCTCTCTAATGGAACTTAATCTGTTAAGAAAAACAGACATGAACAAATATAATTACAATTGAAAAAATACAATTAAAATGAAATAATATTAAAATGATGAAGTAATAATTTTTTTGTAGCAGGGGAAGTTTTAGAAATAAATTTGAAGAGGGCCAAAGTCTCGCTTTTTAAGTTGCTTGGTAAAGGATTAAACACAAGAAAAATGTCATACCTAAAAATTGACTAGATAATGGTGATTTATAATTACAGTTTCATAGATAAGTACATGAGGAACATATAGCTTTTGGTAAATAAAAAGGTAACTAAGACAGCATGCTTAGTTCAACTCTTCATGCTCCAGAGTTGAAACTCTGATGGGAGATACGAAGGAAGAAATGCCCTTGTCCAAAGAGCTGCACTCCTCCAGAACAGCTCCAGAGAAAAGAACGAAGACAAAGGGATGTGGGGGAGTAAGAAGAACAGGCCTTGCCAATAGCTCTACCCATTCAACTTTGTGGACCAAAGAAGTTACTATTTTTGTAAGAACTACAGCCTACACAAGGGCTACAAAAACAAGGCAGGATGCGACAACTGAATTGAAAGAGTCACAGTAAGTTGGCTTTTACCCAAAAAGGAAATGAAGAAAGACCTGGGCTGACCCACTGAATTTGATGCCCATGTTTCAGAAGTCCATATTTATTATAAACAATCTGCAAAGTTCTCCAATTTACTTGACAAGTTTGGTCAGGATTGAATTAATTTACATAATTGCCAAATTAAGGTTTAGGAGAGTAATTGTCTAATGTTAGTTACCTCTCTCTGTTGTTTTTGCTTTGGATAGCTACCCATTTGAAAAATAAAGGTTGTAGGCAACCCCAAATCAAAAGTAAGGCATCATGTACTTTTGGTATAAAACTGATGCAAAGATTTTGCTTACATTACTTCAACAAATGCATGCTAAAGAGTAAAAGAGACCATAGGGCCCCAGACCATTGAACATATATATTTTTTACATATAGTAAGAGCTTAAAGATCATTTGTTATTTAATAATTGACCCATTTCATGAGACTATTTGTCAAAGGAGTATGTTTAAACACTCTTAACAACCTGTTTATTGTCCTGCCACTGCAATTATGAAAACCAAAAAGTGGAAGCTAAGAAAGAATTTTTTTTAGCACTACAGTTTTCACACATAGACACATAAATTGTTGGGAGCTCCAGTGGCGCAATCGGTCAGCATGCGGTACTTATACGACACATAAATTACATTTTCTTTAAATAAATTTACTAGCTTCTGTCACTTAAATACCTTCCCTGGTTTCTTCAAAAAAACTCAAGCTACTTGCCTCACTGGAACTGATAGTTTTCTTTATTCTTTCTTTTTTCTTCTTATTATTAAGTGACAGTGGGGGAAGCAAACAGACTCCCACATGCACCTCAACTGAGATATACCCCCCAGCCCCCTATGGAGCCATGCTCTGCCCATCTGGGGCCGTTGCTCTGTTGCTAGGCAACCAAGCTATGTTCGTGGCTGAGGTGAGGCCATCGTGCCATCCTCAGAGCCCGGGGCCAAATTGCTTGAATCATTCAAGGGGGAAAGAGAAAGAAAGAGAAAGAGAGAGAAGAGGGAGGAGTGGAGAAGCAGATGGTTCTTCTGTGTACCTGACTGAGAATCAAACTCTGCACTTGCATGCACTGGGCCAACACTCGACCACTCAGCCAGCCAGCCAGGGCTGGAACTGGTAGTTTTCTTGCAACATAGTATGAAACACTTTGGTGAAGGGCAACTCCAAGAAGAAAAAACAATGTATATGGCAAATGATTCATTAACACTGTATTCTTATCCTTATGATAGAAATATATGTAAAAATTTTCCATTAACTTTATTTTAATAAAATAAGGAGTCAGGCAGATATGTGAAACAGGAGTCCTGATATTCTTTTGAATATTGACACCATTTAAATATTATCAAATGACGTGTCTTCTATTTTTAGAAGATGATTAAGATCGAGAAACGTGGAGTGACATAGTCAAGTTCACACATTAAGTCAAGACATTAGGTATTCTGACGACCAGCAACATGCACTGTTCTTGTGGACACCCAACATGCATAGTTATCAAACCTTTCCAGATTTATCAACATCGGAGAAAAGTCAGTGAAGTTGATAATAACATAACAACATTTTTTTTAAGGCTAAGGAAAGGTTATGTTTCAGAAAATCACTCTTTGAATCTTACAGACATATAAGAGCCTAAGAAACATAAATATCTTAGAGAGCTTAAGGCTGGTGGGATAGCATTAGTACTGTTTGCCACTGTATTTCAGTTTGTAGGGCAGAGGAGAGGAGCCCCTGGCTTTTGGCATCTTTATGTTCCCTACTCTTCCTTTGGCAAAAGAGTTGTGTCACTCCTACCTTCTTTAGATAACATGAGTACTGAAGTCAAATACATTTTGACAATTGTGGATGACAATGCACAACCTTAAAGATACCTAGGGAATCTGGCAGAAATTCCTGAAACCAATATTTAGGCATTTAAATTATAGATTGCGAAAACTATAAATTTATAATAATAATATCCAAAGAATCAGCTTTCCTGCAGATCACAGCATGATGAGATTAGAACACAATATTTTAAAGGAGTCACATTCCCTGGTTTGGCATAATTTACTTAAAATTTTAGTGTTAGCAACCCATGGTATTTTCTTTAGCCACATCAAAAAATGTATATAGTGCATTAAATATTGATAAGCTAATAATTTGAAAAAAGAAAGAAAATATCTCCTAGTTTTTTTCCATCTATCAGTTCTTTCGTTTTGCTAAGATATTTTCTGTTAAAGCATATAAATTAATATCCCTTAAAAATCTGCTTTTGGAAATATGGAACATCTGTGAAGGTAGTACTACATAAGTGGCTTTGCAGACAAATCAGACTGAGTTGTATTCTCAGCTGCACTGATTCCTAGCTCTGTATGTCATAGTTATTTATTATCTGTGTTGAACATAACTGATTTGATTGGCACTCCACATCTATTCCCACCTCCTTCTAGGATGTCTTTCTTTACTGAAGAGGTTGGAAAACTGAAAACTACATTTCTCAGATTTCCTTGCAGCCAGGATATGGCATCAAATTAGATTCACCAATTAATGATGTTTGAAAGGTAGAAGAGAGGTCATGTAAACCATGTTCCCATTGCACTTAACTTTTTTTTCCCCTGTCTGTGTGGTTTTTGCTCACTAAAATTATTATGGAAATGAAGGCTTTTTCTACAGCCATGAGCTAGGGTCTAACTTTTTAAGTATCAAGAAGGGATCGTGATGGCTTTGAAAACATCCATGTTCCTTAGTTCTAGTTCTATAGTTTGCTGCTGCTTCTGTGTCTTATATTCAATACTTTAGCAGAGACTTCCTGATTATGTCCCTATCATTCTATTTTCCTTAGAAGATCAGCCCTATCCTGTTTGTTTGTCCCATATGTTTGTTGAACATTGTTCTGAGAAGCCCAGCCTAGAACCTACTCTTCCTACTCCTCAGTAACTTTTATGAACACCAAAGTCCATGTGCTAATTGTATTTCTGCTTAAAGTGGTCTTAAGCCTTAGTGTCCTTAAAGGGCAAATTGGGTGTTTACTTAATAAGGGTGTTGTGAAAATGAAGGCTTTATGTAAACACTTGATCAATGGTACATACATAGTGTTTATATATCAATTTAATGCTGCTCTACCCAGGGATGTACTCTCTGTAAACCTTGGACATACATTCAAGGATGGTAACAAGAACAACTGACAAAAAGAAATTGAGTAAGAACAGTTGTCATCATGGAAAATACTTCTACGATTTCTTGATTGTATCAATAATGAGGTTGTCAGGCTTATTTCATAAAAAAGAGATATAGGTTAGAAGAGTGACAGGGAAAGAAGGGTTCCAAGAAAAAAAGGAAATGTCTTTGGCCAGTTAAGAAGACATCAGAAGAATAATGTAAGAACAAGGGAGCAATTGAAAGTGAATGTGGTAGAGGGATCTTTTCAGCCAGCTCGATCACACTAAGATAATTGACTGTGGAAATATAGTAAGAATGTCCCAGTACTGATGTTAAAAACCAGAACGCCAAACTTGATACTAAGTAGCTAAATAAATTCCTCAGCTTCAGGCATCTCTTTTGCCTTTAGGACCTAACATGCTTGCTGTCTGTTCACTTCCCCTTTACCTGGAGTTATTCTAGTAGTATTTAATCCCTGATTTAAAGAAAGTACACTGAAGCGGTTAATTTTAGGAACTAGCAGACATAAAGATTATGAAAGTATTTGTAGCACCAATCTTAATAATTTTCACCATCTTTTGGGTGTGCTTTAAATTAGCCATTTTTCCTCTACCTTTGTCAGGTTCAGTTAATCAGTCCTGCTGATAACATTTTTTTTTCTCTGATGCAAACTGGAGGTCATATCATAGGAAATAAAATTAGAAGCAGCTCTATAGAGAGACTGTAATGGAAGCTATTGATCTGCTCATTCCTTGGCCTTCAGTTTTTAGACATAATTAGGAGTAGAGAACTTAACCTAAAAGTCTCATTAGTATAGGGAGGGCGTTCCGGAATGAGTAATGTATAAAGGTGGAAACAGGTATCAGAACTCTTCAAACATGTACAAAGCATACCCTGTACTCCGGAAAGAGCGGAGGAAAGGCCTCCCTGAAAGTAGCTCTGCTTTTCCCTCCTGGGTTCTCCCAGCAAAAATGTCCTAAATTCACAGCCAGGTGCAGCTTTGAAAAGAGAGCTCTCTTTCTGTTTACCCTTTATAACCTTAGAAATTATAAAATTCATATATGGAATGTATGACCCAGTCAGGAGAGTTCAGATTTCTTGATATTTCACTCAAGTGAGTTTTCTTCCATATCAAACATTGTTATTTTCAGTTTATATAATTTATGTACTGAAATGATTTCTTTCTTTCTCAATTACCTGGTTAAGGCCAAGCACAGACTCTAAATTAATTGTTTCATTTTTAACATTATATTTTATTATTTACTGGGTATGCCTAGTTTGAGAGAGATTAATAAATCTTCACGTGAATATCAATCTCAAGATTTCACCTTATTTTAAACAGGGTATATCGAGCATTAGAGAAATTCATAATTATTCATAGACTGTGACAGTCATCATGGAAACTAGTCATCATTAGAAATATAATTTACAAAGTTCAAATGGGAGGCCTTACTTCATGGTGTTCGTAGACATGTTGGAGGACTCTGAGAAGAAAAATTTTCATAAAACAAAAAATAAAACCATGAGGAGGGTGACAACATGGGGTGTACTGTTTCTCTTATCTTACCCATTTGAAAAACTGGTTTTGATTTTACAAAGAATAAATCAGAATTTCAATGTGATGGGGAAAAATGCATAATTTACATCTAAACAACCTATTCCAAGCTCATTAGGAAAGATCCTCAAGAAAGTTTGGCTCTTGATCTTGTAAAACAATTTTGTGATATCTGGTGTTGTGAGCAAGGGAGCATTCCTGAAAGGGGTCACTCACACATGTTTGTGTCCGTCCTCAGTGCCTGGTTTATTAGGGAAAACCTCACCCAGTGAGCCAATAGAATTACAAGCAGGTTACACACAGAAAGAGGGTGCTTACACCATAGAAGCCAGCAGAGCCAAGCCCAGTCCCAGTCACTGGCTGCATAGGTAGGTGGAGAGGCAGGTGTCGGTCTCAAGCCAGGCGCCTACAGTGGCGGCAGGCATCTGGTAAAGTCAAAGTTCATCAGGGCTCTGATTGTAACTCTTAGTATAGCAAACTTGAACATTGGATGGTCAGAGCTCTGAGTGGAGGATCTACTCATATTGATTCCTGATGGAGTCCTTATCCAAATTTCCAGACTTGTGGTTTTGTGCATTCCAAACACAAAACCTTCTAAGGGTATTCCCTTTACCCCTCATTACTTCAGTCTTGACATAGCACTTGACATTACTGTCGTGGCTGCTGTGACTCCATATTGGATTGTCAAAGGTGTCCAAAAAATCTGCTTTGTTCTTGCTTTATATATCAAGCCAAATAATTTCACCTCTCAGGACTTTAGTGTTCCCTGATAAAAAGCTGGTCCTGTGGTTTTAAAATTGGGTTCCACAGAGCCCAAGGCCTCCTCTTGAAGAAGATTACAAGGGGAAGCCATATGGGTGGAGCTTCAAGAAAATTAAAGCAACTATACTTTTGTCTCATGTATTAATTTCACTGATGGTTTTATTTTAAAATAAGGATTCATATCCCTGGTTGACTAACTCAGTTGGTTAGAGCATAATTCCCAATTGCCAAGGTTGTGGGTTCAATCTCTGGTCAGGGGACATACAAGAATCAACAAATGAATGCAAAATAAATGGAAAACAAAAATCAGTATTTTGCTCTCTCTCCCTCTCTTTCTCACATTTCAATCAGTCAGTCAATCAATCAATAAAAAGAATATTTATTACTTAAAATGTAAGCCCAGATTGAGTGCAATTCTAGGTCTGAATTTCTAAGGTTCAAAATGTCTGACATTTGTCGGGTCTTACTTTTAGTAACTGGCACAAGACAATGTAGGAGAGAAGTATCTTTTTACTCTATCCTTTTAAGTTCTCAAATGAGATTCTTGTTGCAAAAGACAAATAAGAGAAATGCATATATGTTTATTTAATATATGTTTTATATGATATAAGAGCCATCATAAGGCAATGAAGAAACAGTTACATGTATTTTTATGTTCTATCTAATGAAAAGTAGACAGTCTCAGGAAGATATGATGAGACAAAGGTGAGCTAAGTATAGTAAACCAGGGTGGACTTAGCAAAGTCTGCTTGTTTAGATTTTTTTCTCTGTGTCCCTTAATCTTCAAAGAAAAGAATATTTCTTTCTTCTGGGTATAGGGAAAGTATCTCTCACATGAGGGTTTTATGATCTGCTTCAAGGGGAGATCAAATATTTTTTCTGCGCATGCTATTTCTCAAAGTCCTTTAGCTTAAAATATTTAATAGGTCAAGGTGCCATATTTTGGGGTAGTATATCCTGTACCCCATCAAAATGACAGGGGTATTTGATTTAGAAGTAGAAATAAAAGAATATGACCAATGGAAATTATGGGAGAAGATATATATTTTTTTTCCTATGAGAAAAAATTTTAGTTAGGTCTTACATGGTGCCTACGGTATCTTGAGTCTACCCAAGTGTGGGTATAAATCCTACTACAGTCAGCTAACAGCAGATATTGAATGAGTCCTCAGCATGAAGTTATATTTATTTAGTCAACAATATTTTCTGAGAACTTACCAGGGATTCTTATAATTCTAAGCCCCAGGAATAAAGAGGTAGGTAGTCATACTCACTGGCCTCTGGGAGTTTACTGTATCGTGGGGGAGGCAAACAATAAACAAATCTATACCAAATAAGTCCTCTTACTTTTTTCACTTTTAATTAAGAAATAATTTTAGATTTACACAAAAGATGAAGAGGTAGCACAGAAAATTCCCATACACTATTCACCCCATTCTCCCTAATGTTGACATTTTATGTAAACATGATACATTTATCAAAAATAAGAAATTAACATTGATAAATACTATTAACTAAACTAGAAACATTATTTGAATTTTACCAGTTTTTCCACTAATGTCTTTTCTCCATTCCAAAAATCCAGTCTTGGATCCCACTTTGCATTTAATCACCATCTTTCCTTAGTCTCCTTCAATCTGTGACAGCGTCTCAGTTTTTCCTTCCTCTTCATGACCTTGGTACTTTGGGAAAATACTGGTAAGAAGTTTTGTAGAATGTTCATCAATTTGAGTTTGTATATTTTTCTCATAATTATACTGGGGTTTTGAGTTTTGGCAAAGAAAACTACAGAGGTAGAGTACACTTTCATCACATTACAGAGGGGATACATACTATTAGCATGACATCCCTGGTGATGCTAACCTTAATCTCCTGGCCAAGAAGCAGAGACAGTTTTCTCCACTTTGAAATTACTATTTTTACATTCCCATACTCTTCATTAGAAAGGCGTCACTGAGTCCAGCCCTGCACTCTAACAGAGGAGAAATAGCCTTCACCTTCTGGTTGGGAGAGTATCTACATTTATTATTGATATTCTTATCAAAAGAACAGTTGTCTCCTCATCCCATTTCCAGTAAAGCTCTATAAATTATGGTAAGTGCCATATAGGAAAATTAAAAGGAAATGTAGGAGGGGTTTATTTAGAAAATTCTATAAACAGGACATCAAACTTAAGTTCTATTAGATGAATACCTCTAAAGACATAGGGGGAAGCAAAAGAGAAAATGACAGGAGAAAAGGTACCATTATTTATTTCCTTTCCTTCCTGTTGAGTAAATAAGTTTGTAACATTTGTGTTATTTGATTTTGCTCACTTTTATTGTTAAAAATGGCATTGCCCATGTGAATGATGCTGCCCAGGTGAAACAGCTAATTACCTTCCTGCTTTGGGAGGGGTATTGTTATGCTAATGTATGCTGGAGGAGGGGTTTTCACACTAAAGGGTTTTAAGAAGAAGTAGAAAAGAAGGAGAAGGAGGCCATGTTTTTGAAGAGAAAGCAGCCAAGATGGCAGGGTGTTGAAGGAGATGACAGTTTGTGCAGAGAGAAGGAGATGATGAACTAGAGGTGAATAAACTGGTGGAGCCCTTTGATTCTAAGAAAACCCAAATGTGTCAGTAGCTTTGTGAGCACTGAATGAGTGGGTTTTGGAGACCTCTGTGTGATTGTGTTTACTCGGCCGGGTGTGAGGCTAGAATAAAAGGAATGGCCAACCAGTTTTCGGCTCTGCTATTTCATTACCATCTGTCCGAATCTAATGAGAACCTGCACATCCCTAGTGGTTGTGACAGCGGGCGCAGCTACTGGCCATACACTGCCCTACCACCGACAGCTGGAAGACAGCATCAGGGGAAAAAAACACACAGCAAAATAGAAAAATAACAAAACTCTCTTTGGGACATGGGCAGAATTCTTATTCTGCATCCCAGTCTGACGCTCTATCCACTACGCCACCGCCTGGTCAGAATTCTTATTCTTATAATTCAATAGTAATGATGCTTACTATTGAAACACAGTTTCTTCAAGAAATAGCTGACTTCAGTTACAGAATAGAAAAAGATCATAAGTTGATTTTGATACCTGAGAGATTACATCCATTTACTTCCCTTTTTCATATTTATTGAACCCAGTTTTGGGGTACAAAAGTCAAGAACTCAGGGTCTCACACTAGCATGTTAGGGATATATACATAACAAAAGGGGTTGAGGCAAGTGTATGAAGGAAAGTAGGCTGGTGTAGGCAGTGAAGAGCCAGTTGGAATGAAAGGAGTTTAAATAAAAAGGAGGCAGATGTGTTCACATCCTACCTTACATCTGTATTACTTCTCTTCATGGGACAAATGAGAAATTGGCAGCTGTAAATGTCTGGCTTTAGCATCTTTCCTCAAAAGGACATGGAACTACAAACCCCGTGTGAGTTTGTAAGTGCTACCCTGAGATAAATAGAAAATGTGGCAAAACTAGTATTTTAAATAAAAATTTTAAAGAGACAACTGCATTTCATAATCAAAGAATAGTAGATGAATTAGTTAATTAAAACTCCACTTCCAAAAGAAAAGGCGATGAGACAAACAGGTAAAAGTACTTCCTAAACTTTCATGGCCTTGTTTTATATGCTTTAACTTTCTTTCTACAGCTCTCAATCCTGTGCCCTATTTCAGATCCTTTTTTCCACTCATCTTGGAACCTCAGGACACTGAGGCAATTTGATGTTCAGACATTTTATTTTTAGGCGATCACATTATGTAATATCCTAGGCTGGTGTCATTCATTCCAAAAACTGCTGTTTTGAACAAGAACTGAGAAAAATGTACCCAGTAGATATAAACCTTTTACATTCAAACGGTCTTGAAAACACCTTATAAATACAGCAATCCTTCCTGAAAGCACCTTTCTTCTTTTCTCCCATTAACAAACACCTATGTGATTCCAGGCTCGCTTACATAGTCTAATGCTTACACTTCTATTTCTGGCAGTATTTCTTCATTAGCTAACATTCCTGAGAGCACAGTTAGGGACAATATTGAAAAGGAGAACTTTTATTTATTTGGTTTCACTGCTGTGCAAAAGTTATTACAACTCCGGTATACTTCAGCCTTTGAAAATTATCCCCTTGTTCTCCCATCAAAAATACCTATGAAAGCAAGAGATAGAGAAAGAAAAGGAGAACACGTACAAAGATGAAGAATAACAATGTTGTGTTCATACTGAGGTTCAAATATCAACAGGGCCCTGCCACATAAAGGGCTCGCAGTTGTATCTGCTCACCCCTCAAAGTGTTCTTTTCATCTCAAAGGAAAAAATTTTGCAGAATGTCACTGACAGACAAGATCAATGCCAATTTGGAAATTTGGCATGGACAACAATAGTGAGCTTCCGACCAGCAGTTATCATGGCATCAAAACATCTTACAGTTTTATGCTGAATTAGTAGAATTGTTTTGGTATGATGTTTATTTAAAGGCTTTTCATCAGCTCCATCAAACATTTGATCCATGCATCCTGCTAATGTAGTTAGTCTGCTGTTTAAGCAGACTTCTGCAGGAGAAAAGTGGGGCAGCAATCCTAGAATGCTCTGAAACGCTCATGGAGAAGCCAGCCTAGTCATTAGCTTTATTGCTAACAAAGAGGAAAATAGTGCATATAATTATATGGATTGCAGAGCCAGCGATGAAAATTGGCACTGGGGAGTTATTTTCCTGCCACCATTCCTCCATCAGGATCAGAAGTCGCCTGCAGGCCTTCAAAGGAACAAGGAGTTGAGAACAAAATAAACATGTGTTTTCTTTTCGCTGTAGATGATTTTTTCACCCCTAAGCAAACCTCTCTCTAATCTCTGCCAGTTAAATGATTTTTAGAAGTCAGTAAATGCAATGAGTCAGTGACTTTAGGCTTTTTGATTATTCTAACATCAATTCAATATTACTAGCGAAAATAACAACATTGAGACATTGATGAGAATATGAGATAATGAGAACTGAAATTCAGGGAAGTTTAAGTTACTCAAAATTACAAGGTTGACTCTGTGTGTGTGTGTGTGTGTGTGTGTGTGTGTGTGTGTGTGTGTATGTGTGTAAATTGGAGTTAGACACTTGCCAGGCTAGTGTCTTCTATACATATTTTGTGCCTTGTCATCATTACAATAGGAGATATATAAATATTTTAGGCTTAGTAACAGATACTATGCCTCTAAATGCCATGAGCGGATGTGAACACAGGACCAGATGGACCTACTAATTGTAACTATTTGGGGAATTTGTAGATTCTTGTTCTGTGAAGCTCCTTTGGATATTGTCTTCTTAGGCATTCTTGAACCTCTCTTATTTCTCTTATGCAATTAAATGGGATAATGTATATAAATCACCGACTTATTTACTGGTACAAACTGTATCTCCAGATACATTCCTGTTCTTCTTTGCTTTTGTAGTAGAAAAGCCCTCACTTTGGCATCCAAAGCACCCTTACTGACAACCATCTACAGTCATTCAGATTCTTTCCTAAATATGAAGATTTGTAACAACTGCCCTACCTATTGCAAAAGGTTGATGTAGAAATCAAAGGAGATAATGCATATGAAATTGTTTTGTTTATGACTGCTTGGCTGTTCTTATTTTAAAGCTCTTTATAATTTTTATAAGCATCATTACTGGAAACCATGGGATTTGTTTTCCTCCAGGATTTTTACTTTGTCATTACCTTATATTTTTTTTACAAATCATACCTATTGATTATAAAACTATTCAATGCCCCACAAAAAGTATAATTTAAATAAAATGTTTCTGAAAACTTTGTCAAAGAATTGGGTATATTGGTGAGATGAAATATTACCAGGCAGAATAAAGATAAATGAGATTTTTTCCAGTGGCCTTATGTTTTGGGGCCTCCCAGTGATGCAGCTCAGCTCAAAGATGCAGCTGCGGCAAATAACAGCCAGGGAGTAATGATCACTGTGATTTCAATCCATTATTACCGGAAGCCTGATATCCATAAAATGTAGGTCAAAGCATTCTGCTCAAGGTCATATTTTTCTGAAGAATACAAAGCGGGATCATGTTGGTTCAGCACTAAAGAAACAGGTAATAAATTAGTAGTCTCCGACATGCTATAGAAATGACCACATTCAATATCTATTGCCTCAAACAAATATAAATTCCACAAGGTAGAGGCCCATACTTATTTTATTTTGGGCATCTCTCTAGGCTTAGCACAGTATCTGCCTCATATAGGTTCTCAATCAAATGCATATAAAGGATTAATTAGTTAATTGATTGAGACCCATTAATTGTTGCACTTATTTATTTATAACTGTTTTTTCTTACTAAAATGCCCCACCCACGGGAAAGGATTATACCATGCTTGTCTTTATTTGCTCTCTAACTAGATAGGTGCTTATTCATAAACAAGTGGATAGAAGAAGGATGCTGTGTAGAAGTTGCTGCCAGGTATTGCTTTCTCCTCTGGAACTCCAGCATATGTAAGACAAGTATACAAGTTCTATAATGCGAAGATTGTTTTCCAAGTCTGAAACAGCAAGAGGAACTGATCAAAACAAACACAGAAACTACTATAGATAGAGAGAGGAAAGACAAGAAAATTAAAGGGATATTCTGAGAGTAGTCTAATTGGCACTGAAGACTGAAGGTAACTGTAAAATGCAAAAAGCCAAAAGGAATGAAGGAAATTCATGAAGTCAAGGAAGTTAATAGAGTGGTAAATATAGCATGTTGCTTTTTAAATATCAGAGTGCAAAGAAAAATTTAGAGTTAAGTTATGGGTTTCAACTGTAAGAATTGAAAGGAAATGGCATGGCTTCAGTTGCTGGAGGATTAGTGATGTGTTTAGATGTAATTATGTGAGGAATGTGGCAGTTTTGATTGTGGAAAGTGGTGTTTGGGAATATAGAAAACTTTTTTAAATTAATTCTTTTTTAAAATATATTTTATTTATTCATTTTAGAGAGAAGGGAGACAGAGGTGAGAGAGAGAAAAAAAGAGAGAAAGAGAGAGAGAGAAGTGGCGGAGAAGCAGGAAGCATCAACTACCATATATGCCTTGACCAGGCAAGACCAAGGTATCAAACTGGAGACCTCAGCATTCCAGGTCGACACTTTATCCACTGTGCCCCCACGGGTCAGGTCAGAAACTGTTTTTTAAGCTAAGTAAATTAATTCAGATTGTTAAAGATAATTCAGCTTTGCATAAAATTCAGTGTTTACATCCTAAAAAATAACACATACTATTTGGCCTTTTCAGAGAGATGATATACAATGTATCATCACATTTTCCATAAATTCTATTCAACCATTTGAAAATTCTGTGGGAAAAAAGAGAAATTGGCTGTCTTTTATATGCACTTTTGTTTATATACAATTTCTCACTCTTTTATATAAAGGTGAATTTTAATAGTCTGTTTGTTACCAAAATATGCTTTCTACATTTTATGAAAATAAGAGTTTTAAAAGTGAAAAATAATTGCACAATATTTTGAATTCCTCAAAATTATTGATGTGTTGCTTTAAATTTCTATTTGTCCTACTTTTGCAAAGAACCAATTTAGTGTATACACACACCCTCTATCACCTAACAGATGACAGTGATAACTCACCATAATGAGATGCAATGATTTAAACACATTACTAGACACTTTAGGAAATTAAGTAGCAGAATAACCTAAAAGTACAAAAATAGATAAAGTAATCTGTGATTTTACTTTAATATTAGGCTGTATGAGAAAATGACAAAAATATAAATACCAGTTGGTCAGTATAGGAAGCAAATGTATTTAAAACAATCCTAGAACACAGAAGGGCTATAGTTGTTTTTTATTTTTTAAGGCAATACCAATTGCTGAACTGATATTGATATATGTTAGGACCGCCACCTCTCTTTCAAGTCATCATTTCCTTCCATTATTAAATTTCATTCTCATTTATGAAGATATACCTTTTTTCTATATATAAATAAAAAGTGAATTCAAAAAACAATAAAAAATGAGTCTTGTATATTTGTATCTAGGAACTTAGTAAATGTTTCAAAAATCTCTATAAATGTGCACTTATGAAAAAGTAAACAATTGCGTTTAAATTTCTTGTTTAATGGGAAATATATGGAAACTAAGCTGTAAAATAAGTATCAATTTACATTGTATTTACTACACATAGTCATGTATAGTAAAGAGAAAAAAAATAATTTTTTTAATAACTCAACCCTATATTAAAATAATGCCTACAAACATGGTGATACTTAAAGGCTGTGCTTCTTGCTTTAGCTGAGGCCACCGTGTATACTCCTACATTCCTATAAGAGCACCTGCTATCTTGCCAGTGTTTCAGGCATCCAGCTGAGGACATACACTGAAGATCTACTTCTTTTGTACAACCACGTAGGACCCAATGAATTCAACCAGTGAGAAACGAATGAGAATGCAGTCTCCTTTACAGGCTACAGAAATGTAAATAAATAAACTCATAAAACACAAGTATTACTTAAAGATAGTAAAAGTACATGTTTCTTTAGCCTGAGAGGATCCGCTGAAAAATTTCTACAAACAGTAATAATATGACTGCATATTAACATAAAGAAATCAATAAAATTTATGTAGAAAAAAAGCATTTAGAAGATATAAAGAGAAAATACATCTATTCACAATACCAGTAAAATAAGTATGAAAGGAAATATATTAAATCTGTATTTAAAAATAAGTGCTACTGAGGGAAGAAAAAGATTTAGAAAAATAGAAAGGCATATAATCTTGAATAAGAAAATTTAAAGATGTTTATTGAGATTAATTAAAAAATAATGCAATTACAATAAAAATATTAATAGCATTTTTTTGGTAAGAGATAATAGGTACTAATTCTAAATTTAGCAGAAAATAAAAAACAAAAGAACAAATCTTTTTAGGAAAAGTTATAAAAGAAGGAGAGCAATAAGGGAAAATTAAAGCTACTAAATACAGTGTAAAGCTACAATAAATTAACATTGTGGTTTTGGTAGATAAATAAACAGAATGACCCATACAACAGTAGAAAAGATTAAAGATTCATCAATGAACAAAACACACTAAAGACCTTGATCTCATATAGATAATATTCTGGCAGTGGGACACAATTTTTATTAATTATAATAATAAACATAATATAAGAATAAATTGTGTAGTATATTAGACTGGAAGTAAGATCAAATCAGAAGAGCTTTCTAATTCTTCAAGTAATGAATATCTGTTTATGCAGTAGTAGCAGAGGTGAAGATAAGTGGTTAAATTCTATCTTTTTACGGTAAAGCCAATAGATTTCAGAGAGATAATTATAAATGTGTTAATATATTAAAAACTCATTCATATTAAGAGAAATTCAAATTAATTACAGTAAGCTGCACCCACTAGAATAACAAAAGTGAAAAAGATATAATCTCAAGTATTAGTAAGCATGTGGACCTACTTAAATTCATATACACTGTTGGTAGAAGGGTAAATTGATATGATTATTTTGGAAAACTGCAGCAGAATTTAACTAAAGCTGAACGTGTGTATACTCTATGACCAAACAATTTTATTTCTAGATATATATCCAATAGAGATGCAGCTATAGATCCATTAGAAGACAGATACAAGAATTTTCATATGATGACTCTTTGTAAAAAACAAAAACTAGAAACTTTCCAAAGCACATTAAAAATACAATATAAATTGTGTGTAATCACAGAGTGTAATACAATACAGAAAGGAAAATGGAAAGCTACCCCTATATAAGAATATGAGCCCAGCCTGTGGTGGTGTAGTGGATAAAGCATCGACCTAGAACACTGAGGTTGCCAGTTCGAAACCCTGGGCTTGCCTGGTCAAGGCACCAATGGGAGTTGATGTTTCCTGCTCCTCCCCCTTTCTCTCTCTCTCTCTCTCTCTCTCTCTCTCTCTCTCTCTCTCTTTCTCTTTCTCTTTCTCCTGTCTCTCTAAAAAAATGAGTAAATAAAATCTTTTAAAAATAAGAATATGAATAAATTCCAAAAATAATAAAACGTTTATAGAAGAAATTCAATCAGTAAAAGCATACAGATTCAGTTTATATCAAGGTCAAAAACAAATAATGCTAATCTATGGTGTTAGAAGTCAGATGGAGAGTCCCTTTGGGTGGGGTCAGTTACTCTAGGATTCTAGGATTCTGGTAATGCGGTAATGCTCTCCTTCTTGATCGGGGTGCAACTTACATAGAATTGTTTTGCTCGTAAAAATTTATTGATTCGTTTGTGATTTTGTGTATTTTTGTGCATATATTACTTTATAAATGAAGATGAAGATGGTGCTTTTTACCTTTAAGAATGACAGAAATATAAAAGTATTATGGCTAGGGAATGGACAGAATAATGTTCTTTTGCTACGATGATATGAATATAAATGAGTGAAAGCACAATGGAAGAAAAATTGTATCACATAAAGTAACAAAACCACAAATGCATATGTTCTATTTCCCAGAATGTCCACCCCAAAGAATATGTTCTTCAGATACTCTCACACACTAACAAAATAATGTATATTCAAATTTATTCATTTCAGCATTGTTGGTATAAATAAGAAATTGAAACAACCTCAAAAGTCACCAATAAACATTTATTTAAATAAATTATACCTACAGCTATTCAATAGAATATTATGAAGTTATAAAAAACTAAGAGCTTTATGCACTGATATGAAGAAATTTCCAAGGTATATATTGTTAAGTTTTAATAAATATTGAAGTGAAAAAGGCCTGGATGGCATGTTCTCATTTATTTTGAATGAATAAATGCTTGCACACACATAGGGAAGGATGGATAAGAAATTTATAACATTTATTGCCTCCAGGAAGAATGGGTAATGATTAACTGATATTAGTGATAAGAAGACTTTCTATAGTGTACCCTTTAGTTCTTTTTTGAGTAAATAAATGTATCACCTATTTGAAGCACAAATAGTCTACACTGAAATTAAAAATTATTTTTCTGTCCAGGAAAATATACATATTCTATTATAAAATATTGTAAACTGAGAGAAAAGTGAAATCATTTACCTGGATGCTATACTTATGCAGTATTCTAAAGTCACACCTTATTAAGTGTGAAAGTTAATAAATCATTGGAAGACATTCAGAGAAGGCAGTTTTATAGTTCTTGCTTAATAGGATATAGGATACCCTTGTGAGTATATTTATTGGACTGTGTCATTGTCAATTTAAGATTATGTCAGCTTCTTTATTCATTGAATTGAGAAGAAAATAATTATCAATTTACATTTTTTTCCATTTTTCTGTTTCTCTATAATGCAAAAAATACTGCAGAGAGGTACTCTTCAATAGTAGCCGTGTTTACAAGGTATCTCATATTTGAATGAAAAGTAAAGAATTCTTTAGTTCTAATTCTTCTTTTTGTTATCTACTTGGGTTAATAGTCTTTTGTTCTTCCAGAAACATATATTAATAGTTACAGCTAATATGATTGTAACCTTAAAGATTTTATGAGAATCAGTTGTTCATTTTTTTATAAATCACACTTAGAAATATTCAATGACAATCTTCTGTTATATAGACTATACTCATCAGAAAGGCTAACAACTTTATGTCAATGATTTATTAGTATATTTTTTCTTTATCATTTGGCAATGTGATACAATTTACATAGAAATTCAAATGATCAGTCAGAAAAAAATTTATTTTATCTGTATACCGAAAAGTAATATTCTGTAGATATATTTTTCAAAATGAAGAGATAACTATAGCTTTTAGTCAATATTTTAAAACAGTGACAGTTTTAGTTTTCATATAAATTTTGTAACTACATCAAAAAACTAAATAAAGAATTATTTAAGAATTAATTTGACAAAAATTATTCTATTAAATGCAACCAAAATTTATTGGTAATCTAATCTGTCTGCTAGAAACTAGAGGGGGTATAAAAGAACAATTGAATCATTAAAAAAAAAAAATCACTTGAGCCTGACCTGTGGTGGCGCAGTGGATAAAGTGTCAACCTGGAAATGCTGAGGTCGCCGGTTCGAAACCCTGGGCTTGCCTGGTCAAGGCACATATGGGAGTTGATGCTTCCAGATCCTCCCCTCTTCTCTCTCTGTCTCTGCCCCCCCTCTCCCCGTCTCTCTCTCTCCTTTCTAAAAAAAAAATGAATAAATAAAATAAAAATTTTAAAAATAAATAAATAAAAAATCACTTGAATGAATTTTAAGAACACAAAACAGTAAAATCCAATCTTTGCTTAGATTTATTTTGGATGAGGACTATTTAGAGTAAAAATGTGTAAAGATATTTAAAAAATTAAATTTTATGTGAGTTGTGCAGGTGACAGATCCTAAATGAGAACACATGAGATGCAAAGACCTATCAGGGAGGAAACTGAGAAGCTGTTACTACTACAGAGAATCATGTGAGGACTTAGTTTCTTGAATAATTCTTTTCTCAAGTCCACTCTATAAGTCTACTCTGTGATATACTATAGAGAATTCATGTAGTTCAAAACAATAAATGTTTGTGAATAAATAACTGAATTAATATTTCAGATTTTAATAAAGTTATAATCTGCCATGAACACAGGATTTTAATAATAATATACAAGAAGGAATAAATACTATATTTATAGATAATCAGTAAATAAAGGACTTGCATAGTACTTAACAAATAGGAATAAATGTTTCTATTATTTATTTTTATTTTACATTCATTGCATTTTATATTTTTTTTATTTATTTATTATTTATTTATGTAAGTATTTGTTATTGAGGTATAAGTACCTGGAGTTACTGGAATACTGGAGCCAGTTTCACAGCTCTGCATTAAGTTTTATGGTTTAAAATACACCATAGAAATAAACAGAGATGGCTCTAGTTGGTTCTCTTAGTAGATAGAGCATCAGTCCAGCGTATGGACGTCCCAGGTTCGATTTCTAGTCAGGATACAGAGGAGGTGACCATCTGCTTTTTGTCCTTCCCTCTACCCCTTCTCTCCCTTTTCCCTTCTTGCAGGAAGTGTCTGGGTTGGTCTGAGTGTCAGCTTCAGGCGCTGAGGATAGCTCTATTGACTCAAGCATCTGCCCCAGTTGGGGATTGCTGGGTTGATCCCAGTCGAGATGCATGCAAGAGTCCATCTCACTATCTCCTCTCTTCTCACTTAAATAAAAAAAAAAATCAACAAAGACTACAAATCAAGGCTTACCCTGCTTTCAGAACCAGTTGTTAAACTTGTTTAACATATCACAGTAAACATAGTTTAATAAACTGTCTAGGGGATGGATGAATATGCATTTCATTGGCATTCGCTGAAGAAACTCTCTTATTCTAAAATTGAATATTCTCCCAGACATTTTGCCCGGTTCTTTGTTCCTGAAATGACGGTTTGTAAAGAAAACTACATTATATAATTTATGCCGATAAGATTCTTCATAATATTTTTTGGAAGATCTCCATTTCTCAGAATAAAATATGTTGTTTCTTGGGGGTTTCAGTAGTCAAACGACTAAAAAAGAATAGGTAGTCAAGAGGTAGAGGTGAGGAAAAGTTAGAACTGGAGAAATAATACTAAAAAAAGTCAATGAATAATTTATTCATTTGAAATAATTATTGAATGCAAAACTAGGTATCAGACAAGGTTGGACTTATTGTCAATACCATGGTGATCTAAAATAAACATACTTGGTCCTCATGAAGTTAATAACCTTTCCAGAGTGGAAGGACAGCTGCAAAATGTTACAGTTTATACATACCTTATTTCTCTTATCGAGGAGTCCCCAAACTTTTTACACAGGGGGCCAGTACACTGTCCCTCAGACCATTGGAGGGTCGGACTATAAAAAAAACTATGAACAAATCCCTATGCACACTGCACATATCTTATTTTAAAGTAAAAAAAAAACAAAACGGGAACAAATACAATATTTAAAATAAAGAACAAGTAAATTTAAATCAACAAACTGACCAGTATTTCAATGGGAACTATGGGCCTGCTTTTGGTTAATGAGATGGTCAATGTCCATTTCCATATTTGTCACTGTTAGCCATAACAAGTGATATGACGCGCTTCCGGAGCCGTGACACTTGCATCCCGCATCACCGGAAGTAGTACTGTACATGAGCGATGCCACGCTTTGCAGCGCCGCCACATACAATACTCCAGGAGCACAGGATGCATCTCACTGACCACCAATGAAAGAGGTGCCCCTTCCGGAAGTGTGGTGGTGGCCGGATAAATGGCCTCGGGGCCGCATGCGGCCCGCGAGTCATAGTTTGGGGACTCCTGCTCTTATCAAAGGAATAAACTGCTTACTTAGCAGAGAGATGGTTATCTTTCAGCTAACTTTTTCTCTCACATAAAGTATCTGTTGACCATCATTTAATCACTTGAAACCAGTATCATTATCTCTGATAGTACCTTCCAGATTCTGTCAATAAATATCACATAACCCAAAGATTTTTTTAAGTTTTCTTTTCTTTTTCTTGTTCCTTATGAGCTGTTTAAGTTAAAAGTTGTGAGATGTTTCACTGGGGACTACTGTGTAGACTAGTTGGCATTCATTAGACATAACTCTGCCAGTCTAAACTTAGATGTTCTCTAACTAAGACCCTTTCTTTCATCTTTTTTTAAAGTTTTTTATTTCAAAGAATGTTCACAACTTTAATTGCAAGATTCATTCATTCATCCAACTAGTAACTATTGAGCACCTAATGGATGAATAACTCTGTCCCAAGGTCTCAACATTATTTTTACCAGAGAATACTTACTAATTATTAGAACTATAGCTTTCTATTTTTTTTATTAATATGATTGCATTTTCTTTATTTTGCTCAAGCATTATAAATTTTCCTGGAACACTCTGATTCTGCATCAACATGAACCCATACCCCACTAAGGCAGAAACATTTTTGATTCTAAGCAGACTGGGGAAACATTTGAGGAAATGTGTCTTCACCAAAATTGGTTGCTAGATATCTCTCACTTACACACTATGCTGATTTTTTTTGGTGGGGGGTGAGGGGTTGGTGGAAACTGATAATATTATAACCTCTAAGATTGCTTCTGATTGGTCTTTTCCCACTGAATAACCTAGATGTGCCTTAAAACCTAGTGCCGTTTGTGTAATAAAATAAACCAGAGAATTTCTTTGTTTCAGCTGGTAGAAGCAGATACTATATTGGCTTACAGTTTTTCTCATACAGTCATTGTAGTATATAATGGGAATAGAGAAGCTTTACTGCAATGTCATTCTACTGGCCCCTTCATTGAAATAAAAGTCTTTCCATTTTCAATACAATTTTTGCCTTTGAAATAAGGCTTTTTTTTGTATTATCCTCAACATTAAAGTAAGTATTTGTAAAATTTGCAGTTAGCAGTAATTAAATAGGAAAACCAGATACCAGCAGTTAAATATCATTTAGGAAAAATAATATATTTATGGTAATTTAATATTACTATATAATTAATTATGCTGTAGCCATCAAAATCAATGCAGTTACCTTTAATTGGGACCTTCTTACAACTCACTTGCAGGTTGTACATTTTCAAATGCCCAATTTTATTTGCTTAAAAAATACAATGCTGCCTGACTTGTGGTGGCACAGTGGATAAAGCATTGACCTGAAATGCTGAGGTTGCCGGTTCGACACACTGGGCTTGCCTGGTCAAGGCATGTATGAGAGTTGATGCTTCCTGCTCCTTCCACCTTCTCTCTCTCCCTCTTTCTCTCTCTCTCTCCTCTCTTTATGAAAAGTGAATAAATAAAATCTTTAAAAAAAGGAAATACAATCCCTACATGTGACATTTTCTTTCTAAATAGTGTATAAGGATATAAATATATAACAACATACCATGATTTTAAATAATTATACACTCAAAATCTTTTTATTTATGTTATATTTCCAAAGTTTTATTTTGCATGATCCTATCTCTTTAGCACAAATTTAACTTCTTTAATGTCAACATACATTAATTTATTGATGATTCATTAAGTCATGCATTAAAAATATTGATTGTGGCCTGATTTATATGGCTGACACTGTGATAAGGCTGGGGATTTTTTTTTTTTCAGTTTTTTTTTTTTTATGATTTTTTTTAATTGTATTTATTTTTAATGGGGTGACATCAGTAAATCAAGATACATATATTCAAAGATAACATGTCCAGGTTATCTTAAAGTTCAATTATGTTGCATACCCATCACCCAAAGTCAGATTGTCCTGTCACCCTCTATCTAGTTCTCTTTGTGCCCCTCCCCCTCCCCCCTCCCTCTCCCTCTCATCCCTCCCCCCGTAACCACCACACTCTTATCAATGTCTCTTGGTCTCACTTTTATGTCCCATCTATGTATGGAAAAATGCAGTTCCTGTTTTTTTCTGATTTACTTATTTCACTCCGTATAATGTTGTCAAGGTCCCACCATTTTGCTATAAATGATCCGATGTCATCATTTCTTATGGCTGAGTAGTATTCCATGGTGTACATGTGCCACATCTTCTTTATCCAGTCATCTATTGATGGGCTTTTTGGTTGTTTCCATGTCCTGGCCACTGTGAACAATGCTGCAATGAACATGGGGCTGCATGTGTCTTTACAAGTCAATGTTTCTGAGTTTTTGGGGTATATACCCAGTAGAGGGATTGCTGGGTCATAAGGTAGTTCTATTTGCAGTTTTTTGAGGAACCACCATACTTTCTTCCATAATGGTTGTACTACTTTACATTCCCACCAACAGTGGATGAGGGTTCCTTTTTCTCCACAACCTCTCCAACATTTGCTATTACCTGTCTTGTTAATAATAGCTAATCTAACAGGTGTGAGGTGGTATCTCATTGCAGTTTTGATTTGCATTTCTCTAATAACTAAAGAAGATGAGCATCTTTTCATATATCTGTTGGCCATTTGTATTTCTTCCTGGGAGAAGTGTCTGTTCATATCCTCTTCCCATTTTTTTATTGGATTGTTTGTTTGTTTGTTGTTGAGTTTTATGAGTTCTTTGTATATTTTGGATATTAGGCCCTTATCTGAGCAGGTGCTTAAAAATATCATTTCCCAATTAGTTGGCTGTCTGTTTATCTTGTTATCAATTTCTCTTGCTGAACAAAAACTTCTTAGTCTGATGTAGTCCCATTCATTAATTTTTGCTTTCACTTCTCTTGCCTGTGGAGTCAAATTCATAAAATGCTCTTTAAAGCCCAGGTCCATGAGTTTGGTACCTATGTCTTCTTCTATGTACTTTATTGTTTCAGGTCTTATGTTTAGATCTTTGATCCATTTTGAGTTAATTTTAGTACAGGGGGGACAAACTGTAGTCCAGCTTCATTCTTTTGCATGTGGCTTTCCAGTTTTCCCAAGGCTGGGGATTTTTGAAGAAAAACTTCTCTCAAATATTTTTCAGTTCAATGGAAATATAGCTACATAAACAAATTATAATTAATTTGAAGGTACTTAAAAGGAAAAAAGAAGGGGTTACTGGAGCAGAAGAAAGAGAACTAACTTCAGTTTGGGGTATGGAAAAAGGCTTCATAAAGTGTGTTTAAGCTAAATCTTGAAAGTCAAGAAAGTATCCCCCACTTGGAGCAAAGGATATCCACACAGAAAATGTAAAGGGGTCATCCACACAGAATGAGATACATGTCCATAGTCATGGTTGGGTAGACGTAGTTGGGTGCTGCATTCCAGAAACTGCATGTCCTGCACTCAGTATGACTGGGGCACTGGACTGGGGAGATGAACCAGCACAGCTAGGCAAGAGACATTTATATACAGGTTTCAGGAACTTTAACCCATCTGAACTGAGAATCTGGGTGAGACGACGTATAAGGAGTCCAGGTCTATTGATGTTATCAGAATGTTGGTGAAAAGTTCTGGGTGACTGAACTCATGCCACATAGTGAAATAAGTACTGAAACTGAGTTCTAAGAATTATTGAGGAGGTAAATTTAAGTTGATTTTTAATTAGAAGCAGATAAAGTAAATGCATGCATATTCATGTGTATGCACATTAATTCAGTCATTTCACAATTGTCTGCTGAGTACTCTTTATACAAAATATCATGATGGATTAGTCACAACTCTTGCTCTTAGACAAACAACTGTCCAGAAGTAGAATAATGGCATATTTAAATATCTGAAAGGAAAGGTAAAAGTGGCTAATGTCTCACCAATGAGAAACTTGATATATAATCGGTGAAAAACTGAAACTTGGATGCAGAGTACTTATTGTATTAGTAGCTCATTATTATGTAAAATGAAAAAACGATGTAAGATGTCAAATATTAGGGTATTGGAAAGCTCATAGCCTATGGCATATAGTTGGCTCTCAAGAAATATTTGCTAGGTAAAAAAATGAAGGAATGCTGAAAAAAGAGAAATGTAAATTTTAATTTCTGCTCTATTATTTGCTACTAGTATGACCCTAGACCAATGGGGTAGCCGCTCTATGCTTAATTCACTCATTACTTTATTAAACAAACATTTGTTGAATACCTATTCTATGCCAGACCCAGTAGCAAGTGAAATAGAATTATTTTTTCATAAGACTTCCCTTTAGAGGGAGTGACAACTACAAGTATATAAACAAATACATAAGAATTTTAATATGTCATAAGCACCTAAATTTCCCCTGCTGTAAGTGAAATATAATAATACTTTTAAAAGTTGTTGCAGACCTTATAAATGATATGCATAAAAGTACTTGCCTAGCACCTGGCATAGACTAGAGGAAAATACTAAATGACCCAATAGTAGTAGAATCAGCGTGTTCACATAAGTATAGCATACCT
Source organism: Saccopteryx leptura (assembly GCF_036850995.1). Lineage (NCBI taxonomy): Eukaryota > Metazoa > Chordata > Mammalia > Chiroptera > Emballonuridae > Saccopteryx > Saccopteryx leptura. The sequence continues at coordinate 143,318,736 of NC_089505.1, forward strand.
ATTTGTTTATATATTGTTCACTGCTACTTTCTCACTAAAAAAGCACAGTTGAGTAGTCATAAAAATGACTATATGGGGGGATTCCAAGATGGCAGCAGAGTAGGCAGATGCACAGACTGCCAGCTCCTACCACCAAACTGGATTGCAGTTAATTTAGGACCAATCATTGTGAAAAACCAATTCTGAACTAAAAGAACAGGTCTCAGAAACCAAGGAGCACAGAAGAATCCACACCAATCCTGGTAGGGAGTGTGGGGGCATGGTGGAGGCTCCACTGCTTCCAGGAGCAAGGAGAGGCTGAGGTTGAGGGTCCAGAAGGGCTCCCATTGCAAGGAAAGAGACTGTGAGAGATGGGGGCCCTCAGTCTCAGAACTGGAGACCCAGCCGAGAAATCCAGGGACTGGAGGAGACAGACCGACAGCATTGAGTGGGGAAAAGAGTGAAAATTCTGTATGGGGGAAGTGGCTTGGGTGGCTTAAAAAGACAGAGCAGAAAATATTGCTCACAGCCAGTTGCCTGAGGCTCTGGGGTGAGGAGACTATGAAGACTAATTCATCTTGCACAAAGAAAGTTGGGAGAGCGAGACAAATGGTGACAGAGAGGAGTGCCTGGGCTGACCTGAGAAGCTGACTCATTCTTCAGTGCGGAGGCAGCCATAGCTTGGGGAGGGGTTGATCCCTCCACCCAGCACAAGCCTAAAGTGGTTCCAGGTGTCCCACTTCCAAAAAGCTCTCCAGCTCCAATCAGCCCAAAAGACACAGCCAAAAGCAGGAAGTAAGGGGGAGGGGCAGTAACTCAAGTTGCCAAGGAGACCAGAGATACACCTCCCCCTTCTGATACAGAGAACTAGCTCTGCCCCTGGAGAGCAACTGGCAGAACAGGCCTTCAGATTCTCAGAGGTTACACCCACCACATTCCTGGATTTGGTTTTAAATAAGTCCTCTGCTGAGATCAGTAAACAAGCTCCCTGCTGAGTTAAACAAACTGAAAACAGGCAAATTAAGACTTTAAAGCAGCTCTACTAGTTAAGGAGACCACAACTCCAACAAGCCTGCAAGCCACACACAGAAACCTTGGGAAGACAGAGGAACTTAAGCCATATGAATCAATAAGAAAAATCCCCAGAAAAAGATATGGATAAAATGGAAGTAATCAAATTACTAGATGCAGAGTATAAAATAATAATTGTTAGGATGCTTAAGGATCTCAAAGCTATAATGGATGGACTTAATGGGCACCTAAATAAAGAAATTGTAAGCATCAAAAAGGATACTGAAATCACAAAAAAGAACAAGACAGAAATGACAAACACAATATCATAAATAAACACTACATTAGAAGTAATTAAAAGCAGGCTGGATAAAGCAGAGGATCAAATCAGCTACTTAGAGGGCAAGATAAGCGAAAGCACTGAAGCAGAAGAGCAAAAAGAAAAAAGGATCAAAAAGTCTGAGGAAACTCTAAGAGAGTTCTGTGATAACATGAAGAGAAACAATATCTGCATAATAAGGGTTCCAGAAGGAGAAGAGAAAGAACAAGAGATAAAGCACCTGACTGAAGAAATTAAACCTAAAAATTTCCCTAACTTGATGCAAGAAAGAGTCACACAGGTTCAAGAAGCAGAGAGAACTCCATTAAGAAAGAACCCAAAGAGACCTACACCAAGAAACATCATAATCAAAATACCAAAGCTAAGAGATAGAAAAGAATACTAAAAGCTTCAAGAGAAAAGCAGTCAGTCACCTACAAAGGAACCCCTGTAAAGATGACATCTGACTTCTCAACAGAAACACTTGAGGCCAGAAGAAAATGGCAAGAAATATTAAAAGTAAAGCAGAACAAGAACCTACAACCAAGACTTCTTTATCCAGCAAAGCTATCATTTCAAATTGAAGGAGAAATAAAAACTTCCCAGACAAAAACAAAAATAAAAATAAAATAAAAACCCAAACAACTCACTCAAGGAGTTCATCACAACCAAACCAATGCTGCAAGAAATGTTAAGGGTCCTGCTGTAGACAGAACAAAATGGCAAAAAAAAATCTAGTAAAAGAGAAATGTAGATTTAAAGAAATAATGGCAATAAACAACTACATACCAATAATAAACTTAAATGTAAATGGATTAGATGCTCCAGTCAAAAGACATAGGCTTGCTGAATGGATAAGAAAATAAGACCTGTACATATGCTGTCTACAGGAGACCCATCTCAAAACAAAAGATATATATAGACTGAAAGTAAAAGGATGGAAAAAAATATTTTATGCAAATAGAAATGAAAAAAAAACTAGGGTAGCAATACTTATATTTGACAAAATAGACTTTAAAACAAAGACTATAGTAAGGGATAAAGAAGGTCACTACATAATGATAAAAGGAGCAATCCCACAAGAAGAGATAACCATTATATAATAAATATCTATGCACCTAATATAGGAGCACATAAATATATAAAGCAGACTTTGGTAGACATAAAGGGCGAGATCAAGAGCAATACTATAATAGGAGGGGATTTCAATAACCCACTAACATCAATGGATAGATCCTCAAGAAAGAAAATTAACAAAGAAACAACAGAATTAAGGGATACACTAGATCAACTGGATTTAATAGATATCTTAAGAACCTTCCACCCTAAAGCAGCAGAATATACATTCTTTTCAAGTGCTCATGGTACATTCTCTAAGATAGACCACATATTAGGGCATAAAACAAGTCTCAACAAATTTAAAAAGATTGAAATCATATCTTTTCTGACCACAATGGCATGAAACTATTTAGAAATCAGCTACAATAGAAAAATTGAAAAACACTCAAACACTTGGAAACTAAACAGCATGCTATTAAATAACAAATGGGTCAACAATGAGATCAAGAAAGAAATAAAAATTTTTCTAGAAAACAAATGAAAATGATCATATAACAACTCAAAATTTATGGGACATGGCAAAAGCAGTACTGAGAGGGAAGTTTATAGCATTACAGGCATAGCTTATGAAGCTAAAAAAAAGCTCAAATAAACAATTTAACCCTTCACCTAAAAGAACTAAAAAAAGAACAGCAAGTAAAACCCAGAGGAACTAGAAGAAAGAAATAATAAAGATGAGAGTGGAAATAAATGACATAGAGGCTAAAAAAAAATATAGAGGATCAATGAAATCAAAAGGTACACAAGTTTGATGAACTTTAACCAGACTCACCAAGAAAAAAAAAAAAAAGAGAGGACTCAAATAAAACAAGAAATGAGAGAGGAGAAGTAACAACTGACACAACAGAAATACAAAATATTGTAAGAAAATACTATGAAGAACTGTATGCCATAAGATTAGACAACCTACGTGAAATGGACAAATTCCTCGAAACATATAATCTTTCAAAAATCATTGTAGTAGAATCAGAAAACCTAAATAGACCAATTACAACAAATGAGATCAAAACAGTTATCAAAAACTACCAACAAACAAAAGCCCTGGGCCTGATGGTTTCACAGGTGAATTTTACCAAATATTCAAAGAAATACTAATTTCCATCCTCAAGCTATTTCAAAAAATTCAAGAGGAGGGAACACTTTCAAGCTCCTTTTATGAGGCAAGCATAATTCTGATTCCAAAACCAGGCAAAGACAACACAAAGAATGAAAACTATACACCAATATCCCTGATGAATTTAGATGCTAAAATTCTCAACAGAATATTAGCAAACTGGATCCAATAATACATGAAAAAAAATCATACATCACAATCAAGTGGAATTTATTCTGGGGAGGCAAGGCTGGTACAATATTTGCAAATCAATCAATGTGATTCATCATATAAAGGGAAGTAGAAAAACCACATGATAATATCAATAAATGCAGAAAAAGCATTTGATAAAATCTAGCACCCATTTATGATCAAAACTCTCAGTAAAGTGGGAATACAGGGAATATACCTCAAAATGGTAAAGGCCGTCTATGACAGAGCCACAGCCAACATCATACTCAATGGGAAAATGTTTAAAGCAATCCCGTTAAGATCAGGAAGAAGGCCGGGGTGCTCCCTTTCACCACTCTTATTCAACACAGTTCTGTAAGTCCTAACCGCAGCAACCAGACAAGAAGAAGAAATAAAAGGCATCCAAATTAGAAAAAGAACAAGTAAAACTATCATTATTTGCTGATAATATGATACTGTACATAGAAAACCCCAAAATTTCAGTCAAAAAAACTACTGGGCCTGATAAATGAATTCAGCAAGGTGGAGGATATAAAATTAATAATTAGAAATCAGAGGCTGTTTTATACACCAACAATGAACTATCTGAAAGAGAAATTAAGAAAACAATCCCCTTCACTATTGCAACAACAAAAAAATAATGTACCTAGAAGTCAATTTAACCAAGGAGGTTAAAGACTTGTACTTGGGGCCCTGGCTGGTTGGCTCAGTGGTAGAGTGTCGGCCTGGCGTGCAGGAGTCCTGGGTTCAATTCCCAGCCAGGGCACACAGAAGTGCCCACCTGCTTCTCCACCCCTCCCACTCTCCTTTCTCTCTGTCTCTCTCTTCCCCTCCCGCAGCCAAGGCTCCATTGGAGCAAAGTTGACCCGGGCACTGAGGATGGCTCCATGGCCTCTGCCTCAGGCACTAGAATGGCTCTGGTTACAACAGAGCAATGCCCCAAATGGACAGAGCATCGCCACCTGGTGGGCATGCTGGGTGGATCCCAGTCGGGCGCATGCGGGAGTCTGTCTGACTACCTCCCATTTCCAACTTCAGAAAAAATACAAAGAAAAAAAAAAGACTTGTACTCGGAAAATTATAAAATGATAAAAGAAATCAAGGAAGATACAAACAAGTGAAAGCATATGCTGTGTTCATGGATAGGAAGAATAAACATCATTAAAATGCCTTTATTACCCAAAGTAATTTATAAATTCAATGCAATTCCTATTAAAATACCAATGTCATACTTCAAAGATATAGAACACATATTCCAAAAATTCATATGGAACCAAAAAAGAACACGAATAGCCTCAGCAATCCTGAAAAAGAAGAATAAAGTAGGAGGTACCACACTTACTGATATCAAGTTATACTACAAGGCCATGTATTCAAAACAGCTTGGTACTGGCATAAGAACAGGCTTATAGATCAATGGAACAGAACAGAGAACCAAAAAATAAACCCTCACCTTTATGGACAAATGGTATTTGACAAAGTAGGTAAGAGCATACAGTGAAGTAAAGACAGTTTCTTTAACAAATGGTGTTGGGAAAATTGGACAGCTACCTGCCAAAAAATGAAACTAGACCACCAACTTACACCATTCACAAAAATAAATTTAAAATGGATAAAAGACTTAAATGTAATTCTTGAAACCATACGCATCCTAGATGAAAACAGGCAATAAGCTCTCCGTCATCGCTTGCAGTAATATATTTGCTGATGTATCTCCTTGGGCAAGGGAAATAAAGGACAGGATGAACAAATGGGACTATATCAAACTAAAAAGCTTTTGTACAGCTAAAGACAATATCAACAAAATAAAAAGACAAACTACACAATGGGAGAACATATTTGACAATACGTCTGATAAGGGGTAAATAACCAAAATTTATAAAGAACTTGTAAAAATGAACACCAAGAAGATAAACAATCCAATTAAAAAATGGGCAATAGAAATGAATAGACACTTCTCCAAAGAGAGCATACAGATGGCCAATAGGCATATGAAAAAATGCTCAACATCACTAATCATTAGAGAAATGCAAATTAAAACCACAATGAGATATCACCTCACATTAGTTAGAATGACGTTCATCAACAAAACCACACAGAATAAGTGCTGGCGAAGATGTGGAGAAAAGGGAACCCTCCTGCACTGCTGGTGGGAATGCAGACTGGTGCAGCCACTGTGGAAAACAGTATGGAGATTGCTCAAAAAATTAAAAATGGATCTGTCTTTTGACCCAGCTATCTCACTTTTAGGAATATATCCCAGGAACACCACATCATTGATTCAAAAGAGGAAATGAACCTCCATGTTTATGGCAGCATTGTTTACAATAGCCAAGTCTGGAAACAGCCCAAGTGTTCATCAATGGACAAGTGGATTAAAAACCAGTGGTACATATACACAACGGAATACTATGGGGCCATGAAAAAGAAGAAAATCTTACCTTTTGTGACAACATGGATAAATCTGGAAACTATTATGTTAAGTGAAATAAGCCAGGCAGAGAAAGAGAAATATCATATACCTCACTCATTTGAGGAATCCAATGAACAATGTGAACTGAGAAACTAAATAGAGACAGAGGCTGGATCAAAGGGTCCAGAGGGAAAGCAGACTGAGGGAAAGGGGATGATAGGATGGGATATTATACACACATAACACAACGTCATAGAGAGCAGAAAATCAAATCCTGGAGGGAAGGGGGGAAGGCATTGTGGGGAGAAGGGCAAGGGGGATGTTGTGGGGAAAATGAGGATAGGGAAAATGCTTTCAGGGGGACACTAGAATCTATCTAAACACAATAAATTAAAAAAAATTTTAAATGACTATATGGTTCCCAAGCCATATTTACTTAAACATTTACCCTCTGGCCTCTAAAGAAGTTTCCTGACCCTGGTCCAGTATGCTAGTTAGGTCATGTTTACCAAAAACTGGTTCAAATATAGAACTGTGTATTTTGTACCCGGTGATAAATATACATCTTAGTATTTTGAATAGAGAGAGATTGCTTCTAATTGGGGTTATCAGAGAAATCTTTGTCAATGTAAGAAATGTCCAAATCTGTAAAAAATTATTGTAAAAGTTTATTTGAGCCAGATGACATATGCCAAAGAGCAAGCTCTGAAATGCTCCTGAGAATAACAGTTTTGCAGTTTCTTTCATTCATTTGAAATTAAAGAGGAAACATATGAAAGATTACATGAAGGTGAGAGAAATGAAGGCAGGGATTACATTATAAAATAGTTAAGATTGTGTGTTGTCTTGAGGGTGGTCATGCTTTAGAACAGCGGTTCTTAACCTGTGTGTCGCGACCCCAGTGGGGTCGCCTAAAGCCATCAGAAAATACATAATGCATATCAGGTATTTACATTCCGAATCATAACTGTAGCAAAATTACAGTTATGAAGTAGCCACCAAAATTATTTTTTGGTTTGGGGTCACCGCAACATGAGGAACTGTATTGCAGGGTCACAGCATTAGAAAGGTTGAAAACCACTGCTTTAGAAGGAGGGGTCTAAAAAGAGGCATTTCAAAGATGTGTTAATCTAGATGCACATGGCTTGTTTAATTTTTATTCACCAATGTCACCCCAATAGATCTAATTTAAAAAATCAAAGGTGTGTTAACCTAGATGCACAGAAACAATGAACAGGGCTTGTTTAGGGCAAAGGTAAACTTGACTAAAGAAGCTATATGGCTAGGGTGTGACTACCCACCATGATCTGCCCAGTTAGAAATTTATCATCAGATCACTCGGTGATAGAACTTTTTTTCATCCATACCTTCCTAGGGGAGAATGCTTTTTAATCTGACTTTGAAGGATAAATTAGTATTCAAGAGATATAAATGCCTGGGCAGAAGGCTTTCCAAGCAAATTTTTGTATGAATAAAGGGCTCAATAGAAGCATAACATTTGATGAGCACCACATTTCAAAAAATGATTTGTTATGAGGCAGAAAGGCATGGTCGGAGATAAATTAAGGAGTATTTTTGAAACCAGACCAATGTGTTTGAACTTAATTTGGTAGACAATAGAAAGTCACTGAATATTTCTAAGCATGAGATTGGCATAATCAGTATTTTAAAGCTATTCATTTATCAGTTAGTATGCAGAATGAGTGGAAGCAGAGATAATGAAAAAAGTCAGCTATCATTAATGGAAAAAAAATGTGCACAGGCATGAGATAATGAGGGTTAGCTCTAGGATGATAGATGGAATAGAAAAAGATGACCACAAATTTTGCCACAGTTACTGTGACAGATTGAGCATGTAGGGAGGGCTGGAGGGAAGAGCGACAGCTGGTATATGCCATCAGTGTGTCAATGGCGGTGAGAATTGATGAAAATGATGAGCAATGTCAAAATCAGGAGCAAAACCAAGATAGATGTGAACTGAGAAAAGATCAATGGATTTTGGTGTGTAGGAAGTCAGCTATTGCCTCTGGAGTGATGGTGGCAGATATGAGATTATGACTTAAAGAAATAGTGTACTGGGAAAATATATATAAGTAACAGCAAGTACTAAGGTGCTAAAAATAAAAACCTGCCTCACCATCACTGAGGGCTTATGATGTGCCAGGTTGTTTTGTAAACACTCTGGTCACTATCTTATTTAAAACATATAATGGCTCTCTGAATAGTCACTATTACTATCATGCCCATTTTGCAGATGAAGAAATTAAAGTTTAGCATAATTAAATTGTCACAGGCTTTCACAGTTTACTACTAATTTAATACTAGTATGGCATCAAAACCTTTTACTTAACCATATAATTGTATTACATCTCACAATAAAAAAATTATGATAAATCAAAGAAATGATGTTCTTTCATTTTCTCATTGGTTATTTAAAATTTTGTTACCATTTGGTAAGGATTATTTGACTACTATTTATGAAATAGTATACTATAATGAAATGTTCATAATTTTGGGGAAAGGGAATTAATTTATTAATAGAAAGCAATAACTACTTATCAGAAACATGGCATATGTTAGTTTAATTAGTTAGGCTTTTTTGTAAATGTCAGAGGCGAGGAGCTGCCTAAGGCTGGCGCTATGTCTGCCAGAACAGCAGGAGCTAACTCCTGCACTGTGATGGTGGTTTCTAATCCCCAAGCTTCCTGATGGCAGCCACATTCCTCTTTGTGGGCCAGGTGTGCAGGCTGTTCTGTGAATTGTTCCTAGTAATACAATCTACAGCCTGGTAGACTCAACTCTGGTTCTCCCATTGATTTTGTAAGCACCAAATTCTTTTTGTTAAATCCTTTTCTAGTCAACCTTGCTGGAGTGCTTTCTTTGATATGAATCCTAATCAATCCTGTATAGTATATATATAGCTGCAAAATTATTAATCATGAGATTGATAACACTAAAGTTCTAGGAATTTCTCCAAAATGTCTTTTAAGCTTTCTCTGCCAAGAAAAGGGAGTGCTGCATTAAAGTTGGTGTTTCCTTTACTGTGGCTATTTTCCAAGTTAAAAATGGGTAGATTTAAAGACCAGTAGTCAACAGGTGAGATTGTTCAGGTTTAAAAACTTTGTCTTTGGATATAGTTTACTCTCCCATGGAATTGACCAGAATCAAATAATCCTGAAGCCATCTAGGATTTTAAAGGAAATGTGTTGCCAAAAGAATTTGTTCAGTACCTGGCTTTGACTGTTCCAATTAAATAAATCCTTTGGGTTCCTGAATCTTACCATGGTGTGAATGCTGTGTGAGCCCCAGAAGGGCAGCTCTATGGGGAGTATACCTGCAAGAGTTGTAGATTTCCTTCGGTTTCTATTTTTGTTTTTGATTTCTAGTCAAATTGTACTGATAATGCAGTCTATTTCAAATTGGGAATTAAGTGAATTTTTCGTAGAGGTTAATATGTATACTCCACCTTTATAACTGTTCCACGGGTGAATTCCTTAGTTACTATATATATCTATGCATCTATACTCATTCAACTTTATTAAAACCTTTGTTAAAATCTCTCCACTTACACTGTTTTTCTATGCAATCTAACATGACATAAAGGAGATATATTTCTATATGTATTATCTATTTATTCATATTCTTCTTCAAGACTTGGCTTTCAGTATTTTGAAGTTATGATATTTAAATATTTATGACAATATCCTCATTGTGGATTTGTTCATTAGAATTATAAAGTGATATTTTTTAGGCCAAGATGGTTCGAGAGCGCTACTTGTCAGAGCCCGAGAATGCCAAGAGGCATGGAATCTTGGCTGACTTCTTCTTGGAGGCCTGGAACCAGGGTACCAACAAACTCATCACCCTGCCGCTGGTGGGGAAGCCCTTGAACTTGAACCGCAAGGTGGCCCCCCAGCCCCTATGGTTCTCAGACACTGTTGCAAACCTGTGGAAGCTGAAGGAGTTGCCCTATCATCTGCTCCACTCAGGCCACATCAAGGAGCTGAAGCAAGAGGTGCTGGGCAACATGAACTGGATTTCCTGCCGGGGTGTCTCGGGGCATTGAGAGCCTGTTGGATGACTTTGACTTGTGCACCCCTTATGTGGACTGTCCCGAGGTGGGCCTGGTCCAAGAAGTCTTCCAGCTGTGCCGCCCAGCCATGGAGTTCCAGGGCATGGGGTCTCATGAAGAGGAGCCAGAAAGGAATGAGGCAGCAACAATACTGCAAGTGGAGGGCCCCAATCTCTCCAGGATTGAGGTGCCTTAGAGAGATCAGCTATCCAATTCATTAAGCAGAAACATGACATCATGCGTGAGAAACTAACAAGCAGAATACAGTGTACAATTTTATTATTTAGTTTTGAAAAACTGATTAGATTGCTCTTGCCCTTTCTGAGACATAACACCACACTATCTGCTGTCTGATTCCTGACCTGCAGAAAGCTCTAGCAGGGCCAAGCATCCACGTCCTTGGGCCTTCCCTGGATGTGACTGCCTTCAGTCATGTGTGCTTGGTCTTGACCTTCACTTCCTCAGGATAGGAACAGAAAGTCACTTGGTGCTTTGGCTTTCCTCTAATACTGATACTTAGTCCAGGATAGTATTATATTTTATTTGTTTTTGTTTATTAACTTGAGGTAACATACATGTAACATAAAGTTGCCAATCATAATGATTTTTAAACACACTGTTCAGTGGCATTAAGTCAATCACATTGTTCTGTAACCATCTCTACCATCCAACTCCAGAACTTTTCTTCTTCCCAAACTGAAACTCTTTCCCCATTGAATACTAAGTCCCCTCCCCTAGCCCCTGGCCTCCACTCTTCCACTTTCTGTCTCTATGAATTGATTAATGAGGGACGTCATATAAGTAGAATCATACAGTATTTGCCCTTTTGTGTCTGACTTATTTCAATCAACATAATGTCCTTAAGGTTCATCCATGTCATAGCATGTGCCAGAATTCCCTTCTTTTTTAGTGTTGAATGATATTTCACTGTATAGATTAGTGGTCCCCATCCCCCGGGCTGTAGACCAGTACTGGTCCGTGGGCCATTTGGTACCGGTCCACAGAGAAAGAATAAATAACATGAAACATTGTCAGAATAATAAATTTAAATACAGCCTGAATAATGAGGACATGCTCGTTCCTCCTTTAACTTATCCCAAAAAATATCGTAAGTTCGACAATTTAAAAAATATATATTTATGACAATATCCTCATTGTGGATTTGTTCATTAGAATTATAAAGTGATACTTTTTATACCATTTATTTTGCCTTGAATTTAATTTTGTTTCAAGAAAATCTTTTAAAGCTTTGAATAAAAACTCAGTTGATCTGATTGAAGAACCATGAAATTTCAAAGATAGTTAATGGAAAAAAAGAAATCCTCCCCCTCTGAATATAATTACTATATTTATATTAGTTCTACATATTTCTGAAGTGAGTGTCCAAGACGGAATTGATGTCTTCCAGTGGAAAAGAATGAAGCTAATGAGAAAATAAGCTTTAGCTTTCATCCTTCATAAAGTATATTAACAAATAACAACAGAGTGGGGAAAGAATTAAAATTCTTTAAAAAAAAAACTTCTTATTCTTAAAATAGTGTAATTTTTTCTAGTAAATCCTAGGAAGGGATATAAATAGTCATCTTATGCAGAGGTCATAAATTATTTGTAGTAGTTTATATGTGTCGTTTTTAATTTGGGGAATTAAGAGTTTACTAAATATATTTTAATTTTCAATATTTAATTCCTTCAAACTCCTAGCTAAATTTTTATTAAGTAATTATCTTTCCATTTAATTTACATAATAGACTCAAACATTTTACTAGGGTTTTTACACAGTAAAAATGTGTTATTTTCCACTACACTTAAGATCCACATATCAAAACTGTCATAGCTTTGTTAAATGTTTTCCTCAGTCTCTGTGGAAATGTAAAAAATTTAATACCATGCACCATCATTGTGCCTTAACAGTTCTTAAAGGTCTTCAGTAAACACTGTGAAGTGATAATAACTTAAAAGGCAACTATTCTGCGATCTAAATGATTGTTTGTTTAGCTAATCAATGCTTTTACCCTCATTTTAACTATGATCTCAAAATCTCCCCTCCTTTTCTTTTTGATTGTGATTTATTGGACTTGAACTTGCTTTACATTAATCACAACATACTTAACAATCAGTTTAGAAAATATTTTTAGCATCTGAAAAATGTCCTTAGCTCTGGCCAGATAGCTTGGTTGGTTAAAGCATTGCCCCAATACTCAAAGTTGGTGGGTTCGATCCCCAGTCAGGGCTTATATGTCTCTCTCTTTCCCTCTCTCACTCTCAAATCAATAAATAATTTTAGAAAAGAAATGAAAAGAAGAGAAAAGAAAAATGTCCTTAGTACTGAGGGGCGCCCACTGCAAGGACAATAGACACACTCACTAGAAGCAAAGAGATGTGCACTAGAAATGAGAAAAAACAAACTAACCTTATTTTATTCTCCTCTATTTTCTCTCAAATGTTTACCTTTTAATTTGTCAATTTGTTGCTTTTAATCACTAATGTTGTGTTTAGTAAAGTCCTACTATTAGTTGTTTTATAGCAGTTTCCCTATTTAAACTAATTCCTGAATAAGTTTTTGTAACCTGAATATGCACCTACACCATGATGCACCCTTTCCCAAATATTTCAGTCGAGTAGATCTCTCTTCCCCCAAAATTTTTCTGGTATCTGGGTTTATAGCCAAACCCAAGCTTGTGACATCATTCTTTGGTCTTGTCTTATGCATCATTTGTAAGTCTGTTCAGATCCCATCTATTGTTTTCCCTCCAGTTTGTTATTCCTTATTCTGCTCTTTCAACACCATGTCGTTCCACCTATCTTTACCTATTACTGACCCATCCCTATCACCTCTTTGGCTTATTCTTCTTCTCAATCCAAGGCAGTTTCACTGAATAAGTATTTAAAATAATTTTTTTCTCCTTGAGTCCTTATTATCATAACAAGATTGACTGTGAAGAGTCTAGAATGTTTTTGGTTTTAGCAGTTACTCAGCTTTCCTGAACATTCAAAAAAACTAGTGTTTCATGTACACAAATAATGCTTTCAACAAAGTTGTTATATTGTTATTTTTTGGTCTTTCTTCCATTTCTGAACAATGACACTTGGTACCTTGCATACCCTGCTGGACTCAGTTTTCCTGCACAGTATCCTAAGAACAAGGCTTACTGGATAATATTTTTCATATAGATGAAATTAAGTCAGTTCTATTGTCGTGTTTAATCTCAGTGAGATCTAAAGGTAAGAAAATAACTTTTTGAAGAAACATTCAAGTTAACTATACAAGACATTATCATCAGTATCTGGATATACTGTAATTGGTCTTTGTATTTCTCTCTGTACTAGACATGGTTTCATAGGTCCTAATGTAAAATTAGAGAAAGGAGAGACTGTTTAGCTCATAGGAACTTGGGTAATTTTATTGGCTATTCAAAGTCATGCTATCCTAATACAAATCTAACTCAGAGAAAAATTTCAACAAGTTATTTGAGTTTTAATATTACAAATATTTTCCCCAATGTCTCTCTAATTCTTACTCCTTCTATTACATCTACCAGACCAGGAGAGAAAATTCTAATGTCTATGTAGTCCTTATATTTTGTCTAAAATTACATGGACCATTTTTGATAGTCTAACACCAATTTCAGCCTTGTGATTTAAAGACTTTAAATATTATAAATTGAGAATGCTGAGTTTCTTTCAAGAAACTATTAGATATTTCAGCAGGAAATATGTGATAAAAAGGAATAGTATTTTAAAACAATTAGTTGGCACAATACAAAATAAGGAGCTGATTAATCATTTATAGTGTTTACACATTGAGGAGATAATGGCACATCTTAGTTCTAAACATAGATAATTAATTTCTGACTATCTTCTTAGTCTTTTTAGAGAAAAGTATTCAAAAATCTGTAAATAAGACAAAAGGATGTTTGCATATCTTTTCAATGTCAAACTAAAGCTTTGTTTAACAGAATCACTTAACAATTTTTTTTTCAGAACGTACTATTGTTTGACACTGCTATTTATTACTAAGAATTAAGATTGAGAAGTTACATGTGAACTTGGAGATTTTTGTATGGCATGCAAATAATTTGTGTCATAGAAAAGTTTACCTTAAAGGTGAGCTGTGTTGCATAATCAGTTTTTCAATTTAACATAGTAATCTTTCCTAAAATTTCTTTATCAAATGTTCCGTACACATTTAATTCCTAAAATACCCTTTGAATCACCTTGACTCTCATATTGGTTTTTCATCATTTAATTAGTTAAGTAAATTTTGGACAAATGTTCATTCTACATATGTATGAGGATCATTATTGTACCATTTGGAAGTTATTCCTGGTTAGCATTTCCCAATTCTGTTTGAATTCCAAACTGCCTTTTCAATTAATCTTAAGCCTCCCTGGCAAGTGCTCCTGCAAACTTAATTAATTAGTTCTCTGCAGTTGAAGAAATGAAAAAGAGTCTCTAGATGATGAAAAGAAAACCCCTTCTGTGGGTGTCCTTTACTTTCATTTCGATAGTAGTCTAGTCTGATTTTGATTTCCTGGGCTTCCCAGTAGAGGGCTTGTCTCTCAGAGCAGGAGAGAGGGATGTAACTGACATGACTTCGGCAGGTTCACACCGGATAATCATTGAAGTGCTTCCCAGTGTGGGCAAAATAATAAATAAATACAAGACAGGGCCACAAACTAAACCTGACAAGTTCAAGTGAGCCCTCCACAATGGCCTTGCAAAATGAAGAGACCTAAAGTAAACATACAGGATGGTCTGAAATGAAAACATTCTCTAACTAAAAGCAGTTCATGGTGGGTAGTCAAGTCCTCGGGAAGTATTTTTCTCTAAAAAAAAGGTCAATGCTTAACTATTATCAAGTCTGTTTTTTTGTTTTGTTTTGTTTTTTCATTTACAATAACATACGTGATAACATGTCTTTAAAATGTAACAGTAATTTTCTTTTCCTGTCTCCTCAGGGCAGCCATTCCACCAGAGCAGGAAACACCAAACCCCTCATTGCTTTATTATCATGTTAACTATGAACGATCTTATTCTTGCCTATGTAAGAGAAGTTTCAGCATGTACATTTTTACTTTTTATCCGACTTTATTTCCTTGCTTTGTTTTCTCCTGCATCCCTTATCTATCACCAATCAATTTCATGTTAACTCCTTTAGATCTTTCTTGTCTTTCTTTTGATTCTACTGTATAAAATAAGCGGTGAAACAGCCATTCTCCAGAGCACTTTCTCAATTCCTTCAGACTTTGCTTCCTGGCAATGGTTGACAGTTTGACTCAAATAAACTCATAAAAATTCTTACAGGTTTGGAAATTTCTTACTTTAACACCAGGCTGCCTCTGACGTCCAGTTTCTTGCTGGGCTTCTACCTACATGCTGTTTGGAATGCTGTTTCGTTAACACTGCTGCCTAAGCAGGTCCTTCCATTTTACTTCATGTACTCTTAGCTCCCACTGCACAAACACCTTGCTATTGCTGCTGGCCAATTAATGGGGAACCAATGAAAAGCCAAAAGATCATACACAGTTGTTAGATTCTAGTACATTTATTAAATAGAAAAAATTCAATAGAAAATTGTGTAAAAATTGTTTTAGAAATAAACAGGTTGGATGTGAGGGCGATCTGGCTGCAACATCTGTCACCCCATTGATCGCCAAGATTGATTCGGCTGATCTGGCTGGCTAGGCGGGTGTCCCCTTCCTCCCTCACCGCTCCATGTGTGTCCCTCCTGAAGCTGCACACTCGGTAGAACTTCCCCAATAGAGGAGAGAACCGTTCTTTGGTCAAGGGTATACAAGTAGCTGCGCTCCCCTGCTAGAACCTCCAAACAAGTCTCAAGAAATAAACAGGTATTGTTGGGCAAATGAGTTTGTAAAATCTGTATTTTTTTTGGTTTGCTCACTTTTATTGTTATAAAATGGTGCTGGGCAGCGCCAGGTATATGTCTGTGAAATGACAAACTACCTTCTTGCTTGGGAAGGGCCATTGTCTTGCTAACGTTTGCTGGAGGAGAGGTTTTTGTGCCAGAAAGGTTTTGAAGAAGAGAGAAGAGAGAAGGAGAAAGAGAAGTAGAAGGAAGCCATGTTTGCAGGGAGAGCAGAGGGAATGCAGAGTGCTGAAGGAGAAGCCAGTTTGTGCAGAAGAGAGAAGGTGTGCAGATGGGGAACCAGAGCTGAGGGGCTTTTGTGAGCCCTGCTGACACTGGTGAGGCCTTTGATTCTAGGAGGAACTGGAGAAGATTCTCCTGGTGTGGAACCGGATAATGTTTCAGTGGCTTTGGGAGCCTTGTGTGTTTGCTCGTTCACTGGTGCTAGACTCTAATAAAGGAATGGTCCACCATATTTTGCTTCCACTATTTCTTTACCGTCTGACTAAATGCAATGAGAACCTGAATGTGCATGGCCACAACAGCAGCGACTACTGGCCCTACAAAAATGTTTATTTTCAACTTTCAAGATAAAAAAATTTTAGAGTAGACATCAAAGAGCCAACATCATTATTGCAAAAGTTCCTAAGGGTTAGAGAAAACAGAATGCAAACATAATGCTGCGGGCACTGGTTAGGGCCACTGTGCAGACCCCAAAGAACAAAGAGGGTCTCAAGGTTGCTAAAATTTTCAATTAGCCAATTCTAAATTTTTTTTTTATGTGGAATAGAAATACATCTTTTTCTGGTAGGTGACCTGTGTGACCCAGGTTGTTTTTATCTTTCAATCACAAAATAGGGGCAGTTAATAGTACATGGTTATTGTCATTTTTCTTTTCCAGGTAAAGATCTTATTATCCTTATTTTCATTTCAATGTTGTTTAATAAATATTTGTCTTAACAGTTAGCTAGTGTAATGTAAAATGACTGAATAAAACATTTTGGCTTTCTGGACTAGTTAATTCCATAAAACCAACTACAGATTTGGGGAAACAAGCAGGCTGAGGTTTGGCAGAGAGTTTGTGAGACAGTTTTTACTTTTTGCTTGTTATTTACAAAATGTTTGAATTGCTGTGGTTCAGGGACCAAATATATGAACAATATGTGACAACAAAATAACAAACTGAAATAGTGATATTTTATTTTTCATCAATCAAACCAAGATGTTTTTAGACCAAAGACTTCATTGGCCAAATTTAACTTTGTTTTTTCAGAATGTAATTTGAAATTTGTTGAATATATTAATGTAATGGAATTCTTGAGCTTATTGAAAAAACCTGACTCTAGAAAATGCAAATATCTCTGAGGGCACTCAGCAGGAACCCAGCATCTGCCACAGTGACTGAGGAAATCCCTCGGTTCCCTACTGCCTCTCTCTTCATTTCCTGTCCTCCTTTTTGTTAGCTTATTTAACCTACAATTTTATAATTAAAATACAATGTTTTCAGCTCTCTGAAAATAACCTTATTCAATCTCTCTTCTCACATGAGTCCTGAAGCCCTAGTGGATTTGAAACATGTTAAAGAATGTCTCTTTTTTCTGCACTTCTTTACTCTACACAGAGTTTTACAAATCAAATGCCTTACCTGATACAACACAAAAGGTAATGGGGTGACTACAGGTGTGATATTCAGATTAAATGGTCTGAATCTGACTCCTTGGATCAAAACACGGTAACACCCATAAAGATGTTTGGTGTGGCATTCTGACTAACTTTTCATGGTGCCAGAATGGAAAAGAAGGACCCACAGACCTCTGTTAATTTAATTCAGGAGACTATGCACCTGAATGAAATTCACACTCGAGGTTTAGGGTGATATAGGCCCAGTAGTCACAGCATCACAGCCACCAGGAAGGTGCAGGTTCCCATTAGATTTGGACAGACAGTAATGGAACTGTGGAGCCAAACACTGGTGGGCCATTCTGTTATTCTAGCCTTGAAACTGGCTGACTAGTAAAAACACACAGAGCACCAAAACCCACTCACACATTCTCCAGTTCCACAACCAGGAGAATCTTTTCCAGTTTTTTCTAGAATCAAAGGCCCCCCACCAACACAGTCACATCTGGTTCCCCATCTGCACACCTTCTCCCTTCTCTGCACAAACTCTGTAAAACTGGCTTTTCCCTCATCACCCTGCCATCTTGGCTGCCTTCTCTGCAAAAATATGGCTTCCTTTGCCCTCCTTCTTCCTCACAAAATTTTCTTGGCATGAAAACCCCTCTTCCAGCACACATTAACATAACAAAGCCCCTTCCCAAGCAGGAAGTTAATTAGCAGTTTCACCTGGCAGCAGCCATTCACATGGGCAGTGGCCATTTTTAACAATAAAAGTGAGCAAACCCCCAAAATACAGATTTCACAAATTCATTTGCCCAACATCTGACTTCACATATCTTAATTCTCATTTATTAAGTATTGATTTCTGTCCTTACTTCAACCAGAGCAATCTTGTTTTTCTAATTTCAAAGATCTTCTTGGAGGCATCACAGTGGCTTTCATCAACTGATGTCAGTGAAATCTTCACATCTTTCCTTTCAGATTCACCCCATTTCTTTTTTGTTTAGCAAATCCTTCTCCACCAAACAATCAAAACATATCTATCAACTGTATTATCAAGATTTCTTCAGATACAAATGATAGAAATCCAATTCAAACTAGCTTGAGCAAATAGAAAAACATAAAAGAACTGTATAAATTCTGATGGCATGGAGTCTGCTATCTTTGACCCCTGAGATCCTTGGGTAATATTTTCCCCTTTCCTTTAGGTAAAGGTGAATATCAGAGATTGCACAGATAAGGGATGTTTCCCTCCATTCTATAGCTTTGCTTCCCTCACAGGCTTTATTCTGAGGGTGGCCCAGGACAATTTCAGACTTACATCCCCCTCAGTTTAGCAAACACCTGACCCGAAGTGCTTCTTTCCCAACAATCCTAGCAATAAGTCCTGCGCCAGACTGTTGTCGAAGCAGTGTGGAGTATGTGTACAACTATTGTCCCAATCACCATGTTATAGAATTTGCTGCTTTGCTTAACCAGGCCTTGGTCCAGGATCTACCTTAAAACTGGCAGATAGGGTTAGGACTAGCCATACTGTTAGCACTTATATGATATGAATGATCTGAGAGGTGAAGAAAACAATCTGTGAAGATGAGAAACCAGAGATTTTTGTAGTCTCAGATGCTGAATGAATAAACATTGATGAGAGTTTTGTGTCCTGGTGAATTAAAAACTATGAGAAGTGGCTAATTAACATTGATTGCATTCAGTAGTTACAGGTGCTGCCTATCTATTGATATAATGTTGTCATGTTCACATTGCATTGGTTTTAAGCTTTTTCTCTCTTGGCTTTGAAATGAGATTTTGTAAAACCTGTGGGTCTTAAATTGCTTATTTGGGTTTCTGAAAGACAGGACCAAGAACTACAGAATTTTCAGTATGTATACATTTATATATATAATATATATATGTTATATATTATAAAGAATCACCTATCTGATATTGGACCCTCTATAACTTGGATTAAGGAACTTTAGTTAAAAAGCCCTGAGTGTGAATGGTGATGTGAATGTAATCCCTTGTTGCAAATACAGGGAAGCAGGTGTCTTGGATGCAAACACCAAGAAACTGTGTGAGTGAGTGACCTTTGTGCAAACACAAAGGAATGCATGTGAATGGGCTTTAGGAAATTGTCCTAGAAGTTTACAGATCGACATTCCCTTGGTGCTTTTTAACTAGCAAAAGAAAAAGAATGTACTGACAGAAACTAGCCCCTTTTCCATATCAACAAGAAGTATTGATACATTAGCCATTCTTTCCCCTTATCAATCTTGTTACCTTTGTTCTACTTCTGATCAATGAAAGCTCTGGGAGAAGGAGATTCAGGAGGTTAGTCTCTCTTGACTGCCTCTCCATCTTCTCTTGACAACAGTTTGTGTCTTGAGCAATTTTTCTGCATGACTCTGGTAGTTCCCAGTGGGCTGGAGGACTACAATATATAATATTTTGAATTTTACATGTATATATTAAAATTATATATATATTGTATATATAATATATATGCATATATTACTCTTGAAACTATTTTGCTATCATCCATTCACTCATTCAGTATTTACTGATGATAAAACATAGGCATTATGAGCACGATATATAGCTGACTGCCAGGGGGATCTCTTCTCTGTCACTATCTGTGTGAGCTTGAGCAAATTAATTTGCCTTTCTTTTAGTTTTCACATTTTAAAATGGGGATAAAAATAGTACTATTCTTTTTTCTTTTCTTTTTTTGTATTTTTCTGAAGCTGGAAACGGGGAGAGACAGTCAGACAGACTCCCGCATTCACCTGACCGGGATCCACCCGGCACGCCCACCAGGGGGCGACGCTCTGCCCACCAGGGGATGATGCTCTGCCCCTCCGGGGCGTCGCTCTGCCGCGACCAGAGCCACTCTAGCGCCTGGGGCAGAGGCCAAGGAGCCATCCCCAGCGCCGGGGCCATCTTTGCTCCAATGGAGCCTCGCTGCGGGAGGGGAAGAGACAGAGAGGAAGGAGAGGGGGAGGGGTGGAGAAGCAGATGGGCGCTTCTCCTGTGTGCCCTGGCCGGGAATCGAACCCGGGACTTCTGCACGCCAGGTCGATGCTCTACCACTAAGCCAACTGACCAGGGCAATAGTACTATTCTTTATAGGAGTCTTTTTAGAGGAATAAATGAATTAAAATATATAAATAGCTAAGAACATTGTTTATCCACTATTGAATGCTTGTTATCGTCATCATCCACATCATCATCCTCATCATCTTCCTCTTCCTCTTTTTCTTTTCTACTCTAGAGCCTCCTTTGAAGATAGAAAAAACAGACATTTGTTATTTGAGGCTAACCACTTTATTTAATGCTGTTATAAATTTTCTCCCAAAGAGCTTTCTTGGTGGGATTTTTATACATCTGTCAATTAGTTCTGGCCATAGTCCATTTAGATAGCAGACATGGGAACTTGATCATGTTGTGAGAAGCAACAGAACATGGTACAATAAATTTGGCTGTCAATATTACTATGTAATATTTTTCACTGAAAATATTTTTGTTCATTAATGACCAAGAATTTCTGATTCTGTTTTTTTTTTTTTCTACTTCCACAAAACTTTGAGTTTGTCATAATTATACTCAAAGTAGTAGAACTGCTTCTGATCTGTTTTGGCTTCAACTTTTAAGGACACTAATCAGCTCAGGTCCATTCAAAAATTGACAAAGACCCAGAGATGTTTATATAGCGAACTAGGCAGAGAAAAGTTTATAAATTCTTTTGAAATAGAAGGTTAAAACAATTCTGAAACAAGTAGACAGCTATGTTGGCTGATGCTATGCTAATATAAATATTTTGATGTTATAGCATGATTTTGAGATTTCTTTCTTCATTAATTTTGAGTGCCATAAAAGTCAAAACCACTCTTATATTTGTTATGATTTCGTAAATTATTTTTCCTGATTTGAATCACAAAAACTCTTTGCACCTCACAATGATAACTAACCGATTCTGTACTCTTATCTCATGGAATGTCAATGACATGAAAATCCAACTGTACTCTGATTCTTTTATACTTTACAACATTTAATCCTGATTATGTCAAGCTCCTACACATTTATGTGCCAAATAAAAATCGGAAAAAAATTTAATACCAGTGAATTAAACAAGTTCATGTTTTTTTGTTTTTTGTTTTTTGTTTTTTTTTGTGAGAGAGAGACAGGCAGGGACAGACACACAGGAAGAGAGAGAAATGAGATACATTAACTCATAGTTGCGGCTCCTTAGTTGTATATTGATTGCTTTCTCATATGTACCTTGAGCAGGGGGCTTCAGCCAAACCAGTGAACCCTTGCTCAAGCTAGCAACCCTGGGTTTAAGCCAGTGACATTGGGATTCAAGCCAATGATCTTTGAGCTCAAGCCAGTGACCATGAGGTCATGTCTATGATACCATGCTCAAAACAGCGACCTTGCACTCAAGCTGGTGAGCCCACGCTCAAGCTGGATGAGCCTATACTTAAGCCAGCAACTTCAGGGTTTCAAACCTGGGTACTCAGCATCCCAGGCAATGTTCCATACCACTGAGCCACCGCCTGGTCAGGCAAGTTCAGGAATTTCACGTGTCACTCTCCTAGTCAATCTAGAGGTACTTTTGCATATCCATAAGTGATAAATAACTACTGAAATAGGTTAATGCTGAGGTGATATTAGATTGATCAAAGACAGAAATATTTGACTTTATGGTTTTGAAAAATTACTGCATTATGTATAGTGTCTATCTGGTGTCTATTTTTTGTTATTCTTATTTTTCCAAATAGGGGCAGGGAGATAGAAAGACAGACTCCTGCACGCACCCTGATCTGGTTTCACCCAACAAACCCCATCTGGGGCAAATGCTCTGCTCATCTGGGGCCTTGCTCGCAACAAATTATTTTTACCATCTGAGGCAGAGGCTTCACAGAGCTATCCTCAGAGCCTCAGGCCAATGTGCTCGAACCAACCAAGCTATGGCTGCAGAAGAAGAAGAGAGAGAGAGAAGGGGAGGGGAGGGGTGGAGAAGTAGATAGTTGGTTCTCCTTATGTGCCCTGATCAGGAATCGAACCCAGGACATTCACATGCCAGACCAACACTCTACCACTGAGTCAACTAACCAGGGCTGGTGTTTATTTGGATATGAGATATTGAGTGAAATTGCATCAATATTAATAATGCAAACATCCAAAAAGACTTAATGCAACCAAATTCATTTCATTTGAAATGCTAGTACCAAACATAATACATTGTGTGATAACTATATATAGCTACATATAAGTCATTATTTGTAACACATATAATGTATTTTAGCACATTGTATTATAACTTGTTGTATACTTGCTTTTAAACAAGGACCATGCAATTAATTTTTTTATTTTAGTTGCCTAGTCCAGGACCTCAATAATTTAGAAAGTATTTGGTAAATGGGTTTGAAAAAACATAGAAATAGATAAGTATAAAGAAATTTTATAATATCTACATTTTTAATATATAAACTTGCTGGTAAAGAAATAAATATTGTTTTTCAGCACATAAATCATTCATAAAATTTATTTATAGCTGTATTATCCTTTATTAGTAGTAATCAAATCCCAAGTTTATAAAATGACTAATGTCTACCAATAATTAGAAATTTAGGAGTTTAGACCTTGTGATGCTTTTCAAAATGATGGTTTATTGCCTGACCAGCTGGAGACACAGTGAATAGAGCATCGACCTGAGATGCTGAGTACCCAGGTTCAAAACCCCGAGGTTGCTGACTTCAGTACATGCTTACCAGTTTGAGCACAGATTTGCCGGCTTGAATGTGGGATCATAAACATGACCCATGGTTGCTGGCTTGAGCCCAGAGGTCGTTCGCTGGCTTGAAGCTTAAGGCAGGAGTCGGGAACCTATGACTCGCGAGCCAGACGTGGCTCTTTTGATGGCTGCATCTGGCTCGCAGACAAATCTTTAATAAAAAAAAAATAATAACGTTAAAAATATAAAACATTCTCATGTATTACAATCCATTCATTTTCTACTGCTCATGTTCAAGGTTGTAGGTGACTGGAGCCAATCACAGCTGTCCTCTAGGACAACACCAAATTCTTACTGGATAATGCATAACGTACATGGGTCGTTGTGAGGTCAGAAAGTAAACTTCCCTCCTTTTAATCAAGTAGTCAGCTAGCTAATTGTAGAAACTTTTTTGTCGAAGAAGATGGCTAAAGGAAAAACAGATGAGGAGTATTGTACTTTTCAGCATGAATGGACAGAGGAATTCACCTTTGTGGAGAGAGCAGGTTCTGCAGTGTGTCTAATATGCAATGATAAAATTGCATCGATAAAACGGTCAAATATAAAGCAGCACTTCAACACACACCATACTACATTTGCATCAAAATATCCAGTGGGGGACAGCAGAAGAAAGCATGTCAAGAGCTACTGTGCAAAATGCAAGCTAGTCAGCAGCAGCTCTGTTTTTGGACCCAACAAGGTGACTTGAATTCTGCTAGCTTTGCTGGTGCTTTAGCAGTTGTGAGAAATGAAAAGCCATTCACAGATGAGGAGTATGTCAAAACATTCATGCTTGATGTTGCCAATGATCTTTTTGACAACTTTTCAGATAAAGACAAGACAATTAAATGAATAAAAGACATGCCTCAGTCAGCAAGAACTGTTCACACTCGTACCATCATGATAGTAACTCAAATTTAGGCAACACAAGTGAAGGACATAAATGCAGCACCATTCTTTTCTCTCGCTTTGGATGAGTCAACAGATGTAAGCCATTTATCCCAGATCAGTATGATTGTAAGGTATGCTGTCAGTGATACACTATTTGAGGAAAGTCTTGCTGTTTTGCCTCTGAAAGAGACAACAAGAGGGTAGGATTTATTCAAGTCTTTCACTGAGTTTGTAAAGAAAAAAATCCCCCGACAGATAAACTTATTTCGATGTGTACTGATGGTGCTCCGTGCATGGTGGGGAAAAACAGAGAATTCGTAGCGCTTCTTCATGAACGTGAATAGAGACCCATCATAAGTTTTCACTGCATTCTACAGCAGGAGGCGCTTTGTGATCAGATGTGTGGCGAGCAGCTTGGTGAGGTGATGTTACTGGTCATTCGGGTGGTCCACTTTATTGTTGCCCAAGCTTTAAATGATCGCCAGCTTAAAACACTGCTGGATGAAGTTGGGAATAATTATCCTGGTCTGCTTCTGCACAGCAATGTGTGTTGGTTGTCAAGAGAGAACGTGCTCAGCCGTTTTGCGGCTTGTTTGAGCAAAATCTGGACTTTTCTTGAAGTGAAAAACGTCAAGCATCCTCAGTTAGCTAACACTGAGTGGTTCCTGAAGTTCTTTCATCTTGTTGATATGACTGAACATCTGAACCAGCTTAATGTGAAGATGCAAGCAAGGTATTGGAAATACAGTCTTATCCCTTCAATAAGCAGTGTTTGCATTTGAAAACAAGCTGTAACTCTTCGTCTGCTGATACTGAAACAGGTCGTTTACTACACTTTGAAAAACTTATGCATACATAAAGATGTATGCACAGCAAGTGACCCTGCTCAACATCTTGATCTCCAGCAGCTAGTGGGCTTCACATCTAATCTCCTGCACTCATTCAAAGTGCGCTTAGGAGAATTTCGTGAGCGCACTCATCTTTTTAAGTTCATTACCCATCCACACGAGTGTGCAGTGGACAGCGCCAACCTGAGTTACAACCTCAGTGTCTCTGTCAGAGATTTTGAGCTATAAGCTGCTGACCTGAAGGCCTCAGACATGTGAGGGAATAAGTTCAAGTCACTGAATGAAGATTTGGAAAGACTTGCATGACAGCAAGCAGAGTTGGTGAGCAAACACAAGTGGGGAGAAATAAAAAACTTCAACCTGCCTGTATGAAGCTTAACCTCACCACATATCAACCAGACTACAAAGCCATCAGCAAAACCATGCAGCACCAGAAGTCACATTAATGGTAAGAAGTACTTTATTCATCATTGGTTAGCAACAGCATAACAACATTATTAAAAAGAATTCAAAGGCTTATTGTACTTTAAATGTGTTGGTCTTATATAAAATGCACACATTTACTTGTATTTAGTGTTAAACATATTGTATGGCTCTCAGGGAATTACATTTTAAAATATGTGGTGTTCGTGGCTCTCTCAGTCAAAAAGGTCCCTGACCCCTGGCCTAAGGTCTCTGGCTTAAACCCAAGGTTGCTGGCTTGAGCAAGGGGTCATTGGCTCAGCTGGAATAAACCCTCCTGGTCTCACACACAAAAAATGATGGTTTATTTAAAATTTCTGTCATCTCTGGATCTGTTAAACCATTTGGATTGTATTTGGTCAATCTGTCAGACAGAAAAATGTTTGTAATTGTTTTTGTCTTCATTTTGGATATTATTTTCTCAAATTTGTATTTTACATGTTCTAATATATGTAGTTATAATTTACTTTAATAATATTTTATAGGTATGAATTAATATGTGTTTAATTCTAAGAACTTGAAAGATACAGAGAAACAGAAAAGAAAAATAACATAATTTCAATAAGTAAATGCTGCCTTATAAATATTTTGTTGTATAGGCAATTTGTGTGCAAATTTTTTTTAATTTTATTGAGTTTATTGGAGTGAAATTGGTTAATAAAATGATATAGGTTTTAGGTTTACAGTTCCATAATACATCATCTGCATATTGTACTGTGTGTTCACCACCCCCAGTGAAGTCTCCTTCCGTCACCATTTATCCCACCTTTACCCTCTTCTGACTCCCCCGTCCCTTTCCCTCTTGCAATACCCACACTGTTGTCTGTGTCTATGAGCTTTTTTCTTTGCTTAATCTCTTCACCTTTTTCACCCAGCCCCCCAACCCCCATGCCCTCCAACAGCTAGCTGTCAGTCTTCTATGAGTCTGTTTCTATTTTGATAGTTTGTTTTAGTCATTAGATTCCACGTAAGTAAATGATATAATACTTGTTTTTCTCTAACTGTATGTAAATATTAACAGATATTTATTTTTGTTGCCTTTCTGTATCATAATAATGTGTATGCTGTTTCATAGCCATTTTATTTTCTATTTAGCATTTTATACAGTAATAAATATTCCTTAATAATGTGGATTTTTAATGACATTCACTGTTATATCATTATTTAGTAAATTAGTACTCCATTTTTTTGAGCATTCAGGTTCTTTCTAAGTTTTTACTATTCTTAAATATACTATCTTGAACATCCTTATATCTATAGTCACAAATCTTTATAATTTTCTTTTTTTTTTTTTCAGAGACAGAGAGTCAGATAGAGGGATAGATAGGGACAGATAGGAACAGAGAGAGATGAGAAGCATCAATCATCAGTTTTGCATTGTGACACCTTAGTTGTTCATTGATTGCTTTCTCATATGTGCCTTGACAGTGGGGCTACAGCAGACCAAGTAACCCCTTTCTCGAGCCAGCGACCTTGGGTTCAAGCTGGTGAGCTTTGCTCAAACCAGAAGAGCCCACACTCAAGCTGGCAATCTCGGGGTCTCGAACCTGGGTCCTCTGCATTCCAGTCCAACGCTCTATCCACTGCGCCACTGCCTGGTCAGGCTCTATAATTTTTTGGTAGTAATAATTATAAGTGAATTATTATTTCAAAGGTTATGTACATATTTGGACATATTCAACCTAAAAGATTATTTTAGCTTCTATTATCGTCTTCCAACTTAATCATGTATTCCATTTTTTTAAAATCACTATAAATTGAACGAGCAATTTTTTTACCTTTAAACAGTTAGTTACTTTACAGATTCTTAAGATTATAATAAACTCTTCTGATGTAAAATAATATCATTGGTATAAAGAAATTATTGTAACTATGGTAATATAGAGATGGATCAAAGTAGGTTTACAGTTGTGAGTGACATTCTTTTGAGTTAATGAAGAAAGCTATGGTAATAATCATAACCTGTATTTTTTTTTCCATACGAACAACTGTTGCCTTACTTTTGCCAACCTCAGTGTTTAGCTCTGAGTGCTTACTAAGTGCCTGGCATGTTATTTAGAGCAGATACTGTCTAGTGTTCACTCAAACCACTTCTGTAAGATCAGTACTATTAATTTTCCCAATTTAATGTTAAATTGAGGAAACAGAGTCACAAAGAGATTAAGTATTATGTCCATGGTCACACAGCTTGTAAGTGACTGGACTAAGATACAAAGCTAAGCACTTTGGCTCC
The DNA here is from genome assembly GCF_036850995.1 of Saccopteryx leptura. Taxonomy (NCBI): domain Eukaryota; kingdom Metazoa; phylum Chordata; class Mammalia; order Chiroptera; family Emballonuridae; genus Saccopteryx; species Saccopteryx leptura. The sequence continues at coordinate 143,346,627 of NC_089505.1, forward strand.
TGAGACCATATCATTTGCTGCTGCATTACACTGCATCTAAAACAGCTGTCATGATGTGAGTAACCAGTTTATTTGCTGATTATTAATGGATACTTGGCATTCTCAAGCAGATAATTGCATTATGTCATGAAACTTTGCCTAATTCTTGCAAAGAGATTGTGAAGTAATTTTTAGATTAAAGTGTGTTTAGATGGAAGTCAAAACCATCTATGGCCCCCTCTTGGTACATAGACTGCTTTTGTGTGTATTGTTTAAAACATGGAGAACTACACATCTTTCTTGGGTGAAAGGTAGTATCAAATATAATACTTGAAGGAAGGAAAAGTGTGGTCTGATTGGTACTTCAGAAAAGTTATTATTATTTTTCTTATTAAACCTGATCAAATATGCTTACTCCTGGTGTCAAGCAGAGGTCTTTTCTGTATCACATGGAAAATCTCTGGCTTTGCTGAAGGCAGAGAAAGATTTAAAATTACTTTCTAAAAAGAAATTAGCTATTCTGCACTGTTACACATATTTGCCTAAACCATAAAAAAGATGAGATTGCTCCATTCTCTTCTACTATCTGAGACTGATTTATGAATTATCCTTACTCTTTTAATTGTTTTTTTCTATTTGCCAGTTCCTGCCTTTAAATTCAACAATGTAACACCATGGATTTTGGAACTTGAGGCCCGACCCATCAGTTGAGAATAATAAAAAGAATAAGAATAAAAATTCTGTTCTACAATAATTTTTTTCATAATCAGTCTTTCATGTAGATAGCTTTATTATTCTCATTTTACAAATGAGGAAATGGAGGCAGAAAGACAGTATTTAAACAAGCCCAGAACACACAGCTTGTAAGTGACAGATAATATTCTTGAATTCAAGCTCTGACTTCAGAGTCCTTGCTCATAATCATTGCTATCTGATCCTCTGTGATAATTACTAGCTCACAGAGCTTCTGTGAAATAAATAGAAAGTATTTATCACAGTATCTAGAATGTGATACACAGTAAATGATTGCATTGTTGTTGATGATGTTACAGTTGTTATCACCCCATTAAAAATATATCTTCTATTCATGTAAAATATTAAATACAGCCAAATAATGTATGCATGGTAAGTTATAATAAATACCTACCTAATATCTACTTTAAAAAACAGAACTTGGCTACTTGAAGCAAAGCAGTACACAATCTTGTCCTTCCCTTCACTTCCTGAGAGCTAGCTCACTCTGACGTCAGTTTTAGCTTGTCTTTCTCTCTTATGATCATTTAGAATAATTTTGTCATTTATTCAGTATTTAAGTGTTTGTCCCAAGATGGCTTTTCAGTTATCTAGTTTACAGTAAGAAAAAACATGAAGGAAAAGTATTGTTTCCGTTTACCTCTAACTGTCTTGAAGAGGTTTTCTGTACTATTACCTCTTTTTCCTCCACTGACTTCACCCACGGTGGCATAGAATGTGAAGGCTGATGAGAAAGAGCAAGAAGCTAGAATCCTGGCTATAGTGCTGACAGTTCCAGTGCCATGTCCGCAAAGGCTTGCAGAGTGGGATTTTATTTTTTACTCCTCTCAGTCCCTTGGGGATATGGCTTTTAGCTATATCACACGATCTAATTCTGCCCAACTGTCTTAGTGCTTCAGGTCATACTCCTTCACTTCACTTCAAGTATCTGAGAAGGTCAATCCATATGTCTTTCTAAATCTCCCTTTTACCTTTTATTCCTCAACATATATATATTCTACTATTATTATCCCACTGTATCTTACTCCTTTGTCTCACTTGCTAGTTACAAGTTTTCTTTCCCCTAAACATAATTTCAAATAGCTCTGTCTCCATATTTCTTTCCTTCTAATTTCTACATCCTCCTCCTTAGCCATCTATTCATTCCTATATTTCAGATTATAGTCTAATCTCTCATTTGAATTTTTATTTTACATTTCCAATCTGTTATAGGTAGCCCTACATAAATATTCTATATTGATTTCTTTTTATCATATTGAAAACTGATTTAACCATTTGCCCCTCCAAAATGTGCTCTTCTCACATATTCTTATTTTCATCAATGGTACATAATTCCAAACAACAATGCTCCAAATCTCAGTGCAGAAGTTCTTAAAAGGACTGATGTTCTCTTCAAAGAGCATTTGGTACATATGGGCTTTTTGGGTCATGATTGCCACGGGGATTGAATGTTGCTAGTACCACTTGATTGTAGGGGCTAGAGATGCTGTATATTCATAGAACAGGCTTACATGGTTCACAAATTGTTCCATATCTTAAATGAATTTACCGTATTTTTTGCTCACACACTTTTTCCCCCCAAAAGTTGAGGGGGAAATGCCCGTGTGTCTTATGGAGCAAATGTTCATTTTTTTAAAGCTGCTGAAGGTTCCTGGACAACTAGAAGAGTATTTGAACATTAAAGTCTCTTCTCATTTGTTAATAACAGTGCTAATGGTGGTTAATACTGCTTTGAGTTTACATTGTTCAAATATTATTGTGGTATATTTTATTAAATATTTTAACACACCATTTGGTTCAGAATTTTTTTTTCTTATTTTCCTCCTTAAAACCCAGGTGCATCTTATGGTTAGGTGCGTCTTATGGAGAGAAAAATATGGTAAATGTCCCAGCAGACATAAATATAGACTAAAACATTTTAAGGCACTGGCTGGTTGGCTCAGAGGTAGAGCATTGGCCCAGCATGTGGAAGTCCTGAGTTCGATTCCCTGCCAGGGCACACAAGAGAAGCTCCCATCTGCTTCTCCACCCTTTCCCTTCTCCTTCTTCTCTATCTGTCTCTTCCCCTCCCGCAGCCAATGCTCCATTGGAGCAAGGTTGGCCCGGGCACTGAGGATGGCTCCATGGCCTACACCTCAGACACTAGAATGGCTTCTATTGCAACGGAGCTACACCCCAGAGAGGCCAAGCATCGCCCCCTGGTGGGCATGCTGGGTGGATTCTGGTCTGGTGCATATGAGAGTCTGCCTGTCTGCCTCCCCCCAGATTCTCATTTCAGAAAAATACAAAAAACAAAACGAAAAAAGATACTAGAATGTGAGATTTTGTCTATTTAATCTTTAAACCAGTACAGTATTTGGTTCAAAGTTAGGATGTCACTAAATGTTTATTGCATGCATAATTATAATATGATGTTGTAAATGTTGACTGTAAAAAAATATGCACACAAATTCATGTAAAAACATGAGGGGTGGATCACAGTTGGGCGCTGCGGGGGGAGTCTGTCTGCTCCCCTGCCCCGCTTCTCACTTTGGAAAAAAAATTTAAATCCTTTCAACTCAGAATCCAATTTTGTTTTACTTTACACAGGAACAATTTTTAGCTGTTTTTAACATATAGTGAATATCCAGAAATTTATATACTGTGTAATTCATACCTTTTCATAAATATTGACAAGAGTATTTTATCATCACAGAAAACTATATCACTGTTGGTAATTTGCTCATGGTGTTTGAGTTACCAATAGACAAACACTTCTTGTCTGCATTTACAGTTGTTGCATTTGTGGTGATTATTCATATTGATGCAAACAGCTGAGGACTAATTGCATTCACTCATTTATTCATTCAAGATGTAATTTTATTATGCTTTCTTAAATAAATTGTGTTATGGTATATATACTGAGGTACATATTGCTGAAAATCTTTAATATGTCACTTTTAAGAATTATAGTGTTTAATAAATGGCTGCACATTGTTTTTAAGCAATTGGAAATTTTATTTTAAGATAAACAAGGAGGATTATTAATAATAGCTTTACATGCGGGTAGTTTGGGATGTGATAGATTAAAACCTATTAACTTAGAGTCTTCTCTAAATTCTTCTTCTCTTTTATCTACTAACATACATATATTTGTCAAATTTTATAAATGCTACTGTTGCGAATATTCTAACATTTTTCACATATTACCAGTTTTTAAAGTCTCAATTTACATAATCTTAATCTCAATTTTTAATTTTTTTCTAATTAATTTTCTTACTTAACAGTTATTTTTTTTTAATTTGAGCATTGGATTCATATTGACTTAGATTCATATATTATCTTTTCACCTATTAGTTGTTTCTTAATTGTTTCATATTTTAAAAGGACTAGTAAGTCTTTCTTAGCAATAACAATATTAATTAATAATGTTTACAGCATAATAAATATTCATTTAATATTAGTTTTCTCTTTCAGTTATAATGACCATAACATTCTAGATTTTATAAAATAATCTGGATTGTAATAGTAAATGCTGCTGTCAGACCATATGACAATCTTAGTCTTAGAAAATAGGGTCAACATAATTACAGTCTCTCAATTTGGTGTATATGCACTAAAGGCCCAGGTGTGAATGTACCTACCAAACAAGCATTTGAGAGTTCCTTTAGCAGTAGGCATTATTTGATCTCAGAAGATAAATTCTCATTACTTCTTCAATAATTTGCAGATACATTTGATGCTTATTTATTCTTATTCCATCTAAGTTATCATTTCTGGTAAATGTCAGGAACTTATTTTCAGCTTACATTTTTATGAAATGTATTTCCATTCAATTGCTATTTACCCGAAATGGAAACACAAAACCCTTATCATGAAGCAGCACTTTTCCTGCCTCTTTATAAATGAAACTTTTCTGAAAATTAATGTGGTACCTTAAGTTAACAACAGTAATTTGAATGCCAACATAGATGCTACATAAAGGAATAGGAAACATAAGCCATTTTTATTATTGTTATTGGTGAAGCCCATTTCAGAAGATTGCTTATTTCCTCCAGTTGGGGCTTCTTATTTTAAAGATTCATCTGTAAAATAAGTTGTCAGAAAGTTCATTTAAAGCTGTGGTCCTGGCCTATTTTCTGAGATGACTTTCTTAAACATGCAGAGATTAACTAATTTCTGTCAGGAATAGTCTTAAAAGGAGATCAGAAATAGTAATAGGAGAAAAGAAGTGAGTCAAGTTTGAGGCATTAGGGACAGTGGAAAAATGTGCCTTTAGCTAGTTTTAAAGAACCAGATTTACAAAATATAGAGAACAAACCCAAGGTATTTTGAGACAGCCTGGTAAATGTGTGAGATTGTTGATGGAGTATGGTTTGTAGACAGAAGGGGGAACATTATTCTGAAGAAGCAGACTCTACACACAATTGTGAAAAAAATAGAAACAAAAGTATTAGGTGGATCCAAGAGCAAAATAAATGTGTGGGGGGGGGTGTGTGTAGGAACATGCAGGTATTAAAAAGGATAATATAAAATTAGAAGAGAGAAACTTTAAAAAATGAAGAAAAAAAAAACAAGACAAAAGATGGGGTTATAAGTAGTAAAAGTATCAAATTATAGTTGTTTTGATGGAAACATCATCAGATAAGACATAATCAAAAGCCAGGATAGATATGCCAAATTTAAGAAAACTGGCTGACTTCTTTAACATAATTATCATACACAGCTTGTAACTTTATGTATCACTTTGAGGTTTCTATTTTATAAAGAATGACTCCATTGTCACATGTTCAGCAATTGAATCAGCAGTTTTCTTCTATTGTCAATGACAGAAAATAATCAAATTTGAAACATTTGTATTTTTTAATAAGCTGCTATTTTAGAAGCTAGGATAAAGTATTTTGGGTGTACTCTTACCCTTGATCTCTATGAATCAATTTAAAATGCCGATTTTGTAAGTAAAATATATATGATCCTGGAACTGCTTCTAGCCATGACAGGAAATGGTAGTGTCAGTAGACTGAATTTTCCATCCTTCCGTAAACAACTATAACACTGAGCAAAATGTGTGAGGCGATTGATTTTAAGCTGTGCAAAACAGGCAGTGCAAGACTGAAATTTTGAAAGAAAGTAACCATGAGATAGGTGAGACCCTGTTCACGCCAGGTCTCTGCCTGGAGGTATCCTCTCAGTCATGGCCCCTGGAGGTAGATGCAGTGGCAGAGAACCAGAGGAAAGGTTTCTGTGGAGGGAAGACATTCCCCAATTCAGAAGAGAGTGCCATTAATTTATTGACAAAGACTGTACAGGACCTAATAGAGCAAGATTCCCCATGGCTAACAGGGAACAAGTGCTGTGGGGTTGAGAGTTAAATGAGATAGCAAAGGTCATGCGAACTAGGAGGCACTGGGGTTCTAGACCAGCCATTGAGGACAGACCTCACAATGCTGGGCAGCTCAGACATTAAGAAAGTAAGAATGAGTAAGGACCAAACCCTAAAGTAAAAGCCATATCATAGGACTAAGTAAAAAACCAAAATGGTTTTTCTTCCTAAAACCAGTGGTGGGATTCAAATAATTTAACAAAGTAACTGGAAATATGAAAAATAAAATGAAGAATAAGAAAAAGAACAATAACGAAGGCAAAATAGTTAGTACATTGATAAATCAGTACAATTTATAAAACTATACCTTTACTAATAAGGAGAAAGAGAAGGAAATATAAATTACCAATATCAAGAATAAAAGATAAGCCCTTGCCAGTTGGCTCAGTGGTAGAGTGTCAACCCGGTGTGTGGAAGTCCCAGGTTCAATTCCCAGCCAGGGCACACAGGAGAAGCGCTCATCTGCTTCTCTGCCCTTTCCCCTCTCCTTTCTCTTTATTTCTCTCTATCTCTCTCTTCTCCTCCAGCAGCCAAGGCTCTATTGGAGCAAAGTTGGCCCAGGCGTTGAGGATGGTTCCATAGCCTCTGCCTCAGGTGTTAGAATGGCTCTGTTTGCAACTGAGCAATGCTCCAGATGGGCAGAGTGTCACCCCTAGTGGATTTGCCAGGTGGATCCCGGTTGGAAGCATGCGAGACTGTCTCTCTGCCTCCCTGCTTCTCATTTCAGAAAAATACAAAAAAAAAAAAGAATAAATGATGGGATATTTCTACAGACCTTAGAGATACTAAAAAAAATTAAGAAATATTATACAGAAAATAAATCCAATGCACTTAAAACAAATTCCTTGAACCACACAGCACAAAATCCTGACAGAACATGTTAAAATAGAAACTATCAATAACAGTTATATGTTAAAAAATTAATTATCAAAACCTTCCCCAAATAACACTTCAGGTCCAGAAAATATTCTTGTGAATTTTTATCAAATATTTAAAGAAGAAAAACTAACAATGTTCTTAATCTATTTTAGAAAATAGACCAGGGAACACTAACTAATTTATTGATAAGGTCGTCATATCTTCAATAGCAAAAACATTAAAAAAAGTATCCTTCATATTTATTGCTATGAACTTCCTTAACACATATTAGTTATACAAACCAGAAATAAATAAAAGTATATCATGAACAAGTTGGCTTTATCATAGTTATGCAACTTTGTTTTAACATTTAAATATCAGTAAATCTAACTCACCACATGAACAGTACAAACTCAGCAAAAAGATCATCTAAATTAGCAATTTTCAACATTCTTCATCTCATAGCACACATAAACTAATACTCAAAATTCTATGGCACACCAAAAATACATTTTTTTCTGATATTACAAAAAATTAGGTATTACTTTTATTCATTCACAACTGATGTTCGTTGTTGTGTTGGCTATTGTCATGTTTTTGACAATCTAAGGGAAAAGAGGTCAGGTCTCCTGACTAAATAGTTGAAAACTGCAATTTAAAAAATTTTTGTGTCACACCAGTGTGCCTCTGCAGCACACTATTTGAAAATCACTGATCTAAATAGTTGCCTAAAAATGAGCAAGACCCAACCACAGCCTGCTTAATAAGATCATGGAGAAGAATAAATGTATACACATAATCTCCTGTGTAATATAGAGCCTGGAGATGTAATACACATGGAGGTGTTTGGTTAAAGTCAACAGTGGTTGTTACTAAATATTCTGAAGCAGTTTCTTGTTTTAATATAACTTTCAGAACAAAATTTCATATATTTCATCAAGAACCAACTTTTATAAGAGCTGAAGAGAATAGCAAGAAGCAGTTTATTTCTGAGAAGTGTTAAAGACAGCATTTCTGACTTACCCATGATACCATGAATACTAGCCTCCCGCTCGTGCTTAACCAGAAGAATCTGCAGTAGACATCATCCTTATAGTGACAGCCAATATTTTTACATTGATTATCATGTGCTTGGCTGGAAAGCAGAGAATGTGCCTGGAAAATGATGTTAGCTGAATTTGAATTTACCTCTAGAGTCCATAAACGGCTAACTACTTAGGTGACATGAACTAAGTTAAGAGGAAAAAAAAAATCAGTGAAGTATAAAAAAAAAAAAATTCAAGTAGGACAAACTTTAATTAATAAAAATTTGGAAAAGAGTATGCTGAACATTCTGTCTTCTATTTTATGCTTAACAAGACACTTTCATAAATATTAACTCAGATATTTGTTAATGCTAAAATAATTTAAAGCAGAATTTTTAAAAGCCTTCAATTTGTTAATGTGCATTACAAATCTCTAAAAGATGACATAAAATTAATTATTCCCCATAATTTTCCATCCAAACATCATTAACCTCCTACAGGACCAGAAAGCCACAATATGCAATTTAATAAGTGTTGCACTGCCTGACCAGGTGGTGGCGCAGTGGATAGAGCGTCAGACTGGGATGCGGAGGACCCAGGTTCGAGACCCCGAGGTTGCCAGTTTGAGCGTGGGCTCATCTGGCTTGAGCAAAAAGCTCACCAGCTTGGATCCAAGGTCGCTGGCTCGAGCAAGGGGTTATTCGGTCCGCTGAAGGCCCACGGTCAAGGCACATATGAGAAAGCAATCAATGAACAACTAAAGTGTCGCAATGCGCAACGAAAAACTAATGATTGATGCTTCTCATCTCTCCGTTCCTGTCTGTCCCTGTCTATCCCCCACTCTGACTCTCTCTCTGTAAAAAAATAAAATAAAATAAAAATAATTAATAAGTGTTGCACTAAAAAGTTGTGAGGTCTTTAGGAGTATGGTCTGTGTTTCAATAAAATCTATATTTTCAGAACCAAGAACAAAAATCTGGCATTTTATAAATGTTTCTTTAATTATTTTTCCCATTTATTATTATTCTTGCATAACATGAAACTTCGATGCACAGAGAGAATAAGTGACAAGTGACAGAGATGGGGTTTAATTCTTAATTGCAGTCTTCTGCTGTGTGAGCGGAAGTGGTCAGGCTTCATGTTAGAGGGAAATGGGAATTCATGGGGCAGAATGGTATCAAATTGGTAATTGGCAAATATATGATCTCAGAGTGCCACTATTCCATGGCAGGCTGATTTTGAGCAAATTATCTAATCTTTCTAGGCTTTATGTACTCCCTTTGCTATGAAATAGAGAATCAATTTGATTAATTACTTCTGAAATACCCAATAGCTCTACAATTCTTTCAGAAATAGCAGAATATAAATGGGTGAAGAAAGCAAACAATATAGTTTCAGGTGTGTGGGGAGCAACTGGATTCTTCAAAATTAGTAGCTATTGGCAGACTGTCCCTAAACATGAGCACCATCACCAGGCACCTTGTTTTATTAATACTGCTTTTTAAATCTTTTTTCTTACTATTCACCTTGCGATTTATAATAATTGCTTAAGTGAAAAGAGGGTATTTCATTCTTAAAAGTAGTTTCTCATTTATTTTCCCATTTTATCCTTTGCTCATTATGAGGAAGAAAGCACCCGGCTGTAACTAGGCCTTTAAGACAAACAGGATTTGCATACAGTCTCCCAGTAAACAAAGAGCAGAGACAGGTCTGCTGACTTCCAACTTTATGTGTTTTTTTTTTTTCTCCAGATTGTTTTTTCCTTTCTTTCATTAATATTTGAATTTCTTTTTCTTAGCATTGGGACTTCCAGATTTAGATTTCCCACCATTAGTGCTGTTCAGAGATCAGGATCTCTATCTAACTGGGGCTGGGCGCCTCACTTTCTTTTGGCTCTGGAGCTTGCCTCTTTAACAAAGATGGTGAAAGCTTCTCTCAACTGGTAGAGATACCCCTAAAAATGCCACTGCAAACTCAAACTTTAAATCTTCTATTATAAAAATGTCTCAAACCTCAACTCACAGATAAAAGTATCATATTTGAAACTATACCAAAAATTTAAAAATTCACTCTTTAAATGAAGTTTTTTTACAAATTTCTTCAACTTTTCTAAGCACAATGAAGGCTAAGAAAGAGTTTTAGGTTGCAGGTTTGCTTGTCAACTCTCAAGGGTGAAGAGGTATTGATAGAGAAATATAATTACCAAATGCTTAGTAGAATACTTAACACAATAACGTTAAATAATCCTTAAAAGTTTTATCTTAAATAAACAACACCATTTCTTTATGTGGTATCATTTGTTCTTTCATAAATTATTAGTTGAGTACCATGTTTTAACAAATCTTCTAAGTTCTTGTTGGTTTAAAGATAAGCAAGACAAAAATTAATTCTTAACCTCAAAGTCTTTGTAGTCTAATAAGAAGGACAGGAGAGACTCAAAGTATCACATTGTTTCATACTATGAGAGTACAAGTGAAAATGACTTTAATATATGTAGGCAGAAGATGCTATGGCAACAAGGGAGGCAGCTCCTGAAGATTAAAGTCAATTCAGATGAACAAGTGAGGCTTGTGTTGGGTCCTAAGGGGATGGGAATTCATCAGGAAATGGGTAAGGAGATGATAATCCCAAGCATAAATTTTAGCAAATGAAAAGAGAATATCACTTTAAGGAAAATGAATGGAGTGATAAATACGGTATTTTATTAAATATTTTAACACACCATTAGGTTCAGAATATTTTTTTTCTTATTTTCCTCCTTAAAACCCTATGTGTCTTATGGTCAGGTGCGTTTTATGGAGCGAAAAATATGGTAATTAATTTAACATTGTCAATTTGAAAAAAATTAACATTTGAACCATACCCAATATGAAAATAAAACTTCATAATGCTACAAATGAAATATTGCAATTACTAAGTGTCCCTCTAAGACTGTTTTTACTTTCATTCTTAATGTCAATCTTAGGCATTAGAACTTTCTTCATCTTTTTATTATTATTATTTATAAGCTATAAAGACTAATGGCAATTTCTAAAGACATGAATATGGGGTATAAGAATATATTATGATTAGTCATTAATTACCTGTTTTAACAAAGTCTGCTTTATCTACAATAGTTTAGTTCCCACTCACAACCATCAACTGATGAATTTGAAGCAAATGAAGTATTTCTGACTGACCAACCCATGAAGGAGGCATAGATCCCACTATGAATGAACACCATCTTAGGGGAGAGTGGAGATCAAGTGGGCTCTTATCACACAAAGGCAGAAAGGGCATCATAATAGCAGATCATCTAATCCAGTGATTTTCAACCTTTTTTGAACCGCGGCACATTTTTTACATTTATAAAATCCTGGGGCACACCACCTACCAAAATGACACAAAATGACACTCTAACACAGTACATATTATATATATAGTTAATAATATAGTTTCTAAATGTATTTATACTCACACCTGACCATGTCTCACGGCACACTAGTGTACCGCGGCACACTGGTTGAAAAATACTGATCTAATCTCTTTAAAATGACTTAGTGATGCAGTAATCTTGATCAATGCCTCCTCTGGGTATAGGCAAGGTCATTGCTTTGCCACTATTTTGTTTCATGGATATATTAAGCAGTAACTACATACACTCTGTTCAAGTTATAAAGAGTTTAAAAAGCTTCACGGTTATTCATGTAAATTAGCATGCTGTTTCTGATGGTTCCCAAAGGGATTAATAAAGCTTGTTGGTATAAATAAAGTATTTATCAAGTTCTTCTATACTAATAGCATATATATAAATATATTATTTATTATGTTAAATTATATTATTAAATAATATTAGATAATTGTTCATTTAAAACTCTTTAGTGTAGCCCTGGTCGATTGGCTCAGTAGTAGAGCATTAGTCCCCTGGTGGAAGTCCTGGGTTTGATTCCTGGTCAGGGCACACAGGAGAGGCACCATCTGCTTCTCTCTTTCTCTCTCTCTTCCTCCTGCAGCCATGGCTCATTGGAGCAATTTGGCCCAGGGCACTGAGGATTGTACCATGGCCTCACCTCAGGTGCTAAAAGGCTCAGTTGTGAGCAATAGAACAACAGCCCCAGATGGGCAAATCGTCACCCCCTGGGGGCTTGCTGGGTGAATCTGGGTCAGGGCATATGTGGGAGTCTCTCTCTCTGCCTTTCACTTAATAATAAAAAACAAACAAACAAACAAAACTCTTCAGTGTATGTGTTCATAGATAATGGGACTCTAAAAATCCTGTACTTATAATTTTATGGATGAAGTTAAAATTCAGAGAGTATATGCTATTTATCTAATTTATAGGAATAAGTAACAAACTAAAACCCAAGAGTCTCCACAATGTTTCAGTAAATAGGGAAGAAAATGAGATTTCAACATGTTAATCAATAATCAATGCAAACACAATCATGGAATTTTGTGTTTTATTCTACAAATAATTAATGAATTGTGACATATTCAATAAAGCCTTCACCATCAATAATCTTTTTTGAGACCTTCTCTCTGACCTTTTTTAAATTTTCTTCCAATCTGTTTCAATTTGCAAGTAAATTCTGCAAAGCGAAGATGCTGGTGTCCTTGAGCCCATGCACTTGAGGCCTGTTCCTTCACTTGCTTTCCACTGAGTAAAAAGAAGCAAAATCAAGGCATATCTTCTGTCTTTACGACAGCCAGGCTTCAGAGGGCAGACCAACGACTGAAAAAGTGGATACCCACCTGTACAGGCAGACCAACACATCTAGTTAAATGAGAGGGGATAATTGAAACAGTAAAAATAAAATCAGAATAGGCTTAATCTTATAAAATACAGGCATATATGCATATTTACTATTACTCTGGGAATTTGGCCCATTTGATAGCTTGCATAAGTATTTATGTGCCCTGCGTTATGTATTTGATTTTAATATAAAATCAGTTTAAAATATTTCCAATTGCAACATGGCTGACAAATCAAATACTGAATAGGATTACTGGTGTAAGGCAAACCGTTCTGTTAGTCTGCCTTAGGTAAAATGGTTTTCTCATATTAGTTCCCTTCAACATTAAAACTTGTTATGAACTTATCAAAAGGCCAGTTTGAAAGACTCCCATTTTCAAATTTGTCCTCTTCTTCAAATAGCCAAGTAGCAAAATATTGTAAATCCCGGAAATAGTCCAGCATTGTAATTCCAAACATTAAAATGTAGAAAAGAAACATTCTCTTGCTCTCAAATAATAATGCCTTATATCGACGTGTAGCTGTGCCATTTTAACTCGCTTTAACACAAGCAATCTTGTTTGAGTTTCCTTTAATAAACACTGCATTTTGTAGACGGGAAAACTGAATCAGCTGCCTAACATTAAACAACCAGGGCGAGGAGAGACTCCTACATCAGATGTCTGTTCTACTTCCTAGTCTAAAGGGCCTCTGCTACATTGAATTTTCACAGTATTTGAGAATATGTTGTTGCAAGTTATATGTTTTGTGGCAAATTAAAACAGTTTAGCATCATGACTAAATTTTTATTAAAGTTAAACTTCACTATTCAAAATTCAAAGGATATTTTTTATTGTAATAATAGAGTTTTTAAAGGTCTGTTTTTGTTGTCTTTCTTTTCTAGAATAGAATGGAAGAAAAGAGGATAACAGTGAATAAAGAAAGGCAAGAAGGGTTAAAAAAGAAAGAAAAGAGAGAGAGAAAAAATTTAGGAAGGAAGGAATGAAGAATTGTGAAATATTTCAGATTTATTATTTTATCAATATTAAATATAAATTATCCAGAAGATAGAAAGTTTATTTTTCTTCACAATTTAAGACAGAAGACACCAAACCTGTAGCTGTTGTTTGTTTGTTTGTTTTGAGAGTTTGTTTGTTTGTTGTTGTTGTTTTGAGAGAGAGAGAGGCAGGGAGAGAGAGACAGAAACATCTAGCTGCCCCGTGTGTGTCCTGGCCAGGGAATCGAACCTGGCAACCTCTGCTCCAGGACAATGCCACAACCACTGGAGCTAGGCCAAGGTTTTATTTATTGATTGATTTTTTTTTTTTTTTTAGAAAGACAGAAAGAGGAAGGGAGAGAGAGAGGAGAGGGAAGGGAAGCATTCATTTGTTGTTTCACTCAGTGATGCATTCTTTGGTATGCCCTGACCGGAAATCAAACCCACAGCCTTGTTGTTTCAGGACGATGCTCTTAACTGACACAGCTAACTAGCCAGGCCCTGAACCTGTAGCTGCTTTATGATACATGAAAACAATCTAAGTCTCTAAGCAATCTCCTTCTCAATGCCAATTCCCTCATACCACCTAGAAATTATTTTCAGACAAAATCTGAATACTTTATTTTATTATTTATAGGTTTAAAAAAATACTACATCTATGGCATGCAAGTAAATGTTCTTCTTCCGTTGACTAATTCTACAATAAAATCCTTATGATTCTATTAGCCAAACATTCCCAAACTAGTGGATAGAGGTCTTCGGAAATTGCACAGATGCTTGCTTTTCAAATTAAACTTGCATATAGAGTAAGAAGCTGTCAAAGCACAGTAATTATTTAACACGCATAGCTACTTCAATGAAGAGGGAGAGCTAGTCTCCAGACTCTTAAGCCAAGTATGTTTGATAAAACCTTATGTTAAAAAGTAAGTTTCCTCTGTGAAGTACATCATGCTATTATGCAATCACTTTGGAGCATTTAGAAATTAGAGAATTTGTAACACACAGGCCTAATTCATTTTTATAACTTAAAACATTTCTCCTATGAAATTCTCATAGCAGAGTTTATCATTAATAGTTATTTAGACACAATATAGTAGCATTTTTAAAAAAAGGAAAAAAAGACAGAGTTGAAGAATTTGATTACGGTAAGATTGGTTCTTTAACATGTTGACTAAAATGTCTAATGTATGAGAAAGTATGGCTTCCAATTATTAAATAAAACTAAGGGCTCAGGGTTATACAGGCACATAACTGGAGGTGAAAAGAAGAGAAAGGTGATAGACTAAAAACACAATAAAAAGCTATTTTTAGGTAAAGGCCATATTTTCAGAAAACACATTTATTTGTTTTTTCACCAAATACTTCTAAGGCTCTCATTCCATTGAAGGCACTGTGCTTGATATCTCTGGGCCAAGGTAATCCCTGTCTTCTTGTGGGATGGTCATGTGTAATGGAAAGAACTTTGGCTTCAGAATCTGAAAACACATAAAACACATAAATCTTTCCTGAGACTGTTTTATTTTAATCTGCAAAATAGAAGTGATAACAGATATTATGAGTCAAGAGAATTAATTGATATAGTGCCCGCAGAGCATCTGTTCCAGTAATTCAGCAGTCCTTGGACTGTGCACTAAGAAAAGCAAAATTAAGGACAATACATGATAAAATTACTTTCATTAGACTTTTCCTCTACCAGATAGTGAGCTTCTTAGGTTATTAGAGTATACTTTGTAGGTGTAAATTTTTGAGAAAATCTGAAAAGTTTTGCCATGCAAATTAATCAAATAAAGCTGAAAAGTTGTATGAGTGGAATCATAAAAGTATTGTATGTAAAAGTGTGTATTGAAATAATTTAGAAACTTCAGTCTCTATTTTACAAGGATAAATAAGTAAAAATGACATTTATTTTTGTTTAAATTACTTTATTGTTAAATATACCCCAGGTTGGAAGAGTTTTAAAACACATCTTCAAATTTAAAGACTATAGAAGGAATAGCTAAAGACCCACAATCCAATTTAACAGAAAACAAGACTAGTAGTTTAGAAAATTTATATATGTCCCTTCTCAATCACAGCAGCATCATTCACCTGAAGGGGAAGTCATTATTCTTATCTATGTGCTAATGAGCCCCTTATTTTTTTTTAGTTTTAGCCACATATATAGGAGGCTCTAATTACTAAATAATTAGTATGACCTATTTAAAAAAATTTTAATGATGGATTTATAAAGTGTGTGGCTCTAATTTTTCTTCCTAACATTATGTTTTTGAGACTTGGATTAACTCAGTTCATAGCTACAGTTAATTAATTGCTAAATATTATTATGTTTTATGAATATAGAAAAAATGTTAATCTATTCTACAATGGAATAATATTTGAAATGTTAATATTTATTTTATATTGCAAACATCGCTGCCTCGTGAATTGCCTTCTATACTTGTGCAGAAAGTTCTCTGGTGTGTATATCTAGGAGTTGAACTGCATCTGTTTATCATTACTATTTATATAAACTGGCAAACTTTCTTCCAAAGTGTTTGGAACTATTTTCATTTTTAAGTATTGGGTAAATGTTCTCATAGCTTCACATTTTTGCCAACACATCATGTTGTAAAGTGATGTATAATTCAGACATCAGTGTGTACTTTTAGGGTTGCTAATGAATTTGAGCTTCTTTTGATGTAATCAGAGGTCATTCATGTATCTTCTTCTAGAAAATATCTACTGGTGTTTTTGCTGAATTTTAATTGGTCATTTTCTTTTTTTTTTATTGATTGGTAGAATAATAATTCTTTGATGGTAATACGTGTTATGAGAATTTTCTCAGTTCTTAAGCTATATTTTTGGTCCTCATATATTTTTTATACTAACTATGTTTTTATTATTTTATTTAGAAAATTAAATTTAATGGGATAACATTGATCAATAAGAGTACTGTACATAGGTTTCAGGTAAACATTTCTATAGCATTTGAACTGTTCATTGTGTTGTGTACTCATCATCCAAAGTCAAATCATTTTTTGTTACCATATCTTTGTCCCTCTTTACTCTTCTTCCCCCAACCCCTCGCCTTCTCCAAACCCCAGGTAACTACCTCACTTTTATCTATGTCCATGAGTCTCATTATTATCTATATCCTGACCAGCAGATATTCATTTTAGTGTAATAATAGATTTTACCAATCTTTTGTTTTATGATTTGCATTTTCTGTTTTTTGTTTAATAATTTCTTTCGTGTTTTGAGATCATAAAAGGTCTTATAATAATTACCAGTTTCTATTCCCATTTCAATTTTTATTCTACCTGGAGTTGTTTTTTTGAATGATGTAGAGAGCTAATTTGACTTTTTTTTTTCTCCAGGGGATAAACAGTGATTTAAAACCATATATTTTCATTGACCTGTACTGATAGATAATTATAAATTAAGTTAAATTAAATTTTTGTATAAGGTCATTTATGGACTTTCTATTCTATTCCATTTGTGTAAAGTTCTATCCTTGAACCAATAATATACTATTAAAATAATTACAAATTTATAATAATTTTTTGGTTATAATAAAGAAAATCCTCTTCAAGGCTATTTTTACCATTTACTCCTCAAAATACTTTAAAAACAAGTTGCAAATTTCCACAAAAATCTTGTGGGATTATTGATTAGAATTGGTCAAGGAAAAAATGATTTTTTTAGTATACTGACTCTTTCTCAGTAAACACATGAACACTTCTGTATATTTAGGTCTTCTAGAACATCTTTAAATAAATGTTATAATCCTTTTTATAAAAGTCTTAAACTCTTTGTTTTTACTTTATTTTTATTTAAATTCTGTTTTTCTTTCCTATGTATGTAGTAAATGGTTTATTTTAAATTACGTTTTCTAATCAATTATAGTTTTCATTTTGCATATTGGTTTAATATCCATTACATTTGATAAATTCATTGACACATTCTAATATTTTACCTGTGGATTTATTGGGAATTTTAGTAGCAATCATTTAAACTGCAATGTTTGTAATATTGATAATTTTCTCTTTTACATTTAATCACTATGCTTTTATTTCTTTTTACAATTACTATTGTGAGTGAGACCTCCAGTGCAATGACAAAGGAGAGCAGTCAGAATGTGAGAGTGCACATCCTTGACTTATCCCTGATTTGAAAGAGAATGATTTTAACACTTTATTTTTAAATATACTATGTGCTTATGTAGGTGTCTTAAATCAACTTAAGGAAATTCTTGTCTTTTATTGATCTACTTCTTTAAGTCTTGAATGGATATTTTCAAATGACTAGCACTTACAAATCATCAAAGCAAAGCCTTACATGATCCGGCTCTTATATGATCTGTTTCATTTTCTATCTTGCTTCCACACACAATTCCATGCACACTGAAGCACTTTTCACTCCCACAACACTCCTGACGTTCTTCTGTGTCTATACGTTGACTCTTCTACCTTTTCCCAACAATGCTACGTGAATTATTTTTTCCTCTTTCAGGCTTTGGGTTATTATTAGAAAGATCCCCTTCCCAGTAATGCATTCCCAGGATTCTCCACCTTCCTGCATTTCTCACCCTCACCCTAACACTTTGTCTTTCTTCCTCACTTTATCTTTGCCATTAGAATATATTGGCAGTATGACGTATGTACTTTCTGTTAGTCTCTTAAGAAAAAATTTTCCCTTGAGTATGCATTTATGCATTTAGTTTTTAAAATCTGCATTGCTTCCTCTTTTGCTTACTTGCTCTTTATATCTCTCAAATGTAGCCTAAGACCTATTACAAAATAGATGTTTAATAAATGTTTAAGGAGTGAATGTACAAAAATGTGGGTTAACAAATGTGCCTCTGGAATATAACAATCAAGAGGAATTTATAGTAGCTAATTTATTTAGTAATTGAAATTAAAAACAAAAATTTTTTAATTAATAGGACGTAACTTGAAGAATATGAGAAAGTAAAGGTACAAACAAATAGATAGAGAATGAATTAATCAGAAAAAAATTCATAATTTTGAAATTTCACAGTGCCCATAGGGTTCATTTGACACTAAATTTTGCAAAGGCACCTTTCTTAATTAAACAGTTTTCATATATGCACAATTATGAACAGTGGTCTCAAAGAAGCCCAAGAGAGTGAACATAAATCATAGAAGTAAGCATATTTACAATTGGGAATAAAGTGGGAAAGTCACACCACTGGCATTTGCTCTTTAGCATAAATGGTTAAGGTATACATGCTCATTCTCTCTAAGAAGTAAATAACAGAATCCTGGTTAATATGTCATGGCATCTTCAGAAGGAAACAAGGGAAAGTAATAAAGAGTATTTAACTTCTGGTCTTTATTTATATGTCATTAAAATATCCATATAAATAATATTCTGGAGAATGCATTTTCTTTATTTTTACTATGAAGCCTTATTGAGTGAATAAAGAGTACCAGGCTCACCAGACCAGGCGGTGGAGCAGTGGATGGAGAGTCGGACTGGGAGGACTGGGATGCGGAGGACCCAGGTTTGAAACCCCAAGGTCGCCAGCTTGAGCTTGGGTTCTTCTGATTTGAGCAAAGCTCACCACTTGAGCCCAAGGTCGCTGGCTTGAAAAAGGGATTACTTGGTCTGCTGTAGCCCCCCAGTCAAGGCACATATGAGAAAGTAATCAATGAACAACTAAAGTGTCACAATGAAAAATGGATGCTTCTCATCTCTCTCCCTTCCTGTTGATCTGTCCCTATCAGTCCCTTTTTCTGACTCTCTCTCTGTTTCTGTCAGAAAAAAAAAAAAAAAAAAAAAAAAAAAGGTACCGGGCTCTGGGCATACAAATCAATATAACAAAGACCCTATCCTTCAATACATAATAATTTTATGGAGGCCATAAACAAAGAAAAATTATAGCACAACATGGTAAAGTGCTATAAAAGAGTACGAATAAAGAACAGCAAAGATAATGTTAGTGCCCACCAAGGAAAATTCTTAAAACTTTAAGTTAAAAAAACTGAAGAACGTTACCTATTCTGAAAGTAAGAGTTTTGACCACTATTCACATCTCTCCAATTAAGTGTAACAACTTTTATTAGTTGTCTTATGCCCACAACCATGTTTAATTAATTAAAATATTAACTAAGGAATGTTAGAGAGAAAGGGCAATATGACAAATAGAATCAAATCAGATTAAGAGAATAATTTAGGTCTTATATTTATTGCCATTATAAATATTTGTGTTACATATTCTTGATATGTGCTTGATCCTCTACAGGGTTCTTATTCTCATAAGCTTAAAAAATAAGAATATTTGAGTCCTGACTGGATAGCTCAGTTGGTTAGAGCATCATTCTTGAAGCACAGAGGTTGCCAGTTCAATTCCTCGTCTGGGCACATACAGAAAGAGATCTATGTTCTTCTCTCTCTCTCTCTCTGTCTCTCTCTCATCCTTTACTTCCTCCCTCACTAAAAATCAATTAATTAAAAAATATAAAATAAAAATAAAAATACTTAATATATTTTCTCTTCATATATATGATGTACACTGATGGTATGTATAAGTAGGTTTCACCCTACAAAAGAAAAGAATGAATAGCTACTTCTTTGATTTGAAGAATAAGATTTTACCTGCTTAAAAATATTACCTTTTATCAGGGCTGACTGTATGAATTTCTTAGGATGTAAGCCATATACTTTTCTTGATTAAGGCATTTTCTTCAGGAAGTCACTCTTACTATATACATGAACTTACTGGAAAAGGAAGGCTCACGGGCGTGCTAGTAATGGCTAATGTATTAATATGTCAATGAGTCTGGTCCTAAGAAGGTTATAAAATAATAAGACACAAAATGATTAGGTTTTCTGGAAAGGAGAAAAAGAAAAGAGTCTTGAATATGAGAAACCATTCAGAAAAACAGATTAAATAAAAAACATAGCAGTTTGAAGAAAAGAAGGAAATCAGTCTCAGAAGAACAGAGAAGTACATGCTATTTGTATTTAAAACAGCACATTTTATTTACTTCACAATTTTTATTGTGTACATTGCCCATATATAAATGTTATTTGTATATTTTGAGTTTAGAGTGTGTTTATATGTATATAATATAAATATGCGAGTGTATATGTATATATTATGTGTGTGTGTATTCTGTACATTTATTTGAGGGGTTGCTATTAACTACCTACATGTGCTAGAAAGTCTTCTTATAAGACCTGGAGTTATATAGTAGTAAAAATGACTCAGGTCCTTATAGCTTTAAGAGCTTACAATCTACTGGAAGACATAAGGAAATTCAGTGAAATACTCTATGTGATAGGAGGTATAATGGAAATATGGAAGCATTAAAGAGAACTTAAGTTGAACACAAAGGGTGAAAAAGGTCTTCCAAACAAGTGAATTCTAAGCTGAAATGTAGAGTATGAGCAAAGTTCGCTCTATGGCGCAATGTATAGTGCATTCAACTCCCAGAGTATGAGTAAGAACAAGCTAGGTGAGCCCAGGATG
This sequence comes from Saccopteryx leptura, assembly GCF_036850995.1. Lineage (NCBI taxonomy): Eukaryota > Metazoa > Chordata > Mammalia > Chiroptera > Emballonuridae > Saccopteryx > Saccopteryx leptura. The sequence continues at coordinate 143,367,789 of NC_089505.1, forward strand.
TGTAGAGGTAGTAAGGGAAAAGGCAGAAAGAACATGTGCATTACCCAACAAGATGAAAGAGCATCAAATTCAGGGAGCTAGGAGATGTTTTTATAACTAAAGTTCAGAGTATGAAGAGGAAATGTCAAAAGATGAGTCTGAAAGTATATTAGGGTCCTTTTGGAAGAAGTTACAGAAGCATACTTTCTAGCTTGAATAGTAAAGGAAGGATATATTATAAGACCTTTAGATATCTCATTAACCTAAAGGTCAAGGATTTCTTTGGCCTCAAATAGAGAATTAAAAACTTAAATGGTATTAAGATTCCCTTTTTGTCCATTCATCTTTAATCCATTATCTGTGTTGACGACATTCTTTATGCTCACTACTGACTCTCTCTTCACTTGATAGGCTATTTTCTTCTTGTAGTCAATACAATGTTTTTTGCTTAGTCCTTTGCATTATACTGAAAGAACTCCTTACACAGTTGTCATAGTGGTCCCCAGTAGTTATTATGTACCTAATTGATATAGAAATAAGCAGTTGGCCCAATATAAAACAATGTGAATATTTTCCCAGGCTAACCCATTGCCTGGAGATAATTTAAACTTGGTTGATACTGGACCAACATATCACCATTATGACTGTACAAGGAGCTTTTTCAGAATAAAGCAAGGGGCTAAGCAAACATCTGTATGTATTAATATTTACCGCAATACATTAAACAGCACTAAAAAATTCATACTATGGTATACAAAAGTATGGACTCATTAAACTGTGGAAGTTCATCACAATTAAAGCAAGAAATATTTATTGAACTGTGTGTTCTTTGGGTGTGTTCAACATTTGTGAAATTTCCATTTGTGATTTATCAGGAGTAATTTCACTACCCAATGCAAGATGGATTTGTTAAACAAATTAGTTTCCTTGTGTGTGTCTCTAGTACGAGATCTGAAAACTTAACTTTCATCCAGGTCCTCATTGGTATTTGCAGATCTACCCATGATTTTATGATTCTTCTTTTTTAAGATTTTATTTATTCACTTTAAAGAGGAGAGAGAGGGAGAGAGAGAGAGAAGGAGGGAGGTGAAAGAAGCATCAACTCCTGTATGTGCCTAGACCAGGCAAGCCCAGGATTGCAAACTGGCGACCTCAGTGTTCCTCGTTGATGCTTTACTCACTGCGCCACCCCGGCTCAGTCTGACTTTATGATTCTTTAGCCTCAGTGTAAATTAGGAGGTACTGTATAGTGAATGAGAGCAGGTGCGGCTTAAGAATTTTCCTTCACTCTTGGGATTTTTGTTTCTGATCTAATGAATTTTCCTACTTCTTCTCTGGATGCATAACTAGAATTTTCTCCCAGGCACATCTGCTTTAACAGTCTGTGCAAAGTAGAGGTACTGAACCTTAGTCACGGGGCAGATCACATGTCATAAATGATACAGTATGCTGACATGCCAATAAGCAAGTGTTTTGATAAATCATAGAATGATACATTCTGTCTGGGTAGTCCTTTTTTATTTCTACTGGTATGTTTTAGAAAAAATTTTTAAAAACTCCTGGATCCTTCCATATTGAGAGTAGAGGTATCTTGCAGAGATTTTGTTTCTTGTGTTATTCAAGAAGAATAACAACCATCTTTTATTAAGTACATGTTGTGTTCCAAGTGGTTTATGTAATTGTATATTAATATGGAACTTTTTTCATACTTAGGTGTGGTTGAGATCCCACAGCTCTGGAATACACACACAGATACACATATACATGCATACAAACAAGTACTTGTTCCAGTTATACTAGCTGAACAAACAAGAACTTAAAAGCATAAGGCTACCATTTTATTATGCTTGCAGATTTTGTGGGTCAGGTTTTAGTATACAATATAAATCTCAGCTGACTCCACAACTGGGTACAACTCAAAACATGGGAACCAAAATCATCTAAAGGTTCATTCACACACATGCCTAGCAGGGAGGACTAAAAAACTAGAATTGCAGACTTAAGTTCCTATATGTGCCTTATATAAGTGGCTTGGCTTCCTCAAACTATGGCTGACTAAGGGTATTTAAACTACTTACATGGAGGCTCGGAAATTCCAATGTAAGTGTTTCAGCAAGCAAGGCAGAAGATACATCACCTTTTGTGACTCAGCGTCAAAAGTCACGATTTTACTTCCACCCTGTCCTATTAATAAATACCTGCTCACATACAAGGGGAAGAAGACCCTCTTCTTAATGGGCATCAAACATTTTGTGCTATGTTTTCAAAAATCCAAAAGACTACATAGGCAGGGGATGCTTTTAAAAATGTAAAAATTGTGTTGAAATTCTTAGCTTTTTACTTCCCTCAAGGATAAAAAAAGACATGTGAGGAGTTGGAGAGAACAGATATTGAAACTTCTTTGAAGAAATGTCAGTATGTTCTGCATTCTCCTGTTCCACGTCAACCACTTTAAAAACAAACAAACAAAAAATGAATTGGGAGATTACTTTGCTCCTGCCTGAGCTAAAGAGATGCTTAAAGAGTTGGTAAAGTCTAATATACATCTCCTGGAATTTGAAGGAAGGATGCAGTGACTGCTATCTGAGTCATGCTTAAAAAGTCTAAATGGTAACAGCATTGACTAGCAGAAGTAGTCTGTAGCAACAGAATAAAAAAGTATTTACAGAAAACGAGCCAAATTTTCAGAGTTTGCCTGTGTAATTTTCATGTATCTGAAAGGAGGTGGACATGAATTGTCTTGAAAATAACTGTGTGCTAAACTCCTTCCCTAAAGACTAAGGAGACCTTGGTGTAAAGAAGCTAGAGGCATTAGAGGCAAAAGTTAAAGGGGATGGATATGGCCAACTGGAGACTATCATGTGCACCATGGAACTGAAACAGAGATCCACAGAAGTAATACAGGAAATAAATGGCTTTGGACATCCACCACATCTGCTGGTGTCACTGAAAGATTACGAATTCAAGTAGGGACCTCCTTTGACTCATTAGCTTTCCCACCTTCTATTGTGTCACAAAATAACTATCATGTATGGAATGATGTCAAGTAAAAGCAAAATTGGAAGCCTTTTTATTCTATCTCCACTAGAGGATAAGGGGAAAGAAAAGTTTTTAATTGAAAATTAATGAAATCTTTTATTATTTCTATTGTCTTTATTAGGGCAACACTAATTAACAGAATTGTACAGGTTTCAGGTGCCCAATTCTACAACACATCTCTATACACCATATTGTGTATTCACTCTGCCAAGTCAAGTCTTCATCCATCACCATTTATCCTCCACTCCCTCCTCCCAGCAATCACCACTCTGTTGTTTATGTCTCTGAAGTTATTTTTGTCTTTTTTGCTCTATCTCTCTACTTCTATCTATGTATTTTGCTTGTTAGTTCATTTTTTTCATTAGATTCCACATAAATGAAATCATATGGTACTTGTTTATCTCTGAAGGCTTATTTGACTAAGCATAATGATCTCCAGGTCTATCCTTGCTGTCACAAAAAATAAAGTTTCTTTTTTATGGCTGCATAGTATTCCATTGTAGAAATGCACTACTACTTTTTTATCCACTCATCTACTGATGGGCACTTGGGCTGTTTCTAAATCTTGGCTATTGTAAACATCACTACAACAGACATAGTGGTGCATATCTTTTTTAAAAATATTGTCTCAGATTTCTTAAACATTAGACACAAAACTATAAAAATCCTAGAAGACAACATAAGCAGTAAAATCTTGGACACATCTAATAGCAATATTTTTTTTCTGATATATGTCCTTGAGCAAGGGAAATGAGAGAAAAAATAAACAAATGGGACTACATCAATCTAAAATTTTTTGCATAGCAAAGGAAACCATCAACAAATACAAAAGAAAACCCACTGAATGGGAAAACATATTCATTAATACATCTGATAAAAGATTAATATACAAAATGTATAAAGAACTTATAAAACTCAACACCAAAACACAAACAATTCAATTAAAAAATGGGTAAAGGACCTGAATAAACACTATTCTAAAGAGGGCATACAGTTGTCCAATGGACGTATGAATAGATGTTTGTCACAAATCATCAGAGATATGCAAATTAAAACTACAATGAGATGTCAGCTCATATCTGTCAGAATAGTTATCATTAATAAATCAATAAGCAATAAGAACTGGCGAGGATGTGGAGAAAAGGGAACCCTCATGTTTTGTTGGTGGGAATGTGCACAGCCACACTGGCAGGCTATATAGAGTTACTCAAAATTTTTGAAAATGGAATGGCCTTATGACCCAGTGATTCCAATTCTGTGAATTCAGTATTTAAAATTCCTCTGGATTGATTGATTATTAAAACCTGAGAAAAGAAAATATTCTAGGAATACTTGAGAATGACTAACTGTTCTATGATATCAGCTGAACATATGCAGCAGGATTAGAGATAAATGAACCCTGGAAAAGATAGCAGTTTGTAGGGGAAGTTGTTCGGAGATAATTACACAGCCAACTTGCTGTCTAAATTTTCAAGTATTGTAATTAACTTTATCATATATTAAATTTTATTTAGCTCTGTAAGGAACTCTAATGAGGTAGGAAATATCATTCCCTGAAGCAGACAAATGATGGTTATAATCTCTCTGACATTTCTTCTGTCAAGAGATGGATTCTATGTGGGTCATTTGTGGTTGCTATAATAGAACAAAAAACAAAATGCAGAAGTGATGCTGTGCCAGTTTCCAGGCTGAGGCCTTAAGAGGCTGATAGTTTCTATTACCTTTCTCTTAAACAAAACAAAACAACTCTCTATGAAGTCTTAAGACAAAATCAAGAAGTCCAACTACCCCAAGTGTATTGTGGTAGAGGCCACATGGAGGTGCTGCAATAGACTAACTTTGTCTCAGTTCATGCACCCCATACAAAAGGTGCCAGACAAGTAAGTGAAGCCATAGAATCCTTCACTAAACTGGCTGGGCCAGACGGTCTCCCAAATGAAGAATGTTTAGGTGATCTTAGTCAATATTTCATGGAGCAGATAAAATGTGCAGATGAACCATGCCCCTATTAATGATTCACAATAACATTAGATATAAAATTTTTAATGGTTATTATTTTAAGCCAATGAGTTGTAGAGTAACATATACAGAAATAAAAAGCCAGAGTATCTCCAGTGTATAGATGAGGAAACTGAGGCTCACAAAGGTCAAGATTTTCCCAAAAAATCATTTAACAGGCCCTGGCTGGTTGGCTCAGTGGCAGAGCATCGGCCTGGCGTGCAGAAGTCCCAGGTTCGATTCCCAGCCAGGGCACACAGGAGAGGTGTCCATCTGCTTCTCCACCCCTCCCCCTCTCCTTCCTCTCTGTCTCTCTCTTCCCCTCCTGCAGCTGAGGCTCCATTGGAGCAAAAGATGGCCCAGGCGCTGGGGATGGCTCCTTGGCCTCTGCCCCAGGCGCTAGAGTGGCTCTGGTCACAACAGAGCGACGCCCTGGATGGGCAGAGCATAGCCCCCTGGTGGGCGTGCCGGGTGGATCCTGGTCGGGTGCATGTGGGAGTCTGTCTGACTGCCTCCCCGTTTCCAGCTTCAGAAAGATTAAAAAAAAATCATTTAACAAATGGTAAAACATATTTACAACTTGATATTTTTTTACTCCAAATTCTTTTCACTACCATACAACCCCAAACCAAATACTGGATTGACTGGAGAAATTTATTATGTCACCCTTTATTTTTCTACATATAGTAACAACAATAATAAAGATAAAGTAGAATTATCATATCTAGGGAATTGAAATGGACTTCAAGTATTATTTGGGGTGTATTTTCTTTTTAAAGCTTGATGTTGATACACTGCATTAATCTATTTTATCGATCAACTTACCTGAACAGAAAACTTTAATCTTTTGTATAATTACTGCCTAATTTGTTAGCGCTTCACATATATTCTACTCATTTAGTTATTAACTGTATACTTTTTGTAGAAATTTTGTACAAATGCTTACAATTACACATTCATTAATTCATCTATTCATTTGCTTCTCTGATGCTTAACTATTGATGCTTTAGGGCTGGTTTCCATAATTAAATAAAAACTTAAGTATATACATAGGGTTTTACATTTATTTTCATTCCTCAGATTTTAACCTGTGATGCACAGAATGGTCCCTAGTTGGACTTCAGAGATTTTTAAACAACTTTAAATTTTATGCAAAATGTTGTACTAACTTGCAGATGTACATTTTTAAGAGAAACATGTTCAAAATTTTTATACATTCTTACATCAATTTTTTTAAAATATAAAGATTCGAGCCCTGGCCAGGTAGCTCAGGTGGTTAGCATGCTGTCCTGATAGTCCAGGGTTACAGGTTTGATCTCCAGTCAGGGCACATACAAGAATCAACCAATGAATGCCTAAATAAGTAAAACAACACATTCATCTTTCTCTCTCCCCCCCCTCTCTATTTTTCCCTTCCTCTCTTGCTAAAATCAGTAAATATAAAAAAATGAAGATTCACTGCTCTTGAGCACTTGGACTCAGTAAATCTACAATAAATGTTGATGATATGGTTTGGGACAAGATCTCTTCCTCAATATTAATGTAGCTAACAGCAAATATGTGACATTAGGAATCTCCTAGACTAAGTTCAGGTTCAACATTTTGAGGGGAAAAAAAGATATATATATATATCATGTTTTTTGCTCCATAAGACACACTTTTTTCCCTCCAAAAGTAGAGGGAAAAATGCCCATGCATCTTATGGAGCAAAAAGTTTAGTATTTTATTAAATATTTTAACACACCGCTTGGTTCAGAATATTTTTTTCTTATTTTTCTCCTTAAAACCCTAGGTATGTCTTATGATCAGGTGCATCTTATGGAGCGAAAAATATGGGGTGTGTGTGTGTGTGTGTGTGTGTGTGCGTGCGTGTGTGTGTGTAATAGTAAACTATAAAGGAAGAACAAAAAATAAGAAAAATTCACTCATACTTTTTTTCACTCAAAGGTAATTCTGTTAACCTTTTACAGAATATATTGCCTAAATCTAAACCCAAGGCTGAATAATGATGCCCTGGCCTGCTGTCTAGTGAAGCCAGTTCTGATTTCTAGTGTTAGATCCTGGTTTTATAGTCATTGTATTAGCTTAGATGGCTTTTCTTAACTATGACTCCAGCATCACAACTGATGCCCTAAATTTAATTTATTTTGAAGACTTAGACAATGCACAGCCTCACACCTTATGTATCATACTCTTTAGAAAATGACATTAACAAAATATGTTGAGTTCACTAAGTTCCACTCCTATTCCTGGACTTGGATCTAGACTTAGAGTTTTGAAATGTTAGCTTCTTACTGAGACTCCTAGGTCATCACTGTGAGTCCAAACTGAAGCCAGTTTCTGGCCTTGTACAAAATGAGAGGAAAAGAGGAGTGGATAGTCAAAAGAAAAGTCAAGATTAATCTTGGGATTTTGACTTAAGTTACTGGAAAAAATATCGTAATCATTAACAGAGATGGTAAAGACTGGTATATCAAATCTGTAGGGATAACAGAATGATGATGAATGAGTCAGTAGAAAACCAGTTATGGATGGAAGGGAAAACAAAACATACAATGTCACCAAGGCTGCACCCAAACACAATTAAATAAATATGTGTGTGTATGTGCATGTGTGTATATAGTTTTCTGAAAATAATATGCATTGAATTGTTATAATAAACTATGCTTTACATACTGCCTTCATCTGGGTCCTGTCAGGAAAATAGCAACCACATCAGGTATTTTATGTAGGAAATCAGTTACACAAATGTGATCTCTTACATTTGCTGGAAAACTGGAAAAGCAAAAAAAAAAAAAAAAAAAAGTGAAGTAATTTAAAAACATCACTGGAATATAAAGTTTGATAAATATTGTGAGTTAAAGAGTTAGGCAACCAGCTTAAAACTTGTAAAAACAACACCAGTTTTTTATTTTATTTTGTTTAAACAATTGAGAATAGCCAGGTAGATAAAGCCTAAAAATGTTCAAATTAAATAGTTTGCTATTGTGAAACAAATATTGAAATGTTCTGTGCTGGTCTTCAATTGTGTTAACTAGACTAGACTATAGTTCTTATTTATTCAAACACCAACCTAGATATTGCTGTGAAGGTATTTTGTAGATGTGACTAAGTCCTTAATTGACTTGATGTAAGGGAGCTTGTCCTAGATCATCTGGATGGGGTTGATTCAATAAAAGCTGAAGTTTCCCTAGGAAGAAGAAATTCTACCTGTGGACAGCAGCTTTGGCTCCTGTCCCTGAATTGCAGTTGCCCTCCTGATGGTCTGTCCTATGAACTTTGGACTTTTTCAAACAGCTCTTACAATCAACATAAGTCTTGCAATAAATCTTTTAATATATATCTCCCACTAGTTCTGCTTCTCTGGTTGATCCGTAACAGATACAAAAACTTAAAGAGAAGACAAGGAAAAAGATGTCTATAGCAAGTAGTAAGTCAGTGGCGGGGTGGGGGCAGTGGGTAGGGAAACAGAGGAATAAAACAGAAACAACAATTGTCAGATGCAACCTTGACAAATAAAATTACTTTTGCCACAACCATAGGACTTTTCTCTATTTGGACATTAATCGGTTCTTAAGTATGACTTACTCTGCAGTCTGAAGTGAAAATGCTAAGTTTAAACCCTTCATATGAAATCAAAGAGAAAAGGAGCTATTGATTGTTGTGGATTGTTATGTCAGAGGCCCCCAATGGATTACAATGAGGGAGTATCTACCCCTTCATTCAATCACCTCCCATACTGACACTCCAGCAAATCCACCAGCTGAATGCAATTGGATGAATAAACCCACACCAGAAAAATCACCCAGTTAACACACATACTATGAACAAAAAAATGTTTGGTTTTTAACCTACTAAATTCTGAGATGGTTATCAATAATTAACTGATATATTAATATCCTTTGGTTATTCTATACTCTGAGAGCAAATTCTCTAATAGTAATGGTAGAGTGCCAAAGTATAATAATATATTAGCTATATTTATTTTTAAAAATTTTTATCTTACAGTTTGCTCAATCATGTTGGAATTTTTAAAGGTTAGAATATAAACCACTTTAATTTCTTAATCTGAAAAAAGAATATGATTGAACAACTATCTAATTGTTATCTGAGAATATGTGATAAGTTATTGGAGACTGAGAATAAAGAAAAATGAAGATACCAATAACATTATCAAGTAGACATTTTCAATAACTTCCGAGAACAGTACTGTGAAAGAATAAAACCTCCTGTTGCCAAGCTGGGCAGCAAAGTTGTCCTACATGTTTGACGCAACCATTTAGGGGCTATAGCTTCTAAATTATAACTAGTTCTCTCTGAAGATATGGCTTTCCCTACTAATAATACACGTTTGGAAAACTTCAAAACAATACTTTTGCTGCTACTGCCATTGTTGTCTAGACTACATTTGTTGCATTTCTTTCACCTTTCCACTTGCCACATCAGAGTTAAATTTAGTTGTGCAGGCCTCAACTGCCCTGAATTTAGCAACACACACCCTCCAAACTGTGCTTTCTCTTTGGATGTGTCTTTCTTCTTCCCTTTAACCTATAAAGTCCCTCACCCTTTCTACCATATTAAAACCCTAGTTGTCCTACGGGCTAGCTGGATTGATAGATTCACAAACCAATTACTGACCACCATATCACTTTGATCTGCATGTCCAGTTAATCAAATAAAAACTACAGGTACTCTGATTTTAAGGAATAAAAAATAGGCAGAAGAATGAATTTCCCAATCACTGGTATATAAGAATGAGTGAGAAGATCTTTCTTTAGGTACTATATTACTAGTAAAACCCTCCACTCAAAGGGAAAAAAAAGATGTTTCCATGATCTTTTCTTTTTACCTGTTTTAAATTATGATGCATTGACAGCTTATAAAATAGATCTTCAATGCATCGAGGAAAAAATAGAGTAAAGCCATTAAGCTAATAAGTTTTAGATTCAGATAGACAAGGATATATATCAGGCAAGGTGGCCATGGGCAAGTTACTTCACTTCTCTAGTCTAGTTTTCTCTTATGAAAGCAAATAATAAGCTTGTTACGATAAGTCGAATAAGACAGTTGTTATAAAGCTCTAGGCTGAGCTGGCGGCATACAGTGAATGTTCAATATCAGTAGCTGTGAATAGTGGCCATGCTTGTTCTTGTTATCTTCCAGTGTTTGTTTGAGGAAATAACAAAAAATACCCCAAATTTTGGTCAGCCCAATACATTAGTAGAAGGCAAGTCTTAACAGCAACTTTTTTGCTAGCCATAAAAATACTTCATATTTCAGATAGGAAAAGGTACCTTTACCTTACTCATTAAAAAGGTAACTCTAAGTGGATTTAATGAGCTTCACTTCTGTGGAGTTGATGCTGAGTCATTCATCAAAGGCTGTTAGAAGTCATCTGTATCTGCTCTGACAGGAGCAGCATCTCTGCTCCTGGTGACTTCACGTTGCACTATTGCTCATGGGTGTAAAATGCACTCTCTCCAGGGCATGGCTTTTATAGATAGAGTCTCAAAGGGAGCACTGAAGTACCTTGAGAAAATTGGGCACTCTGAAAATGAAAAGCCCAGTGTGTGTGTTGAAAGTTGTTAATAACATACTATCTCAATAATAGCTTTCTCAGAGCAAATATTAGGCTGTTTGGGCTTAGGCAGTTGAGGAAGCTATTTGTGAAAAAAACGCTCTTTCCTAAGACAGAAATTCTTTATAAAGAATAAAGCCGAAATAGTGAAACAAGCATTGAACTTGTTGTCAAGAGAAATGGGTGGCACGCCAGCTCAATTTACATTTTAATTTTATTACAGTGGTTTACCTCTCTGTGTCTCAGTTTCTTTATTGGGAAATTGGAGATAATCATACCTATGTAGAAGGCTTTGTGAAGTAATGTCTGTGATAAAACTTTACACTGTAAATATTAAATGATATGTATAAAATATGTTTGCATAGAAAACTTATTGAAATGCCAATCCCTGGGTTCCTTTCTAGAGATTCAAACTTAGATCTGACATGAGAGCTACAAATATAAATATTAAATATAAATATTAAATATTAAATATAAATATATGCCCTGGCCAGTTGGCTCAGTGGCAGAGCGTTGGCCTGGCATGCAGGAGTCCTGGGTTCGATTCCTGGCCAGGGCACACAGGAGAAGCGCCCATCTGCTTCTCCACCCCTCCCCCTCTCCTTCCTCTCTGTCTCTCTCTTCCCCTCCCGCAGTCAAGGCTCCATTGGAGCAAAGTTGGCCCGGGCACTGAGGATAGCTCTGTGGCCTCTGCCTCAGGCGCTAGAGTGACTCTGGTCGCAGCAGAGCAACGCCCCAGATGAGCAGAGCATCACCCCCTGATGGGCATGCCGGGTGGATCCCAGTCAGGCGCATGCAGGAGTCTGTGTGACTGCCTCCCCATTTCCAACTTCAGAAAAAATACAAAAAAAATGGGTATTCTATAGACCTTCAGACACTCTATAAAGTTATCTATGGGCCACTTGTTTTACAAACCTATAATTTTTCTATATTGTATACTTTTAAGTTATTTAGTACTACCCAATGGTCAGAAAAAGAAGAAATGTACCAATTTTTTCTAATGTTTGAAAATGTCAAATATGAGAATCCCTGTGAGAAATATATGGATTTAGAATGCAGTTTTCCCTCCAATATTTTCAGCATAATTATTCTCATGAAGAGTGAAGCAAAGAATGAAAACATGAATGTATCAATAAAGACAGATTGTAAAGCCTTAACCATTACAATATGTGCATAAACTTATATAAGCTTTAAATATGAATAGAAAGAATAGAGAGAAAACAAAGCTTACTAGAGACCAAATTGATATTTGTTTTAGCTTGAATAAGCTAGGCACCACCACTGATCTGGGGCTTCTCCTTAACCATATATGTAGCTATGGCCTCCAAAATAACCTGTGTTTCTCTTAATCAAGAACAAAAACTTAGACCAAAGCAATAAATGGGGGGAAATCAAAGTGGGATTTGATTTCACAGTATTTCTGTTTTCCCAAAACCAGATTCTGAGCCTTAGTTGTCATTGTACAATAGAAACAGATGTCTTCTCTAGTTTCCAGATGCTGCTATTGCAAATGCAGATAACCTCTACCACCCCCATTGCCAGGAGACTTTTTACAAAGATGGAATCAGCATCTACTTCTTGATTATCATTTTAAAGGTGCTCAGAAGGCTTTCTTGTGCAGCTAAAAATGTATTCTTCCAGTGACCTTCACTACAAAATTTCATATAACTTTAAAAAAAATTGGAAGTCACTAGGTATTTATCATGAATAAAATTAAATATATATTCCATTCTACATCAAGAAGAGTAAGATAAAGAGAAATTTACTTGATTCTTACCTGTTGTAGGAAGTTAGACATCTAATAAAGTTCTTAAATCACATTCTTGAAAGTTTTGTTTTAGACAGCATAAACCAGTTTATTTTGAACCAACTCAACTACATAGTACATTCAAAAAATTTAGACAAAGTAACAAAAGAAGACCTGTGTGTCAGCATTGCTTGTAAGCTACCAAGAAAGTAAGATTTATCAAGCAAAGATCCCTAAAATGAAAGGCAACACAAAAATGTGAACCTGATGCCTAAAACAACTTTTTTCCTCAAAGCCTTTGCTGAACGGATAGTGGTAGCTGAGAGGCTGAGAAATTTTGGCTGACTCACAAGCTGGGTAACAAAAATGGAGATCAGAGTCCATCAAAAGTAGAGGGCTCTTGTCTCAGGTTCAATTCCCAGTCAGGGCACATAGCAGAAGCGACGATCTGCTTCTCCACCTCTCCTCCTCCTCTCTCTCTTTCTCTCTCTCTCTCTCTTCCCCTCCCATAACCATGGCTCAATTGGCTTGAGCAAGTTGGCCTCCTGCACTGAAGATGGCTCCATGGCCTCTGCCTCAGGCACTAAAAAATGGCTCCAGTTTCAATGGAGCAACAACCCCAGGTTGGCAGAGCATCGACCCCTAGTGGGCTTGCTCGGTGGTTTCCTTTCAGGCACATGTAGGAGTCTACCTTTCTGTCTACCCTTCTCTCACTAAAATAAAAGAAAATAAAAAATCAAAAAAGTAGAGGGGTTCCAAAATGAAACACCAAAAATTTAGATTCCAGGAACACCAGTGTTAACCTTAAATATACCAGATCTTCAAGCGCTCCAAATCTTCTCAGTTTCTGAGCCCATTAAGATTGCATGCCCTTAACCTAGAATCTGACAGAAGTAAGTCTATAACTTCACTATTATAGGTAATATTACTTTAAAACTTCAAACTTGGCCCTGGCCGGTTGGCTCAGTTGGTAGAGCGTCGGCCTGGTGTGCAGGAGTCCCGGTTTTGATTCCAGGCCAGGGCACACAGGAGAAGGACCCATCTGCTTCTCCCCCCTTCCCCCTCTCTTTCCTCTCTGTCTCTCTCTTCCCCTCCCGCAGCCAAGGCTCCACTGGAGCAAAGTTTGCCCAGGCGCTGAGGATGGCTCTGTGGCCTCTGCCTCAGGCACTAGAATGGCTCTGATTGGCAGAGCGACGCCCCAAGATGGGCCGCCCCCTGGTAGGTGTGCCCAGTGGATCCCGGTCGGGCGCATGCGGGAGTCTGTCTGACTGCCTCCCAGTTTCCAGCTTCCGAAAAATACCAAAAAACAAAAACAAACAAACAAAAAAAACCTTCAAACTTTCTCCACTAAAGTTCACCTGATTTTCCAAACTAGCGGTGCTGTGTTAATTGGGTATCTGTACAGAAAAACAATGACTAGATATTTATAAAAACAATGTTTGATAAAGCTAAAAGTAAAAGACAAAACAATCACACTTATAGAGTATGACACAGAAGCAATAACTATCCAGGAGAATATCCTTGACTACACTAAACATGAAGAATTTACGTAAATCAATAAGTAGAGGTCAGACAGCCCAACAGAAAAATGGCAGAAGATTTCATTCCAGAGAATATTTAAATTGCCATCATCAGAGAAATGAAATGGAATGAAAAATAAAACTGCAATGAGCTTCTACTACACAGCCACCATAACAGCTAAAACTTTAGATTGACAATAGTGTGGACAAATGTACGAAGCAATGAGAACTATCATACACTGCTGCTAAGACGATAAGTTGGTACAATTAACCTAAGACAATTATCTGAAAGTAACAATTAAAATAAACATGTGCATACTTCATGGCCTGAAATCTTAGGAATGTGTACATATGTGCACCAAAAGACATGTATGTATTGAGAATATTTACAGCAGCATTATTGTAATTGCACAAAACAGGGAAACAACCCAAATGTCCATCAACTGAGAAATAGATAACCAAGTTGCAGTATGTATTCATACAATTCAGGAAAGACAAAGCATAAGAAAAAACACACAAATCTCTGCTACATACAACACCATGAATTGTTGCGGAAACAATAACTACTCAGAGACCAGATAAAGTGTGCTAAGACAACGAAGGGAGCACCTCACAGGTTTCATGAGAGGCCTCGACCCCCAGTCCTTATGGGTATTTATTGATACACACAAATAGGAGTGGGGACAAGATTGAGAAAGTCAAGAAGGGGAACTTCTTATCCTAGAGCAGACAAAAGATCAAGGGAAGTAGCTCACTTTTGAGATATCCACCCTGCCTATTGATTAATCAGAATTGCTGATTCTATCCCTATTGTGCTGTGTTCAACATGGTACTGTGTTCAGTACTTTCCATCAGTGATGCCACTGTGGCTTTTCCTCAGGGCACTGAACTCTGTTCCTGTTCTATATTCCTATTCAGGGCCTCTACATCTCCCCTTTTTTGTTAGAGCTGTATAATAGGTATTCAAATTTTCGGTAGGTTCAAGAGGACGGTGGTTGCAGTGGAAGGTGAAGGGCAACTGTAGAGAGAAACAGGTTTTCAGGGATCACAGGCATGCCTGTATTTTGCAAAACTTCTTCAACATGCCTGTTTAGATGCTTCAAAGCATACCAGGTGTTTGGGAGTGAGTTAGGTCTTCTCTTTTTCAGGACCATTCCCAGAGGTGGACTCACTATCACCTTCTGAATCTCTGGAGCCGGGTTGCTGCTTAGGGGCTGATGCCAACTCATGATAAGGCTTCACATTCCTCGCTGGTATCCAAAGAGGACCTGTCGATGACAAAATTGCAGCATAGCCTGACCTGTGGTGGCGCAGTGGATAAAGTGTCAACCCGGAATGCTGAGGTTGCTGGTTCAAAACCCTGGGCTTGCCTGGTCAAGGCACATATGGGAGTTGATGCTTCCTGCTCCTCCCTCCCCCTTCTCTCTCTCTCACTCTCCTCTCTAAAAATTAATAAAAGTAAAAAAAAAATTTTTTAAATTGTAGCATACCCTCACCCCCAGGTTAGCAATTCGACTGGACCCTGCTACTCAGGGCCAGCTAATACATCCCCTTACAACACGAGAGGCTTAAGCCATTGCTCAGCTGGTATAAAATGCCTCTCAGCTGCAGTAAGTCCAGATGAGAAAACTTTCAAAAAATTAAGAGTAAAAAGAAATTTCTACAATTGTTCTTGTGGGGTCAGTCTCTCTTCCTGACTCCCCTTTTTTTGTTTGAGCAGTTGATACTTAAGAATGCCATTAGTCTTTCTGCAATATTTGTAAGTTTGGATAAATTTCTCAAGCTCCTGAGGCCCCAACAATGTCCCAAGGTTCATTTTTATTTTCCTCTCAGGACAATCTTTCTTCTAAAGTCCTCCCCACCCCTCCTTTCTCACCTTTGTTCAATTTCTCAGTTCCTTCTCTTTTTGTTTCTTCCTTCTGCACAAACCTTTTACAACCTGCACAAACCTTCTGTGACTTACACAAACCTTGTCTGTTCAGAAATAACCAACTTTCCGAACAGCTTACTTTTTTCACTTTCCTTTCAAACGTACCTCCATATCTTATACCTTTTATCATTAAAATCATAACATTTCTTTCCAAATAATCAGAATTCTCAATTTCCAAAAACCTTAACTTTCAGTGAAGACTAAGTCAGTAATTAGCAATTTTAGATTGATACTTTTCTGTACATATTTCTTGACCTTTAGAAACAGGTTCTTTCAGTGGCAAACAAATATATTTCAAGAAATATAACAGATAAGAGGAACCTTTTGTCCAAAACATTCAAAAAAATCAGAAAAATTTAGTATTCAGTCTAGTTTCTGATATTCATAATTGTGTGTTAATTGGTTTTACTGAAATATAATTTTTTCTCCCTAAAATTACCCTTAATTTTTTTAAAGAGCTAAATTAAGATTATCCTAGTTGCAGTATTAAATCCAGTTTTATCTTGTCCTGGTAATTTGCATAAACACAATAAGAATAACAATTGATCATATTGGCTTTTTCCAATCTGCTTTATAAGGAATTTTCAGATTGAGTTTTAATTAGTCCCTCAGTCTCAGAAGGAAGAGTGGAAGACTTTGCTGGAAACCAGAGAAAAAGAGATGGATCCTTGTTATGAACTGGCAGAAAGTGTGTCTTATAGTTGTGTAGAGAGCAGAACTTTTAAGGAATGAACCTGGGTATGTTGTTAAGGAAATTTCCAAGAAAAGACTTGAAGGTTCAGCCTGGCTTTTTTGTTTATAGTAAAATGGAAGAGGAAGGAGACAAATTGAGGGAAGAACTATATTGCTCACAAAAGTTAGGAGTTATTTTCAAAATGAATATGAAGTGATAAAATATCCCCTGATTTTTGTGAACAGTATATTTAATTGAGAGAATCACTGTTATAAAACATACTCACTGTTAGAAAAGGCTAAAGGTGGGAATCTACCATCCTTTCCTAAAACCTCAGAAAAATCAGAAATTCATTCACAATAAATTAAGGATATGTCTCCCAGATTTTCTCAATCAAACCAAAAGGACCTCTAGGAAGCTTGAGAGTGTTCTCTCTAAGCCTCCTCTACAGGAGGTCAAAATAGAGAAAGTATTATCTTAAAAAATTGTGGATGTAGCTTTTGACTAATGAAGTGAATCCTTGTGACATCCGCACAGGACCAGCAAGATTCAAATTATATCAACAGAAGCACGTTAAGCTTGGATTACAAGAAACAGAAAGTGTGAAACTAAAAGAAGCACCTGAATTCCCATATTTTATTGGCAGGCTAATAAAAATACTCAGCTGCAAAACTTGCTACTTTCTATTAAAAAGGCAAAATGACTCAGAGGGCAGCACCAAGAGCCCAGACGGTATCAGCAAGGACCCAGAAAGCATATCTGAACCTTGAAGCCAAATCAAAGAGCTCTGGTTGGACTATGCCCAGATGGATTTTAAAAATACATGAGACCTGTGACTGTGTTTTATCTTCCGTTTTTACCTTTAAAAAAAGAATAAACAATGATGCCTATAATTGTTATCCTACGCCTGCACTATAATTGTATATTGAGATATTGGAAGAGGTAACTTGTTTCATTAGGTTTGGAAGTCTAGAGATGAAGAGGAATTTTATCCACAAGCTCAATGGTTTACGCATTGGCACCTTCTTTTGATGCTTTCCAGTGGTGGTCAACCTGGTCCCTACCTCCCACTACTGGGCATTCCAGCTTTTATGGTGGGCGGTAGCAGAGCAAGCAAAGTATAAATAAAAATATAGGTTTAACTATAGTAAGTTGTTTTATAAAGATTTATTCTGCCAAACTTAGCAAAAATCCGACATAAAGTACTTAGTAAGTAATTATTATTATTTGCTTTAACTTGCTGTAACTCTGCTTTATAAATTTTATAAAGTAAAGTTACTTCCCTACTTTATAAATCACCATTACTGTGGAACCTGTGGGCAGTTAGAAAATTTTACTACTAACAGAGATACAAAAGTAGGTGGTAGGTATAAAAAGGTTGACTACCCCTGCTTTACACAATGGAATTTTGGACTTTGAACTAATGCAGAAATGGGATAAGACCTTGGGTCACCTTGAGATGTGCACAGGAAAGAAATAGGATGAACTGAAATGTGTGTAGCATCTTAAGGTTGGGATGAGAAGTGAGGTATTCCATAGGCAGTGGGAATCACAATGAACTTATGAATTTTTTAAAATGACAAAGTTGAAGAAGTGCCCAGAGGAAAAACATTTGTTACTATAATGCAGGATTTAAAAAAAACAATGTGTGTGTGAAATAAGGCATTCTTCATAAAATGGAAAAAAAATCAATCACTATAAAATGGGCTTAATGTACTCAAAGAGATTTAGTTTGTAGTCAGGAACTCTGCTATAGTTGTAAAGATCCTATGAAGAAGAATGGAAAAAAAATCCTTCTTTGCTAATCATTTTAAAATTTACCTTTTTTGGGGAATATTAGTTAGAAACTCTTTGATATTTCTGAAATTAAAAGCTTTCTCCCCTCTCTGTCAAGAAAGGGCATGTAACGGACTTGTCTTTGTATTTATTTATGCTTTGCAAGATTTAAGGCAATGTCTCATCAGTATTGCATTGGTGACAGCTTTTTAAAGTACAAATTAGGAAAACCTTTCCCCCTCTAATTATCTTTATTTTAATTGCAAAGGATGTCATTTCTCCAGAGTTTTAGTGTATTATATATTCAACTATAATGAGGCTATTTTTTCCTTTGTTTAACAAACTCCAGAATTATAGCTTGATAATCCCCCAAACATTGCCATGGTTTTTTTAACAGATGATGGTCTCCTGCATTGTCAATGATGGCAGCTTGCCCTGGATTTATGCCATAAATGAATCTCCTAGCTCTCCCTTGACTCTAGTGTTTCTTGAATATGGCACAAGCATTCAACCATAGACCACCCAACCAATTAGAAATTGGTTTCAAGAACAGCATTTTTATAGCAATTTTGACATAGATCTAAGGCAGGGGTCTCAAACTCAACTCAGCATGTGGGCCGCAGAGCAAGATCACAGCCCTTCGGCAGGCCGCACTAGGTCTACAAAAGGCAACTGTTACGCAACACTTTTCTCACTGCAGTTGAAATAAAAAAAAAAATCAGTACAAAATTGTTCAGCGGGCCGCATGCGGCCCACGGGCCGCGAGTTTGAGACCCCTGAAAGGGATTTAGAAACCAGGTTGTATAAGGAAGACAAAAGAAATAAAGGAAATTTAACCAGATAAAATGAAGTCTTATATATTTGTTTAGTGACCTCTACATTCAATGTTCACTAATGGACTGGTACAAATAGGTGGGTATTAAATACAAATTCTTATTTGGAATGCATATCTAAGACCTCGATTCTTTCAACAAAATAAATTTATTTCTTCTAAAAGATTTCTGAACATTTTATGGGAGAACTAATTGAGAGCCTATCCAGTCTATATTGGACATCAAGACTGCATTATTTGTGAGGCTACATTGGGTAAAATAGGATACATGACCTAAACTCCCTTTGAACTCTGAGTAGAAGATTCTGGCTTGCAGGTTTTCTGATGTAAAGAAGGCCAGCTCAGCTGGTACCAAAAAAAAAAAATGATGAATAAAGGTGACCTAAATTATTTTTGTAATAGAAACTTTGACAGAATTCAAAGCAAAAATAAAAGCATGCTATAACTAAAAGATCTGAAAGCAACCCTAGAATTCATCTTCTCCAAACTTCTAATTTTACCAGTGAGAAAACAGAGAGAGATGATGTGCCCTCATAAGATTATACCAAAGTCATACTACCAAAAAGTAAGCAAGTCAGCCCAACTCCTGGGCCTTTGTAGCTCTTATTAGTAATTTGGGCTGTGTTACAGTTGCAGATCTTTTGTTTATTTATTCCCTATTAAATTATGCTTAAAGAGCATTGTATCTTTCCTCAATTTCCCTTCATCATCTCATATAATAAATTGACAGTATTAGTTTCCACTTTTCTTTTACATCCCCTCACCTCACCACTAATCTCATACTTAAACACTCAAAATTCCCGCCTACTTCTTCAGTGAAATAACAATGGGAGATGGCTGCAGGATTTAAAGTAGAGTGAACCTTAGGTCTTAGGAATGCAGATAGCGGTGCTAAAAATAAAAACAACAACAAAAATAAACTATTGTCTGCTACTGTCCATGAAGATCAGAATCCAATAGTCATGCAATGAGAAGAAAAGGAAAAGAGGCCTTTAGGGGGATATACAAGGGGTGATTGTGCAGGAGCCCCAGGACTTAGAAGATTTGTAGTCATCAACAACACTGGAAGTTATGGCTGAAAACTCTTCCATTTCTCTCATGACCTGCTGGAACTCTTACCCCCTCATTACTTAAGAGGTTATAGTAGTTAGCTGGGGCTGTCATAACAAAATACCATAGACGGTATGACTTAAACAACAGAAATTTATTTTCTTAGAGTTCTAGAGGATGAACATCCAAGATCAGGGTGGCAGCATGGTCACCTGCTGGTAGGAGCTCTCTTCCTGGCTGGCAAACAGCAGCCGTCTCACTGTGTGCCCTCATAATCACTTTTGGGCTTCCTGAGACAGAGAAAGAGAGAAAGAAAGAGAGGGAGATCGGATGTCTCCTCATCTAAGATCACTAATGGTATTATGTGGTCCCAATCCTTACAGTTTCATCAACCCAAAATTACCTCTTAAAGGACCCACTTCCAAATAACATTCATTATATTGGGAGTTCAACATATAAATTGGGGGGGGGGGGGGAGAGACAAAATAAAAACTGAGTTTATAACAAAGGTGCCTTTGCTTGGCCTAGAAAATATAAGCTGTCAGTGAAGTCTGACACTGAATTTCCATAAAGAAAACACATTTTCCACAGGTTTCCAGCTTGTGAACAATTTTGTAATTGTGTACTTACATTTAGGACTGCAGCAACAAATGTGAAGATGCTACTTTTCTTTATCTAGTAGGTTTCAGAGTTAGTTTTTTTTTTGAAAGGTTTATCCTAAGATAGTTAAATTAAACATTGAATATGAGACTAGTTCAAAATTGTTTATCTCTATCTCAAAATTGTATTTCAGTATTCAAAATAAAAAGAAAGTATCTTTTAAATGTTTATACATATTCTAGCTAACTCCTCCAATCACCCTCCAGTCCTTTGTTTATTCATTCTTGACTTAAATAAGTGTGCTGTTAAGATACCATTTTGTTTATATTGATACTATCTGATTTGGGGCATTTAAACTGAAGTTAGTTCAATCTATTCTTTTTTCTTTATAATTTTAAATTTTCATTTCCCCTTCACTCATACATATTTTGTGTTTTAAGTGGGACAGTATATTAAGTAAACATTTTTTTTCTTCCCATTCTGTGATACACAGCGAGTATTCTGAAGAAATATCAGGCTTCCACATGGGAGATCTGGGATCACTATCAAAATTTTCTTTTTCAACAGATTAGTGTTTGAGTAGAGTTGCTAGGAGATGGCACATTAAAGTTATTCTTCAGTGACCTGTGAATTCTGCTCGTTTTCAGATACATACTAGGTAAACATTTAAGGAAATTATATATATCCATATATAATTAGAAGACCAGAATATTATAAATTCTATGTCAAAAAACTTAAAACCAAGGATTCCAGAATGAATATTTAGTGTTTGGCAAACCTAGAAAGAAAGAGTCTTGATAAAACATATTTGGTAAGGTGTATTACTAACTTATTTTGTTCGCCCAAGGCACTCCTAATTATAAGGAGACACTCTTGTCAAGTATCTGCTTGAAAATATTCTTAATCTCAGAACAGAAGAAGACAATGATTTCTTAAGAATTACAAACTTATGATGTAGAGATAGAAGTCAACTTATTTTACTATGTAATTATATATTATTTACTCCAAGTGATATATATTTGAGTTATAATAAAAAATTTAAATGTCTCTGTTTTAAGAAAATGACAAAATTTAGATTCTATATTCTTTTTTTTTTTTTCTTAACAATTTTATTTTTTTAATGGGGTGACATCAATAAATCAGGATACATATATTCAAAGATAACAAGTCCAGGTTATGTTGTCGTTCAATTATGTTGCATACCCACCACCCAAAGTCAGATTGTCCTCTGTCGCCTTCTATCTTGTTTTCTTTGTGCCCCTCCCCACCCCCTTTCCCTCTCTCATTCCCCCCTCCCCCCCGTAACCATCACACTCTTATCAATGTCTCTTAGTTTCACTTTTATGTCCCACCTACTTATGGAATAATGCAGTTCCTGGTTTTTTCTGATTTACTTATTTCGCTTCGTATCATGTTATCAAGATCCCACCATTTTGCTGTAAATGTTCTGATGTCAACATTTCTTATGGCTGAGTAGTATTCCATAGTGTATATGTGCCACATCTTCTTTATCCAGTCATCTATTGATGGGCTTTTTTGGTTGTTTCCATGTCCTGGCCACTGTGAACAATGCTGCAATAAACATGGGGCTGCATGTGTCTTTACGTATCAATGTTTCTGAGTTTTTGGGATATATACCCAGTAGAGGGATTGCTGGGTCATAAGGTAGTTCTATTTTCAGTTTTTTGAGGAACCACCATACTTTCTTCCATAATGGTTGTACTACTACTTTACTTTCCCACCAACAGTGGATGAGGGTTCCTTTTTCTCCACAGCCTCTCCAATATTTGCTATTACCTGTCTTGCTAATAATAGCTAATCGAACAGGTGTGAGGTGGTATCTCATGGCCATTTTGATTTCCATTTCTCTAATAGCTAAAGAAGATGAGCATCTTTTCATATATCTGTTGGCCATTTGTATTTCTTCCTGGGAGAAGTGTCTATTCATATCCTCTTCCCATTTTTTTATTGGATTGTTTGTTTGTTTGTTGTTGAGTTTTATGAGTTCTTTGTATATTTTGGATATTAGGCCCTTATCTGAGCAGTTGTTTGAAAATATCATTTCCCATTTAGTTGGCTTTCTGTTTATTTTGTTATCAGTTTCTCTTGCTGAGCAAAAACTTCTTAGTCTGATGTAGTCCCATTCATTAATTTTTGCCTTCACTTCTCTTGCCTGTGGAGTCAAATTCATAAAATGCTCTTTAAAATCCAGGTCCATGAGTTGAGTACCTATGTCTTCTTCTATGTACTTAATTGTTTCAGGTCTTATGTTTAGATCTTTGATCCATTTTGAGTTAATTTTTGTACAGGGGGAGAGACTGTAGTCCAGTTTCATTCTTTTGCATGTGGCTTTCCAGTTTTCCCAGCACCATTTATTGAAGAGGCTTTCTTTTCTCCATTGTGTGTTGTTGGTCCCTTTATCAAAAATTATTTGACTATATATATGTGGTTTTATTTCTGGACTTTCTATTCTGTTCCATTGGTCTGAGTGTCTATTTTTCTGCCAATACCATGCTGTTTTGATTGTCGTGGCCCTATAATAGAGTTTGAAATCAGGTATTGTAATGCCCCCAGCTTCATTCTTTTTCTTTAGGATGGCTTTGGTTATTCGGGGTTTTTTATAGTTCCATATAAATCTGATGATTTTTTGCTCTATTTCTTTAAAAAACGTCATTGGAAGTTTGATGGGAATTGCATTAAATTTGTATATTGCTTTGGGTAATATAGCCATCTTGATTATATTTATTCTTCCTAGCCAAGAACAAGGTATATTCTTCCATCTCATTATATCTTTTTAGATTTCCCTTAACAATGGTTTATAGTTTTCATTATATGAGTCCTTTACATTCTTTGTTATGTTTATTCCTAAGTATTTTATTTTTTTTGTTGCAATCGTGAAGGGGATTATTCTTTTGAGTTCGTTCTCAATTGTTTCATTGTTGGCATATAGAAAGGCTATTGACTTCTGTATGTTAATTTTGTATCCTGTGACCTTACTGTACTGGCTTATTGTTTCTAGTAGTCTTTTTGTGGATTCTTTGGGGTTTTCGATGTATAGGATCATATCATCTGCAAAAAGTGATACCTTTACTTCTTCTTTTCCGATATGGATGCCTTTTATTTCTTTGTCTTGTCTGATTGCTCTGGCTAGAACCTCTAGTACCACATTAAATAAGAGTGGAGAGAGTGGACAACCCTGTCTTGTTCCTGATTTAAGGGGGAAAGCCTTCAGTTTAGTGCCATTTAATATGATGTTAGCTGATGGTTTATCATATATGGCATTTATTGTGTTGAGATATTTTCCTTCTATACCCATTTTGTTGAGAGTCTTAAACATAAAATTGTGTTGTATTTTATCAAAAGCCTTTTCTGCGTCTATTGATAAGATCATGTGGTTTTGTTCTTTGTTTTGTTGATATGGTGTATTACGTTAACCGTTTTACGTATGTTGAACCATCCTTGAGATTCTGGGATGAATCTCACTTGATCATCATGTATTATTTTTTTAATATGTTGTTGTATTTGATTTGCTAGTATTTTGTTTAGTATTTTAGCATCTGTATTCATTAGAGATATTGGTCTGTAGTTTTCCTTTTTTTGTGCCATCCTTGCCTGGTTTTGGTATGAGGGTTATGTTGGCCTCATAAAATGTATTTGGAAGTATTGCTTCTTCTTCAATTTTTTGGAAGACTTTGAGTAGAATAGGAACCAAGTCTTCTTTGAATGTTTAATAAAATTCGCTGGTATAGCCGTCAGGGCCTGGACTTTTATTTTTGGTGAGGTTTTTAATGGTTTTTTCTATTTCTTCTCTACTGATAGGTCTGTTTAGGCTTTCTGCTTCTTCTTGACTCAGTCTAGGAAGGTTGCATTTTTCTAGGAATTTATCCATTTCTTCTAGGTTGTTGAATTTAGTGGCATAAAGTTTTTCATAGTATTCTACAATAATTCTTTGTATATCTACGGTGTCCGTGGTGATTTCTCCTCTTTCATTTTGGATTTTGTTTATATGAGTTCTTTCTCTTTTTTCCTTGGTAAGTCTTGCCAAGGGTTTGTCAATTTTGTTGATCTTTTCAAAGAACCAGCTCCTTGTTCTATTAATTTTTTCTATAGTTTTTCTGTTCTCTAATTCATTTATTTCTGCTCTGATTTTTATTATCTCCTTTCTTCGGCTGGTTTTGGGTTGTCTTTGTTCTTCTTTTTCTAGTTCCTTAAGGTGTGAAGTTAAGTGGTTCACTTGGGCTCTCTCTTGTTTGTTCATATATGCCTGAAGTGATATGAACTTCCCTCTTATCACTGCTTTTGCTGCATCCCATAGATTCTGATATGTCGTATTGTCATTTTCATTAGTCTGTATATATCTTTTGATCTCTGTACTTATTTCTTCTTTGACCCATTCATTTTTTAAAAGTATGTTGTTTAGTTTCCACATTTTTGTGGGATTTTTTTCCTCTTTTTTGCAGTTGAATTCTAGTTTCAAGGCTTTATGATCAGAAAATATGCTTGGTACAACTTCAATTTTTTTGAATTTGCTAATGTTGTTTTTGTGGCCCAACATATGGTCAATTCTTGAGAATGATCCATGTACACTGGAGAAAAATGTATACTCAGTCACTTTGGGATGAAATGTCCTGTAGATGTCTATCATATGCAGGTGCTCTAGTGTTATGTTTAAGGCCACTATATCTTTGTTGATTCTCTGTTTGGATGACCGATCTAGAGCCGTCAGTGGTGTATTGAGGTCTTCAAGTATGATTGTATTTTTGTCAGTTTTTGTTTTAAGGTCAATAAGTAGCTGTCTTATATATTTTGGTGCTCCTTGGTTTGGTGCATATATATTAAGAATTGTTATGTCTTCTTGATTCAGTGTCCCCTTAGCCATTATGAAATGGCCATTTTTGTCTCTGAGTACTTTTGTTGTCTTGTAGTCAGCATTATCAGATATGAGTATTGCTACGCCTGCTTTTTTTTGGATGTTATTTGCTTGGAGTATTGTTTTCCAGCCTTTCACTTTGAGTTTGTTTTTATCCTTGTTACTTAGATGAGTTTCCTGTAGGCAGCATACAGTTGGATTTTCTTTTTTAATCCATTCTGCTACTCTGTGCCTTTTTATTGGTGAGTTTAATCTGTTTACATTTAGTGTAATTATTGACACTTTTGAGTTCCCTATTGCCATTTTATATCTTGCTTTCTGTTAGTTTTGTGTCTTGTTTGATCCTTCTCTTTCGTTTTTCTATCTTTTGTTTTTATTTGGTTGTATTCCATACATCTTTCCTCTGTTGCTATCTTTTTTATCTCATGTGCTTCTGTGGTGGTTTTTTCAATGGTGTTTACCTTTGAGTAATGAAAAGGGTCCCTACCCTGTTCATTGTAGCAAACTATTTTGTGAGTACTTTTGTACTCCATTGTCCTTTGCTACTGTTAATCTCCATCTTCTCCCCCTCTTTCTTTTTGTTGTTGTCACAGTTTAAATTTGGTTTTATTGTGTTCTTCTTGGAGCTTTTACTTCTGGCTCTGGTTTTTTTTTGTTCTTTGTATCTGATTGGAGAACCCCCTTTAGTAATTCCTGGAGTGGGGGTTTTCTGATGATAAATTCCCTCATCTTTTCTGTATCTGTGAATGTTTTTATTTCTCCTTCATATTTGAAGGATAGCTTTGATGGGTATAGTATTCGTGGCTGAAAGTTCCTCTCTTTCAGGACTTTAAATATTGGGGTCCACTCTCTTCTAGCTTGTAGAGTTTCTGCTGAGAAATCTGATGATAATCTAATGGGCCTTCCTTTATATGTTGTATTCTTCTTTTCCCTGGCTGCCTTGAGAATTTTTTCTTTGCCATTGGTTTGTGTCAATTTCATTATGATATGCCTTGGAGTAGGTTTGTTGGGGTTAAGAAAACTCCGAGTTCTGTTTGCCTCTTGAACTTGAGGCTTTAGTTCTTTCCACAGGCTTGGGAAGCTCTCATCTATTATTTGTTTGAGTATGTTCTCCATTCCATTTTCTCTCTCTTCTCCCTCTGATATACCTATTATTCTTATGTTATTCTTTTTGATGGAGTCAGATAATTCTTGTAGGGCTATCTCATTTTTTTTAATTTTTGAGTCTCTTTCTTCTTCTCTCTGTTGTGCCTCAAGTTGCTTGTCTTCTATTTCACTAATCCTCTCTTCTATCTGACCTGTTCTATTAGCTAAGCTTGTTACTTCATTTTTCAGCTCGTGAATTGAGTTTTTCATCTCTGTTTGATTTGTTTTTATAGTTTCAATTTTTTTGGTAATATATTCTTTGTGTTCATTGAGTTGTTTTCTGAGCTCCCTAAATTGCCTTTCTGTGTTTTCTTGTATATCTCGGAGGATTTTTAGGATTTCTATCTTGAATTCTCTGTCATTTAGCTCCAAGGTTTCCAATATGTTAAATTTTTTCTCCATAGATTTTTCCTCATCTAGCTGTGTTACCTCTCTTTGTTTTGTATCCATGATATTCGATTTTCTCTTCCTTAATGGCATCTGAGGGTGGTTTTGTTGATAGTATTAATGAGATTTAATAAAGAATAAAAAGTTTAAAAAAAATAAAAAAAAATAAAAAATCGAAGAGTTGTTTTTTAAAAAAAAATTAATAATGAAATAAAGAAAAATAAAATAAAATAAAAATTTTAAAAAAAGGAAATTATTCCCCCCCTCCTTTTTTCCTCTCCTCTCCTCTTCCCTCCTTCTTGAGAAAATCTTGTGGTGAACTGTGAATTATAACAAACAATGCCTGTGATGGAGGTCCTGAATTGGGGAAAAATAATAAAGGGGCAAAAAAAAAGAAAAAAAAAGAAAAAAGAAAAAAAAAAGAGGGTATGGACCCACAAAAAGCAAATAAGGAAAAAATTTGGGTCAAGAATAAAATGATTTGCTTTTAGGTGTTGGTTGTCTAAGAGTTATGATGGGAGGAATAAGAAGAAAACAGAAAAATGGGGGGACAAATTAAAAATTACTATTGTATTTAGTGGAACAAGAACTAGATAAAATGGAGAGCCAGGGATGGGAGCACTGCTAGTGAGTTAAAAAGGTGAAGTAAAAACCCCCCAAAATGCCACAAACATAAGTTGAGTCCCAGATAAGATAATTTGTTTGTTATTGAGGTTTGAATGAGAGGAGATGTAAAGGAGAAAGGAAGAAACTAATAGAGAGAGAGAAAAGAAAGAGAGAGAGAGAAAAAAAGAGGGAACCACTAAAAGAAGGAAAAAAAAAGGAGAGAGAGAGAGAGAGAGAGAGTTAAGGGTTTTGGAATGCAACCCTCATAGAGAGAAAGGAAGAGGAGAGAAAAGATAATGGGAGATGTAACACTTATGGGTAGTGTAGTTCAAGGAGAGGAGAGAGTAAGACCGGCAGAGAGTTAATCGGTCAAATTGGAGGAGGAAAAAAAGTATCAAGAATGAAGATAAGAGAAACAAACGAACAAATATAATAAAATGGGATAGGTTATAAAGTCTGCAGATTATTCTTGATTTTGAGAGGTTATCTTCTTGCTTTTTCTTTTCTCTCCCTCTTCCTGGTCTATGATTCTATACCCCAGGTTCTGCCCCTTTGGCACGCTCAGGTAGAGGTTTGCAGTTGATAAGTCTCTATGGCAATGTCATGTATTGTGCTTTAGTCTCGTTGGCAGTCGAGGCTCATTAGCATTTATAGGCTCTGACAGTGAGAGAGTCCGTGTTCCTGGAGCCTTTCTCCTAGTCTTTCCTTCCTCAATTAGTAGCCTGATAATCCAGCTATGGGGTTGCTGCTGCCTCTGCCTGGATAGTAAGAGGCTCAAAGAGCTGGCAACTCCCCACTCTATTTCCACTCAGCACAGGGCTCTGGGTAAGGCTCAGTCAGTCAGAGCTGCTAGCATAATCAGGCAGGGTTTCCACCCACTAAAAGACCTCTGGCTCTGCTACTCTGTCCGGTAACACAGGTGGGCACCCACTTCCAGGGCGCTTGGAGGAAACTCTCATTCACTATCTGCGTGCGCAGACCAGGATATCCGGCCAGCAGTCTCACGCTCTAAGTGAAACCCCCAACCGCATGGAAAAGTTGCAGCGTTGGAATTGAGTCTCGCTCCGTCCCCATGCGTGGCTTTTGCAAGGCGCTGGGGTGGCCCGAGATTCTGCTTTGGCCCACACAAAGGCTCCTGACTCTGCCCCTCTGTGCTATAACACGGGCGAGCACTGCCGAGGCACTCGGAGGAACCTCTCATTCACTATCTGCGCGCGCAGACTAGGATATGAGGCCGGCCGCGTTTCCCTCTGAGTGAAACCCCCACCAGCACGGAAAATTTCCACCGTTGGAATTCGTTCTCACTCCCTCCCATGCGCGGCTTTCCCAGGGCTCTGGGGCTGCCCAGAGATTCTGCTTTCGGCCCACAGAAAGGCCTCTGACTCTGCCCCTCTGTGGGGTAACACGGGCACCCACTTCTGGGGCTTAGGAAGAAATTTCTCACCCACTAACTGCGCACCGACCAGGAGACCGGGTAAAATGGCTGCCCCGCTTGTCTTTCTTTGTTTGAGTTTGGCGCGAGTATTAGCTTGTATTGCCCGGGTTGCCACAGGATCAGTTTTTCCTCGGCTTGGATCTCCGTGCCACAGCCTGGTTCGGCCGTTTGTGCCACGGCCTGGATCTATTCACCCCCTTTGCCCGCCTCAGTTTCTATATTCACAGTTACCAGAGAAAGCTGCCCTGTTTAGGTTAGTGAGGAAGGCGGAGCATTTCTTACTCCCTATTTCCTTCGGGGTTTGGTTATATATTTAGCCAATTTTTCACTTGACCATACCTTTGAGTGTATTGCAAAACATCTGGAGGCTCCAAGTATAGGTTTTTCTGTTTCTGGTTGAAGATCTTTTTGAGTTTTGGGGGAGATTTATCAGTATCGCTTCCTACCCCGCCATTACTCTGACGTCATCTCCAGATTCTATATTCTTAAAACTAAATTTCTATTCTGATCCTCTTCTCCCATTTTTTCTGCCTACATGGTTTATATTGTGAGTCATGGAGTGCTCCTGTTTAAACCTGGTTGCATTAAAATGTTGATATCCTGTATTTGGCTCTAGTTTCTAAATATAAAAAGTTTGTCTTCATTATCTTTTGTCTAACACCCATTGACATATACTTGTTTTCATCTGACCTGTCATTATAGATTTGCTGCTATTCACTCTCCTTGCTCCAAATTCAAAGCACTAATCCCTACACCATGCCCATGCTGCTGTTCATGCACAACAGGTACATTCTGCTAATTTTATATTCATTAGGCCTTGGGTAGCTTTTGTACTTCCATTCGGAACAATGTCAGCTCGTTCTTGCTTTGGCATTTGCTCAACAGCGTATGTGTTGTGTGGTTACTCTAGACTCTACCCTTAGGTCAGGTTACAATTCCTTTTTGTGCATAGATCTTCAGGTATATCGAAAATATTCTTCCATATCCTTTCTCAAGAGCTCAGTGGGGTAGGACAGGGAAAAGGCTTAAATCCACTTACTGGGAAAACATCATAGACTATTTGCTTCCTCTGTTGGCATTCTCCAATTTCCTTCCAAAGAACTCTCATCTAGTTTGAAGAAATGAAGTAGGTAACCTATTTCTTCAACTTTCCTTTCAAAGTTATTTATGGTATGTTGGGCAAACAAATGTGTTAGGCTTGCTAGCTTGTACTTTGCCTGATTGGTGCCTAAGCACAGGGCAGCACCTTGTGTGTATAGTCTATGTAAGGCTGCAGGTGCTTGCCTTTAGGGTGGTAGATTGCAGATTGCCAGCCACCATTGGGAGGGACCATTTTTGCTATTGTTTGCCAGAGAAGGAGTTTCCCCACCCCAGCCTGTTTGCTCTTCAGCTGAGAGAGAGAAGCAGATTTGCCTGCCTGCTTGCTCAATGGCTGTTGCGAGACTCTAATAAATGGAATGGCCCACCATTTTCCCACTCTACAGTTTCTTTACTGTCTGCCTGAATCCAGTGTGAACATGCATGACCACAGCCACCAGCCTTACAGTATTTATTATCTGAATTCTTTAAAGTCTAAAGATTTGAAAAACTAAGACTGGAGTTTTATAATCCTAAATGGTTAAATTTTTTTGTATGCTTTTGTGCTATATTATTACTCTAGAGAGTGAAGTGCAAAGTGTACAAGACAATCTGAAATATTTCAAATACTAGCCTTGATATTTGCTTTCCTTGAAAATGCTTTTGCATACATACTCCTGTACCTTTCTCCATTGTTTTTTATATGTCTATTTATCCTCCAGTTGCCTGTCTTCTACACAAACTGCAACAACAGGAGGTAACCTTATTGTTTCTGCAAAAGAACTGATTTTTAATTTTCTGTTTATAACATTAGTGTCCTCTGCACACTGAAAAGAAGTATAGATGCCGTAACACCTACTGTAAAGTAAATGTTATACTGTTATTAAATATTCTCCTCTCTGCCACAACTCCTTCCTATTGGCTTGGGTAGCTCAGCAGATTAATCCTGTATTTGTACTATATTCAATACCGTACGAACTTCAGAAGTTCATAATAAACTCTTAAATGTTATTGATATGCTTAATGCCAAGCAAGCAGCCCAGATCAAAGAGTGAGTAGAGTGAGATCCAATTTGACCTGCTATTGTTGAGGAAGGGTCACATGTCCTGGACCAATATCACAAGTTTTACAGTAACTGACTATTTTAGTGATCACAGTGTAGATGTCAACACTAATTGCAACAGAAGAATATATTTAATATAACACCTCAGTTTTGATCTAAAGGACATTAACTATTAGTCTAAAGACAAATGTATAACAGGGAAACTCTAGGTTCCATGCCCATGATAAATAAATCTTACATAAAATTGACCTTTAGTGATTAATTAAGCTGAAGAATTTTTATTTCCTAAAATAAATCCCTCTTAAATCCTAACAAAAACCCTTTGTCTAATTATAAAAACACTATTAAAATAAAATCACTATTTCCTTTATGTATGTCAGTTAATCTTATGCTGTAGTATTCAGACTTTATAGTCATTAAGTTAATATAAAATATAGAGTGTTTGGGGGGGGAAGGAAGATGAAATGCTGAAAATGCTGTTCTTACAAAGTGATGTTTACAAATGGGCACTTACATCTTTAATAGACCCATTGTACCGATTCTCATCTTCATAATCTGTTATTTCATTTCAATGCTTTTATATAGGATTATTGATCAACTGGGAATACTATTTCTCTTCATTGATGATTCCTTATAATCTTTTATGGTGTGATAAGAGGCACCTAAATGTCAGTAGAGAAATTCAGTGTTTTTCTGAAAATCAACACATTTCTTTCACTTAGTTCTTTTTTTTTTTATCCAAGGTACTAGACTTGGTTTTGAAGGCAGCAAAATGATGAAGAAAGCATTGTTATAAAAGGAGACAAGTACACAATTAAATTAAAAAAATGCATGCCGAACAGTAAATAAAGAATAGGGTTTTTTACTATTAGAAAATTCAGTTGTCTGAATGTGAACATCCAGTTGGAGAAATCAAGTTTTCATTGAGACATTTTCACCTAACATGACTTAAAAGGTGTCTAAAACTTGAAAAGCTGACATCATGAATAAAAACAAGAAAATGTAAATAAATTTCATGGAGATGGAAGATAACATAAGTAAGTTAGAAAACTATGGAACATAGTCAAGAAGTAGGTTATACCTGTGTAGCAGGATTGTGGAGTTATTTAAAAGCAAAAGGTAAACTAAAAATGAGTCTGAAGCCAGATACTGAAGGACCTTAAAGATCAAGTTAAGAGGATCAACCGAAATTGTTAAGCAGTAAGAAGCCACTGAGGAAATGATTTTACGTGGAGCATGTTTTCTTACAGTTTTCCTGCATTACAAATAAGTATCACATATAAAAACTAACTCCTATTACTCTTTCTTCATCTGTTTATTATGTCTGTATCTTTTATCTAGGTTGTAGATGTCGATCATATTTCCTTCCCCTCTCCCTCTTACCCCAGTGAGCTCTTTTCCAATCCGGCTTTCTGTTTTATTTTTTGTATTTTGTTTTGTTTTTGTTTTTTTGCATATGAGTGTGTGTGTTTGTGTTTCCTACCAAAGATGGGCAATAGTTTTTGATATGTATTGTGATGATTTATGGTTGTATTGTGTAGGAAACTTAACATCAATTTTCTACCCTTTTTCCCCTTTCTGTTTCTATCACAGAGGCTGATAGAATATGTATTTACTTTTTCTTTTTGTGAGAGAGATAGAGAGACAGGTTGGAAAGAAGATGAGCATACTTACTTTCTTGTATTCTCTTGCAAGTAGTGAGGGGTCATGTAATATAGCTCTTGATGTGTAACTGAAAGTCTGCTGAAATGACTCCTGAGAAAGTTCTTCCTTTCCTGGTTAAAAGAATTGGATCAATATCATTGACACCACTTTCTTTCTCATTTCTTCCTAGAATATATATGATATTGCTTGTAACTGAGGCAAAGATGTGGCATGGGGGAAATCAAGAAAATTTCAGAAATAGTTGAACTATTGAACCAATATTAACAGAAATCTACAGATATCTTTAGATATCTGATTATATGACAAAAGTGTATCCCAAATTGCTTAATTCACTTTTATTTTACTTGCCACCAAAAAAGTTCCTAATTAGTATACAATGTTTATTTATTTTATATAATTTTTTTTTGTATTTTTCTGAAGCTGGAAACGGGGAGAGACAGTCAGACAGACTCCCGCATGCGCCCGACCAGGATCCACGCTCTGCCCCCATGGGGCGTCGCTCTGCCTCGACCAGAGCCACTCTAGCGCCTGGGGCAGAGGCCAAGGAGCCATCCCCAGCGCCCGGACCATCTTTGCTCCAATGGAGCCTCGGCTGCGGGAGGGGAAGAGAGAGACAGAGAGGAAGGAGGGGGGGTGGAGAAGCAAATGGGCACTTCTCCTATGTGCCCTGGCCGGGAATCGAACCCGGATCCCCCACACGCCAGGCCGACGCTCTACTGCTGAGCCAACCGGCCAAGGCCTTATGTAAATTTTTTGTGAGAGAGAGACAGAGGAAGAGAGAGACAGAAACAGAGGTAGAAAGATAGACAAAAATAGAGAGAGATAAGAAGCATCAACTCCAAATTGTGTAACTTTAGTTGTTCACTGATTACTTCTCATATGTGCCTTGACCAGGAAGTTCTAACTGAGCCAGTGACCCCTTGCTTAAGTCAGTGAACTTTGGATTCAGGCCGGTGACCTTTGGGCTCAAATCAGTGACCATAAGATCATGTCTGTGATCCCATGCTCAAGCCACCAACCCTGTGCTCAAGCCAGATGAGCCCATGCTCAAACGGCGACCTTAGGGTTTTAAACCTGGGTCTATCCACTCTGTCACTGCTGGTCACACTGATTTATGTAAGTCTTGACTTAAAATAGAGTTATAGAAAATGTTTAAAGTAAAATAATCAAATAATTTATTCACTGAAGTCCATATAACCTCTCTGAGTCTCACTTTTTAAAATCTATAAAATGAAGGAAAACCACCTACTCTGAAGAGTTATGATGCTTAAGGGCACTGAAACACCTGAAAAAAACATCTATCACATGGCCTGGCCTATAACAGCAGGTGATTAAATATTTTTAAATGAAAATGAATAAGACATTCATACTTAAAAGAAGCTCATTTGAATGGTATTAAGTTGTTGTTGGATTTACTGGTTAGATAAATCTTTGAACATTCCAATGAGTGATTTTTTTCTTGCCATTAGAATAAAGTTGGTAATTGTCATTAGAAGAAAATTGGCATTTGTTACCAGTCCAAATGTAGAGTTGGAGGTCATTGTTATGTCTGTATTTAAACTGATGATTAAGATAGCATCTTGGGTTTGGTTTCTCTATTTTGAACTATAATTTGATACTAAATAAATGTTGATGATTAATAGGTGACAAATATATTCAAATTTGATGCTGAGGCACTTCTACAATGTTTAAAAAATTGCTAATAAAAATTTTGACTTCTATCATCCAAGATTATATTCCTTCTTTATTTGTATATTACTTAAGAGCTTGCTATATAGACAATAGGATATACCAACAACTTTCAACATTGTACAGGAAGTACAAAATTGTGTTTGTGAAGGCTCCCTGCTAGATCATGATTCTATTTAATACCATTAAACTATAGCATAATGCTGACAAACACTACAAAGTATTTCTTAATTTAATACTTAAAAAACAGAAAACTAATCACCATTTGAGGGAGAGGATTAAGATTTAATCACCTCAAATCAATATTACATTCAAGCGTTTGTTACTTAAGCAGGTGATAATACCCAACTCCAGATAAAGAGGGGATGCAGAAAACACAGTTGATAAAAAGAGCTAACGGGGTGTATGGTTGGCAGTTTGGGGATAGCTCTTATCAATCTTCAACATCTTCTTACAAGATCAATCTATGATTATTAAATTCATTTCCAGATTCTTTTTTTTTTATCAAATGAAAGACAAGGAGGCAGAGAGACAGACTCCCACATGCATCAGGATCCGCTGGACAACCTCTGTCTGGGGCCGATGCTCTGCCCATTGGCCTCTGCTCTGTTGTTGGCAACCAAGTCATTTCAGCACCTGAGGCAGGCCATGGAGCCATCCCCAGTAACCAGGGCTAACCCACACATTCAAGCCATGGCTTCAGGAGAGAAAGAGAGAAAGAAAAAGTGAGAGAAAAGGGGAGAGGAAAGGGTGGAGAAGCAAATGATCACTTCTCCTGTGTGCCCTTGATTGAGAATCGAACCCGAGACATACACACGCCAGGTGAATGCTCTACCACCGAGCCAACCCGCCAGGGCCCATTTCCAGATACTTAAAAATATTTTGTAGAATTTGTGTGACTGACTTTGATTTGAATCATACAAAAAAATGGCTGTTATATCTTATAGTAAATCATGTCCAAAATTATTTTTCTCCTATCCCCCTGAGAACTCAATCCTGAAATTAAGAAGCAAAATTTATGAAGTTTTCTTTATTGGAGCTCATTATTAGAATCTAGATTACACATTTAATCCAATACACATGACCTCATTGGCCATTATTGACAAGCCAAAGGATCTCTTGATTTCAAAAAGCTCTGGCAAAACTCCTTTGCCTTTGAAGTTGAATAAGAAACTACTGGTAACACCCTCAGAGATCACACAACTTCCTATTCAAAGAAAAATCTTCCGTTTCCTAATTCCACTTGCAGGCGTCCCCAAACTACGGGCCCGCAGGCCGCATGTGGCCCCCTGAGGCCATTTATCCGACCCCCCCCCCCCCCGCACTCCCGGAAGGGGCACCTCTTTCATTGGTGGTCAGTGAGAGGAGCACTGTATGTGGCTGCCCTCCAATGGTCTGAGGGACAGTGAACTGGCCCCCTGTGTAAAAAGTTTGGGGACCTCTGATAGAGCATGTTTTCAGGGTCTTCATGTCAATGCTATGAATGTATAGTTTAGTTTCATTCCCTTCTCTATTTCGGTGGACTTGAATGTGAGTTCTTTCTCTATATATAAACATTAGCTAGAACAAAGCTGGAAATTTTAATTTGAAAGAGAGAAATCATGAGTTGATATTAGACTCTAAAACATTTTTGCCCCCAAAGAAGAAATTCTCCCATATTCCTGCCAAAGTGTGTTTTTATTAAATTAAACACAAATAGTTCAAATAATACTGATGAACATAGCCTGGCCAAGTCAACTTTTGCTAGATAAATCAAGATAAAGTAAATTAAGCACATGGCAATGCTTTCAGAGTACTTCTTCATGGTCAAAAAGCACATTTATGTTTATAGAGATTTAGTGTTAAGATAATTAAAGTAAGTATTGAAAGGATATTATACTAGATTAGGATGGACCTTAAAGTGAATCAAAATGATTTTATAAGTCTTTGAAAAAATTCATAGAGACACAGAATATAAAGAGACAGAGATTAGATATTGTGTTGCTATAACTAATAAATACCAGAAGCCACCAGAAGCTGCAAATGCAAAGAATTCTCCCCTGGAGTCTTTGGAAAAAGTTTGACCCTGGCAACACCTTAATTTAGACTTTTGGCCCTCTATTAGAGAATAAATTGCTATTGTTTTAAGTTCCCAACTTAATAGTAATTTGCTGCATCAGGCTTGGAAAGCAGATATAGGCAGGTTTGCAGCCTTTGAGGCTCCTCCTTATGTTTGAAAAGCTAACAAGTCCAGATGTTTCTTTTTCTAACTTCTCTTCTTGCTAGTGTGCAAATCTAAGGTCTTAGCTTAGTCACTGTATTTATCTATTGCTATGTAACAGCACGCACTTAGTGGCTTTAAACGACACACATTTGTCACTTCACAGTTTCTGTGGGTCAGTAGTCTGGGCAATATCTAACTAGGTTAGCACCTCAAGTAGCTGGCCAGGGCTGTGGTCTCCTCTGAGGTTTGACAGGGGTAAAGTCTGCTCCCTTGCTTAGGTGGTTAATGGCAGCATTCAGTTTTTTTGTGGACTGTTGGACTGAGGGATACAGTTACTTGCTGGCTGTCAGCTGAGGCAAGTCGGCTTTTCCCACATGGCTGCCTCTTTCCTCAAAGGAAAAATGTCTCTTTGGAAAGTGAGTATTAAAATCTTATGCAACATAAACATGCACGTGTAATCACATGTACTCTGTCACTTTTGTTTACTCTACTGCATAAAACCAAGTCTCAGGTCCTGCCCATGCTCAAGGGGAAGGCATTACACAAAGGCATGAATAGTGGGAGGCAGGGATGTGGCAGTCACCTGAGTGTCTGTCTGCATAGTCAATCAGATATACTTGTTCTTTAAGTTAGGGGACAGTGAGGACTCTATACTGGAATAAGTAGTAGTGGTGGCAGCAGCATTGGGCTCCAGTGACGTCTGTGTCAGAGGCAGTCTGCAAGGTCCAGTACTAACATTCTGGTAGGTTTGCTACTGAGACTCGTGTTTGTGAGTGGGACCAGAAACTTATGTTTGTGATGTTGTTATAAAACTGTTCTATAGCCATTTTTGGCTGTGGCTTTGGCTACAAAACCTCTCTTTTTTTTCTGCTCCTTGTCCTACCTAGTGATTTTGTGAATTACCTGAATACTTTCCAATAAATTCATTTTATGCTACAATCAGTCAGACTTGGTTTATTGAGTGCA
Source organism: Saccopteryx leptura (assembly GCF_036850995.1). Lineage (NCBI taxonomy): Eukaryota > Metazoa > Chordata > Mammalia > Chiroptera > Emballonuridae > Saccopteryx > Saccopteryx leptura. The sequence goes on from NC_089505.1 coordinate 143,405,618, forward strand.
ATCATGAACCCTGACTGGTACACCCTGTAAAATAAAAGTTGTTTTCTAGAATTCTAGCCCACCTATAACCCATCTGACTTCCCTCCCTTAATAGAGATAAGATTATAGTCATTAAATTTGGATGTAAATAACATTAGAAGAGAAGTAAAATATGCTTATTTCTCTCTAGAAAGTCCTCATATATATATAATATATATATATAATGTATATATTATATATTATATATATATATTAATGAGAGGAGGGGGGACATACTTATACATTTTCCCAGACTAGGATCCACCTGGTGATACCTGTCTTGGGCCAATGCTCTCTGCCCATCTAGGGCCACTATTTTTAGCACCTGAGGTGGAGGCACCATGGAACCATCCTCAATGCCTGGGGCAGATGCGTTCAAATCAGTCAAGCCATGGCTGCGCGAGAAGAAGAGGGGGAGGGAGAGAGAAAAGGGGAAGGGGAAAGGGAAGAGAAGCAGATGGTCTCTTCTCCTGTGTGCCTTGACCAGGAATCAAACCTGGGACATATGCCAGGCCAATGCTCTACCATCGAGCCAACCAGCCAAGGTCCACAGCTAAATTATCTAATTTCTTAATGTCATATCAGAAAATAGAGGTCTTTTTTCATCTTCTGGCCTACCAGAGATTCCCTGGATATTTTCTAGACTTTCTGCCAATTATGTTTGAAATTAATTTTTTAAGCTGAAATGAATTTTATCTGGTTTTTGCCATATTTTTACTATATATACTTTTCTCTCCTCTTCACTTCACAAGTTTTTTGCTGATCTACTTACTCTATTTCTCATCTCTTTACAGTGTTCTCTCACCCTAACTTTGTTCAGACCATTTCTTTCCCAATAATGCTCACTTTCTCTTTCTACAAGCATTCAATTGCTGCTCATTCCTTAAGGTCCAACAAAGATATGATCTGCTCTATTATCATTTTCTTGCCCCCCAAAGTAATCTTTTTCTCCTTCAAACTCCCACATTTATTATTTTAAAACTTCTGTAATAAGTATGCATATGTCTCATCTATTTTTGTACAATGTAAAGTCCCTGAGTATAGCATGACTGATGGTTCATCTTCATATTCTTTGAGTTCCTTATATATAATGGATATTCAATAAAAACATGAACAGTCTAACAATAGGAGAACACTGGCTATGATAGCAATAAAAGCAATCCCATTAAAGACCTATGGATAATGATCCTCTCCCAAATAAAATATGCCCAGTTCTCTAAATTGCTTTATGGAGGTATAACCTACATACTACATTCCACATGACCTCAGCTGTGCCTCCCAAATAATACTGTTCATAAAAATCTTAAAGAATTGATCACCCCCCTCAGTTTCTGTATTTGTCATTAATGGTGTTATGTACCAAATATTTCTGTCTTTCTTTCACCTACCTTTTAGGCATAATTTGAGATTGGGTGCGGTGATGTGACTTGCCTCTTGATCAATGAGTGTGAGTAAAAGGGACATGGGCCAGCTCAGAGCCAGAACATTTCATTGTCAGTGAGACTTTGAGAGTCCTCCTTTAACTTTGGTAAAGCAACACATGCATTTGACATGGTGTGACTCTCCCCTGAGACATTATGATGAAGAGAGCTCCCTGATGACCTACAATGAATAAGAAATAAAACTGTTGATACTTAAAACATTAAGAATTGTAGTTTTTGTTGTTGTTTCCACATAATCCAGGTTACTCTAACTGATGGCATCTTTATTTTCTTTTCAATCTAGCAAGACTTCATAGGCTTTATAACAAAATCTCTACAGTTTTTATTTTGTGCTATTTTTTGTATAACACTTTCTATCACCCACTGCTTAGAACATCAGTCATAATTTATGCACAAATGAAAGGAAGATAGAATCATTGATGGAGAAAATTAGCTATTATGAATTGGATATGGAGAAGGGCTTAAATAGTGAAAACATGGGGTTATAAAAGAAAAAGTTTCTTGAGAAAAGAAGAATGGATTTAACTTTATTTTAAGTGTAAAATGCCATAAATATTATACTACAGTCACAAATTCCAATGAACATTTGTTGTTTATTTTGAGAATTACTTAGAAAGACAAGATGATGGATGCAACCAATAAAAAAGTTTGGGTTTTAGGCTATGATTATAAAGAAAAAGTTTTCTGTTATATTCTGGATTTTTATTAAATAAGCATGTTCATAGAGGGAATTTATATTAATATACAAATAAATTGTTATACCTTTCTAAAGAAAGGTGCTATCTTTGTCACATATTGTCAGAAAATTTCAACAAATTATGTTTTTTATAGAGAATCCAAACTTTAAATGTAAGTAATCTTCTCTAGTACATAAATTCAAGCAATAAAAGTTTTAAAAAATAGTTTGACCTACTCAGTTTTGGAATGGCTTTTATTTTAACAATCTGCTTTCTGATAGCCAAAAAGAAATTTTAGCATAATAGGCATGCTATATTGAGGATTAGAGTAAGCATTTTGTCCTAGAGTAAGTCAGGATATATTTTTCATTATGATGTCGTTTGAACCCACAACAACATGTGGGTGTTAGGAAATTTCTTTAAGCTATATGTCTAAGAAAGATCATAGAAAACAATAATAAAGTCTCATTCATTGATCTTGAAAATATTGCTGACATAGCCTGTATGAATTCATGACATAAGTAGTTTTTGTGCAGTCATATTAAGAAAACAGGCCCTGGCCAGTGGCTTAGTGGATACAATGTCAGCTCAGCATGTAGATGTCCTGGGTTTAATTTCCATTCAGGACACAGAGGAGAAGCAACCATCTGCTTTTCTCTCTTCTCTCCCTGCCTTTTCTCCCTCTTCCTCTCCCATAGGCAATGGCTCAATTGGTTGAGTGTAGCTCAGGGCAGTGAGGAGAGCTCTGTTGGTCCAAGTGCATCAGCCTCAAGTGTTAAAAATAGCTCGGTACTCCAGCACTGGCCCAGATAGGGTTGTCAGGTGGATCTCAGTCAAGGAGCATGTGGGAGTCTGCTTTGCTATCTCCCCCACCTCACCTAAAAAGAAAAAAATAAAGAAAACATAAACTTGTGAGAGACAAAATGTACCATACTATCAAGGAAATGATTTGTTTAAGCTATTGTTAATAGGGGGAATGTTTGTTAAAGAAGAATGTTTCAAAGAGAAAGATGGTGCCTGTGTTTTACAAAAGTAGGTAAATAAGGAAGTCATTGCAGTCTTAAGAGACTCATGAAGAAGGATGGTGGAGGGACATGTAATATGTGAAGGCAGGAATGGCTGAGAACAAAGAGTGAGGTTATTTCATAACTATCAGTATTTTCTAGGCATAAAAGGGCTTAAATAAAGTTCAGCATCATCAATTCCAAATCTGAGTTTTAGTCAGGACACAAAAATCACTCCAAGTGTTTTTACCAAAAAGGGACTTAATGCCAGAGCTAACTATTTACCAAACCATTAGAAGGGCTGGAGACACAAACAGGGGAAGCTTTCACTGGCTGGCAGGTTCACCAGCACAAGGGTAGCGTGCAGAACCAGCAGGCACCCAGGTTCTGCCAACCAGGACGGAAACCTGCAGGAAGCTCTTCTTGATGATCACATCTGCTAACTCCCATGCGTTTGCTCGCCACTGCCCAAGAAAAAGTAATAGACTTTGCCTTCCTCCCACCTTCTAAATCATGCTCAAATGCCCCTCGGTGATAGAACATAAATTGTATTTCAAGCCCAGGAGTCAAGAGAGTTTGAAAAATGTGTTTGTTGAATACCCAGTCATTGTGAAACAGAGGAAATTCTAGAAGGGTTTTACTGCTTGTAAAATTAAATTTAATTACCATGTTAATTTTTATTCTCTTAATAAAAAATGTAAAGTGATTTTATTCATAACACTGAGCAATGTTTCTCCTTGTATCACCTACTCAAATCTCTCCTACCCCCTGCTGCTCCCTCACTTTCATTTGCTAAATCATCGCCATAATTTTTCATTTTCTTCCCTTTTATTTCTTCCTCCTTATCTTTTTCGCTCTATCCCTTTGTTATGTTACTTAATTTAAAATATAAACCATAAAGTGTGCTTTGGATATCCTGCTGAATGTGAGATTGATATTTCTAGGCAATTCTATGTAAATTTCCAAGGTTTGCTGTCTGATATTTCATTTTAAATTTGGAATTATAAGACACTAATTGCCTCTCAGAGTAATATGCTCTCTGATGTGCACTGATTCAGATATGGAACATCGCCCCTTTTCCTCTATTTACTAACAATGGCACTCTTAAAAGTCACCATTGCTATAACTTGGTTTGTGAGACAAGGTAGGAATTACAGCATTATATGGCAAGGATTAAATTAGATAGTCAATTCTGATCTTTTGGCTATACCTCTACCACAGAGAAAGTCTTCCTGGTAGACTCACTTGCCCCTTATTTTCTCTTCTTTACCTGTCTTTTTCCTTTTTTTTTTTTTTTAGCTCTCAATTTTTCATCATTTCTTAATGCAGAACATAAGTTTCCAAGTGTCCTTCTACCCTACAGTGGGCACAGGGAGATAAGGAGCATCTCATTTTCCCTACCCAAAACAGCCTGTGAACATATTTCATTAAATGAAAGATCATTGATTATGAAAAAGAAATCATGCCATTCTAAAAGGACAGAAGTGGTGGCCAATATTGTGATTCTAAACAAAGTGACTCGTTTGGTATTATGCTATTTAAAGAAGAACCAACTCTTTAATTATCAGATCTTAACCATATAAAAGAGAGAATTGTGTACTTAATACAAAAGTAAGCTAAAGACTAGAGTATACAGAAAAACTAACTCTTGTTCTAGTTTAATCCTTTGAGTAGTGAGTTTTTTTTCATGCTCGCTGATTCCCAGGAGTGAGTTTTTTTTTTCAAAAAATGTAATTAGTTCCACTTACAGTTTTATTAACTTAAAATCATGTTTGTTTGATAACCAATATATTGAAACAAGAACATATATTTGCCTTTTTTTAATGTTGCCTTACACATTTTTAAAATAAATCAATGATCAGGAGGCCTGAGGATGTACGTGAATGTTTCAATGGTCAGGAGGCCTGAGGATGTACGTGAATGTTTGAACTGATCAAAGGGTTAATAACCTGGCCAGGACACCATCAGCTTCCTTAGTGAAGAGTTCAGTGAGATATGCAAGAGTATAATTATAGTAACCCTCTCTCCTTACACAGTGTTTTAGTTAACTATGTTGAGAAATGGTAGGTGTAGTGCATAAAAGTATATACAGTTTAGACTCAGTCAACCTGCATTGGAACCTTGAAACTGGTACTTAATTGTTATGCAATCTGGGATGTAAGACAGTTTGCACTTCTGAGACTCTCATAAACAGTAAAAGCGAGTTAAAATAAAGACAAATATCTTGTCTCATTCACAGTTGTTGAAAGCATTAATAAAGTGGTATGTGTAAAGTATCTAATGTGTGCATTCATGCACACAGACTTTTATGAAATACCAGTCACCAAAGCAAAAAACCTCACAGTCATTCTAGGCTTCTTTCCCGATTTCATCATCTACAACTAATTAATCACAAAATTGTGCCAACTATACCTTTGAAACATCTTCCAAATCGTTTCCCACCCTCTTTCAGTTTAATTCCTCAGCAACAATATCTCCTACCTGGACTGTGTCAATTTCATCTTAACTCACTTTCATTATTGCTGTTGTGTCACCACCTCTCTTCTCCATGTGTCACTGACACTGCAGCCAGCAATATTACAGCATGGGAAATGTGATCAGTCTCACTCCAATTGTAAAACCTTCATTGTTTCCAAAATACATACAAAGTTCATCTCCATAGTTTAGTAGATGACAACCTCATCTTCCAAATTCACCAAACTATACATCAGTAAATATCAAACTTCAGAGTATGTCAGAGTCACCTGGGATGTTTGTCAAAAATGTAGATTTTAGATTCTACTCCATGAATGGTATCATATGATAGGTCTCAACTAAAGACTAAATATTTGAATTTTTAACAGTCAGTTTAGGACTTTCTTATGCTGGGTTCTTGAGATTATCTTCTTAGAAATACCCTGCTGTATAGTTCTCAAAGCTAACCGTTTTTCACTACCCTATTCTGTCTATATCCAATGTAATTGACGGGTCTTTAAATATGACATGCTTTTTTTTATTAATTTTACTAGGGTGACATCAATAAATCAGGGTACATATGTACAAAGAAAACATGTCCAGGTTATCTTGTCGATCAATTATGTTGCATACCCATCACCCAAAGTCAGATTGTCCTCCGTCACCTTCTATCTAGTTTTCTTTGTGCCCCTCCCCCTCCCCCTTTCCTCTCCCTCCCCCCCTAACCACCACATTCTTGTCAATGTCCCTTAGTCTCGTTTTTATGTCCCACCTACGTATAAAATAATGCAGTTCTTGTTTTTTTCTGATTTACTTATTTCACTCCGTATAATGTTATCAAGATCCATCAATTTTGTTGTAAATGATCCGATGTCATCATTTCTTATGGCTGAGTAGTATTCCATAGTGTATATGTGCCACATCTTCTTTATCCAGTCTTCTATTGAAGGGCTTTTTGGTTGTTTCCATGTCTTGGCCACTGTGAACAATGCTGCAATGAACATGGGGCTACATATGTCTTTACGTATCGATGTTTCTGAGTTTTGGGGGTATATACCCAGTAGAGGGATTGCTGGGTCATAAGGTAGTTCTATTTTCAGTTTTTTGAGGAACCATCATACTTTCTTTCATAATGGTTGTACTACTTTACATTCCCACCAACAGTGAATGAGGGTTCCTTTTTCTCCACAGCCTCTCCAACATTTGCTATTACCTGTCTTGTTAATAATAATAGATAATCTAACAGGTGTGAGGTGGTATCTCATTGCAGTTTTGATTTGCATTTCTCTAATAACTAATGAAGATGAGCATCTTTTCATTCATATATCTGGTGGCCATTTGTATTTCTTCCTGGGAGAAGTGTCTGTTCATGTCCTCTTCCCATTTTTTTATTGGATTGTTTGTTGTTGAGTTTTATGAGTTCTTTGTATATTTTGGATATTAGGCCCTATCTGAGCAGTTATTTGAAAATATCATTTCCCATTTAGTTGGCTGTCTGTTTATTTTGTTATCAGTTTCTCTTGCTGAGCAGAAACTTCTTAGTCTGATGTAGTCCCATTCATTTATTTTTGCCTTCACTTCCCTTGCCTTTGGAGTCAAATTCATAAAATGTTCTTTAAAACCAAGGTCCATGAGTTTAGAACCTATGTCTTCTTCTATGTACTTTATTGTTTCAGGTCTTATATTTAGGTCTTTGATACATTTTGAATTAACTTTAGTACAAGGGGACAAACTGTAGTCGAGTTTCATTCTTTTGCATGTGGCTTTCCAGTTTTCCCAGCACCATTTGTTGAAGAGGCTTTCTTTTCTTCATTGTGTGTTGTTGGCCCCTTTATCAAAAATTATTTGACCAGGCCCTGGCTGGTTTGCTCAGTGGTAGAGCGTCAGCCTGGCATGCGGAAGTCCCGGGTTCGATTCCTGGCCAGGGCACACAGGAGAAGCGCCCATCTGCTTCTCCACCCCTCCCCCTCTCCTTCCTCTCTGTCTCTCTCTTCCCTTCCCGCAGCCAAGGCTCCATTGGAGCAAAGATGGCCCAGGTGCTGGGGATGGCTCCATGGCCTCTGCCTCAGGCGCTAGACTGGCTCCGGTCGCAACAGAGCGACGCCTCGGATGGGCAAAGCATCTCCCCTTGGTGGGCGTGCCGGGTGGATCCCGGTCGGGCGCATGGAGGAGTCTGTCTAACTGCCTCCCCGTTTCCAGCTTCAGAAAAATACAAAAAAGAAAAAAAATTATTTGACCATATATATGTGGTTTTATTTCTGGACTTTCTATTTTATTCCATTGGTCTGAGTGTCTATTTTTCTGCCAATACCATGTTGTTTTGATTGTCGTGGCTCTATAATATAGTTTGAAGTCAGGTATTGTAATGCTCCCAGCTTCATTCTTTTTCTTTAGGATTGCTTTGGCTATGTGGGGGTTTTTTTTATATATTTTATTTTATTGATTTTTTTAGAGAGAGAGGAGTGAGAGAGAGAGAGAAGGGGGAGGAGCAGGAAGCATCAACTCCCATATGTGCCTTGACCAGGCAAGCCCAAGGTTTTCAACCGGCGACCTCAGTGTTCCAGGTCGACGCTTTATCCCACTGCACCACCACAGGTCAGGCCAAGGGATTTTTTTATAGTTCCATATAAATCTGACTATTTTTTGTCCCATTTCTTTAAAAAATGTCATTGGAATTTTGATGGGAATTGCATTAAATTTGTATATTGCTTTGGGTAATATGGCCATCTTGATTATATTTATTCTTCCTATCCAAGAACAAGGAATATTCTTCCATCTCATTGTATCTTTTTTGATTTCCCTTAACAATGCTTTGTAGTTTTTATTATATAAGTCCTTTACATTCTTTGTTATGTTTATTCGTAGGTATTTCATTTTTTTGTTGTTGCAATCATAAAGGGGATTTTTTTTTTGAGTTTGTTCTCAAATATTTTATTGTTGGCATATAGAAAGGCTATGGTTTTGTATGTTAATTTTGTATCCTGTGACCTTACTGTATTGGCTTATTGTTTCTAGTACTCTTTTTGTAGATTCTTTGGGGTTTTCGATGTATAGGATCATATCATCTGCAAAAAGTGATACCTTTACTTCTTCTTTTCTGATATGGATGCTTTTTATTTCTTTGTCTTGTCTGATTGCTCTGGCTAGAACCTCTAGTACCACATTAAATAAGAGTGGAGAGAGTGGACAACCCTGTCTTGTTCCTGATTTAAGGGGGAAAGCCTTCAGTTTAGTGCCATTTAATATGATGTTAGCTGATGGTTTATCATATATGGCCTTTATCATGTTGAGATATTTTCCTTCTATACCCATTTTGTTGAGAGTCTTAAACATAAAATTGTGTTGTATTTTATCTATTGATAAGATCGTGTGGTTTTTGTTCTTTGTTTTGTTGATATGGTGTATTATGTTAACCATTTTACGTATGTTGAACCATCCTTGAGATTCTGGGATGAATCCCACTGGATCATGATGTTGTTGTATTTGATTTGCCAGTATTTTGTTTAGTATTTTAGCATCTGTATTCATTAGAGATATTGGTCTGTAGTTTTCTTTCTTTGTGCCATCCTTGCCAGGTTTTGGTATGAGGGTTATGTTGGCCTCATAAAATGTGTTTGGAAGTATTGCTTCTTCTTCAATTTTTTGGAAGAAAAATTTGAGTAGAATAAGAACAAAGTCTTCTTTGAGTCTTTGATATAATTCACTAGTATAACTGTCTGGGCCTGGATTTTTATTTTTGGGGAGACTTTTAATAGTTTTTTCTATTTCCTCCCTGCTAATTGGTCTCTTTAGGCTTTCAGCTTCTTCATGACTCAGTCTAGGAAGGTTGTCTTGTTCTAGGAATTTATCCATTTCTTCTAGATTGTTGAATTTAGTGGCATAAAGTTTTTCATAGTATTCTACAATAATTCTTTATATATCTATGATATCCGTGGTAATTTCTCCTCTTTCATTTTGGATTTTGTTTATATGAGTCCTTTCTCTTGTTTCCCTGATAAGACTTGCCAAAGGTTTGTCAATTTTGTTGATCTTTTCAAAGAACCAGCTCTTTGTTCTATTAATTTTTTCTATAGTTTTTCTGTTCTCTAATTCATTTATTTCTGCTCTGATTTTTATTATCTCCTTTCTTCGGCTGGTTTTGGGTTGTCTTTGTTCTTTTTCCAGTTCCTTAAGGTGTGAAGTAAAGTGGTTCACTTGAGCTCTCTCTTCTTTGTTCATATAGACCCTAAGTGATATGAACTTCCCCCTTATCACTGCTTTTGCTGCATCCCATAGAATCTGATATGTTGTATTGTCATTTTCATTTGTCTGTATATATCTTTTGATCTCTGTGCTTATTTCTTCTTTGACCCATTCATTTTTTAAAAGTATGTTGTTTAGTTTCCACATTTTTGTGGGGAGGTTCCTCTTTTTTGCAGTTGAATTTTAGTTTCAAGGCTTTATGATCAGAAAATATGCTTGGTACAACTTCGATTTTTCTGAATTTGCTGATGTTGTTTTTGTGGCCCAACATATGGTCAATTCTTGAGAATGATCCATGTACACTGGAGAAAAATGTATACTCTGTCCCTTTGGGATGAAATGTCCTGTAGATGTCTATCATATCCAGGTGCTCTAGTGTTTTGTTTAAGGCCAATATATCTTTATTGATTCTCTGTTTGGATGACCGATCTAGAGCTGTCAGCACTGTATTGAGGTCTCCAAGTATGATTGTATTTTTGTCAGTTTTTGTTTTAAGGTCAATAAGTAGCTGTCTTATATATTGTGGTGCTCCTTGGTTTGGTGCATATATATTAAAAATTGTTATGTCTTCTTTATTCATTGTTCCCTTAATCATTATTAAATGACCATTTTTGTCTCTGAGTACTTTTGCTGTTTTGTAGTCAACATTATCAGATATGAGTATTGCTACACCTGCTTTTTTATGGATGTTATTTGCTTGGAGTGTTGTTTTCCAGCCTTTCACTTTAAATTTGTCTTTATTCTTGTTGCTTAGATGAGCTTCTTGTAGGCAGCATACAGTTGGATTTTCTTTTTTAATCCATTCTGCTACTCTGTGCCTTTTTATTGGTGAGTTTAATCTGTTTACATTTAGTGTAATTAGTGACACTAATGGGCCTTCCTTTATATGTTGTATTCTTGTTTTCCCTGACTGCTTTGAGAATTTTTCCTTTGTCATTGGTTTTTGCCAATTTCATTTTGATGTGCCCTGGAGCAGGTTTGTTGGGGTTAAGAAAACTCGGAGTTCTGTTTGCTTCTTGAATTTGAGGCTTTAGTTCTTTCCACAGGCTTGGGAAGTTCTCATCTATTATTTGTTTGAATATGTTCTCCATTCCATTTTCTTTCTCTTCTCCCTCTGATATACCTATTATTGTTATGTTGCTCTTTTTGATGGAGTCAGACAATTCCTGTAGGGCTTTCTCATTTTTTTGTTTATTTCTGAGTCTCTTTTTTCTTCTCTCTGTTGTGCCTCAAGTTGCTTGTCTTCTATTTCACTAATCCTCTCTTCTATCTGGCCTGTTCTATTAGCTAAGCTTGTTACCTCGTTTTTCAGCTCGTGAATTGAGTTTTTCATCTCTGTTTGATTTGTTTTTATAGTTTCAATTTCCTTGGTAATATATTCTTTTTGTTCATTGAGTTGTTTTCTGAGTTCCCTAAATTCCCTTTCTGTGTTTTCTTGTATATCTCTGAGTATTTTTAGAATTTCTATTTTAAATTCTCTGTCATTTAGCTCCAAGGTTTCCAATATATTAAATTTTTTCTCCATAGATTTTTCCTCATCTATCTGTGCTACCTCTCTGTCTTTTGTATCCATGATATTCAATTTGCTTTTCCTTAATGGCATCTGAGTGTGGTTTTGTTGATAATACTGAGAATTAATAAAGAATAAAAAGTTTAAAAAAATTAAAAATTAAAAATAAATTAAAAAATATTATTTTCTCCTTTTTTTCCCCTCTCCTCTCCTCTCCCCTCCTTCTTGAGAAAATCTTGTGGTCAACTGTGAATTATATTGTCCTAAATAGTCCAAAAACTACGTATAATGGAGGGCCTGAGTTGGGGAGAAGTGATAAAGGAGCATAAAAAAGGCAGGGGGTATGGACCCACAAAATGCAAAAAAAGGAAAAAATTTGGGTCAAGAATAAAATGATTTGCTTTTAGTTGATGGTTGACTAAGAGATATAATGAGAGGAATAAGAGGGAAACAGAAAAAAGGGAAAAAAATTTAAAAATTACTATTGTATTTAGTGGAGCAAAAATCTAGATAAAATGGAGAGCCAGGGTTGGGAGCACTGCTAGTGAGTTTAAAAAGTGAAGTATAAAACCCCCAAAATGCCACAAAGAAAAATTTGAGTCCCATATAAAATAATTTGTTCATGATTGAGGATTGAATGAGAGGAAAACTAAAGGAGAAAAGAAGAAACTAATATATGGAGAAAAAAAGAAAGAGGAAAACACAAGAAGAAGAAAAAAGAAAAAAAAGAGAGAGAGAGAGTTAAGGTTTTTGGAGTGCAACCCTCATAGAGAGAAAGGAATAAGAAAGAAAAGATAATGGGAGATGTAACATTTATGGGTAGTTTAGTTCAAGAAGAGGAGAGAGTAAGACCGGCAGAGAACTAAATGACCAAATTGGAGGAGGAAGAAAATAAGACAAGAAGATAAGAGAAACAAACAAACAAATGTAATAAAATGGGATAGGTTGTAAAGTCTGTGGATTATTCTTGATTTTAAGAGATTATCTTCTTGCTTTTTTTTTTTCTCTCCCTCTTCCTGGTCGGTGACTCTGTACCCCGGGTTCTGCCCCTGTGGCATGCTTAGGTAGAGGTTTGCAGTTGATAAGTCTCTATGGTGATGTCATATATTGGGCTTCAGTCTCATTGGCAGTCGAGGCTCATTAGCATTTGCAGGCTCCAACAATGAGAGAGTCCATTTTCCCGGAGCCTCTCTCCTAGTCTTTCCTTCCTGAGTTAGCAGCCTGATGATCCAGCTATGGGGTTGCTGCTGCCTCTGCCTGGAAAGTAAGAGGCTCAAAGAGCTGGCAAATTCCCACTCTATTCCCACTCAGCGCAGGGCTCTGGGTAAGGCTCACTCAGTCAGAGCTGCTAGCATAATCAGGTGGGGCTGAGAGCCAATTGTTTTCAAGGTGCCTTTCTATGCACCTCTAGGCATGTCCTGAATGCCTCAGCACTCTGTTGGACCACTTTCCCCAGGCTTTTGGCACTTTGTAACCTGTTTTAGCTGGGTAGAAGATGCCCTGTTGCTCTTTGCAAAGCAGGAGGAGTTATAAACTGCCAAATCCCTCTTTTTAACATATATCCCTGAGTATGCAAGCTCTGCCAATCAGAGGTTGACCCCACCTCTATGTGCATAGCATAACAAGAGGTATCCAAAAATATCTCCCCTCTTGTCTTAGATCGCTAATCTGAGAGAGATCTTGTCAGTTAGGGTCGCATAGGTTAGTTGGGAGGTGACCAGACTGTGGGTTAAGCTAATCCTTCATGAGTCTGTTAGCTTGTATGGCTGGGTGAGGCGCCCCACCTGCCTGGAGAAGTTCGAGCGTAGGGAATCTTACTTTTGCACACCGCTCTTCAAGGCTCAGGGGCGACCCCAAGACTCCGGTTTCAGCTCACACAAAGGCCTCTGACTCTGCCCCTCTGTCCGGGAACATGGGTGCCCACTCCCGGGGGAATCTCTTGCCCACTATCCGTGCTTGCAGACCAGAATATCGCGCTGGCTGCCTCTCTCCCTGGGTGAGGCGGTGCCCTGCCCACCAGGAGAAGTTCGAGCTTAGGGAATTTCACTCCTGTTCACTCCCCATGCGCCACTTTTCAGGGTGCAGGGGCAACCCTGAGACTCTGGT